>NW_027464614.1:1597500-2215000 GCF_043290135.1 Rhipicephalus microplus | reverse complement strand
CCCAAGAGCCGAGTGCAGCAATACTTGGTTCGTTTACAGAAACTCTTTTGAGAAAATAATTAATTTATTCCAGCAGCGGAAATGCTGGATCATGGCCATCAAAAAAATTTGTGGCCAAAAACAGTCAGTTACACCTGAAAACGAACAAACTTAGTTGTTGATGTTTTTAGGTTGGAAAGCGAACGATGAAACCCCAACCATTGCTGTTTGATATTTTTTCTTTGAAATCAGAGAATGTAACTTGAATTTGAGTGCTGGCAGTTCTCTTATATATATCTATATAACGGCTAGTTTGTCGCTACAGATGAACAGTTCAACTTAATTGCAATGTGCCAGTGAAGCATTCTGCTGAAAGAACGCGAGCCTGTCAGTGTTTCTGCTTTTCGGCGTGCTCCTATTGCTCCGCCTATTACGAGGAACTGGAGAAACTCAGTTGTTGCTGAATTGAGCTTGCGTGGTTGATATTACCTCATCAATACTGTACTATGAAACTAAGGGTCGATAGTGCTATTGACAGTTTTTGTCACTCAACTATTGATAAAATGGATATTGTTATCATTAGTAGTGCCTCACTAGTAAACACGCTGGAATCATTTTATTGCTACTGCCTTCTGTGCTCTAGGGTACCAATACGAAGTGAGCACAGACGCATTGCGTGTGGTCGATTTTCTTTGTTATTTGTCGGGTCAGCGTTGAATACTAAGACGTCACTCATCATTCCTTTACGGTACCGCATAGAAAGATGCACTTTAATATGAGGAATTTGTATATGCAGTTGAGCGTTGAATAACAAGAAGTCTACACATCATTCCTTTAGGGTGTTGTATGGGAAGATGTACTCTAATGCGATGAATTTGTATATGCAGCTTTCATAAGATCTACAATTTAACAGTGCTCACAGACTTGAAAATCACAGTGCTCGCAGAATTGAAAATTTTATATACCAAAAGGAAAAGACAAATCTAATTAGCTGTTCTCTTCGTTTCTGCTTTTGCCCGTACGCTTGAGGTCACCATCAATTCAATGTTTATATACAATGATGAACCCAGTACATCTTTTATGACTGCAAACTTTTCCGATGCGATTTCTTCTCTGCAGCTTTGTTTCAGAGTAATTTTGTGTGCATATATGTAAGTGCTGTTTTGTACCTTACCCGTACAACGGTGACAAATTTGAAAGCTTGGCGTGGGAAAACAGGGCGATTCTTTTGTATTACTGTTATAACATTTTTTCGTGCATTATTTAGGCGCATACATGACAACCTGCAGCCACAGAAGTGGTTATGCACTCACCCGACAGCACTCTCCCACCACCCAGTAGCATGATTGTCCACGAGGCCTCTTCTCTGTTGGCGCCGAACTCCTGCATAATGGCCACGAAAAGTACGCCGAAGGCCCGCAACGGGGCCAGAGCGAAGAAGGCTGACAAGGCACAGGCGCCCGCCGTGCACCAGCTGTGAACGCTGTCCGGCCCATGCTGCGTGACATGTGGAGAAGAAAGTACAGTTCACACGTGATACCGTGTACGGCACTTATGACGCTGACTGCCACAGATTTCCATGTTTAAGGAATGTCAAGCACATGCTCACACAATAATGAGGCACGTCACCGCATGTACAGGCCTCACAATTATCATAATGTCGCAGGTACCTAAAGTTCGCGGCAAAGATATATAGCCAGAAGATGGATGGATCAGCACCTCAAGCTCTGCAGTTTAGGCCCAATAAATGTCTTTTCGCTCTCTTTCTCGGATAGGGCCACAATAAACAGAAACACAGGTGAGCTGAAAGCATTTATGACTTATAGAAATGGGTGCGAAAGCTGTGCTACAATATAATACGTAACACTGCAAATATATAATAATATATGTATAATACTGATAAAACGTTAGAGGAACGTGCACTCGTCCAACAATAGCATCGTTGTAATTGGATTTCCTGACTGCTTCATAATAGTTCTACTGGAATGAAGCGAGTGAGAACAAGCGAGTGTTCATTGAAATATAAACGTAATCGGTGTTATTTTGGACTAAAATTACAACACGGAGAAATATTTTTCACCATTGCGTTCTGCGTGGACACCAACAAAACGTACGTGACCACGTGCGTGCAGGCGAACAAACTCTTGCCAGAGTTCAAAGGCAGAAGCAGGAATTCCGAAACTGGTAGATAAGACACCACCAGGCATGCTCGTCGAGTCTTACTTTTTATATGTATGTATAACGTGGAATCGCTCCGCTGTTTATACACGGATAACGCGTGGCTCTTTCCGCAAGAGTCAAGCACAGAGGCAAATGCTGTTCAGCGCTTCCTAGCGTGGTGGCATAACGTGAATTTTTCGGTGATATTTTGCTTAAACTTGAAAGAACTCGCAAGCCACGGGTTTCTACAGCCACAGGAATTACACCATTCCGCAAAGAGCACATATTTCCCGGCTTTAAAACAACTTAGTTTGCTAAGTGTATTTTTCGTGAAGTCCTGATGTTAAAGACCGAAAAGTCAGACAAAACGGAATCGCGTCTGTTGGACCTTCATTCTGCTGACTTTTTCTGCCTCAGCATTCTGAGGCTCTAAACAGCCATCAGGTGAGACGGAGTGTGTTGACACCACAGCAGTTTGTGCAAACGGGTTTTTCTTCGGACAATGAAGTTCAGCAACTGCAGCCGCTGGTGTATTATTGTAAAATGATCGCGCTTTATTTCGAGTGGTTCTATATCTAGTCGTCGTTTGGCTCATTTCGCCATGCTGCCTGCAGATCAGTGGAAATGCTTTCTTGTCACGTCGTCTTTACAAAAATGATTATTATTACAAAAATGATTCAACCCAGCACAAAAGAAAATAAAAAGTCAGCAGAACAGAATAGTTTATAATATTTTCACAACGGAATGAATACGAGGATACTCCGTTGAGTAGATCCTTAATACACTTTCACTCTTTGAGTGTTTTAAAGCGTAAACGAAAATCGCAACGATCTTCGCATACATTTTTTTTCACCACAAGAAAGAAGCCCAGCCCAGCCGTGATCTAAGCGGCCTTTTTGAACTCGTTGACGCAGTGCATTGCTCACTGCATCGGCATTCAGTATTCGCATCGTTACCCAAGCGGTCGTCTGAAGCGCGCGTGATGTGCCTGCTTTAAAACCTGGAAATTGAATCTGGTTAGCCGCAAATGCATCGTTCATTTCCAGCATTCCATCGACAGGAAAACACTACGCTGCTGCACTGAATTAAACAAGCACTGTATCAAAATAGAGTGAGAGACGGAGTCAGCGAAGGGCAATAGCTATTGAGGAGTTACATGTGTACTTGCAAGGCAAAGTGGTGTAAGACATGAAGCTACCTGAACTATTTCGTGTTTCTGCAGTTGCACTGAACGATTAGCGAGAGATCCACCGCAACGAGGGGCGGTGGAGGTGACACTCAACCTGCTGAGGAAGGATAACAGTAACCAAGTAGAGACATCTATCCTAAATAGAATAGCGCCCACTATCCCAAATTTCGCCTACACCAGTGCATGCGGCGCAGCCTCATGACCTGCTTTTGTTCACGTGTCGCCGCCTCCGTGTACACGCGCCCTTTTTGTTCACCGGTATGATTGTAATCAGTAGCGTATCCTGCGTTGCCTTCCAGTTGCGGAGCACCGGGCTTTTTCACTCATTGACGGCACCATTCAAGTTCCTAGAAGTTACCTCGCATATGACTTATATGAACGTACGTTGTGCTTGTACGTGCAATAAAGCAAAACAAGTCACTGAAGCAAAAATTTTATCAAAGAGAAGACAAAGCGGTCGTAAGTATTGTGTTCGGGGTAGCACACGGGGGATGACAGGGAATATGAAACTCAGAACGTGAGTGAAAAGAGAAGAGCGCGATACTTAGGAAGCACAGCGCACACACGGGCACACATTAAAGATCTTGCTTTCGAGTGTGAGCGATTTCATTCACTCTAGGGTGGCTCAGGGGCTATGACATCACGTTCCGAATCTACAAGCCCCAGTTTTGCGGCCCAACCGTACCTTTGAGAACTAAATAATGATAGAGAAAAAAATGGGCACCACATCTCAAAGCCTACTTTTGTCAAAGTGGTTATAAAACTTGTGGTGTGTATACTAACTGTGCCTGATCGAACTTTCACCTAAACGTACCCACGGGGAAGTTATTTATTTATTTAATTATTTATTTATAATACCCTCAGAGCCAAAAAGGCATTGAAGAACGGAGTGGGTAAATACATAAAAACACAAATAAAACAGTTCAATAAATACAAATAAACAATAAATAACTACAAATAAAACAATACAATAAAAGACAGATAATATTAACATTTCTGGAGAATGTATAAAAAATAGTTATTTCCAAACATACAAAAACAGAAGCAGTAAGCATAGGTAACAGATTTTCTTGGTTATACAATGTTAGCTAATGTTTTGTGAAAAATTTTGAAGTCAGTGATGGTTGCGACATTCGAGGGAAGGCGGTTCCAATCGGGAGATGTGCGGGGAATAAATAACTGAAAGAAAGACCTAGTGTAACATGATGCGATTCCTACCTTATTGCGATGATCAACATGGTTTGAGATGTACAGAGGCTGGAGTATCGGGTCATTATGAAGTGTAGGGTGATAGAAAATTTTATGAAACAGCAAAAGACGGGCAATTTTTCGTCGGTGAGCCAATGGAATAAGTGATAATTTATTTTTCATTGAAGTCATAGTTGCAGCGCGGTTGTAGTTAGAGAGGATAAACCTAGCAGAGTTATTTTGTACTAGTTCAAGAGAGGTGATGAGATTAGCATGACTTTGATCCCATATGGTGGATGCATATTCGAGTTTGGGGCGTATGAGAGACTTATAGAGTTTTAGTCATAGGTGAGCCCATATTAGTATTGTCCGTATGTTTCAGTGCTGAGACAGAGAAAAAAAGAAAGCACCAGGCCTGCGCGAAACATGTAGCGCACTCAAAGAGCAGACAATCAGCTTCTTTGAAAAACACAAGAACGAGGCTAGTTGGGCCTAATTGTTGTTCGTCGTTGCGTCAACATGTCTTTCGTTTATCCTATTACTATACCCCCTGCATGGAGTTGGTCGAACGAGTCACTAATTTAGCTATATTAACCTGTTTCCTTCTAAATAATAAAAAATTCTGTATTATTTACCAGAACGACCGCTGCACTTGATAACCGAGTCATTTATAACAGATTAAGCTTTTTTGTCATAAATTTTTGGCTGCCTCTGCCGGTGTCCGAAGGTAATCATCGAAAAAATAGGATAAAACCAGTAAATACAAGACAGTAAGCACACAGAGTGATTTGAACCCAGGTCCTCTGCGCGCCAGCGCGGCATTCTACAACTCAACCACACCGGTACTTGAAACCTGTTTCAAAACTAGCCTTAGGCAGGCTTGAAGCCGGGAAAAGAATCCCAGCATTTTAGTAATAAAGCGTTTTAGAAACATCAGAGGAACAAACAGGCGTCACGCCATGGGAGTTGCGTAAAGAGTGGGTTGTCTAATACTTTAGCCCATTACAAAAGCTTGTTCTTCTTCACCTGTTAACTGTAGCGCATACCCACTTCAGGCATAATTTTTCCTCGTCATCAGCCATGACATAGAAATATTGCACAATCTTGCTATCAAGTGGGGAGTGGATACCACGCTTCTCCGAAGAATGATGAAGGATAGCCAGGCTACTACACACCAATCATAATTATCTATGACCTAGTGGGTACCAAGCAAGTGTGCTTGTAGCAGTTACTCAAAAGTGTTAAGAAAAGGCCGCTCTTCGTGCTTTCGCTGTGACAGTGGTTGTTGTTGGCTGTTCCTCAGAGTCCTGGCGCAACCCACCACTGGTGATCGGCCATGAAACGGGTGGTACCTCATCTTTGAGATTGAATTGTTCTACCAGGTGGGACGTTTAGATAGGGACGTTTAACAGAGAATACATAGGTAAACCATGGATTTGAATAAAATAAATAGACGTAATGAAAAAATTCAAAAAGCTTGTATGGTAGGAAATAAAGTGAATTTATGCCTAAGCCCGACATTCTATTCGTTTTGTTTCCTTTAGAGAATCGCACACGGCTTCACAAACGTTCTTGCCGCTACATCCCCTTTCAGTTGCTCCAGAAGAAAGCACCACCGGAAGAAATAAATTTAAAGCCAACCTAAAGAGAGGATGTAAGGGTTCATCTTACAGTCGTTTTTCTTGATTTATAAATAACCTGCGTGTTAAGATGAAGTGATGCGTAGGTTCACTCTCGTTATAGTGGAGGCACAGGGGAGACTGCCCCAGACGAGATTTGTGTAGATAAAAACTAAGCGGAGGGGGAGGGGGAGGGAAGACTCAGATTCGTAGCCTCGTAATTGATATCTCCCCTCTTATAGAGGGGCACCATCAATTTTTTCAGGGGTACTTGAGATGAGAAAACCCAGGTGTTACCAAGCGAGACTTTTCACAATTATCCGATGTGACAAATTTTTCAAAGCGTCCCACGACGATAACTGCTAGTGCCGGCAATATAGAAACTATGGGACAAGTGTGTGAGGCCACTGCAAGTGCATCTGCATATTCAATGATGGTTACAACTTTATGCCCTAATAACTACACCAAGATAATGACTCTTCAATATGTTGGGGCAAGGGCGTAAAACACTTCTAAAACATTGGACATATTAGGCGCCGTTAATGAAGTACACACGGACAGGCCGTCCTTTAGAATAACAGCATCTCTCATGAATTGAGGCGATTTCCGTAATGCTATGAGAATTGCAAGTAATTCCGCATGATGAATAGTTGTAAAATCAGGGGACAGTGCTGCGCGTTGCGTGCAGGGCTCACGTTCATTTAATCTTCGATACACCTTATTGGTTTTACATTGTTTACCATTTTCAGCAAGATTAGCCATGAAAAGGGACAGCGCAAGGTGACAACACATGTTGGAGAATCAGAAATGCCGCTACACTTGCCATGCAGCGCAGTTGTCATAAGATGACCGCAGATATGTGTATGCCTCCTGCAGTTACTTTTTTCGGTAAATTTCTCTGCGGTATTCCTACAAAAAGACATTGCTATTTTTTTGCCAGGAAGCAGGCTGATTTCTTTTATGTCCTGGCAAAACTTCCACTCGTTTCATGAGCTGCGGTACACGTGATGCAGACCCTATAGAGAGAACACGATAAAGAAACAAACAGACAAGACCTGTTAGCTCATGTGCTGTGACCCATAGCAGTTACTTCTGAAGTGTTGGAGCCAGTACAGCCAGAACTAAATAGCACTGTACGATGTACCAAACGCAGCGCATTGCACCTAACGGTTGCGAACCGGATAGCGAACCATTATAGAAACTGTTTCACTGTACTAAGGCACAGCCTCAAGGAAACGAAAAGTGTTTATGCTAATTGAAGTGTCCCTCATACTGCAATGGTGGCTATGTGCTTTAGAACGTCCGCCTAGAATGCGAGAGGTACCGGCTTCGATTCTAGTGCCGACCGGGAACCCAGAGGTTTTGCCCAATGAATAGAGGAGTACAGTGAGGTGGCGCTTGGTTGTTTCTGGGTGCTCATCTCGAGAGGTAGCCGTATAAGGCTCTGCGAAGGCCCCAGGGCGCACCTTAACCCATGACAGGCTTGGTGAAATAGTTGAGCATCCGCCGCTGCAGTGGGAGGCAGAGAATTGCTGCCGCGAGATACCTAACTTGTTAAATTAGTACAAGCGCACTTCTGGCCTGTGCTTGGCTCAACGAATTTTTCATTCTTTTTTTTTGCTCCTGGCCAGATTAGAGAAATGTGAACGTTTAGCGGTTAGCATAATTCTTATTCAAGAGTTCTTTTACTACAAAAACTTTTTTAGAAACAAAGCAAAACACACTTTTCAGTAGAGTGACTGTGCAAAACCTCTACAAAAGAGGTTATTGGTACGTGAATTCATTATAGGGTAGGCGAATATCGTAAGTACGTTGAGGCTTCCCTCAGCTAGAAATATCACATTCTTCGCAATTATTTTAAGGCGGTCCTGACAATGGATGTTAAGTGATCGCAGATGTTGCATTTAAGAAAGTATGTGACAGGTGTACCATGATATTGCGGTAACGATTTGAGCTTTGTAAAAATTTTCAAATATTTTCACGAAAACCTTGGCAACAGGTTCCGGCGATTTATAATGTCTTGTTTTATGTGAGCGAAGTTGCATGAGAAAAGAGAGTGAAACATTTACGCTACTTTTTCTATATAGTTTGATGTCTTTACGCACTTAAGTACCACACCTAAATTCACACTGATCACGGAAGTGTAATAGAGGCATGAATGCAGCCGTGTTGGTGACGCCCGTATCTCAATATCCTTGAATACTCACAAATTTAGTGACACAACATTTCAACCGAGTACGTGAGCCAGGCAAATCTACGTTGAATTGATCTCGATGATTTGA
Organism: Rhipicephalus microplus; assembly: GCF_043290135.1. NCBI lineage: Eukaryota > Metazoa > Arthropoda > Arachnida > Ixodida > Ixodidae > Rhipicephalus > Rhipicephalus microplus. Next base: position 2,206,583 of record NW_027464614.1, on the reverse strand, counting down.
AGTTGCATCGCAGCCACCAAGTTTCTCCAGTGCTCTCGACCGTGGCATCCCATGCTGCGTGACGAAAGCACGGCAACATGATGTCTCGGGACGACCTCCAGCGCACAAAAATATTAGGATAACGCAAGCTTGACTCGACTTTCAATGACAGAACCTAATCCCATAGCGTAGAAGCTGTAGCAAATTCCTTGCACAACAAGTCGTATCTGTTTTTCTGCGGGGATCACCTGCAGGTCGTTCGAAGTCGCTAGTCCTTAAAAACACGCGCTTACGTAAATAAAACGCTTGTATTGACCTCCAGCGAAGCCTTTGCTGTATTCTAGAAAAAAAACACACACGCCAGCACACACTGTGTCAGCTTTCTTTTTTGGATTGAGCACGCACGCACTGCTCTCCACGCAGCGGACTTGTACAGACGTTGCATAATGAATTACGGCCCGGCAAACACAGCTGTCCATTGGCTATCAGCGTTGGCGTCGCACATGCCGCATGAGCGAGTCGTTGTTATTCAGGATTGAAGGGGCAGCATTGTGGCGTGTCTTTTCGTCACTCCCCGTGGTAGATTTTCCTTTCCGAAATGTGGCTGTGAGTCCATTTGTGTGGTACATTGACGCCACGCTTCACTTGAACGCAAAAGAGCCAGTGGTGCTTGGTATTCAATTTGAACACAACTCTATGAAGATATGAAATTGCTAAACAGCATATTTCTTTGTGGATGTGAAGGAAGGCGAGACAGCCATCTTGCTGCACTCGCACGCATAAACTGCAATAAAGTTTTACTCAGATGTAAAGCGTGGCGTCATTTTAGCATTTTCTTCAGCCCCGCTGCGAAGTGATACGCCAGCAAGCAGTTTTTGTCGGTGCTGGGTCTCGTTAAGTTATGTGGCGCTATCCCCTGGTCCTAATTGCATATTGTACAAATTTCGTATGCAAGCCACCTGTCTAAATACTTCTGGCAAATACTGAGGTTTTCGGCACTGTCATACTTTCATCACTGGGCTCGAGATCAGCTCACGGTACTTTCAGTTTATTAAGGCTAAAACCTTAAGCGTGACACACAGTGAAAAACGGCAGGTGGATGAAGTTGTCAAGAAATGCACGCGCTCTTCTCTGAGGGAGAGGTGTGTAGAGAAAGTACGATTCAGTTTCGTTGTGGCATAACCATGACGTCACAGAGGGCCGAAATCGGTGACTTACACCACAGCGTTATCATATCATCACATGACATCAGATAACCATGGCGTATTCGTAGACAGAGAATTATGATATCACCTGATGATACAGTCACTTGGACAAAGGCTGGACAATCCGCGAGGCAGTGCGACACCGCGTGGCGCGCTGAGGTCGTAATGAGAAGTGTGAGGGGAGAGGGAAAGGGAGCACAACGGTACCATAATGATTGTCACTCAGACTACGGGTCGTTATATCTTGAAGACTCGTTATTTATTAAAAGCCTGCAGCAAACAAAGTTCACAGCGGGCTCTAACCTTCAGGGGTTACAGAATGTGCAACATGCTACAGAACTTCATGAACGTTCCCCACAATTTTTGCGGAGAAGTAGTTTTGTCTTGGTAGACTGTGCATCACAAGTCAACAGCATTGTGTGTTCTATTGGTGCACGTGAGCATTTACAATTACCTGGCAAGAGAATCGTGTCACGTTACTGCTACCAATAGCAAAAGAACCCAACCCCAGTTATATGGCTTCTATAAAACAACATCCTTCCTCAGTAATGTAGATTACCCTACTGAAGCTTTGCTAAGAAATAAAATTTACGTTGTTCCAAGTTCTGATTACTCCACATCATTAGGTAACAGGTTCCGAAAGACTACCGTGACGTTATATGAGTATTTTTGCAGAGAATTTGTTAGGTTTTTGATTATGCCGCATGGCAGGGCGTGGAGCCTATTGTCATCATAAGCAGGCACGTGATCCCTTCGCCCTCTTCTCGGTGATCTACTGCTTTGCTCGAATACACACTCAAAACTAAGACAGCAAGAAAGAGAAAATATAGCCGCGCATAGTAAAATATACTAAAGGGTAAAAAAGAAAAGAGAGGATGAGCGGGGAAAAAGGAGGGGCTGATAGGGTAAAGCTTAGCATAATCTTGTATGGTGCAATAATGCAAGCGATGTGAGAGAGTAGTGAGGTGCAGGAAAAGTGGTGGGCGGTACCACCAGCACTACTGCTACCTGTCGTTACTCCACTAATGCATGCCTGCGCCCATCTTATTTTTTTTTTTTTTGCTAAATCCTGCTCGATGTTTTTTTCTTTGTTTCTTGTGAGATATGACCTTTTGATTCGAAGTTTCCAACCTGATTCTCGGTTATAGGATTAAGTGCCATGCCTATCCACTTTATTGATTTTTTTACGCTTGTACACGTAGAATAACTTCTCTCTTGTTTTACTCTAAATCAATGCATATTTTTTATACCTCCACCTTCTATTCCATACTCACTGAACAGCCTTTTGCGCTCTGCAGCGTTCCTATTATAATCATCAGCCTGTTGTGTGTGCACTGCAGAACAAAAGGCTCTGCAACATTCAAAGACTTCGGAGGATGGCGGGTGTACCTTCCTCCCTGTTACACCAGTGCGGTTATCATTAAAAGATTCTTGGATGCATTCTACATTCGTAATATGAGCGGAAGGTAAGGTGCGAGTATTATTCCAGTCCTTGTGCGCAATTTCGTGCCTGAATCAGTGTTATGTACAATCGCAATTCATTTCACGATATCTGCATTTGGGCGTCCGGCGTGACACGACCTCAAGTGCGCGCAAGAATACAGAAAGCGGCAACAATGACATCGACATACCTTCGCCAGCAAGGTTTGACTATCGCCACAGAAAAATGCGCAGCGGTGGCGTTTACACGCAAACCGATGTCTTTCTACTCATTGTGCATCGATGGCAGATCAATCCCATATAAGAGCACTCATAGATTCTTAGGCGTCATCGTAGATCGTGACCTAACCTGGAGCCCGCATGTCACATACCTGAAGAAAAAGCTCGTTGGCATTGAAAATGTATTCAAAATCGTAGCTGGAAAATCATTGGGCCCATTCGTGCACTCCATGTTGCAGCTTTATACAGCCCTATTTCTCGGAACTCTCCGGTACAGCCTTCCGGTCCTGTCCAACACGTGCAAGACTAACATCCGTGCACTGCAAAGCGTACAAGCCCAAGCACTTCGGACATGCCTTGGCCTTCCAAGATGCTCATCGACAGTGTCAACTATTGTTATTGCACAAGAACAACCGGTCACAACGCACATCATTGTCGAGACGCTGAGAGCGCACATTCGGCATTTATCACGGCTACCGTCACATCATTTAACGTGTTTGACAGCTCGGAGGCCCCATTCTTCGTACTGCGGTATCGTGACAAAACATCAGGACATACTACCGCCTGGCTTCAAACTTGCCATGCATCCAGCAACTGCGCCATGGAGTCTTCGTCAACCTGACGTGCGCTTATCAGTTCCTGGAATCTTTAAGAAGGCACGCATGTCAACGCTAGCCCTGAAGCAACTGACTTTGCGTCTTTTGGATGAAAGGTACTTCGACCGCATACATGTTTACACCGATGGCTCCACTAATTCCAACAGCTCCACAGGAGCAGTGGTTGTTCCATCTGAAAATGTGTTGCTTCAGTACAAGTTTTCTCACACCACGACGTCGACAGCAGCAGAGCTCGCAGCACTTCAAGGTGCAGTAAAGTACATTCTTCACCAGGAACCTAACCAATGGGCCATCTTTTGCGACTCCAGGTCAGCCTTACAGTCACTACGGTTTATTCTGCAGCACGGGCTACATGAACAATCAGTATATCAGATAAGGCACGACTACCACGAAGCGCTCGCGGAAGGTCACGATATTGTATTTCAGTGGTTACCGAGTCATTGCGGAATCGTTGGCAATGACCGCGCAGATGAAGCTGCTCGATCGGCTCATGACCAAGACCAGCGCACGCCCATACCACTCTTGAGAACGGACGCTGCAAGGCTACTACAATCACTTGCTCGCCGTATATCTCGCCTACAATGGAATACGCAGGGTTTCTCCAACACGCACCTGTATTCGATCGACCCAAACTTGCAACTTCGTTTGCCATCCGGGTTCCCACGATGCGCCGAAACTTTACTGTGTCGCATGAGGTTGGGCGTGGCATTTACGAATTCGTACTCTCGTCTCCTTGGAATGGCGAGCACTTCGGCATGCAACATCTGCGCCTGCGAGGAAACGCTTGAGCACATTCTATGTCATTGCCCAGCATACCAGACCGAACGACGTATTATGGAAGCCAAGCTCTGTCAGCTGGATTCACGGCCGCTTACAGAAGAGAAGATCCTGGGACCTTGGCCGACGGCTTCCCATACGCGCAAAGCCACGAAAGCCCTCTTGTGCTTTTTAAGGAACACCAAACTTCACGACCGCTTGTGAAAGAACTGTGCGAGGCCGTGCTGTGTAGTTTCGAGCTGACTATTTATGCTTCTCTTTCTTACTCCTCTTCTTTTCTGTCTCTTTTCGTTCTATTATTCCCCTTTTCTCCCACCCCAAGTGTAGGGTAGCCAACCGAGCCAAGCTTGGTTAACCTCCCTGCCTTTCCTCTCTATTTATCTCTCTCTCTCTCTCTTCACATTGCGCTCGAAGCAACATTACCACGTAATGCCACATGTGGCAGCGCACGCATGCATTACTAGAAATTGCGGCGCAAAGAGAGGCCAGCTAGCTACGTGTGACCAAACGTGATTTCTAACACATGCGAAGTATAAGGAAGAAAATGAGAAAGAAAAAAAAGAGACAGCATAACAGGAAGGACACCACGGTTTAACTCTAAGGAACGAAAGAGAAATAAAAAATTGGCCCGAATATACATGTTACACTGTAAATGTCGTCGAAAAACGATAGTCTTGCGTCTGGAGAGAGTGAGCTAAACGTTTATTTGATGTTCTGCGCAAGAATATAGGTGAATGGCATTCTGGAGGCGCTGCGTCAAAGTGCCTCGAGCGTGCGCGGAGGCGAACGAGCCCATCTAGGCACGTTAGACACAGGTGCCATCTGGCAGTTATCTTCGAAAACGAAGGAGTGCAGCCCGCGGAGAAAAATGCGCGCCAGTCTCGGAGGTGATAAGGTGTAGAACGCAAAGCGACGGGCAGGTGCGACCACCGTGACCTCGTAGCGAAGCGTTGGAAACACTTTTTTGAGCTTCGCGTTGCACCGTCCGCGCAGCGCGATTAAACGCTATATTCCTTAGAGTTACTTGTGTGTGCCTCTTCTAGTATAAAGGTAGACATAGAAGACATCGAAGCGTTGTTGTGGCCCCTCAGATATGCGCAATAATTGCTTTTTAATTGACAATTGCACAACTATGAACGCTGAACCTTGAGCAATATTGGTGGGCGCTGCGGATAGGGTTGGTCGTTTGATGCCGTTTGAAGTACCGTTAGGGGAGACAAACACACAAATGTACAGACAGACAGACAGACAGACAGACAGACAGACAGACAGACAGACAGACAGACAGACAGACAGACAGACAGACAGACAGACCAAAATTTTTCCGTCGCAAGTCCCCAAGAAAGACTATCGTCTTTGACAAAAGAGACAGCATAACAGTAAGTATACACCACGGTTTAACTACTTTGCTATCAGAAAAAATTTTTAATCATGAAACAGGAGTCCGCTAATTATACTAGTGGCGCGTGCTCGTTGATAACTATAGTAATAATATTTTACTCGCATTTTGAAATTGTATTGCACAGTTGCGATACTTCCACATACGCTTGTCATTGAGGCGTATTACGCATAAACAGCTGCTCTTTGATTGTTTCAGAGAATAAGGCAGTCCTAGCACATATATCATAACTCCTTTCGGATGCTGTAGGCCTTCATAATTAATAAAAGATTTCCTCCTCCCACGTGAGGTTCCTAAACAAGGGCACTAGTTTACTCACTTTTATTTTCATTAGCGCGATGTAAGAAGACGCTGACGAATAAATGAGGCTACTCCATATTTCTTAAATATGTCTAGCGTAGAGCACGCAAAAAAAAGAAGCAGACAAATGAGTGCGCGGGCTTCAAGAATAAAGCATCTAAAGTTTTTCTTTGAGCCTGTGTGCCCATTTGTTTTTTTATTTTTCTATGGTCTCTCTTTCATTCTCAAAAACACTTTAAGTGCGTTAAGCTGTGATAGACTAGGTTAAATTAGTGCGTGACAGTAAAAAATACTCTCAAAAAGAACGATAATTTTTCTACTCTCTTTTGTGAGCTCTAACTTGCCACTTGTCTACCGCCCTTCACTCTTTTTATGTTTTGCGTTGCAATAAAAAAGATATCATCTCAAGTGTCCAACTTTGAAGCGGTTTCTCTGAAAAGTGTGTAAAGTTTTTGTGTGCAAAAAAGGAAGTTTTTTGATATGCGTTTGTTCTCTTTCTATGAGTGAGATGAATTTCCACAACAATGGTCAGTAGAAAAAAGGCGATGACAAAATTTCACTGCCGCTGAAAGCCGAAAACTGAAATCACGTATGGTTATTATTGCAGGCTTCATCAAGTTTTGTCTATTACTTTAACAAATATCTTACTGGTCATTCAGTTTATTACTATAACAAAAATTTTAGTGGTCATTCAAGGCACGCGCACACTTTATTGTTGCTGTTCTATTGAGCGGCCCCGTACGTCGTTGTCGCGTTTCTTCGTCGTTTGCAGGCAGACATGCAGACAAGCGAACACACCACTGGGAGCGCCAGTGGGCCTCTATTTGAACACGTAAAATTTAGTTTCTGTGGAACCAAAAGCTGCCTCAAGTGCATAAAGTGTAGTTACACGTTATGCATGTCTGTCACTAGTACATTTAGCACATAGATGTTGGTTGGCACTGGCGGTTCTTTTTTTGTTGAGATTCAACATCATGTTACATGTATCATTGCTCTTTTATGAACAAAGGTAAGCTCGTTGCCGCTCATGTGTTAAAATATCTTCCCATTTGCGCCAAAATCGGAAAAAGATTTTCCGAGTGGTAGGCTGTCCTTTTAATGATGCGCTTGAACCCTCTTTGAAGATTGTCACGCTGGCACAGATGAGTAGTGGTACTGTAGAGCGAGTTATCAACGCCAAGTAAATCGCGAAGCTTTACCGTCGCACCACAAAGGCGGTAAGCGAGAAGAAATGATGCGCGAAGAAGCACGCCTCGGTCTTTTTGAGACATGTGAAAGAAGTGTACAGCATGACCCTGGCTTGTGCAAAGTTATACAGAGGGCAAACAAGCTGCTGCTTTGATTACTCATACAGAGAGCATGTACAACATTTAATGTTGACAATCCTTCTTCCCCCTGTGGGAAAATCACGAGTGACCCAATATTTCGCGAAGCTGAGATTAGAGGTAAAAGTTGGAAGAAATCAGACCAAGAACACTGGGAGGCTCCCCATGAACAAAGGAAAGGAACCGATTGTGCTAGCAAATGGTTCATTTTTCTTCAGGAAAGCGAGATAAAGTTTCTTGATGCCACATGTGCCGAGCTTGGCAAGTGCTCATGCCTGGATACTCACTCGGTTCACCTCCACATCACTATGCTCTGTTTTTCAATACAACCAAATGCAACAAACTTGTTCTTGATAGAACTTAGGATGTCATATGCCATATCTTTTTTAGCTGTAAAATTAATGTGTCGATAGCCATGGTGTCTCATTAAACATGGTCATATGCGGGGCAGGTCAAGACTAATCCAAGTAGTAACACACGCACAATTTTTCTAGGGTCATGTTACGGCATATGTTAGTTTTAAAAGCACCAAATCTTTTCGAATTCATGTTTAGATAATCAACAATGCTTTGGCAATAGCTGTACACACTGTACGGTACGTGTTGTGCCACCAGTGCGTGCGCGATATTCATTCGTGAAATAGATGCAGCGACAATTCGTACGAAGGGACGTGTTGCTTGGCTTACACATGTCGTATGCTGGTATCCCCAGATGCTCATGTATCAATCAACTAGAGGCGAGTTAGTTGCCAGTGGCGACGCAATCTATTTATACTGATTAGACGATTGACTTCAGTAAACACAGATTAACGTTAATTTTATTATACATTTGGACGAATTCCTTTCAAAATGAATGCCGGAACCTGATACGAAGTACCCTGGTGGTAACAATTTTATGATTACGTACTGGATTCCGACCAAAAGGTTCCCTTTGAAACAACTTATGAAAAGTTTGTGAGTAGTAAGTTTTCTTAGCCTGTGAGCCAATTTATTGTGGTACAGATTATGAACGAAGGCACTTGGAGTAGCGCTAAAATAAAAGAACACAATGTAAAATCTTTTACAGGAATTGTTATCTCACTCTCACGTTGACAAATTTCATACATAGTATCTAGGTGGCGAGAGCCAAAGGCCGATATGGCACTCATACTATGTTTGATCAGCTGCCCTCAACACAACGCAACCATTGTGGGTGATTCCAGACACGGTGGTCGAGGGCGGACACAATTCTGGTCACGGCCAATACGAAGGCCAAGCCCCACGAGCGTGTCAAGGTAAATGTCACTGCATTCGAAAGGCCGCGCTCGTATCAGCATCCATAGGCAGACCTTCTGACGCAAAGCTCAGCTCTCTATGAGGCGTGGTCTTTATAACGACATTAAGGTCACCGCATGTTAGGCGCCTTGCGATGCTTTGACCCTAAATCAGAGTGGGTCGGAGAGTATGGAGAAAAAGCTCAATTTAAATTACACGTCCACCTCGTATGTCCGTTCGTGACGCCAGGGCCCACTAAATAACCCCAGGTCTGAGATAAACACTGTGCCACCACGTTGTGCTCTCCTATAGTTAAGGAAACACGAAGGAAACATGATATTCGAACTATGATAATTTTCTTTTAAAGTTTTTTTCATGATTAGCCTAAGAAACTGAATTCACTACTTCGGATTCAAGTAATCTACATTTACGTTAAAAAACCCAAGTGGTTGAACCTTACAGAGCCAGCCACTACGGTGTCTCTCATAATCACATCGTGGGTTTCGGGGCGCAAAAACCCAGATGTTATTACTATTATCATACATAAAAAACGTCCACGGCGTCTTAAAGGTCGCAAGAAATATCTAGTGGCACTTGGTATGGGTTTCATGTCCTCATTGCTTTTTTCGGGGCCATGCCTGCAATATATATAGTCGATAGGCAGAACCGCAAGTGACTAAGAAATTGAACGACACAAGTGGTTAAAGCACACGCGCATTGTGTACTGCGCACGACGAGAGTTCCGCCTCACAGTTACAGGCATATGTACCAGGAAACCAACTATGAAACGTAGTATGAAGCTGTCGAATAGCGCTCGTGTTCTTTCGAAACCTGACATACGAGTTTCCGTTTAACGCAATATGTCCCAAAGTGGCGTCATCAAAGCAGAACACAGAACCTTGCACAGAATTCCAGGTAGTACCAATCTAAAAATATTTAGGTGCACATGGGGAGAGCGTCTTTCTTGGTTGGAAATAGAACGAACGCTATCTGCTGCCGTGCGTCGCAGCAGACTTTCGGAGTCATGTTATTCACAGCACTAAGAACGGAGCAGTTAGCTTTTTGATGATATGTATACACAAAGAATGATGGCGCATCCTATAAACTCCCTATATTTGATATACTTTATTCAAATGACATGCAAGGAAGGGGAAAGTATATGAAGGCTTGAAATTCCATACACAGGCAAAAAGATGCGACGATTGACGATTGCAACAAGACTACTACAAGAGACTTATTGATACGTACTTCTGAAAACTGCCAGGGTGAAGACAGTTAGCAGACAAAAACACACAAAGAAAGGTCACAGATACCATGTCACAAAAACTTTCTCGGAAAAAAAAGCACGGAATACCAAGTATATATATATATATATATATATATATATATATATATATACACCCCACAAGTTGATATACCGCGTAGCCCAAACTCGGACGAAGACGAGTTTGGGACGAAGGTATTGCTGCGAGCGAGAGCTAAACGCGTGACATCCGCTCCCTGTGGTAAGCCGGCGCAGGACTACAGCGAAAATTCACATTCTAGTCGATTTTTTTTTCTCGTTTTCTTTGGTGCTAGTGGAAGACGCCGCTTTTCTGCCTGCGGAAATGGACGTAGAATCACCAGGGCCTCCACCCATACGTCCCGCGTCGTCGGTGGCCACTCTAAGAAAGCGCTCCGGCCACCCAAGTGACGTCGACAGTGAGGACACGCTCATGTACTCTACGGCCAGTGATGAGAGCTCCGACGAAAGTGACTTTGTGCCCGTGGCAAGACACAAGGCGAAGAGGAGGTTGCTTACGACATCTCCTTCCCAAAGTAAGGCCACCACGAATATTCAAGAGCCACCGGTTCACACTATTTTGTTTGTCCCGCTGAATGCCGCTGACAGCATGAACCGACTTAATCGCCAGGCCACGTCTATGTCACTTGAGGCGCTCGTTCCGGGACAAATAACAGACGTGAGAATCAATGGCCGCAAGAACGTTCTGGCGATAGACGTTACGCAACGTACTGCTCTCGACGTATTGACCAAGGTGAATGTGCTCGGGAACATCAACGTTCGTTCTTTCATACCAGATGGCAAGGACTCTAGGGCAGGCGTTATCTACGACGTCGACACATCTATTAGCGATATTGATTTTCCAACTCTAATCAAACCAGTGACGGAAGCTACTACAATCTTGCAAGCCCGCCGTCTCGGGAACTCACGATGCGTGAAACTAGTTTTTAAGGGTGACAGCCTCCCAACTCAAGTAAGAGTTGGTCATTTTCGACACACAGTACGGCCGTTCGTGCCGAAACCTCTTCAGTGTCGGAAGTGCTGTAAAATAGGACATGTGAGTGCTGTTTGCACAAGTTCTGCTGTGTGCTCCCGATGTTCGGAGTCGCACAACACGGAAGCCTGCCAGGCAGAACATCGCAAATGCGGCAATTGCCAAGGTCCTCACGAGGCGTCATCAAAGCAGTGCCCAAATGTGAAGAAGGAAATGCAAGTGCTGAGGCAGATGGCCAGAGACGGTTCTACCCACAGGGAGGCTGCTGCCAAAGTGCGACGTCGGCGATCGCGCCATAGGAAAACTCCTAGGACATCCTCTGCCAAGGCCAGGGATACACCGCTACCCAATATCACGCACTCACCACCACAAGCATCAACAAGTGCCAACAACAAGCATCCTCAGAAAGACGCCAGAAACATTGACCCTGACGCGTGGCCAGCGCTGCGGTCAGTGACACCGCCAGTAGAACGGCAGCATCGCCCACTGAAAGCTACTTCAGAGCGAGTAAGTCACGACAGTCAAGATAACGAAATAATAGACGTGATTAAGACCCTCATGAAGACAATTCGAGTACTCCTGAATAATATTCAGACTCCGGCTGCCCACAGCGCTCTTCAAATATTGGACGCTTTGAATCCGGTGCTATCAAATCTACAGAAGCACCATGGCTCTTTCCCTGCAGCCCTTCCGTAAACAAGTGAAAGAGGCATCAATTTTCCAATGGAATGCCCGAGGTCTTAAACCCCGCATTTCGGATTTTCGACCATATGTTTTCAAGAATCAGTTTCCAATTATCGTAATTTGTGAACCACGTCTTCACAATGCTATAAGACTTTCTAAATACGAGGCTTTCAGATCTGCAACCCGTAACGAAACCAGTAAGGTCATTGTTTACATCAGGTGCGAACTCACATATATTGAGCATCCAGTAACACCGGACGACAGCAACCAATACGTGTGCCTGACAGTTAAGCGTAAGAACGTGAACTTCACGCTAGTGGCAGTATATATTTCGCCTTCAGGCCGCTTCGACCCAGCAAGATTAAGTGCCATTATATCAGTGACACCTGGGCCATGGATTATTACCGGTGATTTTAACGCTCATCACCCCCTGTGGGGAAGCCAGAAGATGGACCGTCGGGGAAGAGATGTGTCCTCCTTTGCATCTGACCACCAACTACATTGTTTAAATGACGGCGCTCCCACGTTTTTACGGGGTCTGACATATAGTAGCTGTCTCGACCTAACTTTTGTGTCGAGTAGCCTGAACACCAAGGTGCAGTGGTTTGCGGACAATGAAACGCATGGCAGTGATCACATCCTCACCTATATAAAAATCAAGGAGCTAAGCAAGTCGCAAATCGCGCCCACTTCCCGGATAGACTGGTCAAAGTACAGATCATCCACAGAGAAGCAATGCGAGAGAAACCAAGAAGGCTCTCTTGAAAGCCTAGAAGGTATAATGAAGGCCGCTATTCAAGAGGCAACGTTTAATTGTAGACCTTTGCCAGATTTTTGCAAATATGAGGTGGAGTTGGAGCGACTTCGCGCAATCCGTCGTCGCGCCGAACGACGTTATAGGCACACGAAATCCATCTACGACTTGAGGGAAGCGAGACGTCTACAAAAGAAGATTCAACGTCGAATCAATGCACTACAATCGCAACGATGGAAGTCACTATGCGAGTCGCTCGATCCCCACAAACCTCTTTCGCAAATATGGAGAATAATCTGCGGCCTACGAGCATTGCCACAACAGAATTGTCCGTTCAAATGCCTTGCTCTCCACCAAGGCCGGCGTGAAATCGATGTAGCGGAAGACTTCTGTGCCAGGGTTGCAAAAAAGGGGTCCGGGATCAACATGAGTAACCTACGAAACGCGCCGGTGTCCAGAGACACTCGGATGGACAATATGTTTTCTCTAGAGGAGCTTCAGGCAGCATTGGCAGCATGCAAGCGCTCGTCATCGCCTGGACCCGATGGAGTCACTTACATGGCCCTTGCTAACCTAGGACTAACAGCTCGGCGTGCCCTTCTAGCTGTATACAATGACTCGTGGAGCAACGGTTCGGTTCCTCCTTCGTGGAAGTGCAGCCGTCTTGTTCCCCTGCTCAAACCAGGCAAATCGCCTCTGGACATGGCCTCCTATCGCCCCATCGCGCTTTCCAGCTGTTTTGGAAAGGTGATGGAGAGAATGGTGCTGACTCGCCTGGAGTGGTACTTGGAACATAACAATATATACCCCGAGGCTTTGACCGGCTTTCGACGTGGACGATCTTCCATAGACAATGTTGTTGATCTTGTCACGTCTGTACAACAACAGAAGAGCCTAAAGAGATTATCAGCGGCACTTTTCTTGGATATTAAGGCTGCATACGACAATGTATTACATGAAACCATCCTGGACGCCTTGGGAAGCATTGGATTGGGAGGCCGCGTTTACCAATGGGTCTACAGCTATTTGAAAGACAGAACCTTCTTCGTTCACACAGAAGATGGCGCAACAAGGCAACATCATACTTATCGCGGCGTACCTCAAGGTGGGGTCCTAAGCCCTATACTTTTCAACCTTGCGCTCGTCGGCCTCATTGACGTCCTGCCACACTCCGTACATCTGTCGATATACGCGGACGACATCTGCATCTGGGCATCAGGGGTCACGCGTCTACACGTACGAGCCAGGCTTCAGACAGCGGCTACACTGACGTCAAATTACCTTCAAGGACGAGGACTGGAGCTGTCATATGAGAAATGCTCACTAGTTGCGTTTACGCGCAAGACAATGACGCCATATCACATCAGAATTAATGGACACACAATTAGCTATCAAAAGACTCACCGTTTCCTGGGAGTAATAATAAATCGTGATTTGTCTTGGAGCCCTCATATTGCTTACATGAAGAAGAAACTGACCATGATCACCCACGTCCTAAGGTTTCTTGCGGGAAAATCATGGGGTGCATCGGTACGAGCCATGCTTCAACTGTATGCTGCACTTTTTCTTGGCTTCATGCGCTACAGCCTACCTGTGCTTGGCAAGGCCCGCATAACAAACATTCACGTTCTACAGTCATTACAAGCTCAAGCACTGAGAATATGCCTCGGGCTGCCGAGATGCGCATCCTCAGCAGCGACTGTCGCAATCGCTCATGAACACCCTATCACAACCTACATTCGTGTCGATGCTTTAAGAACGCACATAAGACATGCCACCCGGATTCAATCGCATCACCTTGCCTCCCTTCCACTTTCCAGGCCATGCTCTGCGTTCTGCTCTATTATTGCCCCACATCGCACGGTGATTCCCACGAACTTCACGCACGCAGCAAGACCGTCGTTACCATTGTGGTGTCTACATCCACTGGAAGCCCTGATAACCATCCCCGGAATGCAAAAGAAGAAACATTTGTCAAATTTGACCCTAAAACAAACAACATTACTGTTTCTGCATGAGAAACACAGTGGACGGATTCACATTTACACGGATGGGTCGGTCACTTCAACAAGTTCGACAGGCGCAGTGGTAATTCCGGAGAAATCCATCACGATAAAGTTCAGGACCTCGCATCTGACATCATCCACGGCGGCAGAACTCGCCGCCATTCGTGCCGCTCTGGAGTTCCTAGTTGAAGAACCGCAACAGACATGGTCAATATTCTCCGACTCCAAAGCAGCTCTCCAGGGAATTGCCTCGCCATATCGTCATGGACCAAACGAACAGCTAATTGCTGAAATACGACTGCTCCATCACCGGGCTATAGAGAAACAACATGACATAGCATATCAATGGATACCAGGCCACTGCAGCATTGATGGAAACGACCGTGCAGATGAAGCAGCCCGAACTGCTCATGACGATGCCCCTTGTGTAGCTATACCATTATCAAGAACGGACGCCGCTGCAAGGCTTCGATCACTTGCACGAGAACTGACACTTGCTCAGTGGAATTCACCGGCATTCACCAACGTCCGCCTTCATAATTTGGACCCACACCTACAGCTCCGTCTTCCATCAGGAATAACCAGAGCAGAGGAGACACTTTTGTGCCGTCTGTGGATTGGGGTGGCCTTTACGAATGCTTATTCGTTTCGAATCGGAATGGCCAGAAGCCCGACATGTGACAACTGTGGCTGCGCAGAGACTTTCTCTCATCTTCTCTGCGAGTGTCCCCGCTTCAGCGTGCCAAGAAAAGAACTGTCAAAAGCTTTAGATAGAATAGACAATCGCCAATTGTCGGAAGAAAGGGTATTAGGACACTGGCCGAGACCGTCCTCTGCACGCAAGGCATTGAGAGCGTTGTTGCGCTTTCTGCGGACAAGTGGTCTTAGAGACAGACTGTAAACAGCGTCGTGGATCGTCTGATGACTTTCTCTCTCTCTTTTTTTACAACGTCTCTTTTCTCTCATCTTTTATTCACCTTACCCCCTTCCCCAGTACAGGGTAGCCAGCCGGTCTGAGAACTGGCTAACCTCCCTGTCCTTCCTCATTTATTCCTCCTCCTCCTAGTCGAAGCCGTGCCAAAGCTTAGCCGAAGCTTCATACGCTGTTGGCCGGCCACCTATAGTTGCCAAGGTTATATACCCACGGTGTTTCGAGCACCTCACCTGAAGAGCTCACACTGCTCTGTCGATAATGCTCGGGACATCTTAAAGCGTTCTACGAGAGTGGAGAGCTATCGAAAGGCTCACTGTGCTCAATTGAGCCAGCAGCCGCAGACTTTGTACAATTGCCGCGGTAATTTAGATACGGGGCATCATTCGTAGTGAGAAGAGAGAGCAATTTCTAGCTCACTTTGACAATTAATTTGAATTCAACGTCCCACAATTCACTCTAATGATTGGTCCGCGTGTTTTCAGTATCCTCTACTGCCGACCGGCACCATTTTCTGATCTCACTTAAGCGGCTCTGCAGGACCACTTTAAGCCGCAGGGACATATAACTATGGGTTGTGAATGCACCTTGCAAATCTTATGCTGTGGTCCTAACACTATTATCACATTCCATTTATGTTCATCATCAGTAGCATTATCAACAATCGTAAAAGGTACCAACAGTGTGAAATAGACGAAACAATAAGAAACAGACAGAAACAGCGCTGACTTAACTCTGACTGTCCATCGTGCTGATTGCAGGCATCTCCGAATGATTTCCAATTGATTCAATTGTGCTAGAGCTTGGTGCATTTCATGTCTGTAAATTCTTAGTATAAATCCACTGGTTTCTAGCTCACTCTCGGTTTGGCCTTTCAACCATTTATTTTTTTAGTTTGCCGTCGTCACTCTTCAGTAACACGATGTTTCTATAAAGGCACAGTTACTCAGATAAATACTTTATATTTATTCTTATACTCATAGATTCTGTATATCAGCCGTTTGATTACTTCAAAGTATGAAGGTAATATATACTGGAGAGATGACATTTCCTGGTAATGCAGATTTCGCTATCGAAATTTTCCTCTTTTTTAGCGGAGAGGCGGGCTACCTGTTCGCATACTTTGGCTGTGGTATCCACCTACGTATTACGTGCTCGTTGGCCAGGCGGTGAGTCTCAAACTGCCATGGCTTCTACTTATTCGAACGGCTCATCGTAGGTAACGAAGACCATGTACAGTCGTGAACAGGCTGTATACTCACCAGGCACTCACGCTCTTACGAGGGACCTGCACTACTTGACTGATGTCAGCCGCCATCGCTGGACACTGTTTCCGAGATAACGCCCCAGTATGCTTGCATAGTATATGGGCATTCATGAGTAACATCTCGGCAACAGAACCCATATATACGCGGCGCTAGCGTCAATGAAACTGTTCCAGGACACGTTCGCGTTAAATTTGCTAACGACTCTACATGGCTTTCTAGTATTATGTATGGCTTTCAATTGTTTGACTGCGAACATATCTGTAACCCGTAGCAAACTAACCTTTTCTCAAGCTAGCTTGCTTTCCTAACGTTGAAATAAGACAAGTAGACGCCACGCTTATGTCATTGTACATTACGGTTTCGAATATTATGTATGCTATACTGAGAACAAGCTGAGAAGTAAATCGTTCACCAAGCTTTTGATGTCTTCGTTTGTGTGCATTAGTAAATTTGCGTTTTTTCCAACCGACTGGTAAATTTGTGCAGAATTCCGCGCGCTATTTAATCATCTACTCCTGCAAATATGATAAGACAGGCAGTTCTCTTTTCATTGGGCACTTCCTCCTAAAGGTGTATTGCGGGGCTTAAGTTCGGTGCTGCTTACACGTACAATGAGTACACGTGCTCAAGTTTGATTTGGAAGTATTTCATTTATCTTTGAAAAGAAAGTTCGAATTTTATTCAATATGCTTCGAAGCATCGTTATAGAGTAAGCACTGGGCATGCGCTAGACAGCGTCAATGCAGTGTCTAAATTATCAGCCTACCCAGCCACAGACAAGAAGGCAGTACGGCAGAACTAGATAGTAAAGAAAAAGTGAAGAATTCTGTTGAAATTTCAGGTATTCCGTGAGCATGGAAAACAAACTTGAGCATATGGTTTAACAGCGGAAGCCCCTGATGCCATTTTTTTGGCTGCAGAAATATGATCATTATTTAGCGAATTAACAGTAGACATAGAATGGCAGATTCGGAGGTCGCAAAGTAAAAACTCCTGGGGCCACCACCTAACAAGAAACAACTGGAGATGACGAAAATATCG
The DNA here is from genome assembly GCF_043290135.1 of Rhipicephalus microplus. Lineage (NCBI taxonomy): Eukaryota > Metazoa > Arthropoda > Arachnida > Ixodida > Ixodidae > Rhipicephalus > Rhipicephalus microplus. The sequence continues at coordinate 2,189,109 of NW_027464614.1, read as the reverse complement.
GTTAGCAGTTCGGCATATATTCATAACTATTTCGATTGTGTTCGTAATGAAAGAGAAGAATAATAAAAATTATGAGAATCACAAGAATTAAAATTGGAAATTTCAGAGTCAAATGAAAAATATTGCGAATTTGCATCAGTACAAACAAAAATCAACAACACGAGCAACCAGCAGCTTGAAAAAGCATTGAATCTAACGAAAATACGAACACTCAAAATTAGGCAACAACCAAATTTTAAACATTTAACAATATACTGAATAAAGGCATATACAATATAACACAGGTTGGGAAATTTTGCGTGGAATACGCTGTATAAAGAAAGAACGACTTACTGAAGGCACGACATGACGTAGCATGAACGGTTGCGCGGAAACCAACAACTGTCAATCTTACCGAGTTGCCACTGAGGTGCCTGAGTCTCAATGCGCTCAAATAAGTAGTGGGGAGAAGGAAAAAGGTGCAAATGTGAACGAAAAAAAAAACGAATTGTCAGAACAGAATGATGAAAGTGCTTATCAAGAACGATTCGTATAAAAAATGTTGCCCAGAGTTCCTCCGAACACATGTTTCCACAAGAGCTGCGACTTTTCATTCAAAATGGCAATATCAACATTCCTTAGAGAAAAATTTGGCGTACTTATGTATGCACTGGAACAATAAGAAGGTGTTAACACGCTGTAGATGTCCACTGTATCTCTTTCATTTTTCTGCTTTAGCGTTCATAACAGTATACGTTAACCTGCTGAAAACAGATCCCAGCCTCCACGCTCGAACAATGCGCAGACAAGTTTTCCGGTCTGCTATTCTACCCACACACGTAATAGTACTCTCAGCCCACTGTTGATGCATGTCTGCTCATCCGACGTAAATGTTGGTGCAGATGAGAAGGTTGTGACAAAGTGTAAAGGCATCATTCATAAAATGGTGTTTTACTACACTTGCCTGCCTTTTGCAGGATCCAGAATGCCGAATCAAGTACTCTGCCCGAACAGAATTGCTCCACGTACTCTTCAGACCCAAGATTATGGTCAAATTATATGGGTCGCGAAACTTGTAACTAAAATTGTGGAAAACCGATTGCCACAGGCTTTAACTGTGCGCCTGCCGACGATTGAAGCGCGACTAAGTGAGGAGGGGCGAAATAACCAAAACTAAATACTCAATATATTTTTTCCGTCATAATTTCATATATGTCAAAGATCATTACTGTTTTGCCGAACACTTTAACTGACATTTGAATAAATATTTGATTATGTGAACTTTTGGTCGAGTGCCATGACCGGAGCGGGGGGAGGGGCGTATTCAGGAAGTCAGCTATGAGAGCTCGTATTTAGTTCAGCGCAATGTTAGGTCAACGAGGCATCGCTCACTTTTAGGGGCGAATCTCTATATAGCGGCACCCGTTGGTCCCTCGTAGTCGTAGTAGTAGGTGTAGTGTGTAACCAGTCTTGCATTTTGACCTCCAATGTGGTGCCGGTGAGAGATTTCTTCTGCGTGTTGTTGAACAATAAAAAATTCGCAGCGTGCGCGTTAACTAAAAGCCGAATTCTCCTGTCTCTCATTCCTCCTTAGCAGCCATTGGCATGTACATTGAGCACCATCTGACAAGAAAGGGTTGCTACGTTTTACTCGCTGGGCATAACCTCCTTGGTTTTAAAAAGGTTTAGCGAGCGTTGGCCCGCAGTGCCATGAATACAGTGAACTAGCATATACCATGAATTCGAGGTGGTGAAAGGTGGGAAGTAGACCCAAAGCGCAATCCGTAAGAAAGTTTGCGTGTGCCTCCTCTCGTTCAGTCCTTGGAATAACCGCTGAATGGCGGTGCATATGCGGAATATATGATGAAAAGATGCAAGATGGTGGTACTTTGAGTGTTGAATAGATGGACGAACGGACACACAGACAGATGCATGGACGGACTCACGGATGGCTGCACCGACGAATGGACGCATGGACGGACGCAGAAGCGGGTGCATGGACGAACGCAGGGACGGATGCACAGATGGACGTGCGGACGCATGAACAGATGTACGCACGGACAGGCGGATGGACGCATGGACGGTCACACAGACGGACGCATGGACGGATGGATCAAGAACGAATGGACGGACGGATGCTTTGCCCCACCCTCCTTCATTCACCCCGTGGATATGCTGCCATTTTTTTTTTCATAGTGGTTTCTTGCGTGTCTTCTGTTGCTTATTTATATGCTTAGGGGCTTTTTACTAGCATGACATTTCGCAGTTCATCTAGCTCACAGAGTGTCTAGAAAGCCACTGCTGTGATTACCGAGTGTTCAGTTGCGCACGGCCGGCGTGCCTTCGCCTTTGCTGACGATAATTGCGACACACTAAGGAACGAGACGGCCGCTACAATTTATGGCTGCCAAAGCTATTCTCAAGCCTGCCAAAACGATATTCTCAAGTTATTTTCCACGATTAGGCAACGTGAGTATTCAAACTATTATGCTGTGCTCGGGAACAGTTGTGTCACAACTCCATCTGCGAAGCTTTCCATGCATGTTTCAAATAGACCATTTGCCTTATAAAACAGCTTTGTTTCTTCAATCTTTTTTTGGTCTTTTTTATAGTGCTCGAAATTAGAGAGCCATAAGACGCAATGAGATTGCATATTTATAACGGCATGTGAAAGGTAAGCAATTAAAGTTAACTTTCAATTTCGCTCCATGTATGGCAAATGCACGACATCGTTACCGCTGCCGGTTGTGACACCATTTTTAATTTTTTAGGGGTGCTTTCTATACGCAGATGATGATGGTGGCGACGATTCGCCAACTGTACTGTATACATGGGCGTCCATGGAAGTTTTGCTACTAGTTTACATTTACTTTGGCTAACACTGCAAAAGCGCTTCTATATAGAGGCACGTACACCACATGAAGTGAATTGTTGTCGTCTTCGTATCTGACTTGCCAAAGATCTAACAAACATGGTTGCCGTAACATAGCTAACTTCGTGCCACCCTAACAGGCCAACCGCATGCCAAATGGGCACTTCACCAGCTGTTGAAAAATGTTTAGGCAATACCTATGCTACCTAAACGATTATTTTAAGGGCAAACGCTAATCAATAAAATCGACCATTCAGTTAACGTGTATATCTGTAAGATCATGTGCTTAAAGCGACCACTCCGGTATTATCAGCAGTAGTAAAGAAGCTTCCTTCTAAGCGATAGTTTTAGGAGCATCTTGTAGGCTTGAAGGGGCTGTTGGAAGCCGACACACGATTATAATGCATTTTGATACGTTTGAAAACCAATATGCTGGTTTGTTACAAAATAGGTTATCAAATTAGCAAGCCAGGGGTCTTCTGTACACTTGCACTAGCTGGCACCTCAGGAGTCTTACAAAGTTTTTTTTTGAAAAGTTTGTCTACCAGCGTGGGCGATGAAATTAAAAGCATCTGCGTTAATTATGCATTCTGTAAATGCATTAGTAAATGCGTTACAGAATGCGTTACAGAATGCGTTACAGAATGCATTCTGTAACGCATTCTGTAAATGCATTCTGTAAATGCATTCTGTAAATTCGTTACATGCATTCTGTAAATTCCTAATTATTAACGTATGCTGAAACGATCACTACTTACAATATTGCACTAACAGGAAAAGAGACAGGAAAAAGAAAATCAGATTTCGTGGAGAAATTAAAGCTGGGAACATCACTCTATTGAAAGCTTTGAGTATGTCAACTTTGTTGTACTTTATTTGTTTAGGCAACCAAGCTTCATGCTCGGTTTAAGACTTTTTTCTTACGTACGTTGGTTGATTTATTCACCTTCAATCAGTTTTTTTCAAGACCCCCAATCAATTCGCTTACTTATTGGTGTAATTTTTAGCATGTGTTAGGTATGTGTAGTCGTTTGCGCGCCGCAAACCGCTAAGTCCAGGCAGCTAATCGAAAACATTGCAAGCGTTGTTTGTGCGCGTGTAACCTCCTACCTTGTCTTTTTCATGTTACTCTATTAAAAGAGAGTCTATGGAATGTACTTTATTGTTCTGATTTGCGCATTTAAAAAGAATGTTCTACATGCGGCCGTTTTTATGGTGCATGTATATATGGTATCTGCCTGACAATGCTTCTCAAGTAATCCCTTGTTTCCGCTTTTTAACGCTTGGTTTTACATTGCAGTGAAAATTTTATATGAAGCCGCACAAGCTAACCGAAATTTCTGTTGTCCTATGTTGTGAATTGAAAATCTAGCAATTCATTTTATTGTGACTTGCCTGAGTTTCTGTTATACTTTGTTATACTTCTGTTATACTGGCATTCCACACTTACAAGCTCATGCCTGTTTCCTAAAAATTCGAAAAATAAGACTCATGAACTTTTTCAGTCAACCACGAGGCCACGCTCCTTCAAGAAAACTCAAGTATCAACAAAGCATTTCACAAGTGGTACTCAAAGGTGCTTGTAGAGTCTTCAGGTAGTGTTTTGAGCTTAGTAAAACCTCACACAAACAGCTTTTTTTTTCACTTGTTCCAACACTGAGGACCCACGATTGCGTACATTTCCAAAGACTCAACGCGATCTGAAGCCTTATGGGGCTGAACAAGCTCCTCTTCTGCACAAAATATTCTCACGACATGCAAAGTCAACGACTCAAATTATGCCTTTTGCACTCTCTTAGTCAGATCTCGAGAAGCATGTAGACACGGCAATTTCGTAGAATACATGAAAAGTAATCTTATTTGACCAATTAGTTTGAGGCGTTCCTATTCGAGCTTCCCTCGTGAATGGAAGATCGTGAGGCTGTAATCATAATGAGTTCATACATGGCCTCAGAGATTGCGCGCCGACGTCTTAGTGTGTGTTTCTATAGCGTGGTATATCTGGCATCAAACCAAAACATATTAATATAGATTGCGAGCCGGCGGATTCTCGCCAGCACACTATCTCAGAGGTCATGATTTCATACTTTCATATCGGATAAACCGCGCTAGCAAAATACGCGGTTAATGTTACTGAAATCTTGTTTAAAAAGACGAGTGTCACTCACGTTTGAATTCGCTCCACCGGCCGTGGCCTCTTGAGACGACTTCAGCGTGGGTTCCTTTGACTTACAATATAAGAAGGCAGAGGTAAATGCACGCAGATTATACAAGACCCACGGTGTCCCCGTTGGGCTCATCAGTGGAAACACCACTCTTGAAGAGAGCTCATGCGCGGAATCAGTCGTCGCTGCTGTGCAGCGGCAAGTGACTGCAGCTGCAGCTGCCGTGCTTGACGACGCACGGGGCTCCCGACAGATGCTCCCAACTGGGCCACATCTAGGGCTTCCGCCTCGCGAGTCGCGCGGGACGCGCAGGAGCGCCCTGCTTCGTATCGAGGGCCACTCGGTATATAGCTCGCGCATCCCGAGCCTTTTGCTTGTATTTAGAGCGCGCGCCCAAGCGAGGCATCTCTCTGCGGCGGTTTCTTAATTCAAAAGCACCCGAAAGCACAGTGCAAAGTTTCCCTGTTGCCTTGTGTAAGCAAGCACCTGCTGTGCGAGTGACGGGTATCGCACGGCGCATGCTTCGCGCTGCTCGTCGCCTTCCGATGTAAGAAAGTCTCGACCTGACATAGTTGCTAAATTATGGAGCTTTGCGTGCCAAAGTCGCAACATGTTTGTCCGGCACGCTTTAGCGGTGGACCGCGTGTTACAATTAACCACCCGCGATTCTTTGATGTGCATCTGAATGGGAGTGCTCTGTTGTTCTTGCATTTCGCGCTTGTTGAAATACGGCTGCCGCGTTCAGCAAGCGAACCACTTAGCTGCGTCAATACCACGGCGGGTGACGTGGCACGCTCGCGCTCTTTATGCTGTCGTCGAATCTTTCGATTGCCACTGGTTCGCTTGTGAAACAGAAAATCAAGTTTGTAGACGACAGGGTTTTGTTAATGTAACACTGTAGTTTAGTGAAAGGTTAGCAATCGAACTGGCGACAACGTTACTGCTAAAGCCATATTTTAAAAGTAATTACAAGCAGGAGAACTCAACATCAAGTAAATCAGAGCGTTAAAGACATTGAAGCAGTATGAAAAATTTCGTAAGAGTCAGCGCTATACTTATACTATTTAATGTATTGCTTGCGAGAACGCTTGAGAATTGTTAGATGCAGCAAAACGTGCATTATTAGAAAAGCAATTAGGCACGACGTAAGGTATTGTTTCATATGACCTCTTGCAGCCTCAGAGGCCAACGATTGAAATCTCTGTATACCAAGAAAAGCTGTCACCTTCATTTGTATTGTATGGGTCTGGCCAAGTGCCAAAAGCGCACATTCTCGAGGAAAGGTGTCGTCTTCATTCGTATTTCATGGGCCTTGTCAAGTGCCATACCACGCATTTTGTACGACTCTTTCGCTCAAGTGTACATTTCAGTGAGCCCGCATTTTTTTGTAAAGCATGAGCCTTACAGCGCACAAAGCGCAGGAAAGCCACTAAAACCACCACTTAGCACTACTTTCCAAATCGCAGTAAAGATGAGAAATAGGCACAGAGCTGAGTTTCCCCAACATTTCCGATGGAGGCGGAAATGTTGTAGGCCAGTGTACTCAGATTTGGGTGCACGTTAAAGAACCCTAGGTGGTCAAAATTTCCGGAGCCCTCCACTACGGCGTCTCTCATAATCAAATGGTGGTTTTGGGACGTTAAACCCCACAAATCAATCAAATCAATTATGAGTTTTCCCCAACAAAGGAGCATCGCTTCATGTTCAGAAAAACGTACGCGCCTGAAGTGGCGCATACGTAGCCGCGGGTACGTGCCACTGTTTGTCGCAAAGTGTTTGACGAAATGCACGACGAGACTGTGACATTATTCGCGTCAGTACAAGCGAGTCCTATTCGTCAAACCATCTCACTCTCCCATACTATTTTGGGTCCAGCCCAAATGAAGGGGGTGTTCACGAGAGCACCCAGACATAGGCCGATAGATAGATAGATAGATAGATAGATAGATAGATAGATAGATAGATAGATAGATAGATAGATAGATAGATAGATAGATAGATAGATAGATAGAGTACCGCCATGCCAAGTACCGCCATGTCACATCCCTTGTGGCACACGCCCACTCCGTGCGTCCATCCGTCCGTCCGCCTGTCTGCTAGTCTGTCTGTTCGTCCGTCCATGCGTCCATCCGTGCGTCCATCTCGTTAACACTCCAAGTACCGTCATCTCCCATCTCTCATCCCGGTGGCTACGACCGACAACGACGCAGGATGGACAGACCCACGCCTCATGGAGCATCGCCCCTGAAATTCGTGGTAGCCTTGACTTTATATCAACCACAACATCACAAACGAACTCTTTTAAAGTGCACTTCGCCCCTTCGTCACGTACAGGTGTTAGGGAGCTCAACACGAACTTTGAGTGGTGTAGTAGCAGGTGGCGTCATAGTCATTATGTTCACATAGGAGTTCAACAAAATATTCTCTCGCTGGGTGTATACTGTGTCCTGTGGGCCGCTTGAATGTTGGTCGAATGATCTCTAATTAACGCGAACACTCCGACGTGTGACCTGGACTACTTTGGCTGATGCCAGCCGCGAAGCGCTGCGCGCTGTTCCCGAGATAATGCCTCGGTTTGCTTGGATGGTATGTTGGCATGCATGGGTAACATCTCGGCGAGATAGCCCAAACCTATACGCGGTGCTAGCGTCAAACTGTTTCAGACTACGCTGCGAAGATTCCGTGTTAAGCTTGCGGGCGACTGTTCATCATAAACAGCAAGGAGATAACGGACGCACCTGCCTAAATAATATCAATGCTTTCATTGCTGCAAACGCTTTCACATTGAACGCATTTCATACTTGGTGGGTTGTGTGAGCACGGCTTCCATAGAACTTACTAATAAAGAGATGACGTATCTATACAAATGGCCTATCCTTCTGCTCATTGCGTATATTTTGCTTTGTAGTATAGCATCTATATTGTGACGTTATCACATAAAAACAATGCCTGTAAAAAGTGGGCTGATCCCGGAAGCATAGCAAAACAAGTTGAGACATAGAAAGCTTACTGCGCCTCCAGCCTTAGAGGCAATGCAAGGCCATGTTAGTGGCAAAATGTTTCTTAGTGGGGTGCGGAAGGTTCAGTACAGCGGCTTAGAAGCCGTTGTACTGAACCTCCGGGTAGGCTGAAGGAAACGTACAAGTGACCATGTGATGTTTTTTGAACGACCGATGCCGCTGTAGTACCTTGAGTGGTACTTATTTTGCTGCGCACTAATTAACCGAAAAAATAATTGAACCGTTTCGGCTTCAGTGCGGTTTACCTAACCGTCAGGAGCACGTGACTAAATAACACCCTCACTCGTAGCAACGCGCACAACGGTGTAGTTCTTGTTATATTTGTTATATCTTGCATCTCATTTTTTTTTGGCTTAATCTGTCGAAAAAATACTCCCAGCTATAACCTGCTCAACACCTCTAAAACAGCACGATCGTGCCTCCCAGCGCGTATGCTGTTTCTTACTACATTTACCAGAGGGAACTCTGGGGCTAGTGTCTATGTGAGCTGCAACACCTGTTACTTCAGCCAGCATGGATATTATGGGTAATACATGTATTTTATTACGGTTCGTTCTCTCGTCCCCATTTGGTACTGTGTCGACTGCGTCCGTTTTTTTTTCACAAAATGAAGTTGAGCAAAGGCTTAAGAGTTCCGATTGCCACGTGGACTAGCTTAGGCTCATAAATTGAAGTGGGCTCATGAAGTTTGCAAATGCTCATTCATTGATCCAAAACAAACGTCAAAACAAAGCATTTATCAAAGCCACTAGTGTGTTGAAAGCCACCAGCACGAAGATTAGGCCAATTTGTGTCATTTATTCCGATGGAGGCCGAACGATCACCACACCACAGTTCCCTATAGAGATATGTAGAAATCTCTACGAATGCTCGTACCGTGGCTTTTTGTTTTGGTCTCGTTCGTGTCAGCAAAATATACAGAGATATGTTCTCAGAAAATATTGCCCTTTCCGGTTGACGGCATAACCTCGTGTCTGACGATATGCCCAACGCCGTCTGTTCAGGCAATCGTTTCCGGTCGCCTCCCCCGTAACTCAATGTGACACAATACGCAGGCCAGCTCGGACACCTGTTGCAACTGATTCGAGTTACCGTTGTTGCTGTCACGTTTCTTTTGCGCATGACGAAAACATTGAGATGACTCCAGCCACACAGTGCGCGCTTGGTGACTCAATCCTCACGTCACAATTTTTTAAAAATAGTAAGCCGTATTTGCATGAAGATTTTTATAAAACAGACCATGCGGAAGCGTGCCACGGGGAAAGTTCGGCTTCCATGTCAAATATTACCAGCAAAAAAATAATGAAAATCCACAAGCTTCTGGGCTTCTGACGTCTCTGAACCATCATTTGTGGCGATGGCACATGCATCTCCTCTTTGTTCATAAGAATTTTGTTTTTTAAAGTATGGTGGCATAACGGTTTAGGCAAAATATGTTCTTATTCCAACAGTTTCTGTGAAAAAGCCATTCTGTTGTGTTTAATGAATCCACGAGGACGTTGAAATCGATCAGGAGAGATGTTGAAAAAAGTGTAACAACATTCTTACACTAGAGTGGGATTTAATTGAAACATAGTGTTGCCTTTGTTTACATATTTTTTTAAGCGAGCCTTGCCGTAGAACTCCCCGTGAGGAACACACGTAATGAGAAGCTGTAACTTCTCCACACTTGTTCAATATGGGCGCGTACAAAGAACGCCCTAGAATGCTTAAACTTCGCCATTAATATTCAAACGCGAGAGCTTATCAGGCTGTTTTAGCGGCGAAGCTCCTTATAGCGGCACCCGTTTGTCCCCCGTAGTATGAAACAAGTATAACATTTTGACCTCCAAGGTGGTGCCTGTGAGAGAGTTCTTCCGTGCGTTGTTGAACTATAAAAAATAGTGCTCAATGTACATGTCAATGGCTGCTACTGGGGAATAAGAGACAGCAGCATTCGGCTTTTAGTTGACGCGCAGGCTGCGATCACCATTAGCAGCCATTGGCATGTACGTTGAGCACTATCTGACTGAAAAAGTTTGCTACGTCATACTCGCTGGGTGTAACCTCCTTGGTTTTCGAAAGGTTTAGCGAGCGTTCAGCCACAGTGCCATGAATACAGTGAACTAGTATATACCATGAACTCGAGGTGGTTAAAGGTGGGAAGTGGACCCGAAGCGCAAGCCGTAAGAAAGTGTGCGTGTGCCACCTCTCGTTTAGTCCTTGGAATGTCCGCTGGATGGCGGTGCTTCTATATGGGGAATATATGATGAAAAGATGCGAGATGGTAGTACTTGGAGTGTTGATTAGATGGACGAACGGACACATAGACAGATGCATGGATGGACGCATGAATGGACGCAGGGGCGGCAACATGGATGAACGCAGGGACGGACGCACGAACAGACGCACGCATGGACGGGCTGATGGACGCATGGACGGTCACACTGACGGACGCATGGATGGACGGAAGCAGGAACGAATGGACGGACGAATTCTTCGCCCCACTCTCCATCATTCACTCCGTGGATATGCTGCATTTTTTTGGCTCACCATTCATTTTCCATACATCTCTCCTCCATCTACTCCGCAACTATTGTGGCGGAAAGCATGCGTGCGTGACATTAACCATTGCACGCTTTCCTATAGGAGCGCCTGCTTAAATTGCAGTCGCAAAAGACACGTTATGCGTGGGTGCGGCGGTGTGACGCTTGGTGCACCTCTGCCTCGCGATTTTATCTTCGCTAGCTTGACTCTTTTTCTCGCCTCACAACAGCACGGGGTCTTCTTTTGCTAAGTATTTCCACGTACAGGTGTGACAACATTTCAGTGCCACGCGGAATGCTCGAACGCTGCGTATCATTCCTTGCATCCATCGAGATCTTTCGCTGAAGGTCGACATACACATTTTTTTTCACAGCCAGTCCCACCGTAAAGCGACAGTTGCTATGGCGTTAAAAAAATCGCAAACTCCCTAATTCACACCTTCGGCACCTAGAAATAAGCAGACAATTTCTGCGCTTCTATGTATTTTCACCGTGCATGGTGTGTCAAAAAAACCGCCTCTGGACCTTTCGCTAGTGGCCCGGCCCACACAATACTGCATTCGTTTGATTGTTTATATGCGAAGCATATTTAGTGAACTTCGGTGAATTTGAATCTATCTATCTATCTATCTATCTATCTATCTATCTATCTATCTATCTATCTATCTATCTATCTATCTATCTATCTATCTATCTAGCCACTTACGTTTGGGTGCTCTCGAGGTCACCCCCTTAACTTGGCGTGAGCCAAAATTAGCATGCGAGGGTAAGATGGTTAAACAAATATGACGCGCTGCCCAAGAGATGAATATTGTCACAACGCCGTCACGTCCATTGTCAAACACTTCCCGCCAGACAGTGGCACATACTCACGGGCGGGTATCTGCCGCTGGAATGTGGGTATTTGCCACAGGTGATTGACACTTAGTATGTCCCAAGAACAACAAAAACACACATGGGCAATTTCAAAGCGCGAGCGTCAAGAAATACCCGATGTCGGTAGCGTCGACCCGACGAATGCAAAGAATGAATGTCAGGGTCTCAGCTGGCATTGAACCCAAACATTTTGTGTGACAACGAAGCATTTTACCACAGAGCTACGCCAGGTCTGGGAACTACTTTTCAAATAGACGCTAATCTTCGTGAAATGTCAGTAGTAAATGCAGAGCTGCATACCCAAATTTAGAAAACATTCATATGTACCCCTTTGATACAGCCGTCACGTCGGGTTGCGTTTGGAGTGCAGCATGGACAGCGCATGGCAGCTAACCAACTATGGTTAATTGCCATGCGCTGAAGTTAATTTATTCAGGAGTGTCCAGGGCCAGGATCCTGACGAGCATCAGTGCTTCATATCAGATACTGGTGTTGCTAAGGCGCATGTTCCAGTTGGCATCGTTGTGCAAGTGCAAACAATTGCTTATATAAACATCTGCAACTCTTCAACCTATGTATGTGCGTCCAACATTTCTACATATACTTAGCGTCATTTCATAACGTATCGCTCAATAAAAAAATTGCAACATGGTCACCTTCCCCCCTCGTGTTTTGCATAACGTCCATTCCTAGGTACATGGGATCCGCTGAATGTTTTATTCCCAAATGTTCGTATTATGTATGTTCAAGACCCATGGAAGTGTCATTGGTCTCACAATTTTTTTTTGTTAGGCGTCTAGTCCGTCAACCATCCTTTGAAACATAACCGTAGCACAAAAGCTTTTTATTTCAGAGTGGGCGTCTTCAGTTCAGTCATCCTGCAGACCAATATCGATATGTTTCCCGAAATATGAAAGCCAACCCATCCAGTAGATACAAAAACAGCCATTTCGAGTTGGCAACGGCTGCTTGCATTTTCCACAAACTGAACCCTTCTATCCTGTGAATCATACCGGTTCATCAGGAGAAGAGCGCTATATTCGTCGTAGAGCCTTAACGTATAGCTTATGCTGTCGTAAAGTATGCTCTGGTCTAAACCATCTGTTCAGAGCTATGTTGAACGTTTTGCATATAATCGGGAGAGCTTCATTTCGAACCAAAATCATTTTTTGATAACACCGTATCTTTCCATCAGTCGTTATTCTCGCATTTGTAGTACCTGAAGAAGCTCGCACTGCGAGAATGTATGATGTGTATTGAGAACACCGAAAGCAATATCATCACTGCCTAAGGTAGCACGATAGCTGCAACTTGAATATGAGGGCAGAGTCCTTAGCTTGAGGTTTCTGGTAACCGCAGGGGTCACGGTACTAACACTCACTACGTGCTTCACCAGATTACGTCTAGTGGTTCTGTTCGAACTAAAATGAAAGAAAAAAAACGCAAAACATATAAAGTAGCATAAAAATAGAAAATCATCTACGGGCGATCATCACAAGAGCAACACAGAACTGAGCTTGTTGGTTCGGTCTGTATTCATACTGAAAGTAAGGGTGTGCGCACACGCACAAAAGAAGTACGCAAAGCAAGGACGATTACGAATGTTGACGAATATTTAAAGAGGTGTGTTTAGTGTTTTTTTTATTACGTGGACATTTACTTGATTTTTCGCAGTGGTAAGGACTTCGAATAGAGGTTACGATAGAGTATTTTACAGCGCAATGTGCTAGATACGGACAGAGAAGGGACACAGTGCTGAATCCTGGTTACCTCATCAAGCGAAAAAAAAACGAAATGAAGGGAAGAGGGCTCAATTTCACAAAACATTTGTCTAAGAGTAATGGAACACAATTTTTTACTTCCTTAACGCGTCAGAAGAACCGCGTATGCTGGCGGGATTCTCCCCGTTCTTTAACACCGCTGTTAAATTTTTTGCCGAATAATTGTAACGATGTAAAATAACGGTATAACAATTTCATGAAAAACCAGCTGTGCCTCGAATGCTTGAGGCAATGCTAGATGCGTGAAGCTTCCGGAGAGTGGTGGGTCAGGATCAATGGTTTGGCTGCATCAATGCATTAGAGCACCCGAATCAATGGTTTGGCTGCATACTAAATCTTTTGCACACACAACACGAAGACGGAAAGGTTTGTAAATTCGTGATGTGTGCGCAGAAGTACCAACTTGAATGAGGCCTGTTTTTCAAGACGTCATATTTTAGGGGCGAAGCTCCTCCGGGGAAAGCCTTGTCCGGTGATGTAGTGGCGTCCACACTAATATCAAAACACCTGTTATACAGCCATGAAAAAACCACCTGCGCCATCCGTCTGTCCGTCCACCAGTCCGCCTGTGCGTTCGTTTACCTGCAGTCAATCCGTCCGTGCGTCCATTTGTCTGTCCGTCCGTGCATCTGTCCTCCTTTTATGCTAGTCGCCGACTTCAATGTCGGTATTATGGACCTTAGGACCCAGCTTTTCTTTCTGTCAATGTGTCTATATTTGTGGAGAGTTAAGAGTTGATGCAAAGTTAGCGTTGTTCGCTGAGCTTCGTCAGATGTTCTATTTACCTTGAAAAAATTGATCCACCTTGTGTCCTAGGGGAGGCAAACACCAAAAGTTTCTGTACAGGTAGCAGGCGTCAACCGGTAATAATATAGAAGTACTGCTTGTTTTAACTTATTCTGGACGAAATGGCATCAGATATGCTGTACATGTACACTAATGGGTCAGTAAAGAGGTTACGACATTTCTTACTCCCCCCCCCCCCTCCAAAGAAACTCGCAAATTCATACAGTAGACCACAGTGATAGCATTTAAGAATAATTGCGGTGCAGGCATTGCCGCGCAGAATATTTGCCACGCAGAATTTTTGCCGCACAGCATTTGCCACGCAGACACTCCATTTATAAAAGAAGCAACCCCGCACCTGTTTTCTTCGCAGGACCAATCCACTCGTACGCACAGTACGACGAAAGCTTGCCCATGGGCTACGTTACGCACCACCGAGCTTGTCTATCGGTTCTTTCCCCTACGAAACAGTGTCTTCGCCCCGCAGCGATGCAGGTTCATCTGCGCAGTCCGCATTTTGATTTTGCTGTGCTGCCCTCTGCCGTACTGTGGCACCCGAAACTCCAGAAGTGCGGGATTGCAAGAACGAAAGCCTCCGAGACGTCTCAATACCACCAGGGAAAATGTGCTTTTCGCGCAGCGTTTCTTGTCTGTGCCACTATGAAACGTCTTCATGTGGGGGAAGCAGGGTATACGCTGCGGTCGGTCATTGGTTGCGCGCCAATGATGCATGACGGACGTTGTGTTACGCAGCTGAAGTGGCCGCAGTCACGACGGCGAGCTACTTCTTCCCTGCTCTATTGCGAATAAGGGTGGCGAGTGGCAGCACGAAAATTCGAAATCAGCTGAAACGGGTGCTCTAAACCCTCTAACTTTTTTATTACAGTGCGTATTCGCAATATTCTTGCAGCTACATACGAACATAGCAAAAGTGTGCATACTTCTCTTCATTTGAATGTTGAATCTTGGGGTCGGTTAGTGGCATATTAACACGTCTATACGGTTTTATTTTTTTTTCTTTACAACGGACCGTTGTCTCAATTTCTGATCATCCACTGAGGGGTGACAAGAAGTGGCATAAGTCTTTTGCAATGACAATGTCCTGGCCATTTTTATAGGTAATGCACTAACGAAGATAATTTTTTATATTCCTACTTGTAGAAACGTTTCCTTGTTCATTTTAGGAAACAATCAGAGCGCCGTATTCATGCAGCAACAAACACAAACAAAATGAGCCTAAACAGTTTTTATTAGACCACAATATTTTTATTTTTTGCGCAAACGAGAATGAGCGATGAACTTAACGAATAGGCTTCTGTGATGGCTTTTCACAGATAGTGTCTTCATTCTTGGAAACTGAGACTCACTGCTGCATGTATTATCCTGGTTACCAGAATTAGCTGGTCATTGTGGTCAGCTGTCATCAATGCAACTTCGTATTGCTACTGAGTTGGCGACTAGTCTTCATTAGCTCTAGATGATGTCTCGTACTGCCGTACAACGAGTGGAGTCTTGGCAGTGCTCACAGAATTTTGTAGTTTGTTTCATACGTGCAGAACTGCATTGCATTTAGTAACAGACTGTAAAAACGTGTTCTATTTCAAAGCCATCACAAGGTGTACGGTCTCTTCTTTGTTAACGAAAATACGGAGCCAGGGTAGTGATTTGATAAATTTGTGTTGAGATATTTGTATATTCTTTGGGAGGGGGAAGGGGCTCAGCACCATCGTCCCCTAATGATTGAAAACTATTTTAAACACATAGCAGGAGTGCATCTCAGAGGTAGAGCGCTTGCTTCGCATGTGAGAACTATTTTAAACAATATTTATCAGACCTCGCTTGACTTCAGCGCGAAGGAACACAGTCATCCAGACGTATGAGTGAAAGAGAGTCAACGATTACACCACTGGTCGTTAAGCAGATGTGTGGACAATCTTAGAGTGGAAGAAATAGCGACAAAGAAAAGTGCGGCTCTTAGCAAAACAATATATGAGTCGCCTCATCGAAGGTTACGAATATGCGGCAGTGAAGCCTAGATTATTTCACTCTGGTTGGTTGTTTTCGTCGCTAGTGTCACGAGTGTCACTCTCGGCACCTGAAAAAATTCCACACAAGACACGCGTATTCTTGCAATTACAACTAGAACATGTCATTTCCCTTCTTTCTACTATGTATATAACTTTCCTATGGCATAAACAGGATGCTGCAAATGACGTCAGAGATTGTACTATTGTTACAATAGTGCGCAGCGTATACCAGAGTGGCTGCCAGATATCGGTGCCACAGCCTAACCATTGTTTCTTCGTAGCCAGCCATCCGCTATTACAAAACATCCTGGATGTCTCATTTTAAACCGAGACAAACATGCAATTTTTTCACAGTGACAAGGAACAGTAGTACTCATTTGTGTAGGTCTTTTCACGCCTAAGGTCTAAGCCATTTGAGCGGTCTTGTCAATTGCATTACAGAACATTTTGCTGAGTTGTTTCATTAAAGACATTGAAGTATTGGTATATTTCCGACAGGAAAAATTTCCAGCCACGTGAGAGCCCTCCCAGGTTTGTAGAATGTCGTCCGAAAATTTTGTTTGTCAGAACGAAATGTCCTGAAGATGTCGTTATTCAATTGAATGCCGAATTCGGTTTAAGTACTGGCCAAATGCGTTTGTGTGGGGTGTTTGAAGCCCCATAATATCATTGCGATTTTTCTTTCGTATGGTCGTCAACGAATTAGGCCAAAATCTTCTCTTTATTTTCTTCTAATATTTGAAAACATATGAATGTCTGTGTAATCAATTCTTACTTTGCAAAAGGTTTAGCTCACGGTAAAACATTTTCTGGGCACTAAGGTTTTTACACTTTTGAAGGAAAAATTATGAACTCCAGAAAATTCCAGAATCACCATTTTTGTCCATGTTGAGATGCGATTCAAAACATGTCATGTTCTAACTATATTATGGTCTATACCTTGATCGAGAAAACAGTTCTTTCAAGGTAAACTTCGTCAGAATAACGTTTCTTTTAACAAAGAAAACAATTATTCAAGTTCCCGATTGATGGCTATCTTCCCATTTGGTCACACAGCGGCTTTCTCGTTGACGTTCCCCAGTGCCATGGAAAACTTCACTGGAAACAAAAACTTGCAGGACACTTCAAATTCTCATTTAGAAGTAGTACCTGATAACGTAATCGAGCCCCGCGCTCATCGCTTTCTGTAATAATAGCCAGGCTGCGGTTCATGATGGATGTCTCAACCATGCCGCAAGAAAATGAATGTCTGTGTAGGTAACAGTGACTGCTTCAAAATGTCCTGGAATGCGTACTGCAGTTCGTTCGTTGGCTGGTTGCCCACTAGATGCCTGGCGCAAATCACCGCGGGGGTCAGCCATGAAACGGATGCTACCTTATTTTAGAAACAAAATTGTCTTACTAGCCGAATACGTTTATATAGGAATAATTTTTTTAAAAGAACAAATTGGTAAAACATCGGCACTTACAGTTGTCAACTGCCTAGCACGCCTTAACTTTTTTCTTCGCATCAGCGAAGGACCCACTACACTTCTGTTAGGCAACATGCAAACCTACACAGCTGGTCACTTCGTTGATGCTTTTGCTAATGATTACAATTAAATATGCCTGAGCATTTTGCAATGAATGGGCCTCTAAAACACTCCCTCTTTGCTTAATTCACATGTTTCGATGATTTGCTCAATCTTAAGCTTTAGCTACGCAATATTACATGCATTAAGAAAACTCCACCCACTACTGGACACTGATATAGTGTATTCATTTTTCTGAAGTGGTCTCTGTGGCAGAGCACCTGCTTGATATGCATACAATCTGGGACCGACTTTTTAATATTTTTTTTGCTCGAAACACATCAATGGTTTGCGTAATGGCCTAAAGCTGATCGGCCAGCGAAGTGCTGGCTGACCAGCTTCATCATCACCGATTGAAGGTGAAATGACATAGTGGTTCGAGCCACTCTTCCCTCCTCCCCCGCCCCACTTCCCCAGGCTCACCCAAACGAAGAAATAATAAAGTTTATTCGTTCATTCATTCTCAATTTTTTGCTGACGTACGACACGCGTTTTTTAGCATAAATGAAAGACGCCTATACACCAAAGCTAACGTCATAATGCCTGAAAAGCGACCTATTTAACGCTGCCGCGTTAGAATGTACACTGAATTAATCTGCCGTCAGCCCTTTATGGAAGATCTTTATGAAGATTGAATTTTGTCTCAAAGCAATACATCGTTTTTGCACTGCTTGTTAGTTTCACAGACTTTAAGATACAACTATTATTTTTACACCTCCACGCTTCTAATCCACGAAAGAAAAAAACACATCAAGTTCGGCCCGGTGGGATATAACGCGCGTTTAGAGTCGCACATTGACGCCCACAACCACGCTGCATCCTGCGCGAAACAGAATGATAACATACACGACGTATACACATGACGCGCAGTGATAAAACTATTACTTCTGAGGAGGAGGAGGTAAAACTTTATTAGACCAAGGGATTTGGGCACTTACGTCCCAGAGTCCCCGCACGACCCCACTGCGCTATGCGTTCATGAGTTCATGCAGTTCCATAACGTGGGCGGCCCGGTCAGTGGCGATTTTCTGCTTGGCCGGGTCCGTCGAGCGCAGCAAGGTCTGCCATTCCTCCCATGTGGTCAGTGGCTCCGGGCCCCGCGGGGGAGGGTCCGCCGGGCATTCCATGAGAATGTGGGTAAGGGTAGCGCGGGGGTGAGTGCATTGAGCACAGTACGGGGCGTACGCTCCCGGGTAAATGCGGGAAAGAAAATAGGGGGAGGGAAGGGTGCGGGTCTGAAGGCGACGCCATAATATTTGGTGAAAATTTTTGAGGGATCGGTGGGGTGGTGGGTATAGCTGGCGTTCGGCGCGATATGACTGGGTCATCTCGTTGAACGAATGCATGCGCTCCCTGGAAGAGCCCGTCTCCGATTCCGCCGCCGCCCGGTTGATGAGACCTCGGGCATGGTCATTGGCGGCTTCGTTGCCGGGATTTCCAGAGTGCGCAGGCACCCAGATCAGCTCCACATGGCGGGCCGGGTTTTTGGTGGGACAGCTGAGAATTCAGAAAGCGCTCTCGTGGACTCGTCCTCGCGCGAAATTTAGGATCGCGGTTTTCGAGTCGGAAAGGACGTACCGGGCATCAGTGTGTGCGAGGGCAAGCGCGATCGCCGCTTCTTCCGAGGATTCCGGGGTGGATGCAGGAGGAAGGTGGAGAGTTGCAATGGGTGGGAGTGTGCGATCAATGACTGCAACTGCCGCGTCGTCGCCCGTGCAAGCTGCATCCACCCATACGGCGTCCTCTTCAGAACCGTAGTATTTGTGGAGAGCTTTTGCACGGGCCTTGCGGCGGGCCGAATGGTAGGTAACGTGGGTGTTTCTTGGGAGAGGTTTAACAATTATCTGTGTGTGTATGGGTCGGGGGATTGGTAGAAGTGTGGGGTCGGCTGCTGGTATGTGAATACTGAGGGTGTTAAGTATGTAGCGTCCGGTGAAAGTCTGAGCTAAACGAGTGTATCGCTCGTCTGTGGGCCTCAGTGAGTTCGTGTGTGGTGTTATGGAGCCCAAGCTGAAGAAGTTTAGTGGTCTGTGTGTTAGGGGGGAGGTGTAAGGCCACCTTGTAGGCTTTACGAAGCATGGCATCCAGGGTGGCTATTTCTTCTTGTCGAAGTCGGACACAGGGGATTGTATAAAGGAAGCGGCTCAGTATGAAGGCATGAATGAGACGACACAAATCGTGTTCCTTCATGCCATAGTGTTTTCCAGAAACTCTGCGGACGAGGTGCGAGAGCGCATCCGTCACCCGCTTGAGTTTCCGGATTGTGAAAGTGTTACGGTCGTTATTTTGGATGTGAAGGTCCAAGATTCGGATTGTGTCGACCTCTGGGATAGGGCGGCCGTCAGAGTAACGGTGACGGGGGCAGTGGGAAGAGTACGTGGTGAAGGGCGTATGAGAAGCAGCTCAGAGTTTTCCGGGCAACAGGAGAGACCAATGCTTTGTACGTGTTGTTGTGTAATGTTTGCGGCGGTTTGTAAAGTTTCCTCTATGTCGCCATCACTACCCCGTGGGTGATCCACAGTGTGATGTCGTCTGCAGAGAGGGTGTGGTGAAGGTGAGGGATATTGTGAAGAGCGCGGGCTAAGGGAATGAGTGTGGCATTGAAGATAAAAGGGGAAAGGACCGAACCTTGCGGAGTGCCTACACCACTGAGAGTATATGGAGGGGACGCATGGGGGCCCATATGAACATCGGCCGTGCGTCCTGATAGGAAGGCTTGTATGTAGGCGTACATACGAACGCCCACATTGAGGGGGGAGAGAGCCGCCATGATCGCTCGGTGTTCTACTCGATCAAAGGCCTTGGTTAAGTCCAGGGCCAAGACGGCTTTAGTATGAGCGGGGATGAGAGGATCAAGAATGCCGTGCGTCAGTTTAAGCATGGCATCTTGGGCGGAGAGACACAGGCGGAAGCCCACCATGCTGTGCGGGTATAGGTTGTGGTCGTGCATGTGTTGAGTCAGTCTGTTTAAAGCAACGTGCTCGAAAAGCTTCCCGAGACACGATGTGAGTGAAATGGGGCGGAGGTTTGATATGGTAAGGGGTTTGTTAGGTTTAGGGATGAATACAATCTTGGCATGGCGCCAGGATTGCGGCAAGGTGCCTTCCTTCCAGCATTTAATAGAGTAATCTGTAGTCTGTGCAATCGATTGATCATCCAGATTACGGAGCATGGAGTTAGTTATCCCGTCTTTCCCCGGTGCAGAGCTTGTTCGGATGTTCTGGAGGGCCATACGGACCTCTTGCTTTGATATGTCGTTGTCCAGGGCTTCATTCGGGGCTCCCGTGTAGGGCGGGAGAGGGGAGGAGGTGCCGGGTGCCGTGTGTGTTGTGCGTAGTTGGTCCAGAAGGGTGTCAGGGGAAAGCGTGGAGTTGTGAAGTAGGCGTGTGATGTGATGTTGTGACGTTGTGCGTGAGTGTGTAGGGTCGATAAGGTGCCGTAGGAGGTGCCATGCGTACTTGGTAGAGAGGTTGCCAGCTATGCTGTTGCACACCTGACCCCAGTTGGAACGACACAACTCCTCGGCGTGCGCAGTTATTTGTGTCTGTAGCGTAGCCAGTCGGCGTTTTAACGTTCTGTTATGTTTCTGTCGTTTCCATCTCTCCAGTATGCTGTGGTGCGCCTCCCAGAGGTGGGCTAAGCGAGTGTCCAATGTAGGGGTGTTGGGTGGTGTGGTAATCTTTTTTGTGTGTGCGCTTATATAATCTAGGAGAAATGAGACCCAATGATCAATGTCTTGTATCGGGGTATTGGGGAGTTCCCGACGAGCGGATCGGATAGCGTCCCAGTGAATGAGATTGTGGGTGAGGAGTCGAGGTCTGTGTGGTTTGTGAGGTATTTGTAAGGCGATAATATAATGGTCGCTTCCAAGTGTGTGTTGTGTACGAGGCCATGAGATATCTTTGAGAGAACGGCTGAGTGTGAGGTCCGGACTAGTGTCCATTGTTACGCTATTGCCGATTCGGGTTGGTGTGAGAAAGTTTTTATGTGTAGTGAGGCGCAAGTCTTGAATGGTAGTCCAAAGCCTGCGACCCCGTGCTGTGGTGTACCGATAACCCCAGTCTGTATGCTGAGAGTTAAAATCGCCGCCTATGAGTAGGGGGTTTCCGCCCGCGATGCGGTGAATTCTCTGCAATAGCACATCGAGAGTGGCCATGGCCTGGCGTGGGGTGTGGTAGATGTTGGCTATAAAAATTGGAGGTGTGTTAAGTTTTGTGGCGATGAGTTCTATGAGGACGCACGGAGTGGAGGAGGTCATTGTGTGTTCTTGGTAGATAAGGGTGCGATGTATAAGTGTGGACACTCGGGGAGTGTCAGTGGGGTCTGAGTGTACTGCATGGTAACTTGGAAGTTTGGCTTGGTGTTGCGTGTCCTGTAACAAAAGAAGTTTGGGTATGGCAGGGAGGGCAGGTATTAAGAGCTGCAGCGGTGCGCGCTTGCCCCGAAAGCCGCGGCAGTTCCATTGGATTAGTGATAGGTGGGTGGAAGTATCATGACCCGCCATATTGGAGCGTGGGCGGAGCTAGGATTGGTTGTTGTTGCTGTAGTGGAAGTGAAATAGAAGGAGCAGGTGTGTGTGAGATGTAGGTAGAAGACCCCTCATGTGATGAGCTGGTAGTTTCGAGCCTCTGAAGGCGGGTCTCAAATTGCGTAAACCTAGTTTCTAGAGTTTGGGTTAGGCGTGTGAATAGTGCATCCATCTGTTGCTCAAAACGAGTAGACAGCTGCTCGACTATCGTTGAAAATTTAGCTTCGATGCGCGCCTCCAACGCTACCAATTTGGCGTCAAATTTAGCTTCCAAGTTTCTTAGGTCAGCCTGATAATTATCGACTGAGTCTGAACTGCGTTTCTTTTTAAGGCGGGGTGAGGAGTGTGTGGTGGGGCTGTTGGGTGACTGCGCAGTGGGAGGGGTGACTTGTTCCGGGGACAGCTGTTGCGAAGAAGGTGAGGGGGGAGTAGGGCTTTGTGTTAGAAGGGTCGTGAGACGGCTTACCTCCACACGCAGGGCCCGGAGCTTCCGGTCACGGGGGTCCGGGGCACGCGGAGTGTTGGTTGCCGGGAGTCTGGTCCCATTGGGCGTCTTCAGCTTGTCCGCCCATGTAGGTTGGTCGGAACTCTTCGACTGCCCTTTTCGTTGGCCGGCATGTGGTTCAGAGCGTTTGGTGCTTGCACCGCGTAGTGAGTGGTCTACTCCTTCCTGTGATCGTGGTTCACGTGGTGACTTGGGCCTGGTTACTTTAGGTAGGTGCCGGTGCTTACACTCCCGGGTCCCCGACAGATGTGGGCCTTCGCACATGATTCAGACTGGAGTACACGTTCGATTTGCCTCCTTCGGGTGTAATTGGCCACATCTGGGGCACCTGTGCGTCCTAGGTTGTATGCATACATCCGTGCGGTGGCCTATGGTCCGGCAGTTACTGCACGTCTCGACCCTTGGTGTATAGGGCGTGCACAGATGCAGTCCTCCACCATAAACAATCCTTCGTGGGACGGTGGCTTGTCCAAAGGTAATGAGAATCGATCGCGTGAGTCCCATTCGTCGAGCGTCTAGTATAGTTTCGTGGGGGTTGCGGGAGATCAATTCCGCGAGTAGTTCTTGTGGTGATTCCTTCCAGTAGGCGTTTGTAATAACACCCCTGACTGAGCCTTACTTCTGACCTATTGTAGAGAGATTGAGTAGCGACGTTTGCGTTCATCAACAGACGAGCGTGTATACCAGCTGCTTCACACTATCGACGGTGTGTTTACACTCCAGAATGTAATATCAGTGAGGCAACAGATGCTAAAATATTCTATGGAGAGCGCCAATGATGTTATACCGGTCTGTTCAAAACCAAGTTGGTTGAGCCCTTCAGTACCCTCTGCCTTCTCGTGTATTTGTGCTTGCAAATGCAATAATAATAATAATAATAATAATAATAATAATAATAATAATAATAATAATAATAATAATAATAATAATAATAATAATAATAATAATAATAATAATAATTATTAATATTATTATTATTATTATTATTATTATTCCATTTCCAAAATTTCCAATAATAAATTCATTACCAACAAGGCGTCTAAGTTTGATTTTCAATACCAATTTAATAATGTGTCACTACAAAGGGTTAACCAGTACAAATACCCTGGTATCACAATTGAATTTGATCTTAGTTGGACAGAGCACGTGCGTCAAGTGTCCAAAAAAGCGATGAGCAAATAATTTTTTAGTAAAAGGGCCCTGTCATTCTCCACACATGAAACGAACCGTCTTGCTAACGTCACATTTGTCCGCCCGGTCTTGGAACATGCTAATATTGTGTGGTTCTATCACACTGTGAATTGTATCGCTATACTGGAAAGGGTTCAGCGGAAAGGTGCGCTTCATCTCCAACAGATACGGGCGCAACGACTCACCTACTGCTCTACTACATCGTGCTGTTGTAGCCACCCTTGACAGTTGTGCAAAAGTTTATAATAATAATAATAATAATAATAATACTAATAATAATAATAATAATAATACAATAATAATAATAATAATGTGTTATTAAAAAAACCAGATATATTTAACATGCCCTAGAACAACCATGAAGTCTTAGTGCAGGCGTACGCAAACATAAAACAATACAAGTGAAGAATACAATACAGGCAGTCTTTAGAAAATAAAATCAAATAAAAAGGGTGATAACGCACAGACAAAAAGAAATTAACGCAATATGCGAACAATGGATAGAAAACAGGAGAATCAAGAAATGCACGTGAAAAATAAAGGAGGTTATACAAAGTTATGTAGAAATCATCTTGAAAGATGGAAATTGGAAGAATCTTAACACTGTGAAAAACTATATTACCACAGCGTAGAGCTCAGATAAAAAAATGACAGTAGACTGTGAAAAGTATCAAGTTCATAGAAAGTATTAATATAAAGACTTCCCTTTATGTGAGCAGTAGTGTTGAAAGAATTTAACAGGTACATTAAATAGTCGAATCTCTGTAGTGAACTTATGGCGAATCCAAAAATTTACACAACTGAGAAGTAAAGGGCGGGATATCATACCGTGAACTAGGCTGTAAAGAAATGACAGGACAGTGCGACTTCATCGGCAGTGAAGTGATGGCAATGACAATAATCTGGTAGTGTTACAGTGAGATCTAGAGTAATTTCTAGCGAAACGATGTTTGTAGATGTCTATCAGTATTTGTTGCACTCGCTCAAAGACGTCACTGCGAGATTTAGCAATGCTGTTGCAGATCACAGATGCATATTGAAGTTGAGGAAGACATATTGCGGTGTAGAATTTGTAGAAGGCTGTAGGAAAAGTGAATTCTCTAGAAATTCTGTAAACGCAGTGTGGAGAATGAAGGCCACGCATGGCAGCACATTAGGTGTGAGCAGAAAAATTTCACATGCTGTCAAGAAGAACACCAAGATCTTTCAACTCATAACCATTGCATAACGACATGGTAATGACAGAGTATGGAAATGACACAATGAATGTTTTGCGAGATATACTTATGAATTTGGTCTTTGAGATACTAAAAGAAAGGTTGTTGCTGTCACATCATTCTGAAAACGAACAAAAATCTGACTAAAGTAAATGACAGTCGTTAACTGAATAAATTTTCCTAAATATTTTGACAGCATCGGCATACAAGAGAAAAGAGGAATAACGAATTGCAAAAAAGATACTGTTAAAGAAAACTGAAACTAAGAGTTGGGCTAAGGCCGATACTTGAGGGACTACAGTAGTCACTTTATACAAGGAAAACATCCATTCACGGCAGCATATTATGATCTATTAAGTAGATAGTTCTCTGGAGATGCGCAGGATACGAGTCAGAATCAAAGCTTGCAAATTCGACCAGAAACATTGAGTGGCTTACTACGTCAAAAGCCTTTCTCTGGACACAACTTGCCGTCTTTGAGAAATACCTGAGGAGATTTGCGTCATGAAACTAGCAAGATTTCTGGGAGCTGAGCGGCCAAGGAGAAAGCCGTGTTGATTATAGATCAATTATATATTCACGCTAACATACAATATATTGTGAATAGCCAGCTTAAAGATCTTGAAAGTGGCACACAGTAGAGAAATCGGGCGATAGTTAGAAACATCAGTTTTGCAGTCCGCCTTAAAAAAACAAAAAAACACGTGCAGTTTTTCATACGCTGAAAAATGCGGAAATGGTCAGGCTGTTATCAAACAATTCAGTCAGTACTGGGGCAAATATACTACCATAAGCCTTTAGTATGGCAGAAGGGATCCCAGCTGAGCCAGACAATAAAGACGGTTATAAGCGCATGATGCATGAGCAGATGAACTTTTCATCCAGTGACAGACCACTAGATGTGAAACTGGCTTGTGCTGTGGTCTTATTTCAGTTCTAGGGTCTTAGGCCTTCTAAACGAATGAAAAATGCGTAGAAAAACAACCAAGAACGTCACGCACTTCGACACCGTCCGAGTCCAAAAGCCCGAAGGACTCCCCCCTTTTCCTACGCCGTTTGCGCACATACTTCCAAAACGCAACTGGGCTGTGAGAAAGATTTGTTCTAGTAATGCAATATATGAGCTGTGGTCCCTTTATGTAGGCGTTTTAAGAGAGTTCTGAAAGAGCTGTAGTATTCATTCTGGTTGCTGAATGAAAAACATTTAGCCTTCTTGTGAGCCCGATCTTAGTGCGCGAGTGCCCTAAGTTTAAGGGAGAACCATCAGGGATATTCGATGTTTATGTGCGTGTTGCCGCATAAACGCACGCATGCTGTTTAGTACAAGCTCCGTAAACTTCTCAATTTGGTCATCATTATTTGGTTTCTGAGTAGCCTGTGCCCAATACACAGCGTACAAGTTTTGATGAAAGCACGTGTCACCTCTCTTGAAAGCAGATCTTGGAGATTGGTTAAAGTGACGGCTGTATAGCTCGACGTTTTGGCACATGCTGATAAGAATTACATTAAGTGGTGGGTGGTATTTGTCAGGGCGAACAATAGAGATGTCGGAGTGTGAAACGTCAACGGTCTGATCGTTTGACTGACATGGAACCTAAGACATTGTCTCTGCGACGGTTGATTGCGTATGTTTCAGTAGAGTATTAAACGCCGAAAAGCATAAGAGCAGACTGTACTTTTTTCTGAATTAATCGATTATAATGACAAATGGTATGCGTGCTGCAGTCAATTCTTGACACATTGAAGTCACCAAGAACAATAAATCTGTGCCCGCTATGAGACAAAATCAAATGTTCATTGGGAAACATGACATCAAGAAATCAAGGCAGGGGAATACTCGATGGTAATTGGAAACGTCTAATCAACCCTTTTTCTCAGCGCTGCAGGCTGATTTCTAACCAAATTGATTGTTCTTAAGATTGCAGGTCTTTGCGTCTAACATATTTCAGCGAACTGTCGATGGAAATCAGCACGTCACCGCTTTTCTGTTTGTTTGCACTAAAATCTTGGTCACTGCAGAAAGTCAGAGACGGAATTTCAGGGCGCAGCCAAGTTAAAGAAAAAGTGATAATAATAAAAGGAGACGAAAGAACATTAGTGAAAAACTTGTTTCTCTTGGTACGCAGACCACGATCATTCTGGTAGAGAATGTTCACGTTACACTGCACTTTCAACACAATAGGCACTAACTAGCTTAGAAGGATGAAGAATGTCAATGTGCAGCAACCACCCCAAAACTTGAAGATGCATCCCATTGAAGGGTCATTCTAGCGTTGTAGTGTTTCCTCGTCAACTTCGATGTAGAAAAAAAAGGTCTGAAAATTAGTCTGAGGATGCCGGCAAGAGGTGGGAGACAGATCTGTTGAAGTTATATGTTTTTTTATGTCAGCAGCAGTGGTGTTCGGGCTCAGCTTCGAAACGAAAATGGCCCTTGGCCACTGCGGTCGATGTGTCTGTTGAGAGACAGCCATAGCCGAAGTCGTCATTGCCTCAAATGAAGCAGGTTTCCTGTTTCTTTTCCCTTCAGGTGCAAGAAAAGTGGCAGAAGAGGCTGCCGCAGGAATCGCGCTGCGTTAACTTGGACGTGTCTTCAGCTGGCAATGAATTCGATGGAGAAGTATTGGATAAAGGTTGTCACAGTACGCAGGTGGCTTGAAAATCGTAGAGCGGTGACGGTTATTCCGCGCTTGAAGGGCCACAGCTACCTTCCCTGGCGCCGCGGCCGTATGGTTCGACAGCACGTCACGCAGGAAGCTTGAGATGTTGATAAGGATGTCACGCTCACTCGCGTGCCCTTATCTCGCGGCGGGGGGCATCGTACGTCTTGGCCTCTCCTCGTAGGCTTATGACGTGGCCTTGTTGTTGAACACCCCGAGGCTGCTCCTTACGCAGCCGTTCTTTTTTTATTACGGCAGAAATTATGTGAACACACTCTGCTTGATTTTCCTGTCCACGTCGGCGTCATCGTCACTCGCCGTATATGTATACGTATCATCTATATAAAAAAGCAAGAAAGAAAAATAATCCAGAAAAACACCCCAGCGCGCGGAATCTAACTTGAAGGCTCTGTATCGTGAGTGCGAGGCGTTAACTACTGAGCCACCGAGGAGTACGTCTTTCAACACTCAAACTGCAAGCTAACTATATCCACCGCTTACCGCTCGTGCAAGCGTTGAGGGCGGGGGGACTATCGCGTTCTCAACATTACCAGCAAAATGGCACAATGAGCGCGCTAAGCCACATCGTCACAACGCGGTGGATCGTGCTGTGATCTCCCACGTGCACTTTGCCCTATGGAGAGCAGGGCGTCACGCTTACCCGCGTGCCCTTATCTCGCGTTGGGGAGTATCGTACGTCTTGGCTGGCATTCGGCCTTCACTAGAACGTTTCTGTTGTAGTTACCAGTAGCACAAAGGTCACTGAAAACGTTGCACAGTCTCCGTTTGCGAAGAGAGTATTGTTTTCAGACACAGCGAAGCAACAACTCAGACGCTTATTTGCGTTAATCTATGCCTGAGAGTACGTTTCGTGCCTCATTTGTGCGTGAAAAACGCGGGACACGTCTCGATGTGCCAGCCATTCTGCTCGTAATCTTTCAATTTCTTGCTATTTCGTTCATTGCTTTGCTTTTGCAGCAAAGCTGTGACTTTTTTTAATGCACCAAAATATTTGGATTTCGATAACTTAGCAGAAAATAACATCGATAGGTATCCGCTCAAACGGACTACATGAAAGGAAATACAGAATATTATAACACTATTTGGGGCTTTGCGTTACAAACCACGTAATGATTGTGAGGCACTCCTTCAGTGTAGCGCAACGTGCATGGACATCGCACGCCACAACAAGTGATGTGGTTGGCATTCAGGACCTCTTCGCCTTCAACGAGGCATCATATCCGAGTTTCTGAAGTGTCTAGGTGGCGCATAATATGCTACTGCAAAAAAAGGGTAGAGCCATCGCGAAGAAAAAAAAACAGTGCAGGGCAAGCTGCACATGTTCTCAGCGACTCTGATACTCCCTGTGGGCACCATAGTGAACCACCCTGTGCGCCCCCTATAAAGGAAGAAACTTGCGAATAGTTCGCATCAGGTTGTGGTATTAGGTAACGTACGAGTGCATGCATAACTTTTCAATCAGAAGACCTGGATGCCTTTACGTCTCACCGGTTACTCTCCTGTTCTTAGAATCCTGATAAAATCTAGATGATTCCCACTACTCGTGCTCCGAAACAATGCACTGTTACATTAAGCCACCGTAATCGTCATCACTATGTTTGTTTGTCTGTTTGTTTGTTTGTCCCTTTTATGCTGGCACAACCCACTATGGGGGATCGGCCATGAAACGAACGGTGTCTCGCTATATGAAACAAAATGTTTATAATTTCGAAATGTTAAGTTTTTAATCAATATGCTTTATTTTGATAATTTTTAACAATGAACTTAGCATTTTAGTCTTGGCATCTCCCAAAGGAAATCGCAAACGGCTTCGCAAACGCTCCTGTGGCTAAACCCCAGCACGGTAGCCCCAAAGGAAAGAAGAACCGGAAGGGATAGATTTAATCTCAACCTTCGAAGCGGTTCGTATAGAAGTCTTTTCCTCTGATTGGTGAATAATCTGCACGTTAGAAAGAAATGACCAATAGATTCACACTCAGTGCAATGAAGGCATAAAGGTGACTGTACCGGACCAGACCTGTGTAGGTGAAAATTCAGTGGGGGGAGTCGGCATCGTATTTTGGTAACTGCGATCTTGGTCCTTCTGGAGGAACACCATCGACTCTGCCAACAATGATTGAGGTGAGGGAACTCAGAAAATGTAACACAGACTTTGAGAAGTTGTCTGATAGGGCAAATGTTTTAAAACGCGCCGCAGTTACAGGCGCCAACGTCGGCAAAATAGACATTATCGAACCATTACATGATAAAAGTACGAGTGCATCCACCTGTTGATTTAGAGGTATACCTTTGTGCCCTGGTACCCATATCAAACGAATAATACGTATATGTCTTGGAATGACGGAATCAAATATTTCTAAAGAAATTGAAAAAATTGATTCAGTTAAAGAGGAACGGACGGATAGGCTGTCTGTCAGAATGATGGCTTCTGATAATGATAGGGGTAAGTTCTATGGAGCTAATATATTGGCAAATATTTGTGCATGATAAATAGGAGTAAAGTCCGGTAATAGAATTAAAAACGACCAATCTAAACGTAATGATGCTATTCCCACCCCTGCTTTTTCTTCACAAAGTGAAGCGTCAGTTGCTATCACTGCAGCCGTTTCTAATCAAGATAAACGGTCCTCCAAAATGCAATTTAAGAATCTACTGGGTGTATGTTTCCAATTCATGGGAAATATGTCATCAAAACCTATTTGACTTGTTTGTACAGATCTGCTCATGATTAGTATCTCACGGAGCTGCACTTGTAATGTTTCTAATTGTGTCTGTGCAAAAATGACTTGGGACGCCGTAATCGTGGCCACAGATGGCCGAAAAATTCCATCGGATGATTAAGAAAAATATATATGTGATCTCCTCAATGGCGATGCATAAATCTTTAGAAATATACACACGGTTAGGATGTTAAACCGAGTACGAAGAGAAGGGAGGTGTTCTTCTTTGTATAAAATAGTATCTTATACAAATTTCGGAAGTCAAAGACAGAATCGTAATGATTCACGTTATAAAAGAACCAGTGGTCGTAGTTTGTATTCAGGTGCACCAGAAAACAAGACGCAGCCGAACTCTAATATCGGGTGAATATACATGAAGTAAATTATGATGAGAACATCACGGCGTAAACGTGAACGTTTGTTGCTGAGTCTACGAAGCATCCCCAGCGCGCGTGTTTCTTTGGCAGCCATGTTTTCTATATGTGAACTCCAAATAAGTTTTTCAGTATAAGTGATCCCTAAATACTTGACATATTCTACCTGCGGGATAACGTCTTGCCGGTAATGCAGAGCGATATGGGCCGGAACACTCAGAGGGAAAACTATATACCATCGCACAATTTGTGAAATTCAGTGATAAGTTTATTTGTTATTTTTGCTGTCTTATACCTTCTTTCTTTTCAAAGCGATCGAGAAAAAAGCCTAGTGTGGCATTCACAGAGACGCTTACGAATTGCCAACATGTTTTACTAGGGTGGCATTCACAGAGACGCCTACAAATTGCCAACATGTTTTACTATTGATTGCATTCTGGGCTACGATTGGCTGACATTTTTTTATTGTCAGACTGTCTTGTTCACCTAGATGCTGCCATATTCAGGGCCGCCTCACCAAATCAGTTTTTGAAAGTTCTCTTGACTGATCCGGTGGCCCGTGCTACGAAAGCAGCACGCGGTCAAACGAGTGACTCCTGAGCAGGATCGTCGCGCCTATTTTTACCGTATATAAAGACGATCGATATCTGTGTAAGAAAACCATCTCAGAGAGGGCAGCAAATTGCTCTTAACCTACCTTTCTTGGTGCCCGTGCCATTGCGAGGAGTTATCGCCGTACATGTGGCACGTCCAGGCACTAAGGACAGAAAGCATACTTGTATCAGTTTTTCTTCCCCGTCTTATATACAAGCCATGCATGCTATGATGTATGCCATGGTTAGCAAAAGCGACCATTCCAGGCAAAACGTGTGGACCGAGCAGTAAAATTCCGGTGATTACTTGACTTCTCTATTAACATAATTTAGGTGCGGTAATTTGTGAAGTGTCCATGCTTCTTATACTGTTTATCATCGAAATCCAC
This sequence comes from Rhipicephalus microplus, assembly GCF_043290135.1. Lineage (NCBI taxonomy): Eukaryota > Metazoa > Arthropoda > Arachnida > Ixodida > Ixodidae > Rhipicephalus > Rhipicephalus microplus. The sequence continues at coordinate 2,157,312 of NW_027464614.1, read as the reverse complement.
CAGTCGCATTAAAGGAATCTGTTTTAATGCGGGTCAACTGAGCTCGCTAAACCAAAACAACATAGCAGCATCAAGACGTGCAGCTCACATCTGTTAGCGTGTAAATGCCTGCGAAATTGAATAAAGAAGCTTTCTATCTGACACAATAAGGCAGGGGCGTAGCCAGCAACGTTTCCAGGGGGGGGGGGGGGTTACATTGACCCAACTGGGAGGGAGATGCATCAGCTTTCAACTGTGACGTGACTATCGGTGGTAGTTTGAGCAGCCAGTGCACATGCCATCAAAGTTTTGAGACCCCCTCCTCCCTGCATGCGTATTGTTCTGAATTGTGAAGAGAGTAAGTAAACGCGAAGTAATCGGCGTGAAATACAGTAAACGACAGATACGATGGCCGTTTGAAGCAACGACTTCTCGTCGCACCATTGAATTGTATAGTCTTAGAAAACGCGTCATTGCGACAACCCGCCCGATCGGAGAAGGCATCGTTATTTATTAATCTCGTAGTTGGCGTAGTCCTCGTCGGGGTGAAGGGCGTTTCACAAGTCAAAGACGACTCCACTTACAACGCGGAATAAAACGTATACACAGCATGTTTTACATGCTGCGTACATCGTTTTGAGTATACCGTAAATTACATTTCGGTTTTGCTTACTTTGCTGAGCGAACCTATTTACCGCGACTATTGATAGCAATGATCTACTCCAATCGCAGAGGTTTTGTGGTGCACTCTGCGAGGGAAAGGTGATCATGGTTGAGAAATGTTCAGTTTGTCTCAATCTAAAATGTACCTGAGACCAGACTATGCCTGCTCACATAAAAATAGCTTGTTCGCTGCTTATATGTGCTACAAACGTAAATATGCAGAAAAGCGCGTATTGTTCTCTTTTCTTTTCGGAGATTTCGTCGCTCTGCTCCCTGAAACATTAGCGTTGCGGCAAGGTGTTCTCTGTTCTTTGCAAGCATGCAGTCAACAGATTTAGAACTGTAGGGAATATTTCATCGCGCAGAATAAATATGGCTTCTATACACTGTTCTAACTAGTACGTGTAATCATGTTTCCAGCACTTATGCCGATACGAACTGGAGCAGCCTCGTACCACGCAACATCTCGAGTAATTGGTTCACTAGTGACGAAGAAATGAACTAAGGTCTTGTTCATAGCATAGTGTGCCTTTATCAATGTCTTAGAACGCGTTAACTCCGACGAGCACTACCAGCGCATACAACACGAGTTTACTTACACTGTACTGTGCACCATCCGAGCCTATCGGTTGTGTGTTTTGGCATTATGATTCGAATCGCTGAAATTTCACTATAGGCATGAACTCCTTCGCATTCATTCACGTTTGTGGTATGGGATCCCAATAAAACAGAAACTACACGCCTTCTGGTGGTGCGTGGGCACAATCACAAACGCAAGACGCTTCGCGCACAGTGTAAGGTACTGGGCGAGCGCGACCTTATGGGAACCTGATGGTAAGCGAAATAATCGTATACCCGTCAGTCAATCTTTCCGCCAGGGTAAAAAAGGAGCACTAGTGAGCAGGACGGAACTTTACCAGCCGACTTTTAGCTTCGCTAAAACCTTCTCGTTTCTCGCATTCAGTGTCACTGCCCGAACTCTGCAGATTGCGTTGCTTCTTAGCAATGCGAAGTTAACCCCTTAATATACGCTGCCTATATTTATTGCTGGGTATCGCTGCTTGGAATACGCGGCCGACACGAACTGCTGAAAATCACTTTCAGACCATAGCAGAGTAACGCCTTCTCTCCCGTTGCCTGCTGTTTGCTTTTGCAGACGTGCACGGATACGAATGGTGTCAACGGCGACGCAAAAACGCCAGTTTGCAAGTAACTATTCTCGGTAATTTAGGGTAACGTATATGGCATATAATATGACATGTAATGCGCAGGATAATCTTCGAGTCAATTTAAAAAGATAATCAACAGCATTCCGCTATGTCATGTACCTGCCTTCTGCGGGAAATATTGCTTGCATATAGTTCCTTTCGTTTTTTGTAAAAATTATGGTTGCTATGTATATTGTTCTTTGTTCTACATGATAGCACGTCCAACGATGTTTCTTCGTCCTGTACATTTCTTATTGTGCGTTATGTCGCTAGTTGGATAAATCGCTCGGTGTGCCCCTTCTAGTCATGTTAATGTAATGGAACGGACAGGTGACAAAAATCTATATATATATATATATATATATATATATATACACGCCGCATAAATTTTCAGCCTTATATTCGTTCGTCTTCCACATTTTGCCACACTGCATTTCTCATTACGCTGCTTTAGGCTTATGACCACCCTATTTTACTTACCAACTCAAGTTACATCTTGAGTATTTTCGTAGCCTTTCTAAGGTCGCGATTGGCGAAAACGTTTGCCTCTATTGCACCTTTGTCACTACACCACACTTAAGAGAGTCTTCAGCAGTTTGGACATAGTAAAGATATCTATCATTATATTGTGCACTCGCATACAAGCGAAGTTTGGTGGATGAGCCGAATATTTTTTTCGCACGAACGTGTGCGCACGCATGTGTGACGTGTAAGTGTGTGTTTGTGTGTGTTTAAATGTTAGAAATGTGCGAAGGGCTCAATACAAATGTTTCGCTCTGACCTAAGCATATCTGAGCACACCTATGAAGAGTCACACTGTAACGGGCTTGAACGTGCCTTATCAGACTTTGAGAGTGTGTCTGGCTTATACCCCTGCAACGAACCTCCGACTAGTGAAAAGTATTGCAGTGATCGACTCCGGCGGGATATGTTCCGGGGAGCACATGCATCCACAGCTGCAGCAATAACTCCGTCGCTGAGCCAACTTAAAATGCTCGCGGCCGAGATTCATGACCAAATTTTCAGAGTGCCAAAGCTTCGACAAACATCGCGACATCTTTTTTTTTCGTATGCAGACATTATTCACTGTGAAAGAGCCCAGGAATGGTGTTGTGATAGGAGCCGCACTTAGTTTCGAAATTTTGTCAGCGCGAAGCCACGAGAAAAGAGAGATGGGTAAGTGGCGGGGTAGGGGGGCCGTGGTGCACAAAATACGGCGGGGGGGGGGGGGGTCCAACCTTCACCTGGCTTCGCCACTGCTATGAGGACTCAACCTGTCATAGGTATGCTCTCACTCTATGAGGCACGCAGCAGTCAGACTCAGAAAACCTTTCCAAATAAATTTGAGTAGCGTTGCAGAAATTTCGCTTGTTATGTGACTTGGGTACTCGCATCTATTCAACAATAACGAACGTTACGCACCTTTCGTTGAGGATAACAACAATCAAACAATCGTATAATCACTCACATGCTCATGCGAGGGAGGTCGCATTGGTCACGTAGCATGAAGGCAACTCGCCATCACGACGCGCTTTTAAAAGCATCTGGTGTCATCGCTCAAGATGAACGCTGGCTGTGTGGGCGTTACTGCTTTTGGTTTGCATCCGCCAAGGCAACTTCATTTGCGGAAACTCAGATAAGAGTAGATAGCCGAGAGTGCATATTGCGGTTGGCATAACAGAATCACTGGAAGGCGCAGCAGTAGACATTTGTCGTATGTTGAAGTTGCCTTAGGGAAAGAACAAAAAGGATTGCGAAACACCTCACTCGGTGATATTTATCGTCTCACAAGTGTCGCTCGGTTGTGACTGATATTGAGTGTCAAATACGGAGGCACTTAATTTGTTAACAAAATTACGCTACTGTTGCCACCGTCACACCACACATTCGTGTGGTGTGTTTACATCCTGCCTGTCGTGCAGAAGAACTGAGAGGCTCTCTAACTGTTGCATTAGCACTTAATCGCAAAAAAATAACGGCACCACGAAAGGGCTTGTTAACTTGCGGGCGTGCTTACTATAGCTCCTTTCGTAAGGTGGCATCCATAGCAAGGTATCGCAACAGCTAAGATAACCTTTTTCTATGCGTTTCCTGCGCAAGCGGCAGTACATCTCTACTTACTTTTGATTTGTCTGGAATTAATTTAGAGTATTGCTGTGCGCTAAGTTACGAAACATCTCGACTGCCATGATGGCCTATAGATGCAAGAATTAAAATATGCCTTCAGTTCTTCTTCTCATTTGAAACAATTCAACACCATTTCTTTTTAGAGTCATCGTTCAAAACACAGAAAATATGGTTTGTTATTCCTTGATGCGAAATACCGTTTTTAAAAAAACGTTTTTTGAAGATTGTTATTTGCTTAGTTATTAGTCTGCTGCTCAGACTTGGTGGTATTTTCGCTAACTGATTTGTGTATTTGTGCCATGTTCAATTACGTTTGGGTGGTGAAAGAGTATCAAATTGGTTTTATTTATTCACATCTGTTCTACAATACCTCCAGTCCAGGCTTACCACAAAAATAATCTCTGCTGCTGACCCAAAAGTCACGGATTCGATTCCTGCCATGGCGATCGTATTTAGAACGAGGCGAAATGCTCAAAGATGAAAATCGTTACATGTGAAATTGGAAAGATGTTCTAAATATATAGAGCCCTCCACAGTGGCATGTCTCATAGTGATGCCATGACCCTGGCACATGAAGTCTCACATAATATTACTCGCAAAAGGAAGACTTATTCAAGTTAAGCGCACGTAAAGTTATAAATAATATACTTAAAATATACATGCATTACTGTATCGTAGCTAAACGCCGGACAACTTTTAAACCTGAAGCCTTTTCTAAAAACGGTTCATATTGTTGTCAATCAATAAAGTAACTATTGCTTTATTTTATTATTTTGGTTTGCGTATATACAAAACAAGGACATATTCATGAGGAGTCACTACGCTTGGGGACACTTTTTTAGTTGAGTCACTCCTCGTGTTGGTTCCTGACTAAAAAGCTTGCTTTCACCAGCACTGACTACGTGTCACCGCTTGCACCATGAATCACACGACTTGAGAAGAACGTTGCAAAAACCGTATACTGCGCCAGACCCGTAGCGTATAAAAGCTTTATTTATTTTATCGAATAATACCCTAAAATCGAGCTAATGTATGCACCAGAGAATATATAAATAAACCAATATTTGAAGTATTATAACCTGTGGTCTGGCTTGCCTACTAGGTCGCAATGTTGAACATTTTAGACGTTTCTGTGTTCATTCCTTGTTTACCTGACTATGCCTCTATGCGACCATCTAGAATAACAAGGAAAAACACATTGGTTGTGAGATAACCATCGTTCAAAACAATGAGGTGAAACGCGTCTCTATCAAAGTAGTAGCAGCTCTTTCGGCCAGAAACAAATACGGACTATACATTGTACATTGGCAGTGGGGGGTTCATTGATGTGTAAAAGTGGGGTCGATTGATGCCATATATCCTTTTGGGGTTTATTGATGCCTTCCACATCAATGTTCCCCACGCTGGCGTAGCTTGTCGAGCATTTTGATCTGCCTCAGTGGTGTCTTTGACAGTCAATTGGGTTGTGACGCGCTTATTTTCACAAAGCCGTGAGTATTTGTTCGCAATGCGCACTCACATCGCATGAAACAGTTCTTTTTTTAGTGCGTTGGAGTCTCTTGCTGGTCCACCCTGCTGCGGTGGTCAAGTGGCTAAAGTACTCGGCTGCTCACCCGCAGGTCGCGGGATTAAATCCCGGTGGCCGCGGCTGCATTTCCGACGGAGGTGGAAATGCTAGGGCCCGTGTGCTCAGATTTGGGTGCACGTTAAAGAACCCCAGGTGGTCAAAATTTCTGGAGCCCTCCACTACGGCGTCTCCCATAATCAAATTATGGTTTTGAGATGTTAAACCCAACAAATCAATCAATCTCTTGCTGGTCCTATACAGTTTCACGAGATTCATTTGTCGCGCTGGCTCCTCCATTGCGATGTTCACGCTTCAGTACTCTTACTAGTGCCATTAGTAGCGAGCAAAGCAACCAGTGCAAGTGCTACAGCTGCACCTTCAAGCTGCGCTCCAGTGCTAAGCACAGAATAGATACAAAATAAATACAAAAAGAACAGTTTTGTTCCTCTCTTGAACCGCATGATATGGCATTACGTCAGTATGAAACATTCTTGTGAAACGCGTATTGCATTCGGTTGCTTCATTGTGGGATGTCGAGAGTTTCCGGCTTCAGTTGTACCGCATACTCCTACACGTTGAACTGAGATAAGTTTTTTTAAATCCAAGCTATCTTAAATGAAGGCCCTGGGTGTCGTCAATAGCGGCGCATCTACCAAATATATTAGGGCAAATCTGCCTAAACGTTTCTTCTCTGATATTGTAATTAACGTGTGGTATAACTTCCAATGCGGCAAATTATCAGAAAGAGAGGAGTATACTTCAGAGGCACGACAGGTACACAGGTAGTTAAAGAAAGCCGTTTTCGATGAAATACTTGATCTGTCTATGTAAAGTGGGTGCTGTTACATTGTTCTCATGGACTTACAATCACTAGCTGCACTCCTGAACTTATCGAGAATCTGCGACTATACAGCTACGTACGCCTTCTTAATCACAAGAAGATAGCCTGAGGAGCATTGTTTCTTCATTGCGATCACGTGTGTCGCATGGAGTTTGTTTCTGTGAGGCCATGATCAGCTTTGCCATCTTTGTACTCTATAGAGACGGCAATGAATAACTCAGTATGCATGGCACGCGTGTGTCGTATCAGCCATTGCAGGGGAAGTAAACGAAAATACAGTAATAGTGGCCTTATCCTGTAGTTGACGTCGTTCACAGGCAGTATCAATCAGTACGAGTTGATACGGACAAATGTGTGCAGCTATTGCGAGTAGCACTACATCGCGTCACTAAATGCATGAGTGGAGTTGTGCAGCATTAATCTTACTTGCGTTCTGACGTGACAATATCTTGCCAAAAGCGGAAACATATTTATTATATCGCCCTGCTTGCCTCTCAGATTTGTGCATACTCCAGGTTCTGGCTCCCACAGCTGCCGATTTCGCACTCTTCCGGGTGCTGCCCCAAAGTTGCATTGAGACCGACCTGTGTTTGTGAGTTACGCACTCTTCTATCGGAAATACGAGAAGTTATGATAACGTGCGACTGTTTGTCTCTCGCGGGTATATTGTCTCTATCAGAAGGCCACCATTGTGCACATTATATCAACAGATGAATGAAGATGTTGCTGCATGGTGCCGAAAGGCCGAAAGAGACAAAAATAAGAAACGCAGGCCGATCGATAACTTTATTTTAAAATCGGTGATATAGTGAGACAAAATGCGGAGCGCGAAGCAGAGTATGTGTTTCAGCAGGGCATGTGTGTCACTCAGACGCGAACTTTCCGTGCAAAATCTAAATCATTTCAAATGTATCACAAACTGATATCTAATAAATTTGTAAGTAAACTTACCCTCAAACAGTTAAAGCTCTCAGTGTCTATTTTCACGAAAACATGACAAAGAATTCCCATACTGAGCAGATTAGTCACAAAAGTTGTAAATGTCTGGGTGTTTTGCGTTGATGTCAGGATATAACACCTTTGATAGATTGATTGATAGATATGTGTGGTTTAACGTTCCAAAACCACCATAGGATTATGAGAGACGCCACAGTGAAGGGCTCCAGAAATTTCGGCCACCTGGGGTTCTTTAACATGCACCCAAATCTGAGCACACGGCCCTACAACATTTCCGCCTCCATCGGAAATGCAGCCGCCACAGCCGATATTTGATCCCGTGACCTGCGGGTCAGCAGCCGAGTACCTTAGCCACTATACCACCGCGGCGGGGCTATAGTACCTTTGAAGAAAATAAAAATGTTAGTATACAATGCTCTTTTTTTTCATCCCATTAACAATATTATCATAGGTCTGGTCAACAGACTCTAAAGAATCATCAAACGACCTGGTCTTGCTACAAAAAAAAAAAATCACCGTATCATGTATTGAATGTGTATTCTATAACGCACGTACTGCTTCAGTATTCCCAAATATAGAATTTTGAAAACTGATACTTACTACGAATAACAGCTTCTCTCAATTTTTTAAAAAAGTATGCAGAGTATGTACCCTTTTACGCACTTTGGCTGCCTGGCAACCTAATCCTGGCAGTCTGGTCACTCGGTATACGGAAATATAATCATTACCTCGCACTAACTATTGACTTCAAATGCTACGTTGCCGTCTTTCAAGTGGGATGAACAAACAGAAATTAACAATGAATAATCTTCGTATATTTTCAAAGACTGATACGGTAAATTCTATATGCTGATTGTGTTATTCATGAATGTTGGATGATTTCCGTAATGATTACTTAGATTCAATCGTTCTGATATTTCGTTGTTATGAATATATTCCTATGCATTTCAGAGTCACTTTATTATTTGCTGTCATGGGTCACATGCGTGTTCTTTTTGATTGTCGCTTTCCGCTGCCTGCAATGTTTTTTGAATTTTGTAGTTTAGATTTTTTTTGTGAGAAGGAGCCAGTCAAGCTGTTACTTGCAGACTTTTTTTATATTAGCACCAATTCAATTATACCGTATATTTTCACGTAACTGTTACATTGTTGAATGACCTCAAACTCAAATTTATGAAGGAGTTTTTAGAGAAGCTAGAGACTGTTAAACGTCCTAGACGAAGTACGGACGTTGTGCTTGCTCTCGCTATTTTAAGATACCCACAACAGGTACAATGTTACATTTTGCATAAACACGTCAGTAGCGGCTCGAAAATTACAGCATTTCAATAGCAAATGACTTTTCTGATGTAGTGCCCTGCCGGGCTGTGTGTAGCAACATTTTAAGACGACGATGCATCATCTAACTTGAAACCACACCATCGATGGATAGCGCCAGTGGCCTCTCACATCCATCAGCGCCGAGGATGATTGAGGCAAAACATCACTATCATGAGATGACGCTACCACATGACGCCACAATGCTGTTATTGATCGCCAATTTTGTGGCCTCACATGACGCACCGTATCGTAGCTTGGTCGTGTTTGTCACATATCTAAAGTACCGAAATTGCATAATATGGCACTGTGGGGCGAGGGCTCAGGACTCTCTATATAAGAGACTTTTTTTGTTATTTCGCGCGACGTTGTCGTTCTTTTTCCGCGATAGTTAGGCGTCTCAAGCGTGGCAGGGTTACATGAGATGCACAACTAGTTACATCGTTACTATTACTCTCGAGTGGCTTGTTTTCCAGATCTATCGAGTGACGCGCATATAGGTCGTATCGTGACAGCGAGGTCATGCTATGCCTGTTTTCATAGAACTACTCTAAATTAAGCCAGCCGCGTGTCGCTCCAGCTCCGATAATTTGTCATGTCTGGTGATTCTGTATCTCTGACATGCTCCTGAAACGCAGCTGACAGTAAATTTGCATCTAAAATCATGAAACAATGTTAAAAACTTTAGCAGATGCCACGTACTATGGGAATCGATGTCATGCGAAACATGTGAAGAGAATGTGATCATGGTGGTACTTTTTTCCGAAGTGATACGTTTCAAACGCCGCTAAAGATCTGTAAAAAGATTGTACGCACCGGCATGAATGTTGGGCAGTCACATATGTTTTATATAGGCAGTTGTTCAGACTTGCGAAATGATACCAAGAGCCTCATGGGCATTAACAACACCACAAGCGATAAGCTGAAATGTAGCACTTGTGCTTACGAGAATGGTACGCATGAATAGTGCTACGTCGACATACTTGAATGGATGGCGCTGGGCTACAATTGACGCTAACCCGACGTTATGCATGTATCAATGGAGTACATAGGTGATGTTTTTAAATTAGATGGGCAGCAATAAGACCACAATGGAAGTGTCCCGCATATTAAACCAGGTCCTTTTCCAAACAAGTTCAGAGAGCTTGCACGGCTCTGTAGTAGAATACATCATCGTCACGCGGAATTCTTGAGCTACATTCCTCATTGGACCATTTCCGTTCATTGAATCAACGCTGCGAATGTCGATTTCTCTTAACGCTCTCGAATTTGCATTACAGATGTCGGTTTTCACTGCTCCATGGTAGAAATAAAGTGTCAAAAACCTGTGGTGCATACCACACATTACCATTAGAAACACATTGAGCACGATTGTAAAATATTACACACTCTGGGAAACCTCATGGTTCATAGTTTCACAATGCCGTTTATAAGAATGTTCCGGTGAGTCTCTGCTGCTCAAAAGTGAGAGCCGTTTTCGGCAATCGATGTTTAGATAATGGCGTCGAGAAGTAGTTGCGTCCTGAACGAAAATTTGCAATCGACGCACGAGAGCCCGTGATGTGAAGAGCGGCAACAGGCGGCTGCAATATCCACAACTGTTATCGCTCGCAGCATTGTACTTTTCATTGTTCTACTCTCCGTCACGTTGGTGGGAAGTAGCGCAATGTTGACAAGCGATAAATGACACGCCTTGCGCCAGGACTTTTTTCCAGAACACCGTGTGTACGCCGTGTTTGAAACTGCCTAAATAAAATCTACACTACATGCCCTACTTGCATACCTCAAACATTGGCGTCATCAACGCTTCGATAGACAGATGAGTGGGAAGTCTACGAACGCGAATCGATGGGTGCCCGTGTGACACACTCCTTCAGGTTTTACATTACTGTGCAGCCATGCGTTTTTCTTCATAACCTGTTCAAATATGGTACGTCCAGAAGGATAATTTTAATCAGTGTTGTATTATGTGTTAAGAAATAAGACCGCGAGAAAGGAGCGTGATTGCCAGAGTTATCATTACTGTCGTTGATGAAACGCAGTGTCTGGTAGGGAAACTGATAAGCCCGAAAAGTGCAAGAGGTTCAGAAGAGAAAAAGGCACCATTTCTGCAAATCTAGTTGGGAGCACGGCTGATTTTAATGGGGAGTTTACTATGTTGAACGTTTTTGATTTTTGCTCCCCTTAATATTCAATACTGTAAAAGTCGGTGCGGCACGTTAATTCGGTGTGCGCTGCGCTAGAGCCATTGTCCTAGGGCAACTTCAAACTAGGGCAGTAGAATGACGCTCTATAAGTCATGTCTGTACCTTCTGAAAAAAAAATATGGCACACGGTAAGATAATTTTTTTTTCACTGGGCGGTTCCCGGCAGAGAATGACTAGGAAGCGTTCAGCGCGTTAAAATGCTGTTTCTGCTTAAGCAACATCAACGTTTTTTGTAACCTACGAACCTACGTGCTATTCTTTATAGTCGACTCAACCAACTGCCGCAGCGTTACTAACCACCTCTAGTACCATATACTTCACGAAATAGAAGCCAGTTGAGATAACTTTCAAGCGAAAGTGATGTACGAATGTTTGACCTTCTCCGGGTTTGGGGACAGCTTTATGTGGTGCCATCTCTCGGCGGCAGCAACGTCACCCTGTAAATATTGAACGAGGAATAGGCGAGAAAGACTTATCCCGGTTATATGCAGCAGAGGCCTACTGGAACATACTGGAGAAACTGCAGTATCACGTGAGGGTAGTTTCAGCGCGAGAACAGAACAACGACAAAGGGACATGAAAAAGACGAGCGCAGTATCGCATTAGAAAGCGATGTTTCCCAGGATCACTGAACACCACCCAAGAGAAACTCATGGGCCCTGCTGTTAAATATTGAACACTTTGGGAAGGCACATGGTTTGTATTTTCGCACTGCAAATTCATAAGAACGTTACGGTGGGTATATGCTGCGCATAAGTGAGAGCCACTCTTGGCAACAAATGTTTTTCATCAGGAAGAGTTTTTTTTTTTTCAATTGGCGCTACGTGAAGATGTTCTTAAGTACTGGTCCTTTTCAGGTCAGAACTTTTGGCCGTGGTTGGAAATATGTATAAAATAAAGGACTCCAACTTTAGTGCCCTCTGCACAGACACCAACATCAATTGGATGAGGGCACTTCTCATAAAATGAAAAAGTTCAGGGGCACAGATTGCTTTGGTCTCGATTCTATAACTTTTAGCGCTGTTATTACCTGTCTATTTTCAGATTTCTCACTCACGAACTCTCACTTGCACGCAAACACACGCGGGTATGAATTTCTATACAAACAAAGCCGCAACGGCTTCGATGAATAGTACCGCCGGGAACGGAAATGTGATATAGATGCACGAGAGTCCCTTGTGGGAAGAGCGGCAACAAGCGCCTGCAATGTACACAAGGTTATCGCACGTGGTATTCTTCTTTTTAAAGACGATGGTCTTTCTTGGGGGCCTTCGATGCAAAAATTTTGGCCTGTCTGTCTAACTGTCTGTCTGTCTGTCTGTCTGTCTGTCTGTCTGTCTGTCTGTCTGTATGTCTGTCTGTCTGTCTGTCTGTCAGTCTGTCTGTCTGTTTTTCTGTACATTTGTCTGTTTGTCCACTCCTAACAACATCGGGTATTCGAAACGACCGACCCTTTCCGCAACGCCCACTTATGTGGCTCAAGATTCAGCGTTCGTACTTGTGCAATTGTCGATTAAAAAGCAATTATTGCGCATGTCTCAAGCACCATAACAACACGTATACATTCTGCATGTGCGCCTTTTACTAAAAAAGGTATACATAAGTAATTTTAAGGACCCTAGCGCTTATCGCGCTGCGCTGACCATCCAACGCTTGCACGGAAAGGCGAGTGCTTCCAATGCTTTGCTAAAACGAGACGGTGGTGGCACCTACGCGTCGCCTTGCGTTCTACACCTTATCACCTCTAAGACGGGCGCGCACACCCATCTCAGAGCCACGCGCTTTGTTTTTGAAAAAAAACTGCCTGATGGTGATCATGTCTCACTTGTGACGTGACTTGATGTGCTCGTTCGCCTCCACTGCACGCTCGAGGCACTCTAACGCAGTGCCTCCAGAAAACCATTCACCGATTTTCTTGAGCAGAACTTCAAATAAATGTTTTGTTCACTCTCTGCACACGCAAGACTATCGGCTTTCGACGACATTTGCAGATTGAATGTAGATACGGGGCCAATTTTATTGTTCAACTCTACGTCATGTTCCTGCGAAGTAGGGATATGCCGACAAGCGATAAAGAGGACACCTTGCTCCATGACTTTTGCCAGAGCGAGAAATATTCTGAGATTTTCCCAACGTGTCATAAGTCGAAGGTGCAGTCAGAAAAGAAATGACGAAAGAGCACCCCAGTATGCTTACGTGCGCCTGCCCACCCAGCCCACTTTGTGGAGCAAGACAACATGTTTAGTAGCCAGTGCATATATTTTTAATATGCAGTCACCTAACTAAATTCGGTAGTTACGATCACATATGCTCACAGTGGGCTGTGGATGTCTAAGCGTCTTCTGCTATGCGTGCTTCCGGTGTGTTTGGACAACAATGAACGTGGCCGCATAATTTTAGGTGCGAATCACCCCAAATGTGTTTGTTGGCTTGTCGGCACCTATTGTCGTCGCGGTGTGCTATTTAGTCACGGCCCATCATAAACATGCCCACAACACTAAAATCGAGTAAATACCACTGCTCGTCTCCATTCCACTGAAAATGAAGAGAGCAACAGTGATCCCGACATATAGCCGACGACGTTTGTGACGCTGAAACACCCATTTCTATATGCCTAGCAAAATAAAACAAGGCTTGTTGAGAAGAATAAAATAAAAACCACCCAGAGGTCGAAATTCAGTTGCGGTGGGGAAATGGTGCACGTGCGCTGCCACGGTGGTCTAGTGGATAAGGTACTCGGCTGCTGACCCGCAGGTCGCGGGTTCAAATCCCGGCTGCGGCGGCTGCATTTCCGTTGGAGGCGGAAATGTCGTAGGCCCGTGGGCTCAGATTTGGGTGCACGTTAAAAAACCCCAGGAGGTCAAAATTTCCGGAGCCCTCCACTATGGCGTCTCTTATAATCATATGGTGGTTTTGGGACGTTAAACCCCACAAATCAATCAAACGGTGCACGAGTGTACGACGAACATGGAGCCGACGCGTTTGATTATCAAAATTGCGACGATTCCTTCTTTCGCTATCTTCTGCGCTACCCTCCACGGTATCCTCTCCCAAAGCCACTTCACCCACTCATCGAGCGCCCCCTTTCCCCATACCTCTCCTAATCTGGCGTGGCGAACGTCATCGCTGCCTACTTCCGGTGCCCGTGACTCCGTCCCTCCATCAACTGCGCGCTTTGTCGGCGAACCGAGGCGGCCATGCCTGCCCGTGCTTATACGAATTATGCCAGTATGTACCCTGCGAGGCGCGCTCACCTTCAAAGCGTCGCCAACACGATGAATAACAAAAAAGTTGGTTAGTGGTTCATAAGGAAAAGGAAGAATGCACCTAATTTCTGGCTGCCTATAGGCGACACGGCGCAGTGCGTTGTAGAGGTGGAAGGAAGGAGGGATAAAAAGAATACAAGGAAATAGATGAAGAAATAGAGAGGCAAGCGAGGGAAAATAGAAGGAGATAGGAAAACGGGGATCCGGTCGACGCAGTCCAAGGGCAAGGCACCACAATGCGAGAGCTGCACGGCATCAGGAGACCGCGGAGGGCGAACCAGTCGGCGGGAGCTACGCTGGCGTCGGAGATCGCAAGGGCACGACCGTCCAGCTTGAAATCCTGCGAGCGAACCAACAAAAAGCAGCGCAGGCTGCTGCTTGCAGACTAGCCGGAAGTGCGTGTCGTTTGCTCGACCAATCACAACATATTTGTGGCTAGCAGAAATCAGATGATATTCGTACGGCGCGTCACGCCGAGGCCCAAAAGGTTCGAAAGAATGTAGGAATCGTTCCTTAGAATTTGCTTATAGTGCTGCCATGTGTAAAATCGTCAATTGATCGCGAAGGCTTTCTGCACACTATGCGCGTGTTTTTTGAAAAGTCTGAAAAAATATCGCAAGTGGTTTACGGGCCCTTTAAGGTAAAATTAATTCCGACGCAGTTGTCGGGGAACGTTAGTGCTGGGGAAACACGCTTTCGTAAATTCCAGTTCTCAGACTATAAACCCATAATGCTCGATCAAAGAAATTTCTCTTAAAGCACTAAATGCCTCCCCCCTGCCTCAGCTTCAGATAATAATATATATTATATTATAATGTATTATAATATATTATAATATATTATAATATAAGAACTAGCTGTAGCCCAGATGACACCCCTCCAATAATGATAGTAGGGGTCAGAAAAGCCTTGGAGAGCATGCAAAGAGACAAAGCTGCTGGAGAAGATCAGGTAACATCACAACTACTGAAAGATGGAGGACAGATTGTGTTGGAAAACTGGCGACCCTGTTTACAAGGTGTGTCCTGACGCGAAGAGTACCTGAATCTTGAGAAAATGCTCACTTCATCTTAATACATAAGAAAGGAGATGACGAGGATTACAGGCACATCAGCTTGCTCTATGTAGTATACAGGCTATTTACAAAGGCAATTGCTCACAGAGTTAAGAAAACAATATATTTCAATCAACCAAAGGAACAAGGAAGATTTTGAACAGGCCACTCAACAATCGACCACATTCATACTATCAATCAGGTAATAGATAAATGCTCAAGATATAGCCAACCACTATACATAGCCTTCATAGATTGCGAGGAGGCGTTCGATCAAGTAGAAATATCAGCAGTCATGCAGACACTGCGGAATCAGGGTGATGACGAAGCATATATAAACATCCTAGAACAATTCTACACACGATCAACTGCTACCATAGTGCTTCATGAAGAAAGCAACACAATACCAATAAACAAGGGTGTAAGGCAGGGGGATACAATCTCTCCAATGCTATTTACCGCGTGCTTACAGGAAGTTTTCAAAGGCCTAGAATGGGAAGAGTTAGGAATAAGAGCTAATGCAAAGTACCGTAGTAACGCACACTTAGCCGATGACATTGCATTGCTGAATAACTCATCATTAATTCCTTAATGATGAACTGCAACTCATCATTAAGGAATTAGGCAAGGAGTGCAGAAAAGTAGGTCATAAAGTTAATTTGCAGAAAAGGAAAGTACTGTACAACAACCTCGGCAGAGAGCAGCGCTTCAAGATAGCTAAAAATGCACTTGAAGTTGTAAAAGACAATGTCTACTTAGGACAGGTAATAATCGCGGAGCCGAACCGTGAGTTGAACTAACAGAATAAGAATGGGGTGGAGCACATTTGGCAAGCACTCTCAAATCATGACAGGTAGATTGCCGCCAACCCTCAAGAGGAAGGCATATAACAGCGGCATCTTGCCGGTACTTAGATTCGGAGCAGAAACCTGGAGATTTACAAAGAGGGTTCAGCTTAAATTGAGGACGATGCAGAGAGCAATAGAAAGAAAACTATAACCTTAAGAGACAAGAAGAGAGCAGAGTGGATTAGGGAATAAACGGAGGTTAAGGATATCATAGTTGAAATCAAGAAGGGGAAATGGACATGGGCCGGGCATGTAGCACGTAGACAGGATAACCGCTTGTCGTTAAGAGTAACTAACTTGATTATTAGAGAAGGCAAGCGGGTTAGGGGGAGACAGAAGGCTATGTGGGCAGATTGGATTAAGAAGTTTGTGGGTGTGAAGTGGCAGCAGCAAACAGGACCGAGTTGACTGGCGGATCATGGAAGAGACCTTTGTCCTGCAGTGAACGTAGTCAGGCTAATAATGACGATGATGATGAAGAAATGATGATGATGATGAAGTTTCCTTCCCAACCTGTTTCGCCCCACGCCAGTTTTTTCCTGGTCTGGTCAAAGCCAACTATGCCTGAATGTTTCAGAAGTTGCCACCAGGATGTTCTCATTGGCACATTTCTAGCTACAGGGCTTTCCGAAGCCACCACACTTCGAGACTAAGCCACTCTCCTCTCGACTGCATGCTGTCACCGCTGTCAGCGGCATAGCCTGGCGTGACATACCAGGTCCGTTCCACCTTAGCCACTAGACCCCACCACGGGGGGGCATATATGCACACACACGCAGACACACACACACACACACACACACACACAAACTGTCACGGACTGCCATTTTCGCGATCCGGCGTCACGGCATTTAACGGGCGCCGTACTACCCCGCTGAGCGGCGGGAACAACGGGCGCATGAAAGAGAGCCGGGAAGTGCAGAATGGGGTGCTCTTCTTCGAACATCGCCGCCGACGTTTGATCCTTTGTACCTGCGGCAGCGTCTGCAGGGTCATGGAAGGCCGCGATGTACCCCGAACAAGGATTAGACTACGGGACGCACCGGCTGAGAGCCAAACAGTCTGACCGTTCCCACGGGGGAAACCGTGGGAAAACCTCTGGTGGCCAAGCCGTATGACAGCACCCCAACAGGTTGTCACTCTCGCTAGTTGAGGGCCCTCTCCTAATTAAAAAGGGGTGGGGTCAATATATTTTTGCGGCGCAGTTTCCATCAATGAAACGCGCATGATTGGACCCATGTAGAGGTCTCTTGTCCCCAAGGAAGAGAGCGAGAGTACACGAGGGGGAGTTAAGCGCAGGATTTTTCTCTGCTAGGCGGACTAGTCGCTGACCAACATGGTTTAGAAACAGATTAACAAGTATCTCTTCTAGAAGTTTTTAGTGTGGCTCTGTATCGGCTGGCCACCTAAACTTAGCCGTTTGTCTAGTTGTGACGCGATATTAACGTCTGCAACGTAGACATCGGGACTTCGCCTCGAGTTAGCTTAACCTGCCCGAGGTCACCTGCAAGCACTAGCCTCCCGGAGCCACCAGCCTTGCAACACCGCCGACATCGCAGTCGTGCCAGAACTCTCTTCGACTTCTCGCATCCGATTGTCGGGGACGCAACGCTGCCGGTCATCCCACGTATGACTTCACCTGTTTATATCTTCGAACTTTCTCCTCCGAAGTTCTATTGTTGTAGTTTGTGTAGTTTGTAATAGTTCTTTCTCGTAAGCTGATTTATTGTTTTTTATATGTATTTTTAGTTGCATCAAGTGCTGATGTATTTTGTTAGTTGTATGGAAGTGTTGTACTAGATCCCGTGTGCTGCAATATCACTAGAGTAAAGTTTGTTTTGTTTTCTCACGTCTCTGATCTCTTCACTGTCTCTGTTTGCGTACGGAACGAACAAACCTGCTGTCGTTCCCGTCACCGACTTCGCGCTGACAACACTAAAGTGGCAGCTTGTAACACACGCACACACACACACACACACACACACACACACACACACATATATATATATATATATATATATATATATATATATATATATATATATATATATATATATATATATATATATAAAGAGATATAACAGACAATAATGCCAAGGAAAGTATAGGGGAAGCTATTACACCAAATTGTAATTGCAAATATGAAGAAACGTGGTTGAAAAGATAACTTGCCGTGGGCAGGATCCACGGCTAGTTACCTTTTCACCCACTTTTGTTCATATTTACATTACAATTCGGTGTAATATCTTCCCCTATACTTCCCTTGGCATTATTGTCTTTATATCTCATTATTGTTGTGTAAAACACAGAAAAACGAGCCCTTAAGTATACACTTCATTCCTATATATATATATATATATATATATATGTATATATATATATATATATATATATATATATATATATATATATATTTACTTTATAATTAAAAATCAATGCGCAGCCCCGCTGTGGTGGTTTCGTGGCTAAGGTTCTTGTCGGCTCACCAGCAGGTCGTGGGTCATGAGCTGGGTCGAATCCCGCCTGCGGCGGCTGCAATTCCGATGGAGGCAGAAATGGGTGCATGTTTAAAAACTCCAGCTGGTTGAAATTACCCGAGCCTTCCACTACGGCGTCTCTCATATACATAAGGTGGTTTTGGGACGCTAAAGCCCACATATCAATCAATCAAAATCAATGCGTCTGGTACGGTAGATGATTGAGGAGAATGTCGCACGTATACGAAATTTCGTTTTATTAATGTTTCGGCTGGTAGCCCAACCTTTGCAAAAACGATCGTAGAAAATGCTTGTAGAAAACGTTTCAAAAGGCTAACACAGACCAGTGTAATATAACAAAAACAAGTGGGTAAACATAAACAGTGATGAAAATGGGCCATGAACGTGTGTGGAAAATGAAGTCCGCAAACGGTAACAAGGTTTTTGTTACCGCAAACGGTAACAAAAACCAACAAGAATAAAAAGGTCATAAATAAAACGGTGAAAGTATGAAATGAACGTCCATAAGAAATAAAGTGTGCCAATTGCAGCAATGGTAAACCAATAATACAATAAAAGGTGAAATATAAAAAGCATAAAAACGGTGACAGTGATAAAAAAGAACCCAGAAAGGTGCGCCGCAAAAGCAGGTGGGATCAGGCCAATAACCAGCCAAGAAAATGTACAAATTTCATTAGTTAGCAGGTGTATGCGAGAAGGGCCGATCTGTTAAGTAGTCAGGAATGTCAGATTTCCAGCGCTTTCTATATTACCAGGTGTTACGGCCATAAATTTATAAATAAGAAATAATTCGGCCGCCTTTCTTTCGTAGTGGGATTGAAAACCGGGTTCCAATATCGTTGCTGTAAGTTGGTCAAGCAAATGCCCCGGTATGCTGACGAGATTCGAAAGGGGCAGGTTAAGATATGTGGTCACGTGTGCGCTGTGGCTATTGCAACGTAATCCTAATTGCGTTTCAGTGTGACCTCTATATTGAAATCAGCAAGCTGAGCATTCCAGCAGATAGACGCAGTTGCTGGTATTGCAGTTGAAGCTCCCTGTTATATTCATTGTAAAATTGGACGCTGAACTTTTGACTGACGCTGCGGTAGTCGTGTGACTGCACACCTTGCACCGTGGCTTAAGAGACAGACGGCAACCAGAATAAACGGGACTAATGGAGTGGGTTGTCTTAGATTACGTGAGTACGTCGCGCAGGTACCTTGATCGTCAGTATACTACACGTGGTGGTTCACAGAAAAGGCTTTTCAGGCGACCACTCTGCAATAGGATGTTGTGATGCTTCTTTAAGATGCCATACACATTCGGGATTAGGTTAGCAGATGGTCACTGTGAAGTGCGCTTCTTCGAGTTAAAAAGCTCGCGTCTGTCTACTGCCGCGGCACCATTATTCGCGTCGTCGATAATTGAGAGTAGGTACTTTTGACCTGTAAGTGCATTACACAGCTTCTCACAGTTATCGCGAAACTTCGATTGCACAACCTTTTAAATCTGAACGCCTGGCTGTATGGAATGCTCATCTTGTGGTTCTTGACATAGTTACTTTGGAAATGCAAATAGCGGTATCTGTCCTTTGGTTTTCGGCAAAGATTTGTCGTCAACTTATCTTCAGTCAAACAAACTGTGACGTCTAGAAAATTGATTGCAGAATGTTAGTATATGGGCGAGAACGAGATTGATGTATGAATGCCATTAAAATTTGAAATGAAAGACAAAGGTTCAGCCTCTCCATGATGCCATATGGGGGAGATGTTGTCTACAAAGCGCTTATAGTAGAATGGTTTTCTCGCTTTTGTGTCAAGAAACCTGCTCTTTAATTGACCCATAAACATTGCGTAATTTGGTCCAAACGTAGTGCCTTTTGAGGTATCACTCATTTGAACGTAGTGCATGCCATATAACTCAATGTTTTTCAGTTGAAGAATTAACTGAAGAAGATTGGCAAGAGTTGAGCTGCCAACGTGTTTATCAAAGGCTGATTTATCATAAGCGTTTACTACCGACCAAACGCCATGGTCGAGAGGAATGTTTGTGTAAAGTGAAGCCACGTGTACTCTGACGTGGCTATTCGGTCGAACAACATGTAGAGCTTAGATTTCGCAATTGTGTTCCGGATGAAAAAGGCCTTAGCGGACATTTTCCTTGCGAACGGGTGAAATTTCCGTACTGTGATAACTTCAAGCCCATGAAGCAGGCGTGTTCATGAATAATGAATAAATAGAATGTTGAAACACAATAACGTTATTTTTCGCAAGCATTGATCATTTGGATAAGGTTTTATAATGAAGACGATCTGTGTGCACAAGTTTATTAAAGTGCTCGCCTGTTTCTATAAAACACCAGCGGCAGGCATCCAGACATTTACAGTAGGGCATAACGTTTACTGCCTGTAGTTACCTTCGAACGACGTTGGACGTGAATTAGGCTCTGTGAAAGAGCAAATGAGCTTCGCGAAAAAATGTTGAAACACGCAAAATAAGGGACCGACGTGCATCTCGGAATTACCAATGCAATAGTACCCCTGCAAAGCTAAACAACGACAAACTCACAATTAAAACATTAGGAGCAATCAATATAATTGCATAATTGAAGCGAAAAAAATGTAAGAATCTTTAAAAGTCATTTGACATGAATGAAGACACTCTGTGTTTTATACAGGTTGTCATGATCGTGAAATATAGTTACTCACGGTAACATGCCAGATTCGCACGTTCTTGAGATATCATGCGGCCGGTCAATTCAGGAACTACATTTTCTTAAAATCATTTTTTTTCGTAGTGTTCCAATCTTCTTTGTTTACGCTGATGTTCGTTCTTTCAGAACTCCGAAGGCCTATATTGTACAAAACAATGCCAAATCGCTGACACTATACTTTTACATTGGTCATGTTATCACATCCATCGTTTTCATATATGGCCAATCAGCACCGTGCCGTTCTTCTCACGCATACATCTAGTAAAATTATATCAACCGTTTCTGTAAGCACTTTCTTTCACTGCTGGCTAAACAGACACGTCAGTGGTCAGAGCAGAAAGCAACACTCACGCTGCGGAAGCGACGCGCGCCTCACGTATTCCCCGGCTGCTTCAGCGTTAACTCCGTGTGCCGTGGCCGGCGTGGCGCAGTGACACAGCGAACACTAAAAGTGGCAAACCGAGCTCTCGGCGGAGCTGCGCAAGTCCATTCATGCTGCGATGAAAAACCCCGTGAGCAATGGGTTGTGACCGAAGCATCGCTTAAGGTTAGTCGGTCGACTCGGGGGAGAAACTGTAGCCGGTGAAGGGAAAGCAAGCTTCCGAGGTGTTCCCCAGAAGGCCCGGGGTGCCCGTTGCCTTATCACAGTTAGTTACATGTTTTTTTTTCTTTTCCAATCTCTTGTTTTCACGTTCCCCGCTTAGCATACTTGATAAGCGAGCGGGGAGATGTCTGATTGATACAATATGCCACCGACGTGTTCCTAACAACGTGCTCTCCTTCTCTCCGCCCAGCTCTCCACTTGCAGCCCTGGCCACCCAGAACCGGTTGCTCACTCTCCGCTGCGCGATCCTCTCCTTTGCTCTTTGATGTTGCGTCGTAGCGAGAGTTGGTTTCTTTTTGTGGAGTTTTTGCGTGGGCGGTTGCTGTCAATAGGTCGTAATTTGTGTTGGCTCAGCCGAGCGGATAGTTCCGGTGACGTGACCGACGCGCGTGTCACGCACGACACTTGGCAGTGCGCCGCGAGTGTTGTGCCGGCCGTGGCTGGACAGCGCAAGGGGGAATGGTCATTGGAGCACAGAATATATATTATAGCGAGCGAGCTCGTAAACACCGCTGATGAATAGTAGGTTAATAATTATAGGGCGTAGCGGTACAGGGGGAATAACAAATGGGAGAGCTATCACAGCAGGTCTCCTTATTAAGTAAGCACAATAGGCGCACATGTTATCAAGTTCGGAACAGGAAGCCAGGGGGTCGTAGGAGTGCAATGGGACCACCTGCCCCCCCCCCTCCCTACCCCAGAAATTTCGAAGAATTGGGGAGTTTCAGAAACGACAAACAATGAAATGAACGTTTTTTTTAAAGTCACAGCTTTGCCGCAAAGGCGAAGCAATGAACACAATAGCAACAAGTTGGATGGTCACTCGCCGAACGGCAAGCAGATGGAAACCAGCCACAAGTCTCAGTTGTTACTTAGTATTTTAGCAGTGCCTGTGAATCTCTGAGAAATCCCCCATTACCAACATCACCTCACCAGCCTTATTCTTTCTTCTTACGACCTACGAGTGCAGAGGAAGTTTTTCGTGTTATAACTTCGCTCAAGTCCACGGGACCTGGTCTTGACTCTGTTCATCCATTTCAAGTTAGTCTCTAGTGAGCTATCTCCTGTCAATGCAGATATTGTTAACAAGATGTTTAAAGCAGGCATAATTCCCGATTCCCTAAAAGTTGGTAGAATGACACCTGTTCACGAAAAAGGTGATCGCGAACTTTTTAGTAATTATATGCCCACTTGTTCTCTTCGAGGTTTCAGCAATACAAGATTAGTATCGTACCTGACAAAGTTTAATCTGTTGACATCTAAACAGTACGGCTTTCGGCCTGGGTATTTCACTGAGCTTGCGCTTCTAACCCTCACAGATAAAATAAAAATGGCAATCGACCAAGGCTTCGTAGTTGGTGGCGTATTCATATATTTAACGAAAGCTTTTGACACAATTAATCGCAAAATTCTTATACATTAACTTGAATCGTATGGCATAACTGGCCCTGCACTTCAATTTTTATCTAGTTATCTGTGCTATCGACTCAAGTTGTTCAGATTGACGGTAAAGTTTCAGCAGCTAAGAAAGTAAATCAAGGTGTTTCTCAAGGCTCGATCCTCGGCCAACTGCTCTTTTTGCTATTTATTAATCATTTACCTAATGTTTTGACTGCTACAGACTGTATCTTATATGCAGGTGAGACGACCATTTTTACTTATTCTAAAAATGTCGATGAGCTAAAACGAAACATTAACTTGGATCTACATAATATAAGTTCCAGGTGTCGAATGGACATGTTAAGAATTATTCTATCAAAAACTCTATTCATGGTTTTTCATTCCTTACCGACTGTACATTCAAAATCTATATCTGTGCCTCTGGATGATAATTTAATTCCCATGTCCGACAGTACAACGTTTCTCGGTGTAGTTCTTGACCGGCATATGAAATTCAATCTTCATGCGCAGTCACTCATTCGCAAGATAACCTTTGAAATACGCGCCATAATCTAAACTCGCTCATATTTTCAGCCACACACAATCCAATCCCTTTATCACGCACATATTCACAGCCATTTATCTTATGGCATATCAGCCTAGGGTAACACATATTTGACCCACCTCAACCAACTACAACGCCTATAGGATCAAGCACTTCGACTCATGACTTTCAGCCATTTCTTGACCAATGCAACGTCACTTTATCAGAATTTAAATATACACCCTCTTTATCATTTCTTTCAGCTGAAGTTATCAGTTTTCATGTATAAGCGTTTTCGTGGTAATGTGCATATAATTGAAATTTTCATGAAGGGCCTTGCAAAGAATTATATTACTAGGTTTTCTGAGCTTGATAACCACTTTCTGTCTAAAGTTCGGACAAACTACGGCAAGTTCACTACCACATTTACGAGAATCAAGCTGTGGAATTCTCTTCCTTACGTAATAAAATCATCAACCACAGAACATGCATTCAAAAACCAAGTAAAGAAATATTTTTTGCAACAGTTGTCTTCATCTTAGCAACTGCTTTTTATTGTAGCGATAACGATTGCAACATGTTATATTGGCTTTACGTTTTGTATTATTACTTGCGCTTGTTTGTTCTTGAAAGTTTTCTTTTTTTTTGCCTTGCTAGCATAGATGTATTTTCTACTTTCGTGTTTTTCGCACTGTGCTTTTTTTTAGTGAAGATACCCTAACAACTGAATGTTGTATATTTTGTTTGTTCTCCCGTTACCATCACGTGAGCGTGCCCCCCTGACAGTTTCTAACTTTGGGGTTCCTTGTGTGTATTACGGATCCTGTACGCACTTTTCTGTAAACTGACATCGTTGTTGAATAAACTTGAAAACTTGAAACTTGAAACTTCACTGTGTCTGATAAGCGCACTCTTTTTACAAACGGAGAGTGTGTAAGAAGTGCAGTGATCTATATGCAACTGGTAACTACAACAGAATCGTTTCAATAAAAGCCAAGACGTACTATACTCCTCACCGCGAGATAAGGGCACGTGAGTGAGTGTCCACTACATTCATTTTCGCGGGGCAAAGTCCACGTGAGAGATGAGAGCGCGCACCACCTCGTCGTGATGATGTGGCGACGCGCACTCGAAGCGCCAGCTTGTTGGTATAGGTGAAAACACTATAGTTCCCCCCGAGATGCTCGTCAACAGCGGTAAGTGGTAACCCCGATAAGTGGTCAACAGTGGTAAACGGAGCGCGTTATATAGCATGTGCACGTGATTTTGTTAATGGTTTTCTAAGCTTGCGAGGTGGTATTTTACGAAATACCACTTTTAATAAACGTAACTTGCACGTCCCGCGTTGTTGTGTGCTTTACTTTGCTCGTGTGCTAGCGAACACGTGAAATAATTATTTGCAATCAGGTGTCCGCTCAGATTTCTAAGAATTCATTTCAATAAAGAAAAGAACAAGAACCATAAAGAAAACCACAACAACATAAAAGCACTAGTTAGGTGGTGAGGCGCATGTTAACTATGGGAGAACCGTTTTACCAGGTCCTGCTCAAGATTACGTTGCAAAAGCTAGGCCCTTTACACAAATGCTTCGAGGTTCAATTGACGTGAAGTAGTCCCTCCTTCTTCGCGCGTATTGATTTCGTGGCACTGGGTCGAAGCTTGTCCGACCGGATTTGCCGAGAACGCAGAGAGTACGGCACCAGCATGGCACCCCGCGTAGTTCACCAGTGCCCGAGACTGCCGAGCATGGGCAGCAAAAGGGTGGAATTAGAGACGTCATGATGACGACCCTTT
Organism: Rhipicephalus microplus; assembly: GCF_043290135.1. Lineage (NCBI taxonomy): Eukaryota > Metazoa > Arthropoda > Arachnida > Ixodida > Ixodidae > Rhipicephalus > Rhipicephalus microplus. The sequence goes on along the minus strand of NW_027464614.1, from coordinate 2,131,764 downwards.
AACTGCCTCAAGGTGCTTCCAATGGGCCTCTTCCGAGACCCAACGCAGCGCGTTGACTCTTTACATCGGTGTAGCTGCGGCCCACAACACTGCTGTGTACCACTCTTCATATCTGACGTAAAAAAATATGATTGTCTTTTTTTTATTTCTCAATAGTTACGAAAAAAATCGTTCGTTCCTTCACAGGTCCACCTGAGACGACTGAAAGGCAAGAACTACCCTCGTTTTCTTTCAATTCCATGCACTGAATATTTCCTACTTTCCTCCTGGATATTTTTCTTACTGGTTTCTTACTGCCTCATGAATTTGAGACAAAGCTAGCTTTCTGCCCCTCAGCTGGTTATGCACTGCCTTCATGATTGGCCCATTTCAACCAATATGACGCTGTCAAGTTATGTGGCCTTCCGCTACATCACAAACATTTATGATATGTGACGTCATATGATGACGCTTTCACGTAATCATGATTTTGCGCATTACTCGTATTCACGCCATCGACGCAAGAAGACGCCGACGATCAATGTTTGCTTTTGATGAGGTATTTAGAGCTATCACATTAATGCACTGAACGACTGTAGCTTCGTGAATTTGCAGCTTCCGCTGGTGTGCGGGGAGAGCGTGCTTGCAGTAAACAAGCAGAAATGTTGGTCTCCTATTAGATCTTCGTGCTACACTCTAATATGTAGCCGTCATTTACAACCTGAGTATTTTATAGATAATAAGCAGTGGTGGCTGAAGACTACCCGTCAAATCTGGCAACATGGTAATTTCTAGAACTAAACGGGAGTGCACTGCATCTGAGCAGTCAACTAATTAGTCTATCCTTAACAACGCTGCCTCGCGATCACTGCCGCCTGCAACGCAACCATTACACCCTGAATCTGAATGGGAGCCTTTGAGCACCACACAGGAATTCGGCTCTATTCTGCTCACTACCGAATTAAGAGGCCAGAGGGAAGGAGAAAGAAACAGTGCTGAGCAGCCGGATATTAACGCTACAACAATCTGTCCACGAACACACAGACAAGCTCCGTCAACTGATGACAAGCCGAATTTCCCATGCCTGTCACCATGGCTCAAGTTGAAGAGTCGGCAGCATATTTCAAACTTTAACAGCGCCTGTTCAAAACATAGGCATTGACAACAGAAATCGCGCCGCATATGGACTCCAGCTGTTCTTGTTTATTTGACGATGATTTCGTTGTTTAGGTTCTCAAATGGTGAAACCACCTGCCATTGCTACGGCGTTTACATCATGCGAACCCTGTGAGCAGTAACACAAAAATTCAAAATTATTTTGGTTGCTTGAAACAACAATTGTTTTTATAAGACATTCTGTGTATGTATGTAATGAAAGTTGCTACTAGATTTGCTATTGAGAATATTTCCAGTAGGACTGTTCCAATGTTGAATGCATGGCCGAACTTGTGCAAAATTGAACTATCTTGCAACTTTGTACCTACCTGTAAACTGTCTTTCGCACTCTATTTGCCTGAAATTATTTTTTGTCTACAGGAAGACATTCTGAGAAAATGCTAATGTCAACTATCGCATTTCGCCGTATGTTGCCTCTCTATCGAAAAATCTACGAGATGGACCATATTCGTATATTTGAGGCCACATACAAATCCACGACTAGGTAAAAATTTTAAAACTTATTTTATGTAAAACGCCTGTAATTGTTCCAAAGGTGAAGAAAAATTCTAACGCAACTTATGAATAATGTATTTCAACGACCTCGTGGTTTAGGAGTTATGGTGTCGAGGTTTAAGAAAATATTCACATGAAGCTTGTTGTAGTAGACATTCTTTTTTCGCAAAAAATATTTTCAGGGAACACTTTTGACTTTCGGTAGATCTGAATTCTTTTCAAGTTAATCGCAGCACCAAGGTTGGTGTGTAGTGACGCATAATCGCAGTTGCACTTCCTTCACAATCTGTCTTTGTCGATTGGAATCTATGAAACGCTTTCTTTGCTGCAAGAAGGTGGGTTACTATTCTTCATGAATAACTGACGAGTTATCTTTGCACGCTTAATAGTTCTAGGTCGTCTTGAAGGTGGCACTTTTATCTAGAGAAGGCAACTTCGCCTATATCACATGGACGCTTACTATGTTTAATAAGTGATTTGATCCCAGTACTTGTTAACCTGACCCTTCGCGAATGCATAGGATGGCGAAAGCATACATGTTAGCAAGCGCGGCCTTTACTAGGCCTGATCTTTGGCATATTTCACGCATGCAGAAACAGCTGAAAGGAAAGACCACAATTATATGTTACGCAAGGAAGTAAGAGCAAGAGGTTCATACGACGTTCGCTAGAGGCTTTTCGATTGTGCGGCCAGAGGTATATGATGTATGTTGTGAGCGTTTAGAACTTGTTAGTTATCACTATGCCTGGATTAAATCCAAAGTTATACGACAGGTGCTTTCAGGGCAAGCGCAAGGACTATTCTTTTTGGCGCCACAAGAAAACACCGGATTGAATGAGCGCGGTACTAAAATTGAGAGGAGTGCTTTATATATAAAAAAAGAAATATTATCACGACGTCAAAAACAGAGGTATTGCCACAGAGATCGAGATACAAGCAGATCGGTCTCTTGTTCATTAAAGCGTGCAAACGAGTTCTTTGTCTTTTCTCTTGTAATTCATAGCACTTGCATAAGTTTCATTGTCTCGCTTGCCGCAAGCACGTGGCATTTGTCTCCCTCCTGAAGAGGCACCATCCCGATGCACAACTTATGTGCCCTACTAGGCGTATTGATTGGTCGCACACAGTCGGCAACCGGGAGCTAACTAACTAGATAAATACGGTTTCATGCGCACTAAGCGCATGACATCGGGTAAGTGGTTTCGGCCCTTAGAAGTACAATCACTGTCGGAAACAACTTCGTAGTTCACGTCATTCAGGCGTCGCCTGACTCTGTATGGGCCAAAGCACCGTCTTAGCAGTTTTTCAGGCAGTACACGTCGATGTATCGGAATCCAGACTCATACTTTGTCGCCTGGTGGGTAGCTAATTAGCTTGTGTCGCGGTTCGCACCGTTGTGCATCTTAATGTTGCTGATGACCGATGCGCACACTCGCGAGCTGTTTGGCTTCCTCGGTGCGCTGAGTAAATTCTTCAGCGTCTACATGGATGACGTCACACTCATGCGACAACTAGGCATCCAACGTTGTCATGACTCCGCGAAAACGGATCAGACTGAACGGTGTCAGTCCAGTGGTTGCTTGTCGAGCGGTATTGTAAGCAAAGGTCACGTACAGCATTATCTGATCTCAGCTTTCGTTTCATGTCAGCGTACATGCTGATCATGTCTGTGAGGGTCCTATTAAAATGCTCCGTCAGTCCGTTTGTCTGGGGATGGTATGCATTTGTTCTCCAGAGAGCTATACCGCCGAATCTGAAAACCGACTCCAAAAGCTCTGCGGTAATGGCAGGTACTCTGTCTGTTTTCGATAAACAATATATATTTTCCATAAACAACTAAGTGGCTTCTCCTGCTGCGCCGCGTTGCATAGCTTTAGTCTCCAGATACCGAGAGGAGTAATCGGTGACCACAATAATTTATCTGTTCTTCGTGGTGGAAGTTGGGAAGGAGCCCAAAACCATCCCAATCTGGGTGAACGACATTGCTGGTGCGTCGACTAGATGGAAAAGAACGGCAGTCGGTGCAAGTTTGCACGTGATGTTTAACAGCAGCAGGTAGCATTGGCCAGTAGTACTTGCGTCACAGTCGGCACAATGTTTGGGTGAAGCCGAGATGACCAGAAGTGCCTTGATGATGGCACGATTCCATAATTTCTTTGCGAAGGTATGAAGGCACACCGAGCAAGTGCGTGTTGTCGGTAGGAGAGAAGATTTTCTTATAGAGAACATTGTTCCGCAAGCAAGAAGATGGCAGTCCTCTAGCGAATAACTGCAGAACGTCTTTACGACGTCCTTTAAATAATGAGTGGTAACAGCTCAGGGTCACTGCATACACTGCATTCGTGTAATAGTGACCGTGTTGACAACTACCGAAACTGCCGCGTCGATGTTTTAGTCATCAGGAGCGACAGGCTCGACTGGCGACCGTAGGAGACAGTCGGCGTCAGTGCACCTCTTACCAGATTTGTAGATGATAGTCATGTCGAATTCTCGAAGCCTTAGACTACAGCGTGCCAAACAGACAGATGGATCTTTAAGGTTGGTGAGTCAGCACACAGAGTGACAATCGATAACAACCTTGAAGGAGCGGCCGTACAAATGTGAACGAAGTTTGATGACCGCCCACACCACGGCGGGGCACTTCTTCTCAGTAGTCGAGTAGTTCTTCTCCGTGCGAGAGAAAGGTCTGCTTGCGTAGGCTAATAGTTTTTCGCAGCTGTCATGCCATTTCACAAGAACGGCACCCAGACCTACTTGCTGGCGTCAGTGTGAAGTGCTGTAGAGGCGTGCTGGTCAAAGTGTGCAAGGACTGTAGATGTTTTCAGGTAGTGCCATAGTTTATTGAATGTCATTTGCTCCTGTTCATTCGAAAAGAGGGGGACGCCCTCACGTGTGAGTCGTGTGAATGGCACCGCAATAGACATAAAGTCCTCGATAAATCATCGACAATAGGCGCACAGTCCTAAGAAGCGCCTCACGGCCTTTCTGTCACGTGGTTCAGAAAATTTTGCTATGGTATCTCTTTTGATCTGGTGAGGTCGAACGCCGTCGTGTCTGACGAAGTTGCCTATGAAATTGAGTTCGTTGAAACCAAAATTACATTTTTGCGGTTTTAAAGTGAGGTGAGCTGAAAGTATGACTTGGAGGACAGTGAATAAACGACTTAGATGCTACTGAAATGTTCCCGACAGTGCAGTCACCTCGTCCAGATATACCAAGCATGTTTGCGACTTCAGGCCTAATAGTACGGTCTTTGTGAGACACTGAAAAGTAGCTGGCGCCGAGCGCAACCCAAAAGGAAGCACCTTAATTTCGTGAAGTCTATCGGGCGTCAAAGTGGCTGTTTTTTTTTCGCGATCTCTCTCGTCGACTTCTATCTGACAGTAGCTGCTTCGTTGGTTCATTTATGGGAAATAGTGCGCATGACGCAGCCGATCGAGCGAATCGCCTATGCGAGGCAGTAGATAGACGTCTTTTTTCGTGACTTGGTTCAACTAGCGATAATCAATGCAGATTCGCAAGCTGCCGTCTTTTTTCTTGACAACAACGACGGAAGACGCCTAAGGAATTTGCGAAGGTTGTATGACGAGCATCGAACATCTTATGTACTGCTTCCATCTCCTTGCGTTCTTTCGTAGCCACCCGGTAGGGATTGTGCTTACTCCTCTTCTTTTCCATCTCTTTCAGTTCTATTATTCTCCTTTTCCCCCCACCCCCAAGTGTAGGGTAGCCAACCGAGCCAAGCTTGGTTAACCTCCCTGCCTTTCCTCTCTATTTATCTCTCTCTCTCTCTCGGTCGTGTGCTGTCTTTAGTAATGATGCGGTGCTTGATCAATGGCGCTTGCTCGACGTTTGACGTACATGAAATGCAGTCACTGTATCGGCGTATAAGTTTAAGTTGCCGCTTCCTGTCAGAAGGCAACAACGTGGAGCATATGTCCGATGACAAAGTCATCAAGGCAGGCACAGTCGCGCCGTCCGGTTGCAAGACAAAACAATGCCTGACTTAGTTCACATCCTCGTAGCAGACAATCGCGGCGGCATTTTGGATTTGACGGCACTCGTTGCTGCAATTCGTGGGGAGCACTTCTGCCTGTCGATCAGTAAGCGCTAGCATGCCTCTCGCGAGGAAAATGCCTTGCGTAAGCAAAAACTCAATCATGTGCTCCGCTATCCCGTTCCTATTGCAAGCCCACCCACTGGACACCGACACAAGGCAGCAGAAGCTCGGCGGGAGCGTAGCATCGTCGGCTGTTCGCAAACGGCCGTGTGATTCATCGCTGCTGTTGTGTACATACGGATTTTCGCAAAACGTCATCATACAATGAGAGATATTGATAACATCTCCATGATTTTGAAGAAATTTCATACTCGAAATGAGCTCCTTACAGCAGTCTGGCAACGCGAAAAAAGTGACGACGAAGCTGAAATCCCCAATGCGTAGCCAAGTGGTGCATTTACCCGTGAAAGTCATCAGCTGACCACCGGCACTCCTTATGTGCGGCCCTGTCCACGGTGTCTTGACCTTACTAATACCGTAAGCAAGCTCTTGTCGCATGATCGAGAAGTCAGCCAAAATGTAAACCAGTACTCTGACGTGACATCCGTCTATGAGAATGCCAAGAGCAGCACGTACAACTTCACCATCATTCGTATTCGTCATAGCATTTGTCGTTGTCGTCGTCGTCATATATTCTTGCGGTAGTAGGGCGAACTTTTAGATGTCTCGACGATTAGCAACCTTGCCCCCGGAAGTCACAGCAGTTCCTTTCTCCGGCGCGGGCTAGTCAAATGGCCTCTGGGGACGTCCGCGTAGCTCTGATGGTTCTGGGAAGTGTGATGCGCAGGGATGGAGATCATCAGCGACGCGGTGGAGTTGATTGGTCAGTCGACAGTTAATCGGCATGGTGCGTGCGACGGACTTGAAAGGGAAAAGAAGCGGGACGAGAAATAAAATGGCAGCATATCCACGAAGTGAATGATGGAGAGTAGGGCGAGGCATCCGTCCGTCCTTTCGTTCTTGCTTCCGTCCGTCCATGCGTGCATCTGTGTGGATGCCGGTGCGTCCATCCGCCCGTCTGTGCGTGCGTCTGTTCGTGTGTCCGCACGTCCATCTTTGCGTCCGTCCCTGCGTTCGTCCACGCATACATTCCTGCGTCCGTTCATGCGTCCATCCGTTCGTGCAGCCATCTGCGCGTCCATCCATGCATCTGTCTGTGTGTCCATTCGTCCACCTAATGAGCACTTTAAGTACCACCATCTCGCATCTTTTCATCATATATTCTTCATATAGAAGCACCGCCATCCAGCGGACATCGGAAAAACTGAACGAGAGGAGGCACACGCACACTTTCTTACGGCTTACGCTTCCTGTCTACTTTCCAAATTTAACCACCTCGATTTCATGGTATATACTAGTTCACTGTATTCATGGCACTGCGGCCCAACGCTCGCTAAACCTTTCTAAAACCAAGGAGGTTACGCGCTGCGAGTATAACGTAGCAACCCTTTTTTGTCAGATAGTGCTCAATGTACATGCCAATGACTGCTAAGGGGGAATGAAAGACAGGAGAATTCTGTTTTTAGTTAACGCACACGCTGCGAATTTTCTATCGATAAACAACGCACAGAACAAATATCCCACCAGCACCACGTTGGAGGTCAAATTGTAAGACTGCTTACACACTACGACTACTACTACGACTACGAGGGACGAACGGGTGCCGCTATAAGGAGCCTCGCCCCTAAAATTTCCGCACCCAGAATCACCATCACGGCAATAGCGGGCAATGTGACCTGGTTCCCCGCAGCGGAAACAAATGGGTTGACGGTCGGCCGTGCGCCTCAAGTCCGTTCGGCGAACTGGCGGTCGTCTCACGGATTGTTGTTGCCACCAAGCATGACTGTGGATCGGGACTGGAAGGGCGTCGCCTAAAAAGCCAGCGAAGGACGACGGACCACATCAGCATAACTCGCTGGATGTGGCTCGGGACTTGGCGCCGGTGGTGTAAAGGCTTGCTTTAACTTCTGGCTGGTGATTTCGGCAACAGATGCGACAGGCGATTGGGTAAGAGAAACGCAGAGGGCCCGAAATTCTTCACGCAATATTTTCCTGACCATTTGTGGTATGGGACGTTTCGCAGACGGCAGTGTTCTGAGCTGCAGCACTTACTGCCATGTGGTTCGGCAGGTGGTAAAAGTGTCGGCATAGTTAATGCAGTGCGCGCTTCATGACAATAGCCTCGCTTGTGAATTCATCTACTATTGTAGGTGGATTTTGTATGAGGCTCGTGAACATTAGTTTCTTAGCACCCCAAAATTGATGACGCACCTTCCTCGCCTCGGGTATGTCAGGGTCAGTTCGTTGAAACAGACGAATCATATCTTCTGCGTATATGTTGGCTGTTTTGTTGGGTTTTTGCATGCGGGTTTCAATCAGTTACTGTGCGCGATCCCGTTGGTCTGAGTTCAACATCGTGTCGAGGAGCTTTCAACGGAACTCGTTCCAAGTTTGAAAAGTAGCCTCGCGGTTCTCATACCACATGGGAGCGCTATTTCCCAGTGCGAAATGTGCACGGCCAACTTTCTGTTGTTCGTTCCAGTGGTTGCATACAGCGACCCGTTCGAACTATTCGCACCCGTTATCTATATCATCATACTCTTCTCCTCGCAAAAGTTTAGGAACGGGAGGATATTCAAGAGTCACCTGCGAGGGAAGAGCTGTCTGCGATGGAAGAACTGTGGATGTGGTAGAAGCTGCCATGCTGTTAAGAGGTGGAACTGGTGTGGTCTCTAGACTTTGGTCTACTAGGCACTGGCTGAACCGCTGCACCGGTGTCATGACGAGGGGATGAGTTTTTGGACTATCTGAACGGGTCCAAGCAAGACTGTCCTGCATCAGGTTGTAGGCTCCAGCACCCTACACCAGTGTCATGAAGTCATAACAGGGGTCTTGCCGCAGAGATCGAAATACTAGAAGCATCTCGATCTCGTGTTTATTAGAACGCGCAAGCGAGTTCTTCGTCCTTTTTGTAGTAATTTATCGCACATGCATAAGTACCATCGTTTTACCGGAAGCACGTGACAATATGGTGTGCCTAGAGGACATGGGTCACCTTGTTAGTATACTTATAAATCAACATTAATGTCAAGGCTGACAAATTTATAGGATATGCTTATCTCTCCATTTTATTCATTTATTTACTAGTTTAAGTAGTTAGTTTTATTTTTATTATTTTATTTACTACATAATACGGAGCCCTAAATCTAAGGAAGCTGGCGGCACCAATATCAGGTGAATAATAAAGAAAATGACGCCCAAAACAGTTTGGCGTTCAATTTGAATAGCAAACATAAAGAACGGAAAGAAAAACTACATAATAATATTAGAATATTCTTGCTATTCCTCCAGAGAAATTTTTATCAGAAAAATAGACAACAGAAACGTTGTCATTTTTCCTCTACACCACAATATAGCGCAACCAGAAAAAAAAAATTGGAAACTCCAATGATGCACTCATAGTTTAGGATTTATGGAGAAGCGAAGAGGGAAAAAGCAGTGGATACTTGGGGGACCCTCGGGGTGCCTATTTCCAATCTGAGACCATGCGTGGAAAATTTAATCTTTAAAAGCAGTTTTTCTGTTCAAATAATTTGTTAATAATTATGAATGAGGCGTTAAAGTGTTAAACATGTTAGTACCAAGTAGCAGTGTTACAGCATAATAACTACTAATATGCGTAGCAGGCTTAACTTCTGTGTTTCTAAGAGCTCTCTGAAGCTTGCAATCAAATTATTGCACTAACTGAAAAGTTTTCAGCAATCAATACTGTGCTCACAAAGTTGAAGTTCCAGCACGTTCAAGAAGACCGTAGGTGTGCACTGCGAAATTATAGCGATGAACATCCCCAAAAGAACCACGGTCGACCTTACCTAGATGGCGGGAACCTAGAACATTATCTCTCACTATCTATCCATTATCTATAGTCTACACAAAGATATCGGCCTGTGTATAGTAATCAGATACCATTCTCCGACACTAATCTAGTTTTTCTTAGATAGATAAATTGACAGACAGACAGACAGACAGACAGACAGACAGACAGACAGACGGAAAGATAGATAGATAGATAAGTAGATAGATAGATAGATAGATAGATAGATAGATAGATAGATAGATAGATAGATAGATAGATAGACCTGTACAATGTTTTTGTTTTGGTGCGATGTATCTCTCATTTCTACGACACGGCTCTGCAAACCACGTACGAAAATAGGCCCTGTGAATATTTGCAACAAGTAACTGCTATGTGTGTGTTGAGGAATAATAATAATGGTGTGTGTAAGATATCGGCAAATGAAAACCAAGCAAGGCAGTTCCGTAAATAGTGCAGAATCTCACAACTTCATCTGCACATTCATTCATCACTGTAACGCCCTTCAATAAGAGAGCATGGTGCTGGTAGATTCCAGCTGCACTTACCTATAAGATAGTTGCGAAACCACAGTCAGGTAATGGAGCAAAGTACTAAATTCAGCTGCGAAGACAAACGCTTCGGTGGTGGGCACATCCTGAAATTCATGATGTGAGCAATTTCTTGTGGTATACTTGAATGTTCTTGTTTGTGCAAGGCTGGTAAAATCGTATGCTGTGAGTAAAGTTATCTTTATCTTCTAGTCAATCTGCTCGAGTAAAGCTGAAGCCCATTTCATCTGAAAGCTTTCCATTGTTGATGCACTAGAGTGCTTTCTTCGCTCACGAAAATAATGAAAGGGTGATTTTCATCTCAGTTGGTGAGTGATGACTGCCTATAAACACATGTAATCCCTTTCGCAATAGACCAGGGTTGTGAGCCATGTAAAACGTTACGTCTAGTTTAGATAATCTGTTACACGATTTCTCTCGTACTTGAGGTTCAGATGTTTTATACTGTCAGACCTATTCCCCACTTTATAACAACTGTTTTCTGGAGTCACAGCATTCTTCCAATGTCTTCTCCCGGCTTCTATTCTGAACTATTCGATGTAATTCACCTGCTTTTCATACAATTCAAAAGGAAGCACTACTGCAATAGGTGCCTTTTCAGGATGAGACAACCTGCATGACCACAAACGTGTAATTTAAACAATGCCCAGGCAGATCGGACTCACTGAAAACAGGGTACAGATTTCACACCCACCCATCTTCTCTAATCTTGTGCATAGAAAAGCGGGCGCAACCCATACTCTTCCCGTGCGGAAAAACTTAATTACCACAGAATAACTTTTACCGTGCCGCCGAACGAAATCATTGTTTGGGTTAAAGTTCATAGGCTATGTTTAATATCAATATCGCGTTGTAGTGTTTTATGCATCTCGCTCGTTTACATCCATTCTGTTCTGTGACTGAATATTGGCATTTAGTTGAGTATTTTAGTGACAATGCTAAGCAAAGCAGGTGACAAAAATTTTAACACTCCTATCGGGAATCGTTTGCCGTAGGAGACCAGTGGCACTACAGCATGCAGACATCGTCGCAGAAATTTATGTCAAGACAGGCAAGCGCGACATTGGAAGGAAGGAGACGTGCCTTTCCTGTGGAGAATGTATATGCCAGGTAAGTAAACAATGTTTAATTTCCCAACTGATTTACCAAAAACGATTATAGCTCTACCTTCATGACAGAGAGTGAAGGTTATTTGACAACGTCGTAGGGAATTGTGCAACATTCATAAATACGCATTTGTCATATTATGGTGGCGCAGGCGCAAAGAAAAAGACACTTTACTGTTTAAAAAAAATACGAATGCTTATGCGGACACAGAAGAGCGCATCATAAAGCCTATACTGTGGCACTCACAAGTCGTCTAGTATATATAAATATATCCGAGCACCTCTGAAAACGCAGCGTGGTAGCAGCGATAGCTTCAATGACGCAGCGGAACTACACATACGGGGTATCAATTAGGCCATAAATAAGAGCTCTTGTGAAATAGAGAAGCAGTCATCACGACATTAATCGTAATTATCTGGATAGGCTGCACAAGTGTAGGACGCCATGTACACTCAGTTGATTGGGCTGATAATGATGTAGAACAATGGCTCAGCCCTTGTCTTGTCGAGAGGGGAGAGTATGGATCGGGTAGCCATGGGTTGAACACTTCGCTAGGGGGGGGGGGGGGAGGAACAGTAATCGATAACTCTTTACGCAATTCGCAATTTAAATTAGGTTAACACTTGCGCATTGTAAACCACCCACTTGTTATTTTATACTCTTCTACCACATCATCTTAGATGCGCGAACGAGAAGGCCTTGAAGAGCGTGCTCCGGAGGAATTCCAGGGTCGGCGCCATTTAGAGTGACCGAAAAATCACCGTCTGCGGAAGTGCAAATTCGACATGATTGTGAACAAATAAATATATACATCAATAAAAATATTCAGCCGGAGCGAGAATCGAACCCTCAAGCGAACATCGAATGGCTCCATCAAAGGACACTTCAGTAGAGCACAAGTGTTCTACCACAGAGCCACGCCACTGCATTTTACTGCTTCAAATAGAAACGTTATGAAAATGTCTTGTATTTGAAAGAGTTTTATTCATACATGTATTGTCGCGTCACAAAATCGTAAAATCACACGAAGCGTACAAAACAAGCGAATCACACCAAGAGTCAGTGGCTTGAAGTTGCCCACATCTTAGAAAGTGTGCATGGTTGCGCCCTACGTTTCTCTCCGCAGGCTGCTGACGTCAGTTTAGGATTTTGTAAAACTCAAATTCTGTTTAATAGAGTGACTGAGTTTTCGAGTTATTTGGTTTAAGAAAACGATAATCGCAAGTTGGGAAACCAAGATCAAGCAGGTTTACTGACAGTTTGTACGCTTATTTACACAGTGAGAGGGAGACAGGTCATCGACGAGCAGATGGGAAGAGCCATGAAGGAATTGAATGAGCCGTTAACTCAAGCGACAAGGCTCAGAGCTTCTTCCACTAAGCATCATACTGTTTAACTCTAAGGCAGGCTCCTATTTCTTGACTGAATACAATCCATTACACGACACCACCTACCCTGAAACCAGCCAATAACACACTGTCACCGAGGGGTCGTTGCGTTAAGCATGCGCATGTTAGGTCTTCAGGGGGCATTGCTTTGTTGTTATTGGCAAAGGTTTCACTTCCGAGGGGGCAGAGGGGGTGAACGCCTGCGCACGTTTTTCCTTCGGAGGGCAGAGCACGTAATACTGATACGTAATGACACGTAATACATATAAATGAAAGCTAGTGACCATCACACACCAGAAATAGTTTATTTCTTCTGAATTCTACTCTTAAATACTTCAAGTGAAAGGCACAAGCTCTATACACACAATGCGGTGCATTGTAAATATTACAAAATATCGTAAATATTGCCAGCCTTCTGCCCCTCACCTGGTTTTGCGTTGCCTGTGTGATTGGCCCACGGTGTAATAAAAGTCACAGCATAGCAAAAGATAGGAAAGGGTAGGGAGTGTAAGAAAGGTTGATGTGAGCTTCAAGAAGAATGGAATAGACAGTAACGCATAGCATAGCTGTGTATACCATAGGAAAACGAGAATAGAAAGTGAAGGTTAGAAAGAGTAATCAGAAGTGAGGAGAAAGGAAAGAATGAGGAGGACAAAAGAGCGCAAGAGATTAATGCGTATTACGGTATAGAAAGCATCGTGAAAAGCAAGGGAAGGTGAGGAGTGATGTAACGTTAGAAAGCAGGAGATAGAGCATGCAGCATAGCACATCTGTGTGTGGTATATCAAGGAGGTAAAAAAAAGAGTGGGTGATCCCTTTCTCAAGGAGTCGGTAGAACATGAAAGTGACACATATATTCGCAAGGTACGTGAGCGTTTATTGTGCATTGCTTCGCCACAAGGGCGAAGGAAAGAGTGCTACAGCAACCAATTGCAAAGTCACGCGAATATCGACAAGCGGCAGCAGCTCGAAACTTTCAGCGCATGCCTCGAGCAGAACGCGTGCACGACATGAGCATACACAGGACGAGTGCGGACGAGCAACTGCCATAGCTGGCCTTTTAAAACACTCTTTATAACAAGCGCGCACGAAATAACGCAGAAATATACACACGACCACCGCAAAATGTCACAATTCTTCCTTCATGTGTTAGCAGTGCGATCCTTTCGTATTTGCAGCCGGGTAGCTGGCGAAGTGACCTTCTTACTACCTCGAAACACGAGTCAGGTAAGCGCGCGCACAGCATAGACCGCGCTGTGTAGAGGCGGCGCTCTCCGAAACGCGAGAGGCGACCGAAGGCGAACGAGCGCATCGAGGCACTCTAGCACAACGCACGCTCTTTGCGCCATGTCACCACTGATGAGGAAAAAGGGCTGAATCAGTGGAGCTCTGAGAACCAACAAATTGTATAAGGTGTATATAAATGGCTTGCCTGTAACGTTCCTGATTATATGCTCGCTGTGGTGTAGTTATTAGCGCCGCGCGCTGGTATTCGTGTGTTCGCTGGTTCGTCGCCTCGTGAAAAATCTTGAACTAGTTTTTTTAATTTTCTCTCCAATGCCTCGTATATATTGTACAACGTCATATCCGTGACAGATATACGTCAGCAGAGCCATCGTAAAGCTCGGCATAAAACATGGTAAAAAGGAAAGGGAAGGTGAGGAGGAAAAAAATGATGAGAGAATGAAACATACGATGTCACATATAAAAGTTAATAGACCAGCATTTCCAGCGCTTGCAGGGGGCAGCTCATCCATGGGGGCAGCCGTCTTTGGCGGATGGCTAAAGGTGACGTGAAACGGAGTATCTGATGGCAGGCGGTCAGTGCTTGTCCTTTGCTCTCCGCCTGTTTTCGCTCCCCGTCAGCTGAGATGTAAACAAACGCACAGCTCCTATGCTGGCTGCGCCGACATGTCATGACTGGTTTAAGGACTATGTATCACTGTGAACGTCAGTGCGACAGGAATGCTCTAGTCAGGCTAATTTACCGACGGGTATTGGTGCTGCTTATCAGTAGGGCTCCTAATCTTGCCGTTTTGTTTATTGAATAAGTAAAGACTTCGTAGCTTGACGTATGCGTACTAAAACAACTAAGTTAGTCCATTAGATGTTTACGGACCTTATAATAACTATTGCAGTCACGAGATACAAGAATAAAGCAACATTCTTCCAACGGGTAGAGGTAGCGGCGCACACATTACGAAAGTTGTCTAAAGCGGGTGGATCAGAATAGGAAGTGAGGGTGAGGAAGAGAGGAGCAACACAAATGAAGGTTTCTTTTCATGTCATGGACACCTAGAGCTGAGCGTTGGGAACGCCAACGTACACTTAGCCGTGAACAAGAATGTCGGTGAAGGGCAGCCGAACTACTGCATCGTACTTCCTACAGCTTTCACGCTTGACTGCAACAGGATACACGGGTGATTGTTTTTTTTTATTGTTAGTGGTTGCTCGCACCAGCGGTGGTGGTGGTGGCGGGAAGCTATGCAACCAAAATTGGTTGTTTTGGTCTCGCAACAGCTTTCACTATAAAACTTCTGTAGGGTTACGGTGGCCGTGTGCTGACCCGCAAGTCAAAAGATCGAACCCTGGCCCCGCCGGCCGCAGGTTGGAAGGAGGCGGAAATGCTCGAAGCCCGTGTACGTAGCTGTGCGTACACGGTAAGAAATACCAGAAGGTAGGATTTCGCGATGTCTTACATTGTGCTATTATTTCTGAGCTTGATTCCTAATTCCAGACATGCACAAACAAATACATGCCTAAGAATGAAAGAAGAAAAGCTATTCAATCGTGTATTCAGAATGCTGTCTTTAACCTCAGGGTCATATCGTGCTTTGGGACGTCAAACCACATAATTTGATGCTATTACCGCATTGTAGTTATGAGGCACGACGCAGAAGGTGACAATATAACAATTTGAACTATTCGTGCTTCTGCACCATCTCTCAAAGTCTTAGTTGTGTTTCTTGCTATTGCCGCTTGAAAATAATCGCTGACGCAGCCAAGACTACCAAGACTTCATACGTGGTGGAGGTGGATTATTGGTCCTCTGACCTTCCGCAGCCCGCTCTACCCCCTTGAGCGTCGTTCAGGCCACCGCTTGCGCCTACAGTCAGGCAGCATGTCCCAGAGCGAGCCTGCCGGCACTGATGTCATCAACCACGCACCACCACAAGCTGCCCCTCCTACTTACATACACGGGCATCAGCGGGAACCCCCGCTTTTTGCTGGTCTTCGGCGAGAAGACGTAGAAGACTGGCTCAATGACTACGACTGCGTAAGTGCCACTAATAGGTGAGACGAGGCCGCCAAACTGCGTTACGTGCCTTTTTATTTGACCGGAGTCACAAAGACGTACTATATTAACCACGTCGTTGACTTACCCGACTGGGCTATCTTCCAGCATCAGCTGCGACACGTCTTTGGGACACCGGACATTCGATCCGCCGTTGAGAAGAGGACACTCGATATTCGCCGACAACATCCCGGTGAATCGTACACTTGACACATCGAGGATGTCCTCGCACTGTGCCGGCGTGTCAATCAATCCATGCCGGAATCAGACAAAGTGCGCCATATATTGAAAGGCATTGGGCCTGTTGCCTTTATTGCCGTTGCTGTGCGAAACCCAGCTCCCATCGCTGATGCCGTGACGACTTGCCAGCGCCTTGATGTACTGGACTCCGTTCGCCTCCAACCAGACATTGCCGACCACCACTCCACGTCACATGGCCATCTGCGAGACCTCAATCGGGACATTATACGCGAAGAATTGTGGTCCATGGGCTTCACACCTCCTACACCGCGTCCTACACAGCCTTCGGGAGTACCCTTACGTGACATCATCAGGGAAGAACTTACATCCCTGACTGGCTCTGCGCCCGTACAGCCACCTGCTTCTCGCCCTATATCCACGTACCCTCAAGTTGCTGCCATGCCTCCCAGCGACGCCCACGCGACATTGCCGCTGCCATCCTACGCGTCAGTTGCTGCCGCTCCCACGCTGAACTACCATTCCGTGCCCCCTGACCCTTCGGCCCACCTGACCTCGCTATCTCCAGGTGCCCCGAATGCCTTCTATTCCCCACCGTGGCGCTCGTCTCGCCCTGTCTGCTACTACAGTGGCTATCGTGGCCACATATCTCGTTTCTGCCGTAAGGGCCAGCAAGATGAGTGTCAAAACGACGTGGGCGAACGGTATTTTTACACTGGGGCGTCTTATCAAGGCCGGCGTTATTTCTCTCCCCCGCACCGGTCTCCGTCTCCTCCGGCATCGGCTGCACCGTGGAACAGCCGAAACACGAGACGCTGCTCGCATTCGCCCTTCCGCCGTTTTTTTTCTCCACTTCACGCCGCCTCATTCTCCTCTGATATTCATTCGGAAAACTAAATAACGCAGTTTGTGGAGGAAAAACTGCTTTCGGAATTATAAATGAAATTCCTCCATCAGGCCCGTGTAACATGGTTTCTGTGGAAGTGGAAGTAGTGCGAGTCTATGCTTTAGAGGACATAGGTGCGACATTGTCTGTGATACGTGTTGATTTGTGTGAACATCTAAGAAAAGTAATGACGCCTTACGATGGCCCCACGTTAGTTGCTGCCCAGGGGAACGTCATTCGCCCTTCCGCGTTTTGTACTGTGCGTGTTTTCATCGACGGCATCCTCAATCATATCCAGTTTGCTGTCCTGTCCCGCTGCTCTCACCAACTATTTTTAGGGTGGGATTTTCTATCATCTGCTTCCGCGGCGATTTGTTCTGGACAACGCTTAGTTCATCTCGCTGACACCGACTACATGCTTGACGACGACAATCTGAAGCCACTTCGCCTGGTCGCTGTGAAAGACATCGAACTGCCGCCACTACAAAAACAAATTGTCAGCATTACGTCTTACGATGTCTATCACGGTGAGTTATTGTTTTGTAACCACTTTGCGTTCGTAAGGGTATATATAGTTCCTCCGTCCGGTGTCGTTTGTTTTTGCAATGGCTCTGCACTTGTCATCGCTGTCAACTCTTCACCGGAGAAGATCTTACTGCCACAGGGCACTGCGGCGACCCGTGTTATCGACTTCGAGCCTGTATTTGTAACGCCACTTCAAGCCATCGCATCCAAAGACCCTTCCCTCGGTGAGCATGTTTCTTCCTCCGCCTTTACGACCACTATCAGCAGCGACTTGACATATTCACAGAGGCAGCAGCTGCTCGCATTGTTACAGAATTATGCAAATTCTTTCGATATTTGCTCGTCTAAGCTGGGCCGCACTAATACTACAGCACATCGAATTCAAACCGTTTGAACATCTATCGTACACCACCGAACCTACCGCGTGTCTCTAGCTGAAAGAAAAATTATAGAAGAAAACGTTGCTGACATGCATAAACGGGAAGTCATTCGTTCCTCACCTAGCCCTTGGTCGTCTCCTATTGTTTTGGTCCGTAAAAAGGATGGCTCCTTGCGTTTTTGCGTGGACTACCGGGTGCTCAATAAGATCACACGCAAAGAAGTGTATTCTATGCCACGCATTGACGGCGCCCTTGATTCCCTACAAGGCGCGGAATTCTTTTCAAGCATCGACTTGCGTTATGGATACTGGCAGATCCCCTTGCATGAAGACGATAAGAAGAAAATGGCGTTCGCAACCCCCGACAGGCACAATTAATTCAACATGATGCCTTCCGGGCTCTGTAACGCACCGGCGACTTTTGAGCGCATGATACCATGCTGCGCGGCCTCAAATAGAAAAGTTGCCTTTGCTGTCGACATTATTATCTTTTCGTCAACGTTTCCTGAGCACCTAGAACAATTGGATCAAGTTCTGACGTGCCTTGCCGGCGCCGGGCTTCAAACAAACACTAAGAAACGCTCTTTCGCTAGCAAATCTATCTAGGTCTTAGGACATGTCGTTAGCAAAGATGGCATCCAGACCGACCCTGACAAGATTTCTGCAGTCCTTCACTTTCCGCGTCCCGAAAAACCAAAAGAGCTTCGGAGTTTCCTTAGCCTCGCCTCCTATTTCCGCCGGTTTATCCAGAAATTCGCTTCTATTGCTGCTAGATTACACCAACTACTTGCTTCCAACGTCCCCTTTCTGTGGTCTCAAGAATGTCAAATGGCATTCGACCTTTTGAAGCTGGTACTAACGTCTGAACCTCTGCTCTACCAATTTGACGAAGCCGCATCGACTCTCCTCCATACCGACGCTAGCGGCCTTGGTATAGGAGCCGTTCTTTTACAACGCGACGAGTCTTCCCTAGAGAGAAAGTTGCTGCATATGCCAGTCGCGTACTCACCCCTGCCGAAAACAACTACACGATAACTGAGCAAGAGTGCTTGGCTGTGGTTTGGTTGGTGCAGATGTTCCGTCCCTAACTCCACGGCTGTCACTTCACAATCGTTACGGACCACCATGCCTTATGCTGGCTTTCTACACTGAAGAACTTGTCCGGACGCTTCGATCGGTAGATGCTACGCTTGCAGGAGCACGACTTTGACATAACTTAGAAGTCCGGCAGAAAACATCGAGACGCCGACGCTTTATCTCGTTGCCTGCTTCCAACTACCCATATGAGCGTTGGTGAGAACTCAACCGCCACATCTACCAAAGTTCATACGCTCGCATCAATGAGGCAACCCTTTTCGGAGGACGAGCCAACATTTATATCCCACGAGCGGTCCGATTCACGCTGCAGACGCATGATGGACCACCTTTCGGGAGTTTCTCTTCCATCAAACGCGCGACTCCGTCGTCAAATTCTGCACTTAAAGCTGGACAATGGGGTTTCTACCACCTCGTCTATCACCCTGACGGTCAGCGCTGGATTCCTGTACTGCCACACTCTCTTCAACTTCAGGTGCTCGAAGCCTTCCACGTTGATTAGACTGCTGTTCATCTTGGTTTGAAAAAAAACTCTTGACCACATTCGGTGTCATTATTACTGGCCTGGCCTTTTTCCTAGTGTAGCGCGGTACGTCGTTTCCTGCTACCAATGCCAGCGTCGTAAAACCTCCACGTCTGCACCTGCTGGACCTCTACAGCCACTTCCATGCCCTTCAATGCCGTTCGAGGTTGTAGGTGTTGACCTTTACGGGCCTTTCCCCGTCACATCTGCTGGCAAACGATGGATAGTGACCGACGTGAACCACGTGACACGCTACGCTGAGACTTCCTCTGTTATTACAGGCTAAGCTGTGGAAGTTGCAGACTTTATTTTTCACGCCATAATCTTGCGTCATGGGGCTCCTCGGGTACTGCTTAGTAACCGCGGCAAAGTGTTCCTGCCACAAATGGTAAATGAAGTACGGCGCGCTTCTGGAACTACTCACAAGACTGCTTCAAGCTACCACCCTCAGACAAATCGTCTCACAGAAAGATTTCACCGAACCCTTGCTGACATGATAGCCACTCATGTCCAACCCGACCACAAAAACTGGGATGCTTTTTTACCATTTCTGACATCCGCTTACAACACCGCCGTTCAGCGAACAACTTGCTGTTCACCGTTTTACCTCGTGTACGGATGCACCCCGACTACCTTTCTCGACGTCTCCTTCGTTAACAGCCACGGGAATTCATGTCAGTCTTCTAGCGAAGAATTCATTTACAGCCTGGCCCAGTCTCGCCATCATACTCGCATCAATACTGAATCGAGATAGCACGAGCGGAAGATCATCGATGACGCATCCCATCACGTTGTGTCTTTCCAACCTGGTGACGAGGTGCTCTTTTTGACGCCTATTCGCACTCCTGGACTCTGTGACAAATTCCAACCTCACTTCAGCGGGCCATACATAGTTTTAGAACAGACTTCGCCGGTCAAATATCGTGTGACACCACTTGTCGCCCCAACAGACCGCCGCTACCCCAGCACAGAGATTGTCCACGTTTGACGCATGAAACCTTTCCCACGACGTTCCCCGTCACTTTGACTTACAGCGGCCAGGGTGTCCGCTTCCATGTTGAGGGAATTAATGTGGGCGTTTGTTACTTACATCGTCCTCATCCCTGCATGATCAGAATCACAATCATCCGGTTGTCTATTTGTTCTCATTACCAACCTGGGTCATCATTATCGTCAGCGGCTGTGTACTGGCTCTGCCTGTTCGTTTTCCAAGGGCTTTCCTGAAATAAATGCTGACGCAGCCAAGACTATCAAGGCTTCAAAATATATATATATATATATATTAATATATGCCCTGTTACATATTAACGTATGCCCTGACGAAGGCTGGTCCCCGGCCGTAACGTTGGCAAAAAAGCATTGTTTTTCGTTTGCTCGTTCGCTTCCTCTGGTGACCTATATTATATATATATATATATATATATATATATATATATATATATATATATATATATATATATATATATATATATATATATATATATATATATATATATATATGTATATATATATATATATATATATATATATATATATAGTGCTTCGCGAGTTGGGCCTAGAGGTGCGCCGAGACATCGGCCCGCCGCCACTGACAGTTTTTGCTGTGCCACCGCCGGCACCACCGACGTGTTCTCGCCCTGCGATCAGTTTGCCTATTTTTTATGTATCAATAATTTTTTAGTAAGCCTACCTCTCTATGACACCTTACTCTTACCAGTAAATAGCCGGTCCTTTTTTTAATTCTGCCCGCTTGGCAAACGCATCGTAATTGATGCGCCTGTGGTTCAAGTTGAATAACCTGACAAAAAAAACTTGCCCAATGCTCAGTTCTAATAACGTAGAGAGTTAGTGCCAGACTAAAAATAAACGTTACTTTTATTCTAGTTTCCGGGTTACTATCGTTGAGCAAATCCAGGTCGGGGATAGCGCCAGCGGCTTGGTTTGGCAAGGACTATACACATTCTGGCTGATGATCGAGTATATTCACTCCCTGTTACACAATACGTATGAATAAAAGGTGTGGAGAGTCAGTTTCGGAATAACAATCATTATGACTGTGAAAGTGCATCATGGAAAAACAGCAGGTCTAGGGGGAAGAGTGGTGTAAGTAATGTAACACGCTTCTATGTGAATGAAAGCAATTTTTTACAGTGATCAATAGTATTAACAAGCGGGAGCTGGCTGTTTGAGGCATTTGTATTTAAAAAAGCCGGTTAAGTCACTGGAAAACAGCCTTTAATGAAGAAAGATAGGGGAAAATATAAAAAATTAAATATGCTCAACGAAACAAACGTTCGAAAGAGTGGCAGGTTCGGCAAAGCTGAAATTTGGACGTGATTGGAATCACCATAAACTTCGTGTGAAGCACTGCCCAAAACATGAATGTATGAGGTCAAAACACCAAGGTGTAGGTGTATGATATCTTGTGTTTCCTCCACTTTATCATGTAATTGAGAGGCAATCAAACTGAGTACTGTGCGTCTCTACTGTGCCTGTTTTCTATTTCAGACTAAATTCAACTAGTTGCCAATTTGTTACAACCGTGTTTCTTGAAACAGCACATCACTAACGTAGCTTGCTCTGTGAGTTGCTTCAGAATTCTCGAAAGGGGAAACCAGTGAAAGATGCAAAGACAGCACAGTGGAGAAAGGAGACAGGACAAGGGTCGGACTTCAAACTTATTGTTTATTGCAGAAAGCCCACCCGCACACAACTCAGGAACCCATGCATAAATAGGCTGAGTCATTTCACAGCTGTGCACCTAACAATGCACAGGTGTAACTGGGTGTTACAAAGAGTACAATTTCATAAAACACCACAAATATAAACGCCACGTGCATTACTATGTAGTAAGGCGAATTCTTTGTCTGCAAGGGAAACTGAGGGATGCTTTACACGTAACACTTTACCATGTTTTTTAAGGCACTAAGAGCTTCATCATTAATTATTCATTTAATTGCCAATGACGCTAACTGACTTCAAATCAGGGGCGCAGAGCACTTGCAGCGTAAATGTGGGTTTCTACCAGTATACTTGTAGAATATAGAATGCGGTGTCCACGCAGCCTGTCATTGAATCTGATCGGACCGTTTGGCCACTGTAAACGGTTCGAACTAAGAAATACGATTGAACATCAATGTTGCGAAGCCTTTCGAAATGATAAAGAAATGCGCTAAGTGTGATGTGTGACATGATCACAGCTCAGTTTGTCTCGAATAAAAATTCGGGGTCTAGTCAACGGGTGCACATGCTATGTATATTTTGGCGTTTCGTGGAAATGAGCTGTTTGCGACATCTTGACACGCTCATTGGCTTTGTACTATTGATTTTGACGGCTTACTTGGTTCATGTGGCTCATTATAGGGATGCGCTGATTGTTTATGCGTGTGTGGATTTTATGTAGTTGTTAGTCCAGCAGTTTCTGTCTAGATCATTCGCTGTTATCGTTTCTATTACATTATTTTTAAGTGTAGTTCGCGAAAGATCATCACGTCATACGAGGGTAACAACTATTCTGACACTCTTTTTTGTCTCCCAATAATTTGCATCGCGCGCATGCGCGAAATTTCTCCATAAACGCGTGATTTGATCTATTGCGCCATATTTTGTTGTACCAAGATCTATTGCATCATTGCCGCACATATTATAAAGACAGACTAACCTCCATTCAGCATTTTGTGCGACGGTGATAATCTGAATTGTATTGAGGATAGTGTTTCACCATAGATCGCCATCATACATTCATTGGAATAGTTCATGAGACTGCTCAATAAAGAAAACCCTCTGTATGACATAGATTACAAAACGGCGCTCGACTCTCGGGTTATAGAGGTTGCCGAAGTGTTGTGCGCGATCGTTCTGGCACCTAAGACTTGAAAAGACGGTGTTCAGACAGCTTGCAACCTGAAGGAAACTTGAGGACAAGCATTTCGCTACGTCACGAACATCTCGCGAAACCAGAAGAATATTTTGTGTCTACATAGCCCACGCCCACCCCGGTCGATGTTCATTGCCATGTTCTTCACTATGGCATGGCCACCATACTTCCAAAGTCCCTACACCTACCCTTGACCTGTGGCACCAAGGTGTCTCTCGATTTGAGAAGGCCGGTGGGTGATGGGTCCCACGCTAGTAGTACCGGGAGCATGTCAGGACCACGGCAAAAGACGAACAAACTCTTTTAGTCCTAGCCGTGGGCTACTCGTTTCTATTGACAAAAAAAATGATAAAAGAAGCGCTGCTCACCACGCTGGTGCTGGTTGTCATCCACAGTGACGCCACTGTCGTCAAGGAGGTTGTCATGACAGGAAACCATTGCAGCAGTAGTTTTTGTTGAACACTTTATCGCGTCGGGCTGCATGACGCCTCACTTCCCGTGTTAGGAGGACAATTCACATATTTTGATGGCCATCAGCAGGCCCGCAGCCCTCCGGCGGCCTTTTCGCAGAACACGCAATACCACTTTTTTCTTTACTCGGGTGCCAATTTCTACAAGGTGTTCCGTCTACAGCTTGTGTGGGATTCCACAGCCACTATATATACGCTTAAGACAACAAAAAAAATACTTGAAAGTTTTTTCTGACAAGTACCAATAATAGAAAGTAGGTGTCTTTTTTCGAGCTCACATATATCTACAAGCTCACGGAGGTGTTCAGGTGGCACTTAGGGGGCCTTCGATAAAAGGTTTCAGTGTTGAGTCGAAGCAAAATTGGAGAAGTAAAAAAAAGAAACAGGTGATACTTCAGCTCCCCGTGAAAGTGGGTACACTGGATACAGTACATAATATCCCACAGTGAGAAAAAAAGGTGCCCAATACTCGGCGCTATGCAATGCGCTGGCAATATTGCGATATCATAAACCGGAAATCAAGAAGCAGTTGCACTACTGGCCATGTATTAGATTAATAAAATTTCTTGCAAATGTCCGCCAAAAGTGTAATTGCGGGCTCTATATTTTGTTCGATATCATATGTTTCGTATTTTGTTTTCTTGTGGTATAAGAAAGAGAAAAGGAAGGACAGGGACGTTATAGCTATTCATTGTGTTGTGGTAGTGTTCATAAGACAGGCGGGATGCTCAAATAACATGAAACGCCCATCCCATCAGGGGAAGGAGGCTCGCCTGCTCGACTGAAGAGTGTACGGTTGGTCGTCCATTTTTAATGATACCCATCAACGAAATAAATCCACAAAAAAACGGATGAAATCATATCAAATGCCACGAAATTTGAAAGGAAACTGACTGAAGCCTGCAAAATCCAAAAAAAACTGGTCCTGATCGTGTACCTTTCATAGAGTTACCACAAGAGGCTGATCATCTTCTTTGGAGCAATGTTATCAGAATGTAGTATGCCCTGCGTTATATTGTGACGGCTACAGGCCGGGCAAGAAGACAGAGGACGACGAAGTGATGAGCGTGGACCGCACCCATGGATGCTCCGAGAAAGACGACGTCTAAGCAGCTGATATTTTGTTCTGTTAATACAGACCTCGTTTTTCCTGGTCACACCGTCGTCCTGTATCCTGTTATTTTCACGTCGCGACACTGGTGGAGATGCTGGACTTATCCAACTGAAGCTTGGGACACCTCCGCGCCCTGACACTTTGAGTCCACCACCGCAACCCGTTCCTGCAGTAGATACTCCTGTCCACCGCTACAGTCGCTGACAGCGAGGCCTTAGTCCCGAGGCCATCCCCCTCAAACTTCTCCAGCAACACACCGTGCCTCGAGAAATGGCTACTGGAGGGCCTTCACAGCTTACTGTTTGAGTCCACCACCGCAACCCGTTCCTGCAGTGGATACTCCTGTCCACCGCTACAGTCGCCGACAGCGAGGCCTTAGTCCCGAGGCCATCCCCCTCAAACTTCTCCAGCAACACACCGTGCCTCGAGAAATGGCTACTGGAGGGCCTTCACAGCTTACTGTTGAGCAGCCTCAAATTGCGGAGACCTTTCACGGTGAGGTCTATGGAGTAGTTGAGGACTGGTTAGCCCAGTATGAGCGAGTCGCCAAGGCCAACCACTGGCCCACTGAACAAAAGCTATCGCACGTCTACTTTGCTTCGGCAGATCTCGTTCGTGGTACGAGAACCACGAGTCAACGCTGCCTTCGTGGGATGAATTTTCGCAGCAAATTCTTGGGACATTCGCAAACGCCGACCGCCGGGATTCTGCTCTGCAGCTCATCGAGGCAAGCATACAAAAACCGAACGAGAGCGTCGCCATGTTTGCGGAAGACATGACCCGCCTATTTGGGTGGGCTGACCCGAGATTCCTGAGGGTAAAAAACTCCGACATCTGATGAAGGGCGTCAAAGAAGAGCTGTTTGCCGGTCTCCTACACAACCCGCCAACAAGCGTAAGGGAATTTATCAAAGAGGCTACGACAATCGAGCGAGCATTGCAGCAACGGCACCGATACCACAACCGACCAAACAACACATCTCTTAGCCTCTGTGCTTTGACTTCCAACAGTGAGTGTTCTCTGCGTGAGATTGTGAGGTCGTTCGTGAGGAGATCCGAAACATCCCTGTGACTGCGCAAAAAAAAATACCGTGGCTTGCGTTGCAGACGTTGGGCGGCAAGAACTCCGCCAGGCATTTTCGTTGCCTGAATCGCTTTCAGATCAGCGGTCTGTAAGCTACGCACCGGCCGCCCGTCGACTTACTCCAGTGACGTACAACTCGACACCACTGGCTTATCTCGGCGTCGGCCAAGGGCCTTAAAACGAGCCGTGGGCCCCAGCTTCCGATCCGCCGCTGCCTTATCCACGGTCTAACGTACCTATGCAATCGTCGCCGATGTACACTTCGCCGACATCTGCATCTTGGTCGCAAAGAATTCCCACCAGTCGACCAATAATTCGTAAGACGGACTTGTGGTGCACCGTCGACCGTCGATCATTTTGCTTCCATTGCGGAGAAGCCGGCAACGTTTTCCGCGATTGCTCATACCGTGACCACAGACATCAGAACATTCTACAAACCTCCCCTCACGCTTAATTCGATAACCGCTAGAGAGCAGTGCAGGCCCGCAAGCACAGCAACCTGATTGGCCGTATTGTCGACCCCGCTCTCCTTCACCTGCACCTAACTCGCCGCAGCAGCGCAGTTACACCGAGGTGGCCTGGGGGACATCTCCTAGCCCTCGTCGGGGAAAATAACAGCAGCGACCTTTAGAGGGGAGGTTGCCACCCGTCGAGATGCTATCACACCCCCAACATCTTCACTACGACGCGATACGACAAATAATACCACGGATCGTATGACGGACAATATCAAGGATGACACGACGCCACCGACATCAACGGAAATCGTAAGCGCCAATCCAGACATTTGTATAGACGGACGCCCAGAAACAGTGCTGGTAGATACTGGCGCGGACTTCTCTAATATCAGCCGTAAACTCGCCGACTGCCTAAAGAAAATCAGAACAATATGGACGGGTCCGAACACAAGAACCTCAGGGGGTCAATTGGTGACGCCGACGGGCAAATGTACTACTTGAATTATTATTGCAGCTCAGATTTCGTCACTACTTTCGTAATTTTTGTCGGATTCCTGCAAATACCTGATTTTGGGCATGGACTTCCTGCGTGAATACGGTGCCGTTATCAACATTCCTGAGAAATCGGTTACGTTTTGGATGGTCCCAGGTCAAGTTTCGGATGGGCCCTGTACAGACCAGCGACGTAAAACTTTGCGCGTCTTCGACGACGACGTGACCATCCCGCCACAATTGAGTGCACTCGTGGCTGTGACATGTAACACGTCGAGCAATTCTGAAAACATCGCCCAGCAAATTCCAACACTGCTATTCAGCCATGGTTTATCTGTCGCAAGAGGCGTCGTGAACATATATTAATAACACACACACGTCCTTGTTATGAACTTCAGCTCTGACCGCCGACATCTGACGAGGGGCATGGCAGTATCGTACATAGAAGAGCTCCCTGAGATGACAGACTGCCTAACTCTTTTGAAAGATAATTCAACTGATCTGCCCCCCGTACCTCTATCTGTTAATATTGGCCCAAGTTTGCTGCTGGCGCCGAAGCAAAGTCTTCTGCAGCTTTTTCACTAGTTGGAATATTGTTTCTCTTCGACGTCCAGAGTCCATCAAACGTCACTGACGAAACATCAACTTGGGACGACATGACCAGAACCATCAGGCAAAACCCGTAACGGGTAGCTCCGCGAGAACGTGAAGCCATCAAAAACCAGGTGCGGCAGATGCTTGAAGATGACGTTACTCAGCCGTCGAAAAGCCCTTGGGCTTCACTGGTTGTATTAGTGAAGAAAAAAGACGGTACCCTGCGTTTCTGCGTGGATTACCCCAAGCTGAATCAGGTGACAGAAAAGATGTCTGCCCACTTCCACCTATCGAAAATTCACTCGATCGATTACGGCATGTGCGTTATTTCTCGTCGATGGATCTAAAGAGTGTGCATTGGCAGAAAGAAGTCGATGAAAGAGACCGGGAGAAAACAGCTTTCATGACACCAGATAGCCTTTTCAAACAAAGGTACCTCCATTTGGCTTGTGCTCAGTACCGGCAACGTTTCAGCAGCTAATAGATACCGTACTATCAGGCCTCAAGTGGCAGACGTGCTTAGTGTATATAGATGACGTCATCGTATTTTCTGCCACATTCGACGAACACGTCAGGTGACTGCACTCAGTATTTCAAGCTATCCGTTCCGCCGGACTACCACTTAAGCCAGAAAAATGCCACTTCGGCTTCGAAAAGCTTCTGTTCCTGGGTCTTCTTGTCAGCAGTGAAGGTGTGCGGCCTGACCCTGGAAAAATTGCTGCCGTTACGAATTAACCAGCGTCAACTGACAAGAAGGCGGTAAGACGGTTTTTAGGACTGTGTGCGTACTACCGACGCTTCATTGAGAACTTCTCGTGCATTGCCTCGCCGTTGACCCGCCTTACCAAAGAAGCGCCGCATTCGTATGGAATGAAGAGCAGCAAAAATCATTCGACGAGCTGCGGCAACGCCTTCAGAAGCCACCAGTCCTCGCACACTTTGATGATGACGCACCGACAACAGTGCACCCCGACGCTAGCAATGTCGGCTTAGGAGCTGTACTCGTGCAGTGGCAGGATAGGGCCGAACGAGTAATTGCTTACGTGAGCAGAACTCTTTCACGTGCGGAAGAAAATTATTCCACCACGAAAAAAGAGTGCCTTCCCGTAGTGTGGCCCGTTATGAAATTCCGCCCATATCTGTATGGTCGTCCTTTAACGTTGTCAGCGACCATCACTCCCTCTGCTGGCTGACAAATTTAAAAGACCCTTTAGGACGGTTGGCGCGCTGGAGCCCGAAGCTTCAAGGATTTGACATGACGGTGGTCTACAGATCGGGGAAGCGACATTCAGACGCCGATTGCCTTCCTCGTGCGCCATACGAACCAGCAACGGCAGAAAATGAAGATACAGCCTTTGTCGGAGTTGTAAACACGGCTACTGTCACACGGCTGCAACGAGACGACCCGGAACTAGAACCCATATTTTGTTTTTTGGAGGGTCGCACTTCAGTTGTACCTAGACTGTTTGCGAGAGGGCTTTCGCCATTTTGCTTGCGCAACGATGTCCTGTATAAGATGAACTTCACGTCACACGGAAACGACTACTTATTTGTCGTGCCAACATCTTTAAGGAGTGAAGTATTACAGGCATGCCCAGGCATGCCACGATGAACCAACATGCGGCCACTTGGGTTACACGCATACGCTGTGCAGATTGAGGCAAAAATACTACTAGCCAAGACTGACGGTGACTGTTGAACACTATGTTCGGACGTGCCTTGATTGCCAGCACAGAAAAGTCGCACCCGCCAAACCAGCAGGCCTTTTCCATCCTATTGACGTGCCTGTTACTTTATTCGCTTAAGTCGAAATGGATATTTTGGGCCAATTTCCCACCTAATCGGCCGGTCGCAGATGGATTTCAGTAGCCACCGACTACCTCACTCGTTACGCCAAAGCCAAGGCTTTGGAGAGGGGCACGGCAAGTCAAGCAGCCCGAATTTTAGTGGAGAATGTGGTGCTGAGGCATGGCACTCTGTCAGTGGTAATAACTGAGAGGAGAACTGCATTGGCAGCCGATCAATGACAGACGGTTTTAACCCTGAGTGGTACATCCCAGCGGCGAACAATGGCGTATCATCCGTAAGTGAATGGTCTTACGGAGCATCTCGACAAGACACTTGCGGATATCCTCTGCATGTACGTCAATGTGGAACATAAAAACTGGGACGAGATCGTGCCGCATGTCACGTTCGCCTATAACACGGCTCATCAAGAAACAACAAGAAGAACATTACTCCGCCTTCTTCATGGTCGTGAAGTCACCACTATGCTGGATGCGATATGCTGACGCACAAGTGCGAAAACGTCGAGACGAATGCTGATTATATCAGCAAGCTTGCCGAAGAAGCCCGATAACTTTCACGCCTACCTATTAGTCGCCAGCAGGACTACAATTAAAGACGTTACAAACTTCGTCACCGACTAGTCTCATACGAGTCAGGAGGGAAAGTTTGGATATGGACTCCTATTCAGCGCCGTGCCCTCTCAGAAAAACTGTTAAGACGGTACTTCGGGCCCTAGAAGTTCTACGACGTCTCAGTGACATTATTTATGAGGTTGTTCGCGATACTGCGCACTCATTATAGCGTCGAAGGTGTGCTTCAGAAGTTGTGCACGTTGTTCGGATGAAGCCTTATTTCTCCGAACGAACTCATGCGTTTCCAGCGAGTACGAACCACTTTGATTTTAAAGCATCGGGGTGATGCTTTCTTGAATGGGAGGCTAATGTCACGGCTAAAGGTCGGGCAAGAAGACAGAGGACGACAAAATTATAAGCGTGGACAGTACCCACGGTTGCTTCGAGGAAGACGACGTCGAAGCGGCTACTCTTTTGTTCTGTTAATACACACCTTGTTTTTCCTGGTCGCACCGTCGTCCTGTATTCTCTTATTTTCTCGTCGCGACAATATCCTAATTATTTTACGATGCAAGGGCATGTTGGTAATTAATCGTTATTGAGTCATCCCATGCGAGTGTTTTCATCGGTATCAGCTGCATCACGTGCAGCGCTTCTGCATGTTGGTTTTCCTCGCGAACCACGTTGCTTCATTAAAATGTTGCTTGTCCCAGCTTGTGTTCGTGAATCCATCCTGTCGTGTGTGCGTGTTCTTCAAAGCTGGGTTCACCGTTCTTTAAAACAATATACCAGCAGCTTACCGCCACAATTTTTGTGAAACATACGCAAACGCGCCAAAAAAAAGAAAAAAAAAGAGCGAGAAGTGCCGCACATTTGTGAAAGCAATAAACTCACACCCAACTTCAGCCACGTAGCGCGGTGTCCGATCCAGGTCGCGGGAATCGCATTTTGACGGACGCTAACCGGTGATCAAAACTTATAAGGGTACTTGCTTGCGCGAGTTGGTAGCTATTCCTTTTCACCTTATTGCGCAACAGACGAACACTTGGAATGAAGCATTAGACAAACACAAGCGCATGTGCGCTTTTGTTCGTCTAGTCCGTCATCTCAAGTGTTCGTCTTTCAAGCAGTGCACAATAAGATAACAATCAATTCTCCGGAAATAAAAACATATTGTACATGACTTGAGATAAGTGCCCCCCCCCCTCACCCCCTTTTTAGTGGCGAAGTTCCCTATGGCGCGGCTTTCGAGCGGTTGTCATGGTATGTAATCTGTGGCACATTCCCGCATACCAGTGGCACATACCATCTCTTGGGCACATATCCGCTTGTCCACATTTTACAAAAACGTAGCACGGCGTCCTTATCATGCTCTGGGAGTTAACAAAACGCTGATAGCAGAAGTGTGCTTCATATATACTCTCGTTTAGTCCTTGGATTGTCCGCTGGATGGCGGCACTTACATATGATGAATATATGATAAAATGAAGCAACATGGCGGTACTTGAAGTGTTAACTAGATTAGAGGACGGACGAACGGGCGGATGCACGCGCAGACGGAATAAGCGCCAAAGAACTAACTATGTTCATTAGCCAACCCTTTTTATTATTCATCAAACGGGTAAATAATACCATCAACTCCTTGGTCTTCTGTAATAACACTATTATCAAGCATTTCTGTGCTCAAAATGTGTGGTTGTTTTCCCATAAGAAAAAATTGTCAGATCCCATGTCTGCTTGGAATCGATTCCGTGCGTAGTGGTCGGCAAGTGGCTGTCTATGCTGCATATTTTTTGTTTAGTTAGCTACTATTTATTTACATTTTTGCTTTTAGCCAAGCATTACCAGGTGAATGGTTGAATTTACATTCAGATACAAGTAGTCATTGTGAGTTCCTTGTGAGCTTTCCTGAAACATAGACCACAATGGCTTCTGCAACGGAAATTATGGTCAGACCTAACATCAGCACCCACGTTAAAGCACAGACATTGCTGTTACGGAAACTTGCTGGCCTGCAGAGTTTTTACGACCGAGAACTCTGCAGGTGCCCGAAACAGCAAACTGTTTATTCTGCCAAAGCGTACATCTCGTCAGCTTTTAAACGTGGGCAGCATGAAGCAGTTGCACCATTTGACGCCTTTCAATAAATTCTTTTGCCGCTAGGCACTACTAAATAGAAATTTTTGCAGATAGTGTTGTCAACTAACGACTCTAAAGTGTTAAAACAGTTGCTCAGTGGTCACATCACGCTGCAACATTTATTATGACCATGTACTATTCTTTGTTACGCCTTTTTTATTGTTTCTCGTTCAAAATGTACCTCCTTGTAGTGTTTCGTAGTGTTTTAAAACAAGTATTGCGTTTCCTTGTGATTAAGGTTTCATTAATGTGATCTGCAATGTTATTTTCACTCGCTATTTCCTCTCCCCTTCAATAATATTCCCGAAAGGATATTTAAACAAAAAATGGATGATGTTGACGGGCATATGTTTGTTTATATATTGGCCCATACCTGCCCCGTGTGTAACTGTTCGAAGTGACGTTATGAAAGACGTATATTAGACAGTTCTTCCAGGTGGAGCAGAAAAAAAAAGCGTCTAGGCTAGATGACATGAAGAGAGCACATCGTTGAACGTTTTTATTGAATGAACTGTGCTACGTGTAAACACTGTGGCAGAAAAGAAACCATTTCCCACGCTCTTTCTCACTGTCCTCACTACAGCGGCCAAAGACAACAGCTTTCGGTCACGTTAGCGCGGCTTGAATTCCGGCTGCTTTCGGAACAGCCAAGTTTGGAGAACGTTCGACCTTCAAGCCAGACAGCGACGAAGGCGCTGCTGAAGTTTCTGCGGTCAACAGGATTCACTAAGCGACTTTGTCATTCGCGTGCCTCAGTGCGTGCGTGCTTTCTATTTTCTTCTTCAACCACTTTTTTCTCTCCTTTTTCCAACCTTACCTTTTATTTCCGATTTCATTTTCTCCAATGCAGGGTAGCAAACCAGAAACTTTCTTCTGGTTAACATTCCTGCCTTTCCCTCAACCTTATTCTCTCTCTCTCTCTCTCCATAGAACAAACTCATCCGATCTCATGACTGTTCAGTGTGCCAGTCAGGAAAGTAGTAACACTATTTTTTCACCTGTTTGCATTGTATTAGGTTCTATTAACCTCGTTATATTCAAGAAAAAGAATGTGAAAGTCATTGCACTGTCCTGTGTGACGATGCTTTTCTGTTTACAGTGGTTGCATTTATGTAAGCACGCGTTTTGTAATTCCGCTATAAAAGGCACTTAAGCCTCCAGTAATTGCACTGCCTACGAAGGTGAACGCATATACCACATGGTGGCCTCAATCTATTGAATTGTTCAGGAGAAAATGAAAATAACTTTTGTTGCTAAAAGGAAGCATTTGTGTTCAGTGAACCGATTAAAATGTGTTCATGTTTGGAGAGAGCTAACGCCAGCAACCTTGCTTGGAGACTTGCTCATTTCGTCAATCTAGGTGGCTCAACGTTGTTTTGCTGCCTACTGTATTTTCTATCAAGAGTAATAAACCGACTGCATATAATTTAATAGCTCACAGACCATCAAAAAAAGTGAACAAGCCCGCGTAAATAAACAGATGAGCATACGATTAGACTATCTATGAGGCAACACTTCAAACTTATTACGCCGTGCTACAGCTTTTCATTATTTTAAGGGTGGAGCGCTTTAGTTGCCTAGATTGTCATATCATGTGATCGTATGTGGTCGTCGTCACTTAGCCTAACATAGCATAAGATATAGAGCATAACTATAGGACAGGTTTGGCGCTAGCGTTCACTCGCGCCAAGCAGGAGTCATCATTCTCCTTACTTCTCTTTTTCGACTGTCTTGATTATATTAGGTGTGGAGCTTTTTATGAGCCTGTGCTCTTGTATGCTGTCATCGCTAGGCATAAGGCAGGCCACGTGCAAAGTTTCAAAAGGGGGAACAAAGCGAGAAATTCAGCAGGTATATAACATCTAGTAATAATTATGAAAGAATGTGAGAAACGAAGGAGACCCGGACCCATCGTGTGACTACATCCAAGATCAACGAACCAACTGCCCCAGCCAGCGCGCGTGGCACTTGCTCGAGCCTGCGGCCTCTCTCCCGCCTTTAGTTGTAACAGAATCCTGCGGCTGGAAAAGTTGTGCACCTTTTAAGAAAGCATTGAGTGAGTCTGCAGGAGGTGTTACGGCAAATGAAGAGATTTGACAATGACAATAAAGCTTGGATGGAGGAGGTGGCTTGTCTTGCGGGGGTAGTCGTCCGTCGTCGCTGTGATGGTCATAGGACTTCGGGCACGTTGTGCGCCATCTCGAGGTTTTCGTCATGCGACCCGATGAGTTCGCATCCCGGCTTGGTGCTAGTGGTTGCTTCGGAACGATGCGAGAACACCTAGCTGTTCGTGGATTTTGCGCTTGTTGCGTCGAATTTTTGTTGTAGTCTGAGGTGTTTGACTTGAGCCTGCTGTCGTGGACTAGAAATCTTCCCTTAGAAATCGCATACTTTTTAGGCAGATATAGATTATATCTGGCGATAGAGGTAGAGATAGAAATATTCGGCAGGTAGATAATATCTAGTGACAATATTTAGTGATAATCATATTTAGTGATAAAATCTGGCGTTTAACGTCCCAAAAAGCACGATATAGATATTGCCACGCTCCCTTTTAAAGTTTGGTTATCACCCCGTTTCACTGTCAGTAATTCTCAGCACAAACTGTGCCAGCAGTCTTCGAGAAGCTTCGGGACTGCAGCAGATTATTTTAATAAAATTACGCCCACTTCACCGACATTACAGCTTCTTCTGGAATCTACGTGGTCGCTATTAATAACCCTAGAATACCCTATGTCACGTGTATAAATGCCGACGCACTTCATCGCTTGTCAATTGATCGACGGCCGATGCTCTGTTCGCCGCTATCAGTGTCAGTGTACTCTGTATTCTGTCTTTCGTTTTACGTGGTGACAAGTTCGGCAGAATAAACAGTTTATTGGTACACTGTCGTCCTTTATTAAAAGGAACACACGAACACGTGGCCTGCGCTCTGCGGCTGCTCCCCACAGCACCATCAACCGACAGCCAAACAAAACACGGTCGCTTTCAGCGTTATCTGTTGCCTAAAAAAACGAGTTATGGCTGGAAGACAAGGACTCCTATTTACACTCCATCTATGCTCACGCCTTCAGTGCACGGTCCACTGCCTACTTATCAAACGTTGTGCGCGGCTACGGCGCAAACTGCATTACTTGCTCGATATCGCTCGCCGCACGGGAACGTAATCAAGCAGCACTTGTCTACCGGCCGTGACCCGTCATCCTGCTTGGCCATAGATGATGACAAAAGCGAATGTGCTTTCTTCACTTGTCGGTTGATGGTGCTGTAGGCAGCCGCCACGCAGCGCAGGCCACGCGATCACGTGTTCCATTTCATCAAGAACGACAGTGTACATTTAGTATGCTTCTTTCGTAAGCGTCATGACTCTCTGACACAAGGTGAAGGTGCATTCCTGCCTAAGTACCGAACGTCCCCCTCTGGCCGTGAGCCTACGCCCACATCGTGAAGTGGACGTTGAAGCGAACCTCGATCAGCGAGCTAGCCGCACGCAGTGAGTGCTACATCCAGAGTACGGGGCTTTACCAAATAACATTCGCAAACCCAAGGCCACCACTCCTACAGGGACCACTATGACCGCCCCTATCCCAAAGCCCGCCACGGAGGTAATGCAGCAGCCGAGAAAGTGACCGCCCTTCCACGAATCATCATATAAAGAAGCGGAGACCTGGCTGGAGACGTATGACCGAGTGGCCACCTTGAACCAACGGAAGAAAAGCTGCGTGGCGTCTACTTTAACCAGGATGAAGCAGTGAGGACCCGTTCCGAGAACCACAAGTCGTCCCTTCAGACTTGGGATCTCTTAGCGGCGCATTCTTGAAAACGTTCACAAGAGCCGCTCGAAAATAAATGGCCGCTGCTCTGCTGGAAAGACTGGCGCAGCGTCCGTACGAAAGGGTCACAATCTTTGCAGAAGAGATGATTTGTCTGTCCGACTCAGTGACGCTGACATGACCAAGGAAAAGAAGGTTCGTTTGCTCATGCGAGGGATAGAGCAAGACCTCTTCACTGGGCCGGTGTGAAACCCACCCAAAACAGTTGCATAGTTTGTCTCGGAGGCTACGACAATCAAGAAGACGCGGGAAATGCGTACCCGATAGTATGATCGCTGATCGATGCAAGTTCACGCCCTAAGCTCCGATGACGTACGTGAAACGCTCCGACAGATCGTTTGGGAGGAGCAACGGAAGCTGCGGCTTTCATCGCAGCCCCAAGAGAAACTCGATTGCCGACATTGTCCGCGATGAAGTTCGGCAGTCGCTTGGAGTCTCCGAAGCACCATAGACTCATGCGAAAGGCATGAGCTACGCTGCTGCATCCCGACGTGACGTTCCTCCTCCGCACCCGCACCAAGACGCCGCTGCGCCGAACTTACGACCTTCATCACCAGATGCCGCCACCACCATCACCGATGCCCTACTGTTCTCCTATCGGCCAGCGCTACACACCAAGGTAAATGGACGTATGGCACGCCCCTGACAATCACCCACTATGCTTCCATTGCGGGGAGTCTAGCCACACCTACCGGCGCTGCCAGTACCAACAGATGGAGCTCTGGAAATAGGCCGTCACCGCACCGCGTCCGCAGCTGGGTGAAATGCCTCGCGACAACACCGATTACATCACCAGCACACCGTGGCAAGAATGACTACCATACCGCTCCCCGTCGCCCTGCCGCTACAACTTGCAGCACCGCTGGCCATACACTGGCCCGATCCGTAGCTAGTAGCCTAGCCCGCTTGGGACAACGTTCGTCAAGCGGTTGCCGCGACCTCGACCCGTCAAATGATTGTTGCGTTATCCTTGTAATCCAGGACAGCAATGAATATTGAAAGGTCAGCAAACGTCTAATGACCTAACCTAGCCATTTGGCTACGAATACGTCCACCGTCGAAGTGTTGGTTCAATTAATCAATGTGCAAAACAGCAAGATTAACAGCCGTACAGATTAACAGCACCAACACTCGTCGGTAAAGTAGTCTGCAGGCTAGGTTATTTTCATTGCCACACTTACGTTGACAGCAACATATAATCCTGAAACCAGTCATGACCTGTCGGCGCAGCCGGTATAGGAGCTGTGCGTTTGCTTTCGTCACAGCGGGCGGTGAGCAAGAGACAACTACTGACAGCCTGCTATCAGATCGTCTATTCCTACTTACTTTTAGTTCCTGCCAAAGATCGCTGCCCCCAAGGATGAGCTGCCCGTTGCAAGCGCCGAAAATGCTGGTCTATGCATCTCGATAAGCGGCAATCATGCGCTTCATTTTCCCTTCTTTCTTTCTTTCTTCCTCACCTCACTTGCTTCTTTTTTACCTCCTTGCTATATCAAA
The DNA here is from genome assembly GCF_043290135.1 of Rhipicephalus microplus. Lineage (NCBI taxonomy): Eukaryota > Metazoa > Arthropoda > Arachnida > Ixodida > Ixodidae > Rhipicephalus > Rhipicephalus microplus. The sequence continues at coordinate 2,094,316 of NW_027464614.1, read as the reverse complement.
CATGCACGTGCTATGCTGTACGTTCAATCTGCTTTTTACCATCACATCACTCCTCACCTTCAGTTCTTTTTCGCGCTACTTTACAGGTCTACCTGCTAGGAATGCAAGCACAGATCATCATTGCGACGAACGCTTCACATAGAGATGAAAAAAAGTGCCATTGGTATATTCTGCCCTGTTCTAGACTGGTCCTTTTCTCTCTGAATTCCAGATTTCACGCTTAGGTTTATTGCAGGATTTTTAGTTAGTATTGGCCCTTCGAATACAGCCAACATCAATCGATTCCGCCGTAAAAATAACGGACTCCTTGTTGGTCAGCAGTGCGCTCATGCCATTTGGCAATTCGAAAGCATTAGGCGAATTCAACTCGTTAGTACCGAATCACTTAACTCAGGTGCGGTTATTGTGGATGCTTGGGTATAGAGGCATAACTCTAAATGAAACAGCTGATGCACTAGCGAAAGCGGCGTGAGACGGACCAGCTATCAATATTACCCCTTGAACAGCTTTTGAAGTAACGGCTAGATTTCAGAGGCAAACGATAATGGCAGAATTCTCTACACCATATCTAAAAATTCCCGGTATTTTAACCTATTAATGACACCTTTCAAAACTTCCTCATCTCATAACCGATGTTTGGAAGTTTTAATCACTCGAATATGCTGTCGTACTTCTCCATTAAATTTTTATTTCTTTAAAGCAGGCTTCACTCCCTCCCCACTCTGTTCTTTTTGTGGAGAAGAGCGAGTGGAACACTTTTTGATCTTTTGTCGAACGTTTTCGTCATTAAGAAAGGTATCCCTGGAAATGTCAATACGAATCCTTGGATTAGCTTTTACAACGTCAAATGTACTACCATTAGGTGCACATACCCGTTCGCACAGCAACGGGAAATAGTGCGAGGCCGCGCAATATTTCGATGCAGTCAAGGAGATTTACTCAATAAAACTCATTACCAAAAGTTTCCCAGTTAACCAATGTACGCTACAGGAAAATTTTCTTTGGTATCAATCACTTATTGCTCCTTCAGTAGGAACTAATTATTCAAATTTTTTGTCAAGAATATTTATAAAAACCAATATTTCTCTTATTATTCTATTTGCTAGAAATCAAATATATTATTACTATTCTTTTTTTTGTTAAGTTACTCGATTCTTTGCCAGTCCCCATGGTTGGGTGTGAGCCACAACTTTAGGATATACAGCTACATCTACACTTACATTTACTATGCTGCACTCTTTGGCCCCCTTCTTTTCTTTGTCGTCACCTGTTCATCTTTCTAACGCCCCGATTCCCGTTACCCCCTTTCCTAGGGTATACATGGCTATGATATGCTTTACTGCCTCTTCCGTTTTTTTTTCTAGCTCACATCGATGCTCCTTACACTCGCTTTCCTTTCCTATTGTTTGCTATGCTGTGGCCTTTACTACATGGGTGGCCAATCGCAGTGGCGATGCAAAACTAGGTGAGGAGCTAAAGGTTTGCAACATTCACCATTGTGGAGGCAATGCAAAGCCACATCAGAGAGATCAACAAGACATTAGTGCCATATCATGACGTCATCAAGTGACGTGACGTTACTTGACGCCACCATGCCAACTTCATGTTATACATATTCGCTTTATCTTATGTCATCGCGAGTTGGTGAACTTTTGCACCACTCATACTAACGACCCCAACGGAAGACGCCACCGACGCAGCAAGTAAGTTTTTTGTGTTTTATGAGTCATCTAATCGACCGGTCACGCTAACTCCACGGTGGCTTGCAGTCTTCCGTTTGTCATTTTCAGTCTGCCTTCAGCGAGTGGTTTCGTTTGCACACGTCAGCTGCTTTTCGACGTTCGGATAATGGGCCCAATACTTACTTCCGAGACATTTTAAGGCAGCCGCAAAGCGACTCTACCAATCAACTGCGGAAGAGTGCTTCCCGTGGCTCAAATGGTGGGCCTCGTCCTCTGTTTTTTGCTCTCCTTGTTGTCAGGGTATACCGCGAGATGTGTCAAGCTTCTTCTTTCACGAACCAGTTTATATAGAAGTGAATCGATCCATGTCTGATCGTCGCGAATGTCGCGTTTGAGGTAGCGAAGAATGCAGGATGCCTGCGCTGAAATTTTTTATATACTTGGACCGCAATAGTGATGGCTAAAATGCTCAAAAAGGTATTTATAAGTGCTTGTGCCTTTCACATAAATATTTAAAAGTAGAATTAGGGAGAAAAAAAACTCCCAAGCATTTACCAAAGGGTGAACATGGTTAAGTGCGAATGCACGAGGGGATGCTATGAGGGGAGTAAAGTTTAAATCCGTTGGCGACGCTGATATCGGTGTCAGTAACGCGCCTTATATCCAGATGATAGCGTTGCCTCCGGGACATCCATCGCACGACCTGCTCTCAACGGGAGACTGAGAGAGAAGGCGGGCGCGCGAGAGAGAGGGGTGCGCGCGCAGCTGCAGCGAGCGAGGAGAGCGGAGGAGCGAGCGAAGGGGGATTATCAGCGTCGCGTCCGTGGCTTATTCGGTAGAGCGTCGCGCTGCGGCCCGCCAAGTCCTCTTTCTTTTAAAGATAGAGAGAAGACTGCGGACGCCACCGACGGCGGTGGATGGTTTGGGGTCGCTTATAATGTGTATTGACACTTAAACGCTTTTTCTGGCGTGTGATGGTCGTTAGATTACATTTATTAGTATTAGGGGTCATTTGCCAGCCTAAGCACTACTTAGGTTAGAGATCGAAGTCTTTCTGAAGATTGAAGTGATATAACAACGAAGCGTGAAGTGTGCCATATATATCAACGTGATAGGGAGGATGAGCAAAATCTGCCCAATAAAGCGACCTAATAGGAATGGGGGCGCTATGACAGACCTTTGCGCCCTGTAGGTAAAACGTGCGCGCGCCTATCGCAAGGACCCCTCGGCGACAGTGTCTTATCGGTTGATGTCAAGGTAGGTGGGGTGGTGTGTTTTATTGATTTTAATCAAGCCTGCCTGGGCGCTACGCGAGAGCAACTCTGTGCCTTGGGTTAACAGCTCATCTATTTATTTGTGGCTCTGGGCCCACGGTTAATGGATCCTCCTAACTGCTTATTGCTGAAATCTCTCCCTTTCAGCCCGTATATAACTGTACAAAAAGTGTCAGTAAACCTGCTTGCTTTCAGTTCCCCACTTGCAAGCACCATTTTTTAACCCGAATAACGCGGAGACTCAGTCACACTGCAAGCTGAATTCAAGTTGAACAAAATCTGAAAGTATTAAATACAGGCGTCAGCGGCCTGCGGAGATGAACGTTTTACGCAGCAATGCATATTTTAAAATGAGTAGGCAACCTTAAGCTATTGACTGGGCAATTCGTTCATTTTGTACGCTTCGTGAGATTTACCATTTGTGACCGGATAACATATTCGTTGAGAAAACTCTTCCCAGTACGTGAGATTTTTTGACCTTGTTTTTACAAAGCAAACAAATGCGCTGGCGTGGTTTGGTGGTAGTACACTTGTGCTCTAGGCAGCTTTTTTGTCATAAAGCCCCTCGAGGTTCGCACGAGGGTTCGATTCTTGCTCGGGCTGAAGATATTTATTTATATATTTATTGGCATCCATTTCAAATTTTTAGTCTCACACAACGATGATTTTACTCTCCCACCGAACGGCGCCAACCCTGGAATTTTTACGGAACATGCTGTCACAGAACGAGCGCTGAAAAAGGGCGTGCCGCCAAATTCTCGCGACGAAACGCCGGAGTGATGCCGCGAGGTCAACGATAAAAGAACAAAAAAGGGAAAACCAACATCCAAGGCTCCCCGGGCGCGCGACTCTCTCCCCTCGGAAGCGTGGCTTCGCCGACAAACCTCCTCACCCCACATCGGCGGCCGAGCAAGCACTCGAAATTTCTAGAAGGAAAGGGGCGTGTTACGCCGGGTTGAGTCATCTGTCGGGGACGGCCCTCGTACAGTCTCGCACCTTCCCCCAGCCTCCGCTGCGCATCGCACCGACGAAATGATGAGAACTTTCTTGAATGTCGCGCGGAAGGTATTTAACCGAGCAGCGGAGATGAGAGATCAGGAGAAGACGGAAGTTAGCGCCAGAGCGCGTAGGGATTCCGCCGTGTAGTCGGCGAAGGTTTTGTCCGTAGAGACAAAGCAGGAGAAGATGTTTTCCACCTGAGGGGTGACGACTCGAGCTACAGGCAAGAGTGTGTGTTTACCGCTATCGAGCGAAGACGCGTGGCAACAGCTCCGTGTGTGAAGTCGACGTGTTTCCGGCGAAGAAGTTGAAGCTTGAAGAGTGGCCAGTTAAAGACGCGAGGTTTCCTGGAAGAGAAACTTCGGCGAGGTTTCCAGGAAGAGAAACTTCAGGGGCAGCGGAACGACAGCAACGCTGGACTTTGAGTGAGTGATTCTCGGAAGAGTATCAACCAGACTTTTGTTCCAAGTACTTTGGACTGAATAGGTTTTTTTATCTCTTTAGTGTTTAAGTGTCTTGGTTGTTCAATGCATGCGACTGCATTGTAGTGCGTATTGTTGTCTGTGTCCGTTGTTTCGAGTGTGGCTGATTGTACTGTGTAGTACGTTGTTTGATTGGTGACATATTGTATGCAACTATTGTGGAGTGTGCATTCTTGTGTATTGTTTTCGATCTGCCATTATTGAGAATATAATTTTGTTTGTTTATCAACTCTCGTCTCTGACTTGTTCTTAGAGCCACAGCCGGCGTCCGCTGGCGCGCCAAAAAGGACCACTTCTAAATTGTCCACGCTTTCGTGTGCGGTTCGGGGGGCCGATACTTCCGCCCTTGGAATTAGCCCGGCGATCGCCTCCCTAATCAACGGGACCCGTGACACATGCTCTTCAACGACGGGTCGTTCACACATATAGAATGGCGTGGTAGAAGAGTATAAACTAGCAAGCGGGCGGCTTACAATACGCAATTGTGAACCTAATTTAAGTTGCGAATTGCGTGAACAGTTATTGTTTACGGCAATTCCCCCCCCCACTGCAAAGTGTTCATCCAATGATTACCCCATCCTTGCTCTCCACTACAGACAAGAGATGGGCACAGCCATCAGTCTACAACGTTATCAGCCAAATCAACAAAGTGCACATAATGTCCTACATATGTGTGTGTAGCAGGTACCTCTGACTATCCGGATGATCATGAATAATGACGGGATGAGTGCTTCTCCACTTCGCAAAAGCAATTATTATGGTCTATTTGGTACCTTTTTGGTCTACTTTTGCGTGTACATTGCTACCACGCTGCGTGTTCAATGCAATTAACTCTGATATTCTTTATAGACTACTGATGAACGCCACAGTACAAACTTAATGAGGTGCTCTTGCATGTCCACATAAGCACCCGTAAAACTTCTAAACAGTAAAAATCAAGTTTCTATGTGCCTGCTCCGCTATATATTAACAAACCAAAATTTTTGCATGTTGGACAATTCTCAACGGCGTTGTCAAATAAATATATTTCAATCACTGTGACTAAGCCAGACCTAGAAGGGTGTTCCAAGAACAAGTTGGCAAATTATACGCTGTTTACTTACTTGACACATACATTCTCCACTAGAAAGGCACGTCTCCTTCCTTCAACGTCGTGCTTGCCTGTCTCGACTTGAATTTCTGCGACGATGTCTGCATGTAGCAATGCCGCCGGTCTTTTACGGTAACTGATTCCCGATAGGAGTATTCAAATCTTCATTCCCTGATTTGCTTTGCATTGTGAATAAAATACTCAACCTACTGCCACTACTCAGTCAAAACGAAACAAATGCATAACAGTGGCATCCATATAACACTAAATCGTAGTTTTGATATTAAGCAGAAGCTGCAGAATTCGACTGGAACAATAAGTCCATTTCAGGGCATGTGTAAAGGTTTTTGAGGGTAATGGAGGTTGCCTGCATGACCAGAGCATGCGGTGCACCAGCCTCCCTATGCAGATCAGAGAAGACGCGTGGGCGCGCCAGCTTTCCCTATTCTTTCACTGAGTCCGATCTGTCTGGCCGTTGTTCGAATTAAACGTTTGTGGCCATTCAGGCTGCCTCAACTAAAAAGGCACCTAGCGCACGCCTATGGCAGTTGTGATTCGCTTTAAAACGAACGAACCGCGGGCGAATAACCTTGAAAAGCTCAAAAATGAAGCCAGGAGGTTAAAGTTGCAGAATTCTGCAACTCCAGGAAACAGTCTTTGTTAAATGGGAATATGTTTGAAGGAGGAGAGAAAGAAAGCTCATTGAAAAGTCAGTCAATTACTTCAGCCATGAAACGTAGCCCCTGTCAATGTCAGACGGAATTCTTTGAGACACAGCATCAGCAAAAGCTTGGGTATAATGTGTCTAAAGCTTACGTGCGAGAAGAATCGCATAACACAATACCGTACCTGGAAGTAGATTTATACGCTGTTTACCGCCCTGTTTTATTGCTAAAGCGCCATTTCAGGCAGTTGCCACCTTCAAACTGAGAAGAAAACTTCTCTCTTTCGATTTCTTAGAGAGAAGAAAGCTCTTATGTGCTTCACGAATGAAAGGTTTTCAGCTGAAATTAGCTTCCTAATCACACGTTCTGTCAAGGACGTTGCCTAGAAGATAAATATACCTTTACTCAGTGCCTACTATTTTACCAGCCTTGCACACATAACATCACCCAAGTATACCACATGAAATTGCTACATAATTATTGCAGACTGTGTCCACCACCGAAGCGTATGCCTACGCAGCCTGATTTAGTACTGTGCTCTTACATGTGGCCGTGGTTTCGCAACTATGTTACAGCTAAGTGCAGCTGGTATCTGCCAACATTGCGCTTTTCCTTTTTTCACTAGTGTAGCAGTGATGAATGAATGCGCAGACGGTGTCGTCCGGTCAGCATTGTTTACGAGATTTCATTGCTTGGTTTTCATTTGAGAATATTGTACCCACACTGTTAGAATTACTACTCATCACACCCACTTAGCAGTCAGATTGTGCAAATATACACAAGCGGCATGTCTTTACGTGGTTTGCAGAGCCGCGTCGTAGAAGTTGGGGATCGATCACACCAACAGAAAACCATAGTGTGGATAAGAGGTGGTGCATAATTTTCAGTCATGAAACGTTTTGGGGATGTGAATTTGAGTTTTATTAATAGATTTGTTGCCTACTATGATTGGGCTAAAGGTAGATGCGACTGCCTGGCTAATGATCCCCTAAAAGTGCGATACAGTGCTATACAGTCCCCTAACAGTACCATACATTGCCATACAGTGATCACGCAATACACGGCTCAGGTGATAATTAGCCCTGTATAATTCTGAAAGTTTTGGCAAAGCACCACAATTTTCATCCACAGCTTTAAAAATTACCAAGCCAACCATTCTTTGCCAGTCGTCGAAAATAAACATTATAAACATGACAGGTCTGTTCTCGCATCTTGGTTACAAAAGAATCTAGTCGAGAAAACTAATACCGTAAAACTAAAGTTCAGCATTTATTGTCGGAAAACACATATTATAAAAATATTTTAAAATACAAGGGACTAAAACTTTTGTAATCCTCGGAGTTCGGTGTATGACACTTTCAGCATCGCATTGTATGTTCAGCAAGTGTCACACCTGCGACCCTGCCTGCTTTGTTTAGATTTTCTCAGAACTTAGTAAAATCTATCTATCTATCTATCTATCTATCTATCTATCTATCTATCTATCTATCTATCTATCTATCTATCTATCTATCTATCTGTCGGTCTGTCTGTCTATCTACCTATCTATATAGATGTGTCAGAAAGTCGTATCTGATTGCTATATATAGGTCGATATTTTTGTGTAGACTACAGGTAATGTATAGATATTGATGGATAATGGTCAATGTTACCGCCATCTTGGTAAAGTCGACCGCGGTTCCTAATGGGACGTTCGTCACTGAAATTTCGCATTGTGTCATCGGTCTTCTTGAACATGCTGGAGCTACAAAATTGTCAGCAAAGTACTGGTTGCTCAAAACTTTTCAATTAGTGCAATAATTTAGTGAGGAGCTTTAGAGAGCACTTAGAAACACAAAAATTTAGTCTGCCCAACATTGATAGCTCAGCTACATGACACTAACTTGTCTAACACTCTAAAACATATCCTGAATAGTTAACCACTTTTTTCGGTAGAACTAATACTTATAGGCACTTCATTTTTACGTGCATGGTCTCAGATTGTAAAATAACAACCAAGGAATCTTCCAAGTATTGACTGCTTTTCCCTGTTTGCTCTCCGTGATCCCTAAAATATCAGTGCGGCACCATTTCAGTTCACTTTTTTTCGGATAACGCGAATCTTCGTTTATAGGAAAAATCAGTGTGTTTCCGTTGTCTAATTATCTGATGCAAGTCATAGCAGGTTGATAGGAAAAAATATTCTATCATTTATATGTTTTTTTTCTTTTCTTTCTGTGTGCTATTCAAATAAACCGCACAACTGTTTTTCGCGTCACTTTCTATATAAATCACCTGATATGGATGCTTTACACTTCCTTAGACCTAGGTGTCTTTTATACGTCATAATAAATAAGTAAATAGATAAATAAAAATAAAATTGACAAATAAGCGAACTTAAGGTATCTTGTAAATTTGAGCCTCTACACTGAAGTTGTTTCATGAGTGAACTAACAAAGTGGTGCATGTTCTCCTGGCACATCGCATATTTCTTTATATCAATCACACTTTTCAAGTGTGGCGTCCATTCAATACAGAATTTCCTTGTGACGCATAAAAGCAGATGTCTTGCTTTTGCCCCAAAGCACCTGTTGTACGACTTTGGCATCAATCCAGGCAGAATGATCAATAACAAAGTCTTAAGTGCTCACAACATTTATCATCTACCCCTGGCCACACTAATCTGAAGCGTTTAGCGAACGTCGTAATAAGCTCTTACTCATAGTTCCTTGCGTAACGGGCAATCGTCGTCTTTCTCTTGAGCTGTTTCCACACGGGTTAAACGTTTCGATGAGCAGGGATGGTAAAGGCCACGCTTGCTAACATATGATTTCGCAATCCTGCGCTGCAATCGCGGTAACGTTTAATAGCGTTTACAACATCAAAAACTTATAAATTATAAGTGCTGGTACAACAATTTTATCTTTGTGTTTTTTTTCATTTCTATTTCATAATTTTTAAATGCTAAAACTCCATCATAGGCGATGTCTCCCTAAATTGTGTCTTAAGAAATCGCAGTGACTCATTCGTCTGGGGGCGTACGCCATGGAGTGGAACATTACATATCAAAGTTTAAGTTCGTGATCTGTTTTGTTCAAGGCTAGCTAGCTTCAGCAATCGAATAGTGAATAATGTATAAAAGTAAGGGTTCATTACACCAGAAAAGTAAATCACAAAACACTGTTTTTACATTGCGAAAATGGGAGGCCAGAGATGGTGTGTGCTACAGTTCAATAAAGTGAGCCCGCTTCCAGAACACGTAATTAAATAAGGGGCATAAATTCCGAGCAGACAAGAGTAGAATCACAAATAAGTACCAATTTATATTGCTCTAATATTCGTCGTATACAACTGCCTAAGTTCCTCTCAATCAAATTTGTTTAACGCCACGGGACAAATTGTTGGCGACATAATAAAGTACTGTGAGCACTTGAGAGGCGGCAAAATTATACGAACGAATCAACCAAAACAACCATTCCGTGCTGCGAAAAAAAATTATGTTCCGCACTCGCAATATGATTAATCCGAATTTACTTGTCATCTTGTCTGTTTTTTTTTCTCTCGTGACAATTTACCGTCAGTAACGTACAACAAACCTCAAATCACAGCGTTATATCACAGACGCTTAGCAGTTATCAGTTGGCCAACAGAGAAGAGAAAAATCAAAGCATATCCTCGGAGTGAATGATGATGACTGGTGCGAAGCATCCGTCTATCTGTCCGTCAATTCGTGTTTCCGTCCGCCCGTCCATGCATATGTGTTTCTGTCCGTGCGAATGCGTGGTGGTGGGTGAAGTGGATTGAAGTCGTGCTGGCAATACAAATTAACCAAGTTTTATGCTCCACCCTTTGCGTTTTTTGAAGCAGGTACTCCAAAACAGGACAGTCTTCCAACTGGTTTTTCGTCCACTGAAATTGGGCGTCGGGCTATACCGACCTAAAATTGGCGGAGGTTCACACTTTTTTTCATTAAGCCTGTCGCACTGGCGCCTGTAGAGAACACAGCCATTGAGAGTATGATAAAAAAGGTACATGTACCATCTTGTAGATTTCAATCCAAACTTGTACAGCTTCACCAAGTAATTCACTAGATGAACACCTCCCATGAAGGAGTTGTAGATCTTTACTGCAGCTGGCTGTGGAACATGAATGTACTCTTTCTCCTTCCTATCCCATCTTTGTACAGAGCGAATTGGCTCAGTGGATACATAGTTTGAGACAATGGTGACAGTTCTGTTGTCGTGCCACCTCACTACTGACATATTCCGCGAAGAGTCAACAGCGTTGTCGAAGGCACCATGGCCTTCTTTTTTTCAGGTCACATGCCGATTTCAGTCTGCAGTCCTACAGTCTGTTGCTTCTTAGCTTCCCGAGGAATCCCAAGCCTCTCTTTGACAGCTCAGCAGCCAAGTCCCAAAAGTAGATGTAGTTAACTGCTGCTAATATGTATCCCCTGTTCTCCAGCAGAGCCTGGCACATCTTTAGTGTAACGTTGCTGCCTAGACCATACTGGTAATTTTTTTTTTGCTTGGCCTTGGTAGACATCAAACTTATAAAGAAAGCCAAATAAACAGCCCGCTCCCACAGGTTTATGTTCCAAGGGTGTGGTTTCGCGGGCATGTACTGCTTTATTGGGCATCTTCTCGTAAAGAATATGATGACTTCGTCGACGCTGTTCAGATGTATGGGTTCTGCAGTCATAAAGTTGCGCTGAAGCTCATCTAACCACGAACGGATTTTCTATACTTTATCCTTTTTTGCTTCATCGTTGAGTTTGTTGTTTTCTGTGAAGTACAAAAGCCGCATAATTTTCTCAAATTGATTTTTGGCATTATGTCCGCAATGGCAGAAAACTGCGTTTCATGTTCCCAGTAGCTGCGAACACTGGGCATCTGCACGAGTCCCATGAATAAGTGCGAGCTTGGCTGAATAAGAGCGAGCTTGACCTGCGAATTGGTCAAGCTCGCTCTCCGTAATATTCGGAGATTTTCCAGTCATCTGAGTACTGTACAAGTTGGTCTCGCGAACTACTCCGCTCATCATTGATGGGGTTACGAACTCTCTGAAGTAATTCAAGAAAGGAAGTACTTCGGCAGGCTGCGTGGATCTGGCCATGAATGGGACGATGCCTTGCTTTTTAAACTAATTCACTTCTTGAAAGCGAGGGCCGGATTAATTAGGTAATATAGGTAATGCAGTGACCCCTGTCCACGGATCCAGTGCTGCATTGTGAGCTGGTCACATCGTCTTCATTCTCTTCTGAGGACTAATCAGAGATGTCAGTATCATCTGTAGCAAGCCTGCCTGCATTGCTTGTAATGTATTCATCGTCATCAGTCAGGTCACCGAAGTCACTGACGTCACCCGAAGGCATGCAGGCTATGATATCCTTGACCATGGGAGCTGGAAAAAGAAGCCATCTTAGATATAGTTGTAGGTAATCGTAACTCGTAACACACATGATACGGACGGTGAAGTTTACGATGAATGCCCACTGTATCATATATGATACGCTGAAAACATGTTCCCGTCAGAACACCCTTCAGCATGACTGCACCAAACAAAACTAACTTAAGCGCCCAAGCAATGGTTCTAGAACACAAATGAGGTAAAAGATCGAATTATTTACCTTTGTTCTTTGCAGAACGACCATAAAATTTTCTTGGTGGAATGACCATGACGCTTGAGCTGAGTGCTGCCATATTCGCTGCAGACGTGTGGCCCCTTCACAGTGAATTTCAGTACTAGTGAAAAGCGAAAATGTATATGATGTCCACGGCCATAGGTCTGCACTGCTTCGGCTCAGGTGTTGGTGAAACAAGCACAGCCACTAATTGCCAAAGACGGCGTAAAGTATATATGACACGCTTGGCATGACAGGTTTTTAAAGTGTTTGCTTCACTACTTATTCTACGCTGATCGTTTCACTCATTGCTTAGATGAAAGAATTCTCAATTCTTATGCAAGCACTGCAGAGTTACTATGTATTCTTTTCCACAGAGTTCCATCAGAGGAAATTCAATAAAACACTTGAGTTTTCATTCTTTGATTTATTCAAAATAAGCTGCCATTTCTGGATGATTACACAGCGTTTGGGAAAAAGGAGACAGTAAAGAAATATGAAAAAAGCCACCAAAACAAAATACTATAAAACAGATCACATGGAATCAACAGCACTTAAGTTTGAAACGAAGCGCTTCAATATGAAGCCTGTATAGCTGCAAAAAGTTGCACGACAAACGAAGAAAGGGCGGCCACTGGAAAAAACTCTTCACCACCCCCGAAGAACCACCCATCAGATTCATTGAGAGAGCAAGGGTTGAGCTGATTGCCTCCTGCATAATTTAAGAAAAAATAATTATACATGAGAACTGCAAATCACGCGAGAGGCACGGAAACTGTTAGCACTGAAGCCGCAGACATTTAAAAATCCAATACAGTCTGTGAGTGTATTAGAACCAACTTCTAAAACACACACACACACACACACACACACACACACACACACACACACACACAGGCTGAGCGTTCAATATCAAGAAACAGATGCGATGTATTCTGGTGTGAGAAAGACGCAACATTATAGAACACATCTCCCTGCCTCCCTGACGCAAACAAAGTTCGAAACTGGCCAGTTTTCTATATATGTTTGAATTGACAGCTCCACGTTTTCTGAAACATTCAAAAGCAATTTTAGACTAAAATAATTTCATCTCGGTACATTCGCAGATGGCATCAGGAATGCCCCTTCCGATCATTTCCTAATGTTATCAAAGGATATTGCTGATTATTACAGTCGAATTTTAGTGCGTGCTCATCGTATTACTTAAAGTTTGCATGGTTGCGACCTGTCTCTAAAAAAGCGCAGCTTCGTCTACTTTGAAAAATAATTTTCGGGATAAGTTGGCATACTTTACTCATATGTGCACTACCCGCTATGTTTCGATACTTGTCGTTGTCAACATTTTTCAAAGTAGTTATTGTATGAGCAGGTATTTATTCAAGACAAATAGCCTCTAGCACAAAACAAAGGTTCACTACAATGCAACAAAGCAAAAGGCATAAACACTGGGCCACCTAAGCCAACTGCATTTTCACAGAAATAAGGGAAGGCTTGCCAGTTCACTCAACCTAAAGGGGCCCTGAAACACTTTTTTGAGTAACCATGAAATCAATTCACTGGAAAAGCGTGTTGCCTCAAAAAATTAGCGCCGCGAACTTTTAGAATCTGTCTAGTACGAGTGAAGTTAGAAAAATTTGTCTCACGCTTCAATGACATCCTTTATTCTCTCGTCCCGACGAAAACGGTAGAATCCAAGCAGAGAGGGATGTGAGGGGCAAACAAAAAATGGCCCGAATCTGCATGTTACATTGCAAATGTCGTCGAAAGACGATAGTGTTGCGTCTGGAGAGAGTGAACAAAACGTTTATTTGATGTTCTGCGCAAGAAAATTGGCAAAAGGTATTCTGGAAGCGCCGCGTTGGATATCCTCCAGCGTGTAACGGAAGCGCACGAGCACATCGAGGCACGTTACGCACGAGCGCCATCTCGCAGTTATCTTCAAAAACGAAGGGATGAGCTCCTGCGGAGTAAGATGCGCGCTTGTCTCGGAGGTGATAAGGTGTAGATCGCAAAGCGACGGGCAGGTGTCACCACCGTGTCGCCGCAGCAAAGCATTGGAAACACCTTTTCGAGCAACGCTTTGCACTGCCAGCGCAGCGCGATAAACGCTACAGTCCTCAGTGACTTGTGCGTGCCTCTTCTAGCATAAAGACAGACATAGGAAACATAGACGTGTTGTTATGGCACTTCTTATATGCGCAATGATTGCTTTTTAATTGACAATCACACAACTATGAATGCTGAGTCTTGAGCAATATAGGTGTGCGCTGCGGATATAGTTGGCAGTTTAATGTCGTTTAAGGTATCATTAAAGGCGGACAGACAGACAAATGTACATACAGACAGATCAAAACTTTTCCATCGGAAGTCCCCATGAAAATCTATCATCTTTAAAAAGCGTCACGCACGCCTCCTGACCTTGAGCACTTTTTCTTTTTTTTTTCTTCGAATGCGCGGGTGTTTCAGTGGAATTATAGTGGCTATATTGGTTTTCCTAGTGTCGTGAACAGGAGCTTTGCGAAGCGGTGGCGGAGAAATCAAATTCTATGCACCGCGACGTGGCGCTGCCTGTTGCTGGCGCGTTTTTCTTCGGTTCGGACTGTCACGGTGGATGGACGTGTTTTTTGAGCGCTCCCGATCGACTGCGCAGATAAGTCGTTTTGCATGTTTTGAGCTTGTTTTTATAATTTAAAGCAGCAGTTAAAATGCCAGTAGCACTTATTTTATTGTACGGCTTTTCGGGGGTGAGTCACCAGGTATTAATTAGTTTGTGCGCGTATGTGTGTTTGATTTTTGTTTTTTGTTGTTTTTTTGCCACACAGTAGGTGAGCTGCACGTACAGTGAATACGCAAATTTTCGTAGTAGAGCTTAGACTTTCTCTTTTTTGTCGGGCAGGGCTCGAGTTTCGTTATTATCGAGTGAGACAAGTCATAGGGACAATTGGTGTCGGAAAGACATGGTTAAAAAGACTGTAAAGTGTTCAGGATGTGCGGTCGGTTTGAAAGTGGACCCCAGTGTAGAAGCAGATGGAGAAGAGGCTGATGCGAACTGTAGGCAATGTGAGGTCATGGAAAAAATGAAGAAATTGATGGTTGCCCAGAGTGACCTGATGATGAGAATCACCGAGCTCGAGACGGCGTTGGTAACAGAGCAAGAGAAGACGAGTGCAATGGGAGAAAGGCTGAAGTCCGCCGAAGAAGCACTAGCCAAGGTGAACAGAGGAGCGGCCTACGGAGAAAACAGTAGGAAACCGGCAACCAGAATGGCGGAGAAAAAAGAGCAAGCAAGTTTGGAAAAAACAGGTTCAGCCGGTTCAATTGTCGCAAGGCCCAGCTTCAGCGAAGTAGTAGTGGGGCTGGGAGGGGACAAAGCAGCCGGTGTCACAGGTGAAAGTAACCCCCAGGTGCAGGACGCTCCAGCTGAAAAGTCACCGCATATGATAATCACCGGGGACTCGAAATTAAATCAATGCACAGAAGCCATCAAAAAGAGGCTAAGAGGTGACAAAAAGATTGCAGTAGGGGCGTTCCCAGGACGCAAGCTCGAAGCAGTCATGAGGCAAGCGAGTGCAAAACTCAAAACTTTAACAAATAGACGAAACCTTGCGATATTCTCAGGCGGTGTAAACGATGTCTTAAATGAAGATACAGCAGGACTAGCAACCACACTGGCGAAAGGCGTCAATGACATGCGCACCACCTCTCCTCTGGTACAGGTATATGCACGATACCGAAGGTACCGGTGCGTAATAGCAACCGGCAAATAGAGGTTGTCAACGCAAACCAAAAGATATGGCGGATGAGTCGAGAGAAAGGCTTTGAGTTGGCGGAAATAAACAGAGAGGTGCATAGGTGGGGTGCTTTTCAATAAGACAGAATTCACTTCGATGGGCGGCTAGGTCATGAGGTGGGTTGGCGACTTGCAGGACGCGCAGTAGCTTTTGGGGGGGGGGGGCAAGCGGGCCCTTCGGGGTGCAGGATAGCTAGTAACGAGGAAAAAACCAGGGAGACTCTTTGACAGGTGGTATGGACAGATACGATTTCAAAGGGGCACCGGTATCTAAGATAGGTAGGGGTCTGGGGCAGAAACAGACGTAGCCACGAGCGCCGAGCCAATTCAGACATAAAATATATTAACATGCAGGGTGGTAGGAACAGGCTGAAGTGGGAAGAGATAGAAAAACAGCTAAGGTAGGAGAGGCCGACGGTATAGGGTTTTGTAGAAACACATCTCAGGGATATGGAACAACCTCCTAACAATGCGGACTACGCGTGGGAATAATGTAATAGAACAGAGACCAGCAGAAAAGGGACAGGTATTGGGGCATTCAATAATAAAAGAACAGACTGAAAAAGGGTCAAGCAGGAGTGCAAGGAACATTTATGGCTAAAAGGTAAGGTGGCAGGGCAAATGACACTCCTTGGTTTCGTGTACTTGAGGACGAGAGCAAAGGCCAGAGAGGAAAACCAGGCAATGGCAGAGTGTATATCAACTGGCATTCAGGAGTTAGGAGGAGAGTGCGAGATAATTGTACTAGGAGATATGAATGCGCACATAGAAAATATAGATGGGCATACCGACACGACAGGCAAAACGAGCATGGATATGGGTGAAAGGCTTAATTTGATCGCTTGCAATACTACCGAGAAGTGTGAAGGGCAAATACCCTGGGAGGAAGGAAGGCTGCAGTCGACGATAGATTACGCACTGATATCACATAGAATGTATGATAAGCTCAGGGTAAAGCACATAAGTGAAGGTGGCTCAAAAATATGGGTAGTGATCACAAACGTATCGAGCTAAGTTTTGGAAGAACAGTGAAAGTGGGAAGGAGACAAGATGAGCACCTACAGGAAAATTTTTGTTCAGAAAAACAAATTGAAATAGCCACTAAACAAATTGAGAAATAAATCACTGAGGATAACAAAACAATGTGGACATACACCGATCTAATAGACTGTTTGAGTGAGAGCTTGCTAACGCACGTGACAAGTCATCCCGGAAAAGAAGACACAAATCCAAAAGTTGGTGCGATGAGGAAGTTAAGAGAACCATTGCAAAATGTCAGGAAGCCTCTAGGAAACACAGACTTGCTAAGCAGCGGGGTGAACCGACAGATGATGCTGAAAGAAAATGGGAAATCTTTCTAAGCTGTAGAAGGGATGCATCCCTTCTGATCAATGAAAAGATTTGAAGAAAGGGAGCTCAGTGGCTGGCAGAAGTACATAAAAAAGATAGGCAGCTGCGAAATTTCGGAACCATCTAAACTCCTTAAAAATGAGACGAGCCGAGAGAAGAGGTATATAACTACAGCTCAAGGTGCTAGGCTCGAAGGGGACGAAGCTATTCAATATATGAAAACAAGGGTGACAGAAAAATTTAAACAAAGAAGTGCTTTATGCACCACAATAGACGAGGATGAATCAAGTGGCACAATGGCTCCGTTTTCACAACGAGAGTGGGAAATGGCTGAGAAAAGGGTTCCTAGTAGAACATCAACAGGCCCAGATGGCATTCCTATTATGCTGATAAAGACATTGGGTCCGAAGTCTAAGCAGGCTTTGAGAGAGGCAGTGAGCAAAATAATAATAGATGGGGAATTTCCCGATGGATGGAAACTTAGCAGGATGAGCATGATCTATAAAAGAAACGGGGACAAGGCTGACATAAAAAACTACCATCCTATAACAAAGACCCCAGTGGTCTACAGGCTGGCGATTCGGATTATAAAGAAAAGACTGCAGGCATGGATAGAGGTTGAGGTGGTTCTGGGGGAACTGCCGAATGGGTTTCGGAAACACATCAGGTTGGAAAACAATCTGTTCTCACTGATAAAGTGCATCAAAATTGCAGACAAGAAACACGGGCCCCTGTGGCTAGAATTTTTGGATATCAAGGGAGCGTATGATGGCGTGGTTCAAGAGGAATTCTGGGGAATACTGTACAAACTAGGCGTGGAAGATGAAGTCACTAATCTTTCAAAGGATATCTATAAAGGTAACAAGGTAGTTATAAAGTGGGAAAAACAGGTTATCCTAGCCTGCGGAGGTAAAACGGGGGCTTATACAGGGGTGTCCCCTGTCACCCTTATTATTCATGATGTACCTACAAGGATTAGAGGCCAAATTAGAGGGAAATAGACTGGGCTTCAACCTCTCTTTCGTCAAACAAGGAAAACTCATTGAACAGGCATTACCGGCATTGATGTACGCAGATGATATAGTGCTAATGGCCGAGAACAAAAAAGAATAGCAGAGCTTGGTGGACATCTGCGGTAATGAGGGAGATAGGATAGATTTCAGATACAGTAAGGAAAAATCAGCAGTCATGATTTTTAATGACAATGTAGGTAGTGAGCTTATAATAGAGGAGGGCATGCTAGAGATAACAGATAAATACAGATATCTGGGCGTATGGATAAACATTGGGGCCGAGTACCTAAGGGAACACGAAATATACGTGATGAATGAAGATAACATGAATGCAGCAGTAATGAAAAACAGGGCACTGTGGAAATACAATAGGTATGATATTGTACAAGGAATACGAAAAGGGGTAATGGTTCCTGGACTGACGTTTGGCAATGTGGTCATGTACATGAGATCAGAAGTCCAAGCAAGATTAGAAATTAAGCAATGTGGAATAGGTAGGCTTGCCTTAGGAGCTCACTGGAATACACCAAATCAGGGAGCACAAGGTGATATGGGATGGACATCATTTGAGGGCAGGTTAGCTAGCAGCAAAATAAAATTTGAAAAATGATTGAGAGAAATGGGGGAGGAGTGTTGGGCTAGGAAAGTATTCAGCTACTTGTACATGAAGAATGCTGATACAAAATGGAGGAAGCGAACCAGAAAATTGACTGGTAAATACTTAGAAAACAGCGGGGGCCAAACCAAAAAAGAATTATCCGTTAAGAAGTAGGTGAAGGAAGCTGAGACCGATATGTGGAGAATTGGCAATATTATGAAGTCCGCACTAGAGATCTATCGAATGTTTAAGCAGGAAATTGTCAAGGAAAGGATCTATGATAATACTCGGGGTAGTTCTCTACTGTTTGAGGACAGGATGGGAGTATTGCGAATCAAGACATATCGGGCCAAATACGAAGGGGTACACACGGTATGCAGTGCGTGTGGAGAGGAAGAGGAAACTGCCGAACACTTGATAATGTTCTGTAAAGGGCTTCACCCTATAGTTCGGGATGATGGCACAGAGTTTTTCAAAGCACTGGGGTTTACGAACAGAGAGGGCAGTATAGATTTAAGCTGGTAGAATCAACTAGCAGGAGGTTATCTGATTGGTGGCTAATGTCAAGGCACGAGTGAAAATAAACCCCTCACCGTAAAGCACGAGCCCTCAACCTCACTATTTCAAAGAAAAAAAATAAATCTAGTTTTTGGATCACTAAGTATTATGGCTTGGTGACGTTAGCCACCGCCAGATCTAAAGGGGCAGCCATATCCATCCATTCATCCATCCATCCATCCATCCATCCATCCATCCATCCATCCATCCATCCATCCATCCATCCATCCATCCATCCATCGATCCATCCATCCAACCATTCATCCATCCATCCATCCATTCATTCATCCATCCAGCGTTGGCGAGGGAAGGGGGGAGGTTGACGACGGGCTGCAGCTGGCGGCAGTGAAACTGCGTGCCTGTCACACAACTGCTTCTCTAACACTCATTTCAACCGTAGTTGTTATCGCTAATTTTTGTCGCGACAGAGATAGAATAAAGTTGGGAGGATACTCGCTCCGGAAACGGGGACGGCGCTTGAATGAACTACGACAGTCCTAAAAGAAGGAATTGAACTAATACTGCTTGATCTTGTTAATGCGTTTAATGACTTTTTTCGCTCGTTCAGGAATATCATGGTATCGGCCTCTCGTATATGAGCCCACCTAATTTTCTAAAGGTATATACAACGCAGTAGTTTATTTCTTCACTCCCATCGCCCCGCCGCGGTGGTCTAGTGGCTAAGGTACTCGGCTGCTGACCCACAGGGCACGGGTTCGAATCCCGGCTGCGGCGGCTGCATTTCCGATGGAGGCGGAAATGTTATAGGCCCGTGTGCTCAGATTTGGGTGCACGTTAAAGAACCCAGGTGGTCTAAACTTCCGAAGCCCTCCACTACGGCGTCTCTCATAATCATATAGTGGTTTGGGACGTTAAACCCCACATATCAATCAATCAATCACTCCCATCATTACGTAACCGCAAAGCCACTGCTGCATTCGGTATTCAAATAGCACCGGTTAAATTCGTCATAGACATAATGGCATTCTGCTTAGAGTACTTTTTTCTTTGTTCGACAACAGGCGTTTTTTTTTTCGAAGCATGCAGACTGCTAAGGTGACAGTAATACTCGAAGAAGGCGAGAAGAATTATCTTTCAAACAGCCACGCTGTATCAGTGCTGCCTGTTTTTTTGAAAAGTTTGAAAAAAGTGATATTGGAGTGGTTTTGTTCGTTCGCTGACCACTATAACATGATAAGTCCAGAACAATTCGGTTTACAAAAAAAAACAGGTCAGCTGAATCAGTCCTTATGACCCAAAAAGATTTTATATTGCAAAAATTTGAGGAAAACAAAATAGTTGTTTGGCATTCTTCTCGATTTTTCAAAGGCCTTTGACCCTAGAAATCGATAATGTTTTCCTTAAAAACTTAATTGCTAGGAATCGACGTGTAAGTGGCCCAATGGAAAGTGACCACAGAGATTCCAGAAACCAATATAAGATCGGGCACCACAAAACGCCAGCATCACCAATCAGGGCAGAATAAGTACACAGGAGGTCAACGAAGTGCCTGAGTCGGAGGAGGGCAGGAGGGTTTGCAGAGGACGCGGTGAACGGAAGGTGGTAACCAGACCGGGCTTTGAAGATGGGCCGCCGGGCTGCGGATCCGAGCCATGAGTATTTCAACCATCCCGGGCTTCCTGCCGTAACGTTCACGTTCAAGAGGATTGTAGCCATTCGGTCGTGAACTCCAGCACAGGACTTGCGGACTTCGGTGCCGACAGGCGAGCAACTACAGTTCGGGCCCGAGCTGTGTGTCTAGGGGCCGGGCTATGTTCCCTTGGTTTCTCAACGAGTTGCTTAGCCACCAGAGTTTTCTCGCCTTGACCAGTGAACCCACATCAACTACTGCAGTCAGGCCACAGCGTTTGGTGAGACCAAACCTGAGGTTTTATAACAATCAGTGTAACAATGATTGTGCTGTGAACCTTTTTTAGCATACGGTTTTATGTCGATAGTTTTCCACTATAGTTGTTTAACAAAGAAGTGTTTTGTTCAGCTACTCAGCTGAACTATGCAGTTTAGCTAAACTATACATTTCGAACGCGGGTGAATGGCGAAGCTGAGAAGAGCCTAAGTTCATCGTCACCAAGCGTTGAGGCCTGACTGGATTAGTTTATGTGGGTTGGCTGGTCACAACGAGGAAACGCTGGCGGCTGGGGGAGGCGTCGAGAAACCAAAGAAACCTAGCTCCTAGACGCACAGCTTTGGTGCGAAATCCAACTGATGTCGCTCTTACTCTTGGCGTTTTCGTGCTCACGGAAGCTCTGGCTTAGAGAGCTAAAACAAACCTGCAAAAAAAAAAAACCTGAATCACAGAGGGTAAACAACTTTTGCACAGTGCGCTCTATATGGCGATGGAGTAGGAGGATTGATCCACTATGAGGGAATGCCTTGAGAACTGCAGATACGTGATCTTGTGTCGTCGTTGGACGAGGTAATAATCGGCACCCGAGTTTCCGTGGCTTGTTCTCGGAACAGTTATGGCTTTCAATACACAATGTTATTGTAGTATATGTGGTTTTACTTAAAAAGAAACACGATATGAGTATGAGGCATGCCATGAAGGAAAGTTTCAGAAAGTTCCACTGCATGGAATTGTTTTTGATGCCGTGACATCAGATAGTAGATGGACCTCCAGTATTTTCCCTCTATTTAAACGAGGTGGCCGCTGCCTTAGCTTAACCCTCGATTTTCGGGTCAGCTGCCGATCACCGTAACAATAGTATCAACCAGGCGAACGGTTGTAGTTTCAGGGTCCATGTGTACAGCATAAGCGAAACTTTGAGGTTCCGTCATGGAGGCACTGTGTATCTATTATTCACAGAGTAGTCACCAGTTAAAGCATCAATATTTGTTTCATTTCTCAAACAAAGGAAATGTAGCCGAAAAATAACTGCGACTAACAGAGATAGCATACTCATGACAGGTGTAGAAGGAAGCTAGGTTATTTTTTGCTTGGTAGTCTCCAATTCGCGAATATCACTCTGGGCATAGCTGACAGTGATCTCACTCACCTATTCTACAGTGGAAGCTGGAATCTTTCGCTGCGTGCTTTCGCGCAGTAAGGTATGTGACTGTGCTAGTACGCGTGGATTTGGGATGCATTACAACACACCCTCACACAAAGGGCAAGGAGAGTGCTGCAAACGAAGCGGTGCATGTCCTCGATTGCCAGACTTTTTATATGCTTGCTGCAATACCTCAGGTATTTCTGCAGTGGTGGCTGCATTGCTGTCTGGAATACTGTTAAGTAGGCTCTTATTGTACAAAGCACTTTGCCAGAAACTCCTTCACTATAGGTTTTGGGTCCTGCATTCAGAGTCTGGTACGAACATAAACATCTCGCGAATAATGCAAAATATAGCATTAACAAAATTCTTTCTCTATATGAACGAATAAGCTAAGGTAAAATTTTTAAAGAAATCGGCAGCTAAATTGTTTTTAGTGACATGAAAATAGCTAAGGTAAATTAAAGAAAAGTCAGCTGCTAAATTGTTCTTCGCGACATGGCACAGAACACATCATACAATTTCTTGTTGGCACGAGTGCGTCAGCAGTCATCGACCTGTTTCTGCCTCATTAGAATAGCCAACATGCACCGTAAGTGCGTGATAGAATGTCACCTATCTGTCCTCCCACTACGACTATGTAGGACATAACACACGCTTCTTATTGGTTATCGCGCAAAATAGCGGCTTCATCCTACATTTCCGCTTTGAAGTGTCAAATTTTTATTTTTTAATAACACTCTTCAAAAAATGCTTAAAATTAACCTGAAACGCCTTTGTAATGCGCTAAAAACGACCGTGACCATACGTTTACGCTATCGTGTCTATCTGGTGACCCCGTGCCGACATTCCTTACTGCCCAAGTACTGAATGACACCTTTGTTAAATCGTTTTCATCCGCAAAAACCATAAATACGCAGCTTTTCACGATTCAGCAATCTTCCTATATATCTAACTTTTTTAAATCCATTAAAATAGCAAAGATAAATGACGAACTAAAACTAAGTTCCACTTGTGGGACAGATCACCTCAACACGTAATTCCTCAAAAAACACAAAGGAGATCTGTTCACTTATTTTAGAATGCATGCTTTCCCAACTTACGACTCTGATTCTTTACCTCAAGATTAGAAAATGAGCAAAATCGTAACTATTTCAATAGATGTTCTCTAACGTGCTTTACGAAATTTTCGTAGTTCTGTATATTGCTTCCATTTTACTGTTTGATGTTATTGTTATACTTCTCATTTCTTTTTTACTATATACACCCCACCACCTCTGTAATGTATTTATACCTTGAGGGTAACATAAAGAAATAAATAAAAATAAATAAATGAATAAATTGATTAAACATGCATTTAATATACTATCAAGCCACGTTATGGTATTTTATATAAAAGATATGTCACAGCATTTTCGTCACACTGCGCGGTCGGCTTTATGAAGACGACTGACGATTCTACAAAGTCCGTTCTGACGCCATCAACAGCTGACGCTGTTGATGGCATCGAGTAGTAGTACCCCGTCAGCCCATACGAGTCCCAACAACATTGCAATAGAGCTGGCTGCCTGCTCTGTTATAACTTTCATTTACAACTTCAAGTAGCCGTTTAGATCTACAATATTCTTCACTGATTTACTTGCTGATGTGTTTTATCATGTTCAAGCAACCGCCAGCAGTGTGCCTAGTAAAGTACTTGCTGAAGAGCTGAAAAGTGAGACAAACACAAAATTGCTCTGGAATTCCTGCTTTCAGTATGCCAGGTGACAGGAAGTGTATAAGCAGAGTTGAATAAAGCTTGATCACATAGGTGTACAGCTCCCCTCCCAATACTGTTCTTTATCAGTGATGGCCCAGTCTTTGTGCTACGCAGCTCACGCAGCGTGCTTTCAATAGTGACACGGAGCTCACTTGAATTTTGTATTTGCCATTTCAATTTCAAATGACGTGTGGACTTGACATAGGCGACCAAGGAGCATATACGTGGCATTGAATTCTCATTGATGATAACTAAATGCTACTTCAGTAAAGTCGAACTGAATAACGTTTCGAGTGATTCCTTAGTGCAGCACACAGAACGGCTTCCGTTATCTTAGTAGAACTTTTTGTTTAATTTCATGGCCTAAGTTACAGCACGTTCATTCCTGTTCGCATCCATGCATGTAGAGCATGCGCACAGCCGACTTCGCTCTGCGAAGAGACACCTTGCATCTGCTGCGGAGTTTGGCGTGGTGTGCCGAAGAGCATGCGCTAAATGATACAGATGCCTACCTGTTTGCACGAGTTGCATCTTCAAAGTTAAAGCAGATCCATGAAGTGAATGTTGGTAATGAAGTAAAGTGCCTTGGATAACTATTATTTGCTTAATAAATGACTATGGAGATATTTATGACTTGAAAACCGTTTATTCATATACAAAATGTTGGGGGTTTGCGTTTACCTATAAACGTAATATTCCATCTCGGTTTTAACGTGCCAAAACCATGATATCGCTATGGAAAAGGCCGTAATGGTGCTCCACTAATTTCGACCACCTGGAGTTTTTTAACGTGCACGTAATTCTGAGTACATGGGCCTAGAACACATACCACTGTCATTGAAAATGCATGCACAACAGCCGAGATTTGATCCCATGAACTTCGGATTTGCAGTGCAGCGACATAACCACTAGACCATCCCGGTGGCGCGTTTTGCTTTGATCAGCCCTGCTTTATGATCACAGAATGGAAACGACAGTCATGTTTCAATTATATAGACTTTAAAGTTTGAAAGCATTAGTTTAGTGCCTTTCCACTGGATGGTGGTTGGTTGGTTGTCCCACATGCAGCGTAGCGAGTAAATGTCCAACGTGTATGTTACTAATGAGACCTCGTCGAGTATGTCGACAAAGAAGGATCCCGTTAGGAACTTGTTGACGCTCTCATTGAGTCGTTTTTTATGGCTGCGTTGAGGGCTGGGATGTGACTGTCTATATCGGCAGTTTAAGCGGTATTGTGTTGCCAAGGTGTTGAATGGGTGTGGTTATTTAAGGCGAGGCCTCACTGTCTGTGTTTCATTTTAGTATGTGTGTGCGCGATAGGATTTAAATCGTGGTATTGCTCGTAGTAACGCTTGCGAGCAGGGTCACATAGGCACACGCTCTATATTGAGGCTATATTTGAGCGCCATGAACGGTTTTGTGCAGGGCGTTGTGACATTGGTCGATGCGCCTGCATACGATCTATTTTCACACAATTAGCCCGCTCTCGACGCTTGCGGTAGGATCTGCACAAGACCTTTGTTTCGGCACGCCGTGAACCTACGACGACGACAGTGAGAGCTTAAAGAGCGTCGCCCCTCAAAAGTGACATTGCTTGACGGGATATGCATTATGCTTGCGGCATCTTGATGTCAAAGAATGTTTGAGCTGCCACAGCTTGTGAGAACAAATGATTCGTGCATTTTATCGCTCTGACATATGGCAATACGCAGATCTGCGAAACAAACAAGCCTGTTGTGTCGGCTGGCAGCATCCGAACGACGGCAACGGCCCTGTGACTGGTCGCGGCACGCGGCACGCGCCGTGGGCTGGCAACGGCCCATCGACACCAGTAAGTGAAGCGAGGCCCACGGAAGTTATATATTCTTAGGTGTGTGCTGCGCCGAGTCTGAGAAGCGCGAGCATGATATTCGTGTTATTCTTCTGTGTATCACTGTTAGTTTCCATCGTGTTGTCGACTTAATAGGTCTTCTTGCTTTGTCTTATTGTACCTGTCGAAGTGTTTTTTAGAACGCTGTTCGTTTTGTAACTGTTCTTTTCATCCCGCGTATTCGCGTTTTTATTAGTTAACCATTGTAAGCTTTGCTATTGTCGTCGTTATAAATAAATGTTTGCTTTTGTGATAAATGTCCGTGCCTGCTCTAAGAGTACGTCAGTCAGACCCAAACATTACCATCTAGGAAACGCACTGGAAAGTAGACAAAACCGCGCATGCGTGCACAACCAACAAACATCGCACAGCATCATGAGCAAGGCACTAAGTTATCAAAAAAATGCATTTCTGTTGCGTACAACACAATAGATGTATCACTGATACAATCGGGCCCTTTCTTTTTGATGTAATAGGCTTCTAAGAGCTCTCTAGCTGTTTGTTTTTTGCTCCTACCAAGCATCACCGTCCTTTCATACAATGGCACACATCCGCAGGCTTTACAGTGCGCTGGAAAATGCGCATGCTCACTTTTGCCTAAACTATTGGCATGCTCCCTCAGTCTGTCATTAATGCAACGCCCCGTTTGACCGATATTAACAGTCATTAAACAGTTGGCAGTTGGCGCTGTTCTGTCTTCTCTCCTGCTCTTCCTGCTTTCCGTTATGTTTTTTGCGCCTCGGTCTTCTGCACCAAGTATGCACCAACTAGCCCAAAAACAAGTCCTTTTGGAATACCTTTCTCGTACAGTGGGCTCTGGCTTACTTTCAATCGGACATACTATGTCTTCAAGTCTCCTTGATGCGTACATGGTGTGTCAGAACATCGTGGCGGCGACATGCCGTTAACTAGGATTTTGCATTAGAAAAGAAATCCCGCCCCGGGAAGTCACTTCACTCTTCGGAGCCGTTATTCCTTCGTGGGGCCATATTAGAAGAATGGTCAAGATTTGGCGTTCTGAGCTGAGCCGCCAAGTAAGGTTGTTTAACGACATTATCAGGTGCCTGTGCCACACCGATTTTCCTACATGGGTGGCTACCAGGAAGCTAAAGAACTACCGCAAGGTGGTGAGTACTGCCATTGAAAGCACGTGGAGCTGCATGCTATCCTTTCTGCTGAGGAGTATGACCAAGACTTCTACCAAAAAAGACCGCACCGAGAGGCTAAGAATTATCGGGGATACCAACGTTGCTGATAATATAGTACATCTCCTCCATAATGCCTAGTTCACACTGAAACATCCGCTTTCTACAGCGACCGGAATTCTCCTGCCGCCGAAACGCAGCGTCGTTCGCACTGGACGCGCCCCGCGCCGCCGAATATGCCATCTACTACGGGGCGAACGCGGGTTGGATGCGCTGTCACCCAGTTGTTGTCGCGGCTTGCAAACGCTACTACGCTATCCGGTGGTGTATACTTCGACAATTCTCGTACGGAAGAAGCAAAAAAAGACAGTACTGCTTACTTTGTTGGCAAGTGGCTGTTTTGTAATGCACGAAGAGCAGAAAAACCACCGTCGCCAGCGGCGTTGGTGGGTTTGTTTTTCTCTGCAAGACCGCAACAAGCTCGGTCACGCCAACAGCATGCTCGCTCACCTCTTTCACGAGATACGGAGGCGAAGTAGGCATAGAGTAGGTTAAACTCCCGTTGGTTTCAACATTCAGTTACATGCACTGCGGCATAACAAATTAGTAGGGCTTGGCGGCCATTTTTCAAAATTCCTTGACTAGTGCTCCTATTGGTCCGCGGTGACCGATTCGGCGGCAGACGCCGCAAAAATCGGTCCGAGAGCGATCGGCGCGAAGAGGGCCCTTTCGGCGGAACTCGCCGCCGCCGAACCAGATTCGGAGAACTTTCGGCGGCCGGAATGCTCAGTGTGAACGCGGCCTAAGGGCCCTAAATATGGCCTAGAGCCTAAAGTTGTGGCAGAGGACCTTCTTGTGTGGAATCGTCAATTGGCAAGGAAGGCGCCACAAGAACAATGTGAATGCTGCCTGCTGAAAGGCGTTGACAGTCTACACAAGGCTGCCTTGAAAGCTGATTCTAGGCGACAAATGTGTGTGTTGCAACGTGTAGTGACATATTTTAGAGACAATGAAGTCTGTCTAATGCTTTCAGATAAGGAAGGTGGGTTTGTGGCCATATCCAGGAACTCCTATGATAAAAAAGCTAGAGAAGCCATCAACAAGAACTTCAAGCCTGTAAAAGTGAGGCTATTTAAAGTCAAGAGAAATGTCTCTTTGTGTGAAGAAATTGGGTGCGAATTTTTGGCTAAACAGATAAGCAGGAGCAAAAAGGATTCCCTTACTGCTTTCTTCAGTGCTAAGACGCATAAAGCCGACGTACCTTTCCGCAGCATCACTAGTGAGCATGGAACTTGGCAACCTCAGGTTAGCAGTTTTTTGCTCAAAGCCCTAAAACTTCTTGAAGTTCATGACCCTTTCTCGACAAAAATTCTGATGAAGTATTTTGGTTTTTTCGAGGAAACCATGAAATAGGCAACCTTTTTTCCGTAGATGTAAGTGACCTTTTTTACTTGGTTGCGCATCCGGAGCTACTTCGGGCAGTTAAGCAGTGTATAGAAGATAGTGGCGAAGCCACCCTTCGTGTCTAAAACGGAGATGTCGTCTGCTAATTTTGTTACCCTCTTAGAAGCTTGTCTCAACCACACTTTCATTTCTTTTGAACATGGCATGTTTTTACAGAGGAAGGGCATTTGCATTGGGTCACGGGTGGCACCGATTTTATGTGACGTCTTTTTATTATCCTTTGACCACGCACTACAAAGTGTTTTCACTTTATCTCATCCACTTGTTCCTAAAGTATTTAGATATGTAGATGACTTTTAGTTGTTATTGACAATAGATGCCCTTTTCCTTTTCCTGTGATGGTTGAGCAGATTTTAGATGTTTTTAGAGCAAATGCTAAAGGGCTCACGTTTACTAATGAACTTCTGGAAGATAGCTCCTTGCAGTTTTCGAACCTTAACCTGACAGTTTCGGCTGGTAACGTATGCTGTGCGTACCTCCCTTGGAGTAATAAGGAGTTGTTACTTTACGATTCAGCGTATTCAGACTGTGAAGTGCGGAATCGCCCTACTTTGCTTAGAGTTGGCACAACGCAGATCGTGTGAGCATGTTATGCAAGCTAGCTTTATGCGTCAACTTCTAAGGCTTTCCAAGGCCGGTTACCCTCAGTCCGTAGTTAGTTCCGTGGTGGAATCCTTGCTGCAGAGGGTGAAAGGCAGAGGTTCGAATGCAAATGCGCGCCCGAAGGAGAGTGAGTGGGTTAAGCCTGAGGTGGTCCCGTATATACACCATGTGAGCCATAACCTCAAGAAGGTGGCTTCCCGTTGTGGTGTTCCGGTTGTTTTTTTCAGCTCCCAACAAACTTCCTCAATTGTGCCCACGTATCACATGCCATGAGCAAAGAGGCTGCCAAAAGCAGCACACAAGACCTTTTAGGCGCTGTGCACAAGGCGTGGTACATGGGACTCCCCTAGGCTGTGGCAAGTTCTATATCGGTCAAACGGGGCGTTGCATTAATGACAGACTGAGGGAGCATGCCAATAGTTTAGACAAAAGTGAGCATGCGCATCTTCAAGCGCACTGTAAAGCCTGCGGATGTATGCCATGGTTTGAAAGGACGGTGATTCTTGGTAGGAGCAAAAAAACAAACAGCTAGAGAGCTCTTGGAAGCCTATTACATCAAAAAGAAAGGGCCCGATTGTATCATTGATACATCTATTGTGTTGTACGCAACAGAAATGCATTTTTGGATACCTTAGTGCCTTGTTCATGACGCTGTGCGATGTTTGTTGGTTGTGCACGCATGCGCGGTTTTGTCTACTTTCCAGTGCGTTTCCTAGACGGTCATGATTGATTGATTGATTGATATGTGGGGTTTAACGTCCCAAAACCACTACACTCTAAAAATAAAGGGAGCGAGAATGGAGAAACGGGCTCCGTTCCTCCTTCGGCGCAGCGACTTTCTCCCTTTCGGGCGCTTTACCCGTCGCACCCTCTCGCGGCAAGGACCAAAGGAGCAACGTTCCTCCTTCAGCGTTCAAGTTTCTCCTCAATCACGGGGGTCTTGCTCGCGCGCATGCGCACGCCAAGCCTATAGCCGGCCGCGGCCAGTCGCGAGCGGTTGCTTTTACCTAAGATTGTTGTAAGCAAGGCAGGAATGACGTTTTCTTTTGTTTTATTAGTATAGAGTAAAAGCCTCTCTTTTTTTTTTATCGTCAGGCACTCGAACGATGCTCCGCACACTTCCATGTGTGTCTCGTGTTGTTTCATACTACCAATTTGTCACGAATACAAGGAGCTCTGCTTCCCAAGCAGTCTTGCTTTATCGATTACCTTAGAGTGTAAAAAAAATAATGATTTTTTTCGGTGTCGACATACTTGGTAAGCCCACGCATTTTTAGTTTCGCACGGCACCAACAGCACTCATGAATTCAACGAGGCGCGTAAAAAAGCATCACACTTATTTTTTCAATAGTGTAGGAAACCTGATACCACTCTACAGTCCATGCGTGAAAGTACGATCATATACAATTGATAGAGTTATACGTGTCACTACCACCATATGGATGTTCTTTGCAGTTTACCCCCATTCGAATACGGCCGCTGTGGCCGGAAGTCGAACCTGCGTCCATCAGCATAGTCACACGACCCCCAATAAGGCTATGCTACCACGGCAGGTGAAAGCACAAAGGGAAACAGGCTGCGAAGTTTCACCGAGCGTTTATTCGCCAGACTAGATTACAACCATCAGAAACTTTTTAAACATGATCATAACTAAACTTTTGTGAAAATTGAACCAATGACTTCTGTAGGTTAAACCAAATTCTCAATCGCATTCGTTTTGAATTGCCCATGCCAGCACTGAGAAGTAGGAATGAATTATGCACGCGAGCAGTACGTCTTTCTCGTCCATGATTCTCCTTTGTCGTGAGAAACTCAACACAAAATGCACTTCTAGTAGCAGCTGTGCACAGCAAGTAAGTACTAACGCTCACTCACCTTTGTGAAAAGAGTATTCCGAATCCAGAGTAATAACCACCACAGCCACAGCGCTAACAAAATTGTGCCACGCACTATGATTGCAAGTTGACACGCGAAGCGAATCGCGAGAGGCATCTGAAGCAGAAAAGTATGCAGGCACAACATTCTATAATGTTATAGTAAACTTGCGCACTGCAGCGATTGTTCCTCCACTCAAGTATGAGAGCTGCCGCGGCGCCAACAGCCACTGTCATGGCTCACGAAAAAATACCGTCGGATGCGAGGTC
Organism: Rhipicephalus microplus; assembly: GCF_043290135.1. Classification (NCBI taxonomy): domain Eukaryota; kingdom Metazoa; phylum Arthropoda; class Arachnida; order Ixodida; family Ixodidae; genus Rhipicephalus; species Rhipicephalus microplus. The sequence continues at coordinate 2,063,217 of NW_027464614.1, read as the reverse complement.
ATCGCTTATTTATCTCGCAAGACCCGCGTTGTAACGTACGTATACACTGCTAGGACGGTCGTTACCGCATCAAAAACATTGTCATTGAAGGGCTAGTGGTTTATTATATCCATGGCTAACGGTCACACTTGTGGTACGCACGTAAAAAGAATATAAGCAAACGTTAAGACGAAACAAGTAAACGAGGTCGACGTGACTACAGAACACCTACCACGACGGAGACAAAGTTTGGTCTGCATGCTGCGCCCTCTCCAAGTAACAAGAAGAAAAAAAAACGTGACCTCCGAAATGGCTAACGCGTGGCAAGTGTTTGCTCTCTCAGAGGCTTCAAGAAAAAAAAAGTAACTGTGGCAGTGGTCGACAGATGGCGCAGCGTTCGAAAAGCCGTGGGCATTCTAACCACGGTTTGGGGCATCCGCCTTCGTGAAAACCTGATAAGCTCTAGTAATTAATCCGTTCATTATTGTGCAACCATTGATTAATAAGGTTTACCTAAGCATCGAATACAATATATTTACGTGTGCGCGTATTGTGGTATTGATAAAAAACGTAAAAAAAGTGCAAGAAAACCTACTTGTAACCTGTGCCACTCAGGTCAGTTGAAATTCATCGCTATATAAGCTGGCGCGCTTTCATGGTATAGTGTGAGTAAGCACGTCGAGGTGTGAGCCGTTGGTTTTGAATGGTTGATTGTGCTCTTGTTGCGTACTTGTTAGCGTATACGCTAGTGTACTTGTTGCGTACTATTTGTGTACTATGTGACTATGTGTGCATGTGTATCTATATGGATTACATCAGCACATAATAGGCCTTCGGAGTCCGTAAGTGGTCTTAAATGGATTGATGCATAAACAATCCGCAAGGGAGCCGTGATAGTGGGTAATAACAACAAACATCGCGGCAATCAGCCTTTTTTTAAAATTTTGTTCAATCCCTCCAGATGGCGCCACCTACCACCTACTTCATTGCTATGACGCTCTCATACCTCCAGCCATTTATATATTGTTGAACATCTATCTATCAAAGCTGCACTACGGATTCGGAATGGTTTCGCTGCGATCGAGTGTACGGTTTGGAGGCACATCTCGTGACCTGCGGACCCGTAAGCGCATGGATAACGTCGCTACACTATGTGAATCTGCGAGAAATAAATACAGCAAGCCTAGCATGCACTCTTCAGGTGAGGGCTCTGCAGAAACCGTCTCTCTCGGAGTGAACGTGGCTTCGCTGACCGAACGAAACGTGCTCGCTCCATCGTTCTCTTTCGCGATGTGTTCACTGCCACAGGCTCGTCTGCTTGTTTTTATGATCATTTCGTTCAATATCAAGCTCAGCGGGACCGTTTTTTGTAACTTTCAGTGCCGTGTACTCCTTACCAGTCGAGAATCGTTGCATTTGCTAAGCCTACTCGCTTCGCCAGGGGGCAGCCATGTTGATTTTCATAAGGAGGAACGTGTTTCTCCGTGGATGAGGGAGCAACGTTTCTCTATTTGAAGACGAACATTGGGGACATCGCCGTTCCTCCCTAAATGGAGAGTACGTCACTCCATTTTTTTTAAGAGTGTATATGAATATGAGAGACGCCGTAGTGGAGGGCTCCGGAAATTTAGACCACCTGGGGTTTTTTAACGTGCACCCAAATCTGAGCACACGGGCCTACAACATTTCCGCCTCCATCGGAAATGCAGCCGCCACAGCCGGGATTCGAACCCGCGCCCTGCGGGTCAGCAGCCGAGTACCTTAGCCACTAGACCACCACGGCGGGGCATTCCTAGACGGTCATTTAACAGTTGGTAGTTGGTGCTGTTCTGTCTTCTCTCCTGCTCTTCCTGCTTCACGTTATGTTTTTTGCGCCTCAGTCTTCTGCACCAAGTATGCACCAACTAGCCCAAAAACAAGTCCTTTTGTAGTGGCATCCACTTATATGGTATTCGTTGCAAGAAACTCGTGCCCCGTGGAATGTAGTCTGGCAATGTAACAAGATGGCTCGGAAAAGAGACCTATTGGGCTGACAATAACCATACCAAATTCTTCCACGGCCCTTCAGGCCAATCAACTGGCTGCAACAGCACCACACGAGGTTTGGCAGACTTTCCTGTCCACTGACAGACACGACATTGCTTTACATGTTCTTCTACAGAACGATCAATTTGAGGTCCCCAATATTATTCACGCATAAGTATCCCATGTTCAGGAGACATTATTTCTTACACTAAGATGAGCCTTAACCCATTATTAGATTTCTCGGATAACCAAGCCACTTGCTCCCACAACCCACAAAACTTTCTGCAATGTCACATCTGTGCTCGTGTCAAGATGGACAGATTATTTATCGACTACTGATGTGAGTAATTATACAATCTAATCATTATCATTAAGTTCTAGACCATTTTGAAGTGGTAGTCTAGACAAAGCATCTGCTATCACGTTTGCGAACTCTCACAATGCTCTACATCAAAAGTCTAGCTGACCATCTTGAAATTCTTAGAAGCCGGCGACCTGCATCTGCTGCGGCTAACGGAGCAACTACAGCCAACTGGTCAGTTTCAAGGGTTAAAGGCTTACCCCAGAGGCAAATATACCACTTTTTGCATAAGAAAAGCCAGGCAAGCGCTTTGCGTTCACCTACAGAGTACATCTTTTCAGATTCTTACAGTGTTCTCGATGCGAATCCCACGGTTTAAAGCTTAGGACCATACCGCTGCTGTAAAACTGCTCCAATGTAAGTGTAGGATGCATTGGTTGTGACTACCACATGTAGACCACGAATAACCACCTTAGTACTAGGCGAATAATTAAGACGCGTCTTCAACTGAATCAAGCTAAGCTGCATTGAGCACTCTCAGACTAACAAAAGTTTCGGCCAACCTCAGCACGAGACGAAGAGATTGGACTAGATATGTATAGTGATGTATCAACTTGGCGTCGTATCCTGTCAGTCCTAGAAATGACTGCAATGACATAATGTCTTTAGGATGTGTAGGATTAACTACAGCACTCACTCTGCTTTTTAAAGGTAAAATGCACTCTGCTGAAATATTATGGCCGAAGAAACTAGGATCTTTGACAGAAAAAAAGAAATTTATCGTTTAGCCTCATACCACGGTTTGCTATACAAGTCAAGTCTTTAATCATGCTTGCGTCATGCTCAGACCAAGTCTTCGACCACACAAGAATACCATCAAGATCGCAAACTACAGTTTTGCAATTTTTTTAAAACCTGGGACATCGTTTTTTGATGGAGTGTAGGCAGGGACGCCACAGCAAAGCATCTACGCCCAAACCTGAAAAAGCTATCTTGTGTTATGAATGTCGTCAACTTCATACTGCACTGTTCTAACAGCTGATGATAAGCAGACGCTGTCTAGTTCGAAAAAATGAGCAGCTTCATAACATTTGTAACCACACTTCTACTTGCGGTAAAGGATGTCCATCAATTACAATTGTCTTATTTGGTTCTCGGAGCTTCACACAAGACTGGCTGCTTCCATTCTTCTTGTGGACAATGATGAGTGGCGAGACCCACTCCTTGACGTCAACACGTTCAATGACATCACAGTCCTCCAGTTGTCTACATCACTTCTTGTTTGAAGCAGTGTGTGTGACATGTGCATTATGAGAAACCAGTGATGCTCAGGTGGCACGCCTACGACTTCTCTATGCACACCTAAAATTTACACGTTGCGCCACCCTGGAAAGCTGCATGAGAACCAGTTAGTTCGCAAAAGATGTGCTGCACTACTCCTGGTTTTCCGGATGTGCGTCGTGTCATAGGTACTTTCGAACTCGCAAGACCAGCGAAGAATCGGACACTTCACTGTGAACTGAGACGCAGCGGGTGAGCAGCGGTGCCAGCGAGTATCTCTGCTAAAGTTTCAGCAATGTGTTGTGTGCGTTCGTATACTTTAGCAAGACCGTGTTGTCAAAAAGGCGGATTCACTGCCCGATGCCAGGTACAGCTGCGGCCACGTCTGTGTATAGCGCGTGAGTGGCCAGATTGGATTGGATTGGACTGATATCACCGCAGAGCCAGCCTTGTTCTGCGGTGCGACACCTTGTGGCCGTTGCGAGTTGTCACGTCGCGTGCACAAGAGCATTCACGGCCTTACAGACATGCAGGCATGCTCTGCACGGGTGAGAACGGTAGAAGGTGTGCTTGTTTAGCCGAAGATCCGCGCTCCCTGACCCTCAGGTTAGTTTAACACGAATCGCGCGTCGATTTATAAAACGCACCTGCATCAACGATGCACGCTCACTTGTGGCTGTTTAGAGGCATGTGATTACATGACGATATGATAATGCAACAGCACGTGAAAAAACACTAGATGGCCACAAAATGAAACCAGCCACAAAGAGTGCGTCGTTTATGCAGGCGTGTGTTATCCGTCGAAACGTGCTTCGTATTATAGAATAGATATGATGAAAGCGCCCTGAGTGAGTGCGGGTCTTCAGTTAAACAACCACACCTTCTAACATTGTCACCCGTGCAGAACAGGCCGGCATGTTGGTAAGGCCACCCATGCTTCTGTGCGCAACGGTCGCAAGGTGTCGCGCCGCAGAGCAAGGCCGTAAAGTCCCTGAATAATAAACTAAAGTAGCGCCATTCGTGTCAATGTGCAGACTCCTCTCCCCTCGCGTGCATTGCAGATAGTAAACGACGCTAGTTGAGGGGCTGTATGGCTCCTGGCCGCAAAGATGAGCTTGTGCTCATGTTTCCGTTAAAGCGCATCTGTGCGCTGCGGTTCTAGGCGATGCACCAAAAGAGTGATTGAGAAAGAAAAAATTATAAAAATTAAGGTTAAAAATGACGATGTGACGTGTATATAAGCAAGTGGCATGCAGTGGCAAAAGACATCACCGCAAGCACGCAATACTCAATGCGATAGCCCACCGTTTGCATGCAGACGCGCTCAGCGGTGACGCTCTCGATGGCAGCGCCACTGCTGTCCGTGTAATAAACTCGGCGGAGCTAAGAATCTGCAGCATGACGCACCAGCCTTTGTGAAGGTATCACAAACGCCATTTTGTTTGTCCACTTTCGCGGTGTTTGTTTGTGGCTAGGCGTGCGCGCTTGGTATTATTGTGTAGCCGGAGTTCTACCGCGCGTGAGTGTGTGCCCGGTAAACCTGCGCGTTTCGGGATGCCGACCTGCTGTGCCAGCGGTTGCAAAAGCAGGTACAGCAAAGGAAAGAAGCTATTTTCGCTTCCGTGAGGAAAAGACAATGCCGCTCGGCTAGAAGTGTGGCTCCAGTGTATCGGAAGGACTGACTTGGACCCTGTATCGTCGCGGCTTTGTGAGGTGAGTACCGGTGAGCTAAACTCTATCGTTTCGCTTGTATTCGTGTTTACAGTGTTGCGGTATTGTCAATATCGAGCATCACACAAAGAGAGTAACCGCGTCGATGGTAAGAGTGCATGCCAGTTGAAACGCGTGCCGCGTTTAGTGCCGTGTAAACGTTGCGTCTCTGGCTTGATCCATGCCGACCGCGGCGGCTGCATTTTCGATTGAGGCGGAAATGTTGGGGCCTGTGTACTTAGCATTGTACGCACGTTATTGAATACCAGGTGGTCGAAATTTCCGTAGCCCTCCAAAAGGGCGTCCCTCATAATCAAATTGTGGTTTTGGAACCTTAAACGGCAGATATTATTATTAATATTATTATTATTATTATTATTATTACTCGTTTGATCCAGAAATAATCGTCGACTATGTTACAAAGTAAATGTAATGAATACATTCAAGTGCTAAACTTAACTTTGTTTATTGGCCAACGTATAGTTAAATGACTCCCGCGTGTATGTGTGTATGGGTGTAAAGACTTTATGTATAAAGGCGTGGGCAGCGACCTGAATGTCGCATCATTTCGTTTAAGCATGTGCTCCAGCGCGCTCAGTATTCAGAAGCTCTGTGGTTGAAATAAGGACACGCAAGGCTAAATGGTGCGTATTTCTACATACTGTACGCACCGTGGGCTAGTCTGGTGGGAAGAGAATCTGGCAAACAGTGCGTAGTCGTGTACGTGTTGACAATAAAGGTTATTTTAGTTTCTTTTAGAGCGTGCTGTTTCATTGTGTAACAGTAGCCGCGAATATTTCCTTACCTAGGACCACTTTACTGCGGACCAATTCAAGCCGATACTGCTGCGCAAGTTTGGTACTAAAAAGTTGGAGAGACGCGGCGCCTACGATCTTCAGTCAAGAGCATTTGCAAACGTCAGGTAAGCCAATCGCGTTAAAAAACTGGAGAATGTTTAGTCCATCTTCATTGTTTTCTGCATCACCCATAATTACTTCTCAGCCTTTCACTAACCTGAAACATGTCGTCTTGCATATAGGTGTTGTGCCCTGTTTGTGTATAGCTGATGGCTTTTCTTTGGTATAATTAATGCATTTTTTTCATTCTCCAGAATGCAATGATTCAGCCCGCTCATATTGTGGCCTTAATCTACTTAACAGCAGCTGCTCTTGTTGATGGTGAGTTGACGGTTAAGCACACCTCACACCTTTTCCCTCTTCGTTATCATTAATACATGTTTGGATTATGCAGAAGCCAAAGAGACACACTGCCCATCAGCTACGAATGTGCTTCTGACACCAGCTGCTGTTGATGGTGAGTTCTTACTGCATTTATTACTTACCGTATTACAAACGTGCTTAATGCCTTCATTGATGTTTTATAATTTTCAGGCTATGGAGCCAACAGTGATGCCACTCAAGCAGAGTTAGGTTCTTCACAAGGTAACGTAGCTAACACACATGCTGCATGTGGTCGAAGCATTGTGACGGCTTGTAACTTGTATTCATTGGTTTATATATTTTACAATCATGTCTTGAACTTGAACTTGAACTTTATTTCGCATCTATACATTGTACAGATAACAGGGACACAGACAAAAAGCCACATTACGGCTTGACGAGGTCTGTGCCCCTTTTCTTTCGCAACAAACAGTTGGCGGGCAAGATCAAAAATGCAATGCAAGAAGAGATTCATGTACACACACGCACAGTAAGAAATAGAGATAATTTGAAACACTTGCATCCGAAAACAATGAACAAATTTATATACAAAGTTTGAAACGCGTCGCTATACACCTTCAACACAAAAATACACAAAAATACATAGCAAACATATGAGCATAAGAAGTATTCACTAATGAATATACAAAAGTTCAAAAACGCTTCGCCTTGTACTTTTAACATAAAATGCATGTTCATTTAAAACACAATAGCGAATAAGATGTATGATCGGCACATCCAGATTCTTCGGGAGGGGAAATATGGCAGTTAATGAAGAGAGTTTAGCAAAGATGGTAAGGCATGACGTAGCATTTGTTTTCCATAATTTGTTCTACAATGTGGAACATGCCAGGTTTCTTTGTGACGTGTACTGAACGTGCTTGAATTTAATGTAAGCCTTGACAATTGCTCTAGAAAACCCATGCTATTCTTTCTTTCTATTAAAAACGGTTTTTGCAAAATTGTATTGTACACTGCCTTTAATGGTATGATATTTAACTGGTCAAAAATAGGGCCCGTGTGTGCATCGAATGGAGCATTTAAAATCGTTCGAACGGCTTTCTTTTGCAAAAGGAATAAAATGTTGATGTTTGAGCTGGTTGTGTTGCCCCATACGAGATGACAATAATTGATATGTAATAGAAAAAGAGAATTATAAAGTAAGAGCTTCACTTTCAATGGCAGCAAGAGGCGTAATCTTACTAGTATACCTGTGACTCGAGCAAGCTTATTGGCAATAGTGTTGAATGTTCATTCCATAACATGTTTTCCTGAAAAATGACGCCTAAACTTTTGACTGAAGGTACTCCTTCTATCCCGGAAGTTCCTATCTGGAGACATCCCTGGATTACTTGTTTTTTATTCTTTGGTTGAAAAAGCACGCCTTTTGTTTTGGCAGCATTAATAGTTAGCGAGTTGGATAAACTCCATTTGTTTATTTGTTCTGGAGTATCATTGGCAGTGCTTATGAGTTCGGCAACGTTTCTAGAAGTGATAAATAAACTAGTGTCGTCCGCATAGATAACATATCGCGCCGTAGTCTTAATATTTGTTAAATCATTTATATAAATGTTGAACAATAGTGGTCCAAGTATGCTCCCTTGCGGGACCCCAGCACGTATCGGTAAATTTTTTGAATAGTGATTGCCTATAACAACAGTTTGATACCTATACTGTAGATAACTTCTAATTAATTTCAGAAATGTTCCTCTAAAGCCGTAAATATCAAGTTTTGTTAGTAAAGTGTTGTGATTGATGGTATCAAAGGCCTTTGAAAAATCAATGAATAAGCCAAGGGTAACCAAATTTTCTTCAAAGCCTTGCAGAATTATTTATTTTTGAGTCAATAATGCTAATTCAGTTGAGCGACCTTTTCTAAATCCAAATTGAAAATCTGTAAGAAGATTGTGCTTGTTACAGAATGAGGTTATTCTTACATTTATAAGCTTCTCGAGACATTTAGAAAAAATAGGCAGAATTGATATTGGTCTATAGTTCGAGAACTTGTTTTTGTCGCCAGATTTGAAAAGTGCTGTTACCTTCGCGATTTGCATGCGTCTTGGAAATGTGCCGTTCGCCAGCGAAAGATTGTACACGTGCTCCAAGACAGGACCGATTAGATCTAGTACATGCTTCGCTGGGCGAATCAGCAGGTCGTCGATATCGCAGCTTTTACTATTCCGAATACTGCGAAACATGCTTTGTATCTCTTGAGTGTCTGTCGGGTTTAGGAATGCACTGTGAACGATTTTGGGTTTTAAATATTTTATGCATTGGGATCATAGGAGCTATTTACAAGGGACACAAAATAGTTGTTAAAAGCGTCAGCTAAGGCCGTGCCTGAAATGAGCTTACTGTCTACTGTTAATTCCTCTAGATTATCTGCCTGTTGGTTTCCATGCAGTAAACTATTTAGCTTTCTCCATGTGACATCGGTTCGCATTATCGTTTCGGAAGGGAACAATTTATCGAAGTACTGTGTCTTTGCTGCCCTTAGGAACCCATTAACTTTATTCCGGAGTTTTTTAAACGTGGCTAAAACTACTGCGTCTCTTGTCCTTAAGAACTGTTTAAAAAGAGCATCTTTTTGCTTTATCAATTTCAAGGCACTGTCATTAATCCATGGCTTTCTGGCTTTTCTGGCTTTTTTTGTTTTACGCTTGAATGATTTTGCGTAAGCGTTCTTAAATGCGGATAAAAACAACTCGTATGCTTTGTCGCAGTCGCTTTCGTCGTACACGTCTTGCCAGCTTATGCGCGAGATTTCGTCGCGGAATTTATCAAGAGTGAATGGGTTAATATCTTGAAATGTCTAGTGCTGATCTGCGGAAGGATGCAAGGGCGACATAGATGAATTCACAATGAGAAATATGGGCAAGTGGTCGCTGACATGAGCCGTGATGACACCCGATTCAACGTTTTGTGCATCAATATTTGTGACGAAAATGTCGAGTAAACTTTCGCAGTTACCTTGGATACGAGTAGGTGTGGAAATTGTTTTAGTGCATGCATTTGATTCAAGCACCCGTACTATGCGTCTGCGAAGCGAGCTGTCATGAAACATGTTAATATTAATATCACCACCCAGAACTAGTCTGTAATCGTTATCATTAACCCAGGACAGTAGATTGTCAATGTATTCGAGAAAGTTTACCACGTTTCCTACAGGGGGGCGATATACTACGGAAAAAATGCTACGACCATGCTGAACAGTCAAGATTTCAAAGTCAGTAGTAGTGCCAGTAAAATCTTTCAACACTTCACAATGCAGGGTACTCTTAGTTAGCAGTAGAACGCCGCCTCCTCTTTTATCGCGTCGATTCAGATAATGCGTAACATAACCAGACACTTGCAGTACGTCGTCGTTGCGATACCATGTTTCACTCAACATTACAATGTCAAATGAAAAACCAAAAGAGGACAGCAGCGCGCTCAGATGATCGTCCTTATTGCGCGCCGATTGCATGTTCAAGTGCAAGAAGGACGTACATTTGTTTTTTTTTGAAGAAAGTATTCTGCTAACGTCGCTAGGTGTGTGTAGTGTATCGGCCATGACGAATGGCCGTAGTGGGGAAAACGTCTAATTCACGAGTGAGATCACTCCAGTTTTTCAAGGTCTTGAACGACAGATATGCGAAGTGCACGTGAGTTGTCACTTTTCCGCGCGAAAACTTTGCCCTCCCGTGTCCACACGTACTTCCACTGCCTTACTTTCTTTCGTGCTACAGCCTGTACGAGAAGCTTCTTTAGCGTTGGGCACAAGTGTTCATTCATGAAAATGGAAGTGTCAACAGAGTGACCCAGATCAGTGGCAGATATGCGCTTTTTCCGTGCTTTTTCGATGAAACCATCTCGCTTCGTACGCGAACGAAACTGAACGACAACATTCGGACACCCACCATCCTGTCGTGATACACGGTGGCAAACATCAACATCGCTGTCACAGACAGATTCACCTACAAGGCTACCAAAGTTCCCTAAAACTGCAGAAAGGTTTTCATTTTTTACAAACGGTACACCTTTAATTTCAACGTTTTTGTTTTTCGAATACTGCTCTTGGGTAGTCACCCTCTCTTCCAAGCCAGCAACCTGGTGTCCAAGTTCCCGACATTTGGTTATTAAAGCAGTGTTTTCCTTTTTGAGAGAAGCGTTTTCTTTTTCAATTTCCGAACAGCGTGTCGCCATCGCATCAAATTGAGTGCTGAAAAAGTCGATAGACTGTTTCATATCTTTGAATTCTTTTCTGAGTTCTTTTTCGATAGCGCTTCGCATGTCACGCATTTCCTGTCGAATATCTTTAAGGAACTTCGTGAGTTCAGAGGGCATCTGAGTACTAGGCATCTACACTCCTAGTTTGGCAGCAGCAGCGCAAAAAAAGTTCCAGAAGGGGTATGAAAAGTCCTGCACAAACCTGCGTGCAGGATGGTCAGGGTAAGTGATGATGCCGGTGCCACCGCCGCCGCCGTCATCCGTCATTTACAGCTCAGCAAAACTTTTGTGATGCCTGTGGAGGATTTCTGTCTGCTGATGGCACAGCTGATGTCACCGGAAAGTGTTCAGTGCTACTGTTCTCACACACTATGCAATATACACTTGAGTGTGACACATCGTCGCCTACAGGAAATTACGTGCACGCTCATAACAGATTGATATATTGGTGCATTTAATAGTGCGGATGCGCTCCAAGTACTGGTGCCCTGTTTTGTTTCTTTTGCTGGTATGCTCATTCTTGTAAAGCGCGAGTAGTCACAAACAACGTAAATTTATTGGAGGAACATGTAAGCTGTGTTTTGTGTACAGTAATGCATAGCACACTGCTACACACTGCGCAACATCATCACACTATCACTTGTGGCACGCAATCAGCTACCGTCTTGTAGCAACTCTGTCAAAAAAAGCTACAACAGTGGAACCATGGCACTCTCCCCCCTTTGTTTGAAATAGCCACCGCCATTAATAACCCTACGTCATAACCGAGACTACGTGCCATATATTCATGTCTTTACTCATTACTAACTATTGGCATAGCTAGGAGGTGGCACACCGGACACTTGCTGCTCCCAAAATGTCTTTCTGCCTTCACACGCAGAGTACAAAGTGAGACGTGACCACACTTGACTGTCCTGCCCCTATTTCGGATTAAGGACAAGCCCCCACCAAAAAAATAGTTCAGCTGCATGCATTGCGGGTTCTGCGCAGCTCCATTTGTCGCTCTTCATTGAGTAACAGTGTCAGCTTATGCTGTTTGTTAAAACCACTGTTGTGTTCTCAAAAAGTTACGCTCACACTTTTCTGCTGAATAATATGGAGTGGCACTGATTTTTTTTTGTTTTTTTTAAATCCTTATGGTTCTCCCTCACATGCTAGTCTGGGTTAAATAGTGAAATTTTCAAACTCTTGTCACTTCCTGCTCAATCTGTGCCTTGCAGGCTCCAGTTCAAGTAGTTGGGATGCTGATCAAGCAGTAGTAGCTGCCCTTCACAAAAAAAAGCTACATTGAAAGAGTGCTTGAACAACATGAAGCGGAAAGTTGCTACACTGCAACAACAGAAAAGCAGAGCAAACCGTAGCAACCATGAACTCACGCGAAACATCAAGAAGTACCTGTCACCAGATCAACCGCAAGGCATGTGGACTTCCAGTATGCGAGGGAAGCAATGGTCTACAGAGACTATACAGAAAGGCCTCAAGCTCCGTTTGGCATGTGGATCCAGAGGCTACAATGCGGTCAGGGAGCTTGCTGTACCCCTCCGAGTGAAAGAACTTTACAACGTCGTGTTGAAAACTACAAGTTCTCACCAGGAATTTTACATGAGGTTCTGAAGTCCCTTGCTTTAAAGGTAAAAGAATGGTGTAGCTCAATATATTTGTTACATTTATTCTCGTGAGCATCTATTTCAGCAGTACACCTTGAGCAAAAGGTGAAACCTTTTCCAGAACCTTCCACTATGGCATGTCTCATGATCGTATCATGGTTTTCGCACGTAAACCCTAATAATTATTAAGCTTTCATGTGTTGCTAGCGCCAGTGTTAGTGCCTGTCACTGCGCTCTTTGTCGTGCACGTTTTAGCGGCCATTTATAAAGTTTCCACAACATATTCTCACCTTTCCTTCACTTATGACTTCAGGTCCTCTAACAAGGCACAATTCCACATAAATTTCGATAGGTGATGATCTTCTTGCATGCAAATATCGAAATACAGCTTGCACTGTGCACTGCCTGTTTATTCTTCAAAAGCATTGTATTTTAAATGTCTTTAATAATAATGCCTTTGTTGCCTAATGCATATTGCATATTTCAGATAATCACCTTGAAGGAGCATGAGAGGCACGCAGTTCTGATGCTCGATGAAATTCAGTTGAGCTCGGGGCTTGCGTTTGACCAAACGACAGGCACTGTTATTGCAAGGCCAACTTTACCTTTGGCCGATGGTTCTCTGCCACATGCTGCAGTGGCAACGCATGGACTTGTTTTCATGCTGGGTGGGGTTACACAAAGATGGAAGCAGACAGTTGCTTATCATCTTACTGGAAACTCATTCAGCAGTGCTGTAGTTCAAGAACAGTTGATTGAAATTATTCAGGAATGTGAAACAATCGGGGTTCGTATAGATGCAGTCGTTAGCGACATGTGTGGTGGGAATATCGCGCTCTGGAGAGAATTTGACATAGTTGTGTGAAAGCATTCTGTGTCAAGAGTTTCTTGTTGTCATCCTGTTGACCAAAATCGCAAGCTTTATTTTATGGCAGACACCGCACATTTGCTAAAGAACTTGAGGAACCACCTCGCACGTGGTCAATCGATTTTCCTTCCCAAAAATGTGGTCAAAAAGCACAAGCTGCCTTCGAATGAGGTTAACCTTGTGCCGATTCAGAAGCTGGTAGAAATAGACTCTGAACTGCAATTAAACATAGCACCGCACTTGAAACCATCCGTCTTGGACCCAGGACACTACGAGAAAATGAAAGTGGGGCCTGCATTTTCGTTGCTAAATCACGATACTGCAGCTGCACTACGTTTCCTGGTCCAAAAGGGAGATTTGCCCTAAGAAGCGTTGACAACAGCATGGTTCATAGAAACTATTTATAGGTGGTTCAAAGTACTGACATCACGTACAACGAAGCTTAGCATCAGCAAGGTAAATGATCAGAAATATGAGGACTCACTAATTTTTTTACAGGATATGGTAACTCCTTTTTTTACAGATCTGAAGATAGGCTCTCAATCGAAACACGTGTGGAAGCCTGTGCAGATGGGCATAATTTTGGTGTGTAAAGTTGCATTGGAACTGCAGCATTATTATCTTAATGAGAAGGGCTTCTTTTTTGTTTTGCTCAGCCGATTTGCCCAAGATGCTCTTGAGAATTTGTTCTCCACACTGAGGGCGAAGAATGCAGTACCAAAAACTCTTCAATTTCGTAGTGCTATTCGAGCTGCTACTTTGGCACAGTTCTTTCGGCCCAGTAGAAGTGGAAGCTATGCTATCGACGATGCTCCTTCCCTAGTTGGCATCAAAAATTGCCACGCAAGAGCTCCTAACAGCAATGATACAGAAGCTGTTGAATATCCCAGTGATCTTCTCGACATAAGCATGATGGAGCAATAGTCTTTTATTTACCTTGCTGGGTTTGTGGTAAAGAGTGTTGCAAAGCACACAGGGATTTGTGAGTAGTGAAAACTGCCACAGTGTCGAACGAAGCTTGTGTGCTCACAAAGTTAAAATCCTACACTGATGACAGCAAGCTCGTATCACCAGGGCCAGCAGTACTTCATTTGCTCGAAACAGCTGAGAATATGTTTAGAGTGAATAGCAACGAGCTTCTGTGCAATGAAGTTACGATTGGTCAACTTGTTTCCACCGCTAATGACAGTGTGCAAGCTGTCAATTTTTTCCCCCTTGCCACAACATTCAGGAGAGGTTGCTGAGAGCATTTTTTAAAACCAGAATTAATATTCTTCTGCGGAAAGAGAATATGCGTTTGGCAGCTGATGAAGCTAAAGATGCAAAAACTGGTAGTCGTAGCATTGGAAAGCAGGCTGCTGCAACCAATGTAAAATAGTGTGTATGCCTCATTTCTTTCGTGTTTTCCTTCCGTTTTTCTGTGATGCATATGTGGTATGGCCTCTTAACCTAGTATGTAGGTACAGTACTCACGGATTGAAATGCAGGAATTATGGTCTCAGTAACGCACATACTTTTGTTGACACTGCGTTAAGTTCAGGTCATATTGGCGTAATTTCGACTAGAACGTGTATATCGGAGCCAAAATTATTCTTAAAAGCTATATTTATCACGACATGACGTGGTTATTTCGAGCAGGTGTGCATACCAGTTATCCCCGAAAAATTGATGTTGCGTTTGAATCCCCAAGTACCGTACATGAGGAACTGCAGTGTTTTGTCCTATTGTGATTTCATTTCAACAGTAATTACTTATCTTTGATCCGTACAGTTCAGAGCAGATGTTTTCAGTAGCCGTCATAATGTCATTGAAACTTCTAACACGTTTTCCCTGTTTGTTTCAGTGTGTACATTTTGGTCCTTTGTAAGCAGTTCCCTTTAGGTAGCTTGGGTGGTGTCTCGATCTCATTTACGTTGTAATTCTGTGTGACTACAGTTCTTGATGAGAAGCTTTGTTAACTTAGCTAAGCCTATTTTCAAAATTCTGTGTCAAGTGTCCCTGTTTTTCATTGTTTCTCGTCACTCGGGAAATTTCCCTTACTTTCTGCCTTGGTGGTTTACCGCCTTAAATTTCTGCTTCAGATGTCAGTGTAGTAATGGTTTTGTTCATTGCCTCTGTGTCTGTTTTCTCGTTTTTCCTCTCTTTGCTTTGCAATTCTTGCCAAACGCAATTCTAAGCTCGTGTATGTTTATTTTGACTTCTGCTAGGTTGGCCTGTGGCTGATTTTTCTCTTGTTGTCTTGAGGCTGAAGCTATTGTTGCCCTTTGATTTTACAGCTTTGCACTTGTTGTTGAGGGCAATTATAAGCTCGTGTGCTTTTATTCCAACTACATCTGGGTTGGCCTCTATTTTAGTGGCTAATTTCGCTCTTCTTCTCTTCAGATAGAGCTGTTGTTACCCTCACTAGTATATGATTAGGTCCGTGGTTTTGCTGTGCCTATTAAATCTGTTTTCTTATGTCTTTTACGTGTATGTCCTGTTTCATGCCTACATATCTGCATAATATGTTTTGCATATCCCCAGTAATGGCTTTCCATGTCTACTTCCTATTCCTGTGCTTTCAAAAGTTCAATATGTGTACTTCATTTCATTCGCTAAATTCCACGTGTGGAGTGTTAATATTGATAAAGGTGTTTGGCACAAATTGCGTCCACTTGTCGCTAGTTGTGAGTGCACCACGAATGCCATCGCTTTTCTTTACTCTTGTCATTGTGATGCGCACGTATAGCAACAAGTCACCGTTAACACATATTTCATGTCATTTATTGTGTACACTGCATATATTATCATGTATGATTGAGGCAGTCCTGCAATTTCATGAAATGCTGAACAAATGTCATGCTTTGTGCCCTTCATTCAGTTTTTGCATAGAATCAACTGTACTTGAACTTTGGTGTTTATCAATAAAGTGACATTATGGAATGGGGTTTCCTAATAAATACCAGGCCCTTTTGTTCGCTCGACATATTGCATGCTATTATGATGGCATATGCATAAACATGTCATGCCATGAACATCCCAAGTATACGTGTGTACTCAATGCTGCCTTCCCAGACGCAGTCATTCTTATGTATTCATGCCAGGGAAGACCGAGGTGTGATGGATGTTGAGTGGCCTAGAGCTGGTATGTAAGGGTAAAACATTATTCTAAGAGAGATGTATTCTGCTTAAACAATGGGGACAATCATATGTGCAAAGAAGGAACTTCATGTAACACTGGACACAAACGGTATGGACCTCACCAGAACACAGAGGAGAAACATTATGCACATTATCGCACTACCCCAACCTCTGTCCTTGTGAAATGCGAGCTGTTCGTACCTTATAATAATAACCAAGTACCTTGAGATGCGTTATTCTTTATGGAGCAAGCTATGCTTACTCATTTTTATTGATTGTATTATAACACACCTATTAAAAGAATGAAGGCGTGGACGAGAAAATTTCATTGGACACATGCTGGACTAACAACTGCAAGTCTCCAATTGGAATATGTTTTACAGCAATCGCAAATGTTAGTATGGTCGGGCTGCATGCACCCCTTGTATGCGGATTTTTAGGTCCTGTCGAGGAGGTTAAACTCTCAAACACGTTGGCACATAGAAGAGAAATGCAGGGAAAAAGGAAAGAGTTCAGTCATCATACATGTTTTATTTGCTGGGTTGCGCATTTAGCTGCTAGAGAGAAATGCTAAAAAGCACTTTGCATGCGCTTACGCTACCTTTTTTGTATTCTTCAGATAGTATTTCGTTTGTTTACCACCTGTCTTACGTAATACTTCTATGGGCTTTATTGCCTCCTCAGCTGCGCTTTCTTTTTTTTTCCAATATGAGCGAACTCACCCAGTTTTACACTAGTTTACATATCAATATACCTTCTATGCGAACTGTAACAAGCCACGTCTGTCAATATACGCGCATGATGTGCAGTAGCTGTTTAAATTACTGTACATCGAATAATGCGAGCAGCATACAACCTCACAGACCAAAGAAAGAATCAGCGGGACCATGTGACCTGATTTTGTCAGCACTTGCCAGTAGTATCACATGGCCTAACTCGCCCACGCAGTCGCTTCATGCAATTGACGGTGAACTCGAACTGGTCGGCCCCGCGCCGACAACGTATATCTGAGTCTTTCCTTCGGCTGCGCACGGCGCTGTATTAAATATTGCTGCGGCGACCTTTTAAAGCTTTCGGTACCGACGGTCCAAGAAGAGCGTGCCAAAGCCATAGTTTCTTTCGTAGTTTTTTCTACAGTAGAAAGGTTGGCTTTTTCGCACAAAACGCTTGCTTTAAAAACGTAGAACGATCCATTGCCTGTTTTGCGAGGGGTAGCTAGCTTTCTATTCCTTCGAATCGACCAACGAACGAACGAGTAATGACACCACACTAACGATGCAAAGAACTGTTCAGCGACGAATGAAATGCGAAGGAAGTGTACCGAATACGAAATACTGGCAACGCCGCACACACGCTGGGGCAGCGATGAAGAATCTCGGAACGATGGCCGCCGTAGACTTTGCTTCTGTGAAGCGAGCGCCCGCTCCCCGAACTGACGCCACCGGCGTACCCTTTCAGCATACCCGAGGCACGGCCGCTCGATGAAGAACGCACGGCGCAGCAGTGCACGAGCTGCCCAAGCGTCTGGCACATCCAGTGCGCCCGCGTGCTTTCGCATTCGTAGTTTCCTGGTGGACACTCTAGAGGCGCTGCTGTGGCTGCTGGGAGAGGAGGTAGAGGCGAAGGGGTGCGGTTGGCGCTACTTTAGTTTATTTTTCAGGTACTTTACAAGGCCGGCTGCTCACACGCTATGCACAGACGTGGCCGCGAATGTACGCCTATGACGCGGAAGAAGCACTGTGACCTTTCCACGTAGTGCCAAAAATTGTGCGGCAATACCTTACAGGGAAGTGTGTTCAAATAGTGCCTTCGAAGGTCGACGTAGTGTGTAGGTTGCTTGGTATGCACCTGTTTTCAAGCAAAGTTAGTAGTTTTTCAGGCAACAATGAGATAGCATTCGGCCCAGTGACAGCTGTTTTGAGCGAGAAAATCACATTTGCGGAGCTGGTATTCGCAGCTCCTAATAAATCTTACAGAAGCTGTTTCATCACGTGCTTTCTTTTTAGGAGCGAAGCTCCTTAAGCCATAGGTCGTGCGTCCTCGATATATGTAGTAGTTGTAGTAATACCTCTCGTTTAGCCCTTGGGATGTCCGCTGGAAGGTGGTACTTCCATATGATGAATATATGATGAAAAGATGCGAGATGGTAATACTTGGGGCGTTCACTAAATAGACGGATGGACGGACAACAATATAGACAGACACACATACGGACAGATGGACGAATGGACAAAGAAACAGACAGACCGTCTGACGGACGCATCGACGAACACTTACCCCACTAATGATCATTCACTCCGTCGATATGCTGTGAATTTTTCATGGATTCGACGGCTAGCGTGAACGAACAAAATACTTGTATCGTAGTCTTTAAAATCGGTTTTTGAATCTGATGGTGAATCGTGAAGTGAATGTCTAAGGCAACCTCCACAACAAAGACCAGTGTAAAGCGGATATTACTGGTGTTAGCTAAAATGCAAACATGTCGCAGTGGTCGTTGTTTACCGAAGTCGACTTGCCGTCGTCAGCAGACTATTCGCAAGCTTGTGGTCGGCCATCGTCTAAACCCAATACTTGAAAAAAAAACAAATCACGCCTGCGCGAAAGACGCAGCACAGTCAAAGCGAAAACTAGAAGAGCAGCCTTTCAGAGCCTTTTCTAGAGCATGATTGGGTAACTGCTGCAATCACAGCTGCTGGGTGCCTACTACAGCATTAGTGATATTATTTTCTGGTAGTACACCAGCATTCGCTATTCTATTTTTCGTAATTCTTCTGAGAAGCGTTGTATCCGCTAAACACTTGCAAAAACATTTGTTCCAGTTGTTCATGAAGTGGCTGACGACGATGGGGAATAATGCCACGACAAACGTGCATAGACCCATAGCAGAATCTCTTTATTCTTCTTTTTCGCCTTCCCCCTGTTCTCACCAAATCTGTACTTCGTAGTACTCTCTCGGTCTTTATTTCATCTCTTTGCTCCGAATAAGGGATGACGTTAGAAAAGACTGCTATTTCGATCACACCATTTTCCGTCGTGTAGCCGACGGTCTTCGTACTACGTTTTTTTTATATCGCGGTAGTGGTTACGAACACCATCGGCGGAAGCGGTAGAGAACTAAGGCGCCACGCGTGACTAGAGTTTTGATCTCATAACAGCTTTCGCTATGAAAAAGAATGACTTTGAACAACCTGCTGGTTATTGACTTTGTGGTTGTTCTGAAGTTGACCTGTAATGTGTGTGGTGAGTAATGCAACATGCGTAGATCGTCATGGTTTTTCTAGCAGTCACCGACATATGCACGTGAGGCACATGTCGGTGTGTGAACTGTGCACGTGAGGTTCGAATATAATACCGTAATGAATTAAATTTTTGACGAGGATTTTTTTATTTCAGATTTCTGGAACTAAAATCAACCCCAGGTCCTCGAAACTTCCGGAGGCCTCTCCCACGACTTTCCTAATAATAATATGTTGGTTTATGGCCGTTAAACGGCAATAAATATTGTTACACTTATTTCTCACAAATGGTTTCCAGTATTGCGCATTTTCATAGCCGGTACATGAAAACAAAACGCACCACCTTACTAGTAGACAGGAGTAGCAGATATACCAAAACAAAAGTGTCCACAACAAATACTGAGAGTACGAAGTGCCGGTGTCTATTCGTACGCGCCAATCATAGGGTAAACGCGCCATCTGGTTAAGTGCCAAGTAAGAGTTTCTAATATAAAACAAACGTCAACGGTGCGTTATTTTCCCTTAAAGCTTAATCGCGCTACAGTTTACCATTAGAGCCATTGGGACGAGTTTTAGTTCCGCGGGTGCTTCAAAACACATTTCAAAGTGTTTCAACGCTCTGTGTTGTCATTATTTAGGTAATTTTAAAAAAAATATACGGTTACGTGAAAGGTCACTATAGTGCTGTATAGTAGGTAAAATGTATGTATTTTTTCATTCTTTGTAATTTTAGCGAAATATTATGTATAGGTGGTCCAAGGAGGCCATGAAGCGGCGGAAAATCTGTCTTTCGGACGCAGCGTAGGTGCCGTTCGCTTCAGAGTAGAAAACTTGCGCTACCTAATTGTAGCTCTATGAAGCTTCTCTTTTCATCTATCTACTGTTTTCGACTCCCACAGCATATTTCATAGATTTTACCATGAGGTCGAGAAACCATGTTAGGTGATTATTTTTCACTGGGTGAAACGTATACTCGATACTAGTGCCACGGCCCGCTGGCTAGCACTCCCAAAGACTCGTCAATGAGTGCGATGCTCCCTCACTCTTACTTCACTGTACTCACAAGCACTGTGCTAGTCGATGAGAGGAACCCTGTGCTATAGTTGATTTGCTGTTACAAAGCATGAACTATGGGATGGAAGCCTTTACTGTTGCAGCGCAAGGCAATTATTGAGCCTAAAGGATATCTAAATCAAAATTGTTTTTAGGCATATGTTACAACATTTAGCGTTCCTGCAGAGCAACGAATGAAAAGAAACCTTGCAACTTGGGATACGTTGCACTGATTATTCAAGCGATATGCCAGTGCACAAGGTGTGAACTACACTAATAATAATAAAAAGTTTTACGCAAAGCTCCTCATGAAACTTACATTGGTCGCATGAGCACGCGTGTAGTCAGAAGTCTAATGTCACTTATAGCCTCAGCCGCAAACAGAACCGCTCAAGTGGCCCGGCATTGGTAACACCAGCAACAAGTTTGCCTGACTTTACAGCTGTGCTCGTCAATAGCAGAGGCCATTTGATTGAAAACGACTACCCAGCTAAGATGTTGCGATGGACGAGCTGAGAGCCCATGTCAGACATCTCGTTTCCGCACTTGCCCATCATCTAGGCTCACGGCCAGAAAACGATACGCCCCTCTTCTTACCACACAATGCTATTCTATTATTTGTGCCTTCCATCAGTACATGCTCCAGCGAGAGAGGCTACTCCTCCTAGTTGCTTGGCTCATACTTAAGTTCCCTATACCCTCTCAGTCCTATACTGTCAAAAGCCCAACTCTCAAGCATATTTAAAAAGAGTTCAGGAAGGTTCCTCTGCTGTTGTTATATGAGACCTACGACGAGAATGACCATCTGTATACTGATGCTTCATGCAGGGTTGACGGGTCTGCAGGGTTTAGGAAGAACTAGCCCCACCGTTATTAGGCCAGAACACCAGATAACATCACAGAAGGACTTGTTCTTGCACTAGCCTGTGCTTGCTAATATGAATAAAGCAGCGCGAGAAGACACAACGGACACCCAACACAGTGTTGTGTGGATCTGTGTGTCTGTTCTGTCTCAGATGACGTCGCTAGCTGCGGCATTCATTGCTTCTACGTCCTGCACTTCACGTGTTTGTGATAAACCAAGCAAGAAACAGCCCGTGCTCACAGACACCTAGGGAGCTCATTGATGTATCCGTGACGTCACGCCAGCCGAAGCCGCCGTTATCACCACTGCTTCTTCTCCTTCCCTTCCCCTTAACCCCTCTCGCACAACGCTACATTAACCCGCGCTATCGCAATAAAGCTTTTGTCTTGGCCCAGCCACGGCCCTGGCGTGTTCGTTTCAGTGGCGACGAGGATGGGATGAAAGCGGTGCGGCAACTCCGTCCGTCATGACCGCCGCACCCACGGGAGGATACGCCAGCCCACCGCAGTTCGACGAGGCGAGCGAAAAGTGGTCCGCGTACCAGGTTCGGCTGGAAGCCTTCTTTGAGGGAAATGGCATCACGGAAGACAACAAGAAGCGGGCCCTGCTGGTGACTGCACTGTCCACCCACACCGTCGACGTACTGAGCGGACGTTGTGCTCCGGATAAGGTGAATGAACTTTCGTACCCACAAGTGATAGCCTTGCTTAAGCAGCACTTCTCGCCGCAACCGAACGAGATAGCACAGTCTTATAAGTTCTTCACCCGGAATCAGCTGCCCGGCGAACCGGTCAAGGATTTTGTCGTGGCGATTCGACAGATAGCGGAAACCTGCAATTTTGGTGCTTCGTTGGACAGAATGCTACGAGATCGCATCGTGTGTGGTCTGCACAACGTCGGAGTGCGTCGGCAGCTACTCGCGAAACCACAGCTGACGAGGAGCGAAGCGGAAGAAATTGCGATATCTACCGAAATGGCCGAGGCCAACGCGCAAAAGATAGTAAGCCCCACCGCTGAGGCAAGTGTGCATGCGCTGGGAGGCCAGTCCTATCGCCCACGAAGCCGGCCACAGATTGTTGGGTGCTACCGCTGCGGAGCAAAAGGGCACGGACCCGAGGATTGCCGCTTCCGCTCGGCGTCATGCTTCAAGTGTAAACAACGAGGTCATATCGCTCGAGCCTGTTGCCGCCGTGAGAGTGGGTTCGGGGTGGTACCACCAGAACGCCAAGTACACGCCTTGTCGCGGGAGGAAGACACTGGCACGGACGGTATGTTCGCGCTGGAGGCAGCGGACAGTCGCATCGGCCACGTCGGCATTACGCAACCCATCGTGCGCACCTTGGATTGTGGTGGGGTTCCAGTGAACATGCAGGTCGACACAGGCTCGCCGGTTTCGGTCATCACGTGGCCCACATATGAGCGGAACAAAACAGTGTGGCCGAAGCTGCGTGGTTCGCCATTGAAACTCACCTGGTTCCTGGGACGGCTTCCAGTGCGGGGACAACTTCAGCTCAAGGTTTCGTGCGGAAACAAGTCGACGGCTGGATCTTTGCAAGTCCTTGGTTGCTCCGGCCCAAACCTCTGTGGACGCGACCTGATTCAAGCGTTCCACATGCTCGAGGCACCGGTAATGAACGTGAACACGTCAGGTGAGCAACTGCCGTTACTCGGTGCTGACGACGTTAACGTGGACCGGTTGCTAGCAGAATTCGCTGATATGTTCGCGCCGGGTTTAGGGCTCATAAAAGGGCCACTGGTACACTTCGAGACGCGAGAAAACGTGGTGCCGAAGTTTTGGAAAGCACGCGAAGTTCCGTATGCTTTTCGGCCAAAGGTCGACGCGGAACTGGACCGCCTTTCGGGCGCGGGTATTATTGTACCGGTGCCTCATGCGGAGTGGGCGGCGCCAGTGGTACCGGTAGTGAAACGGAATGGCTGCATCCGCCTTTGCGGCGATTTTAAGCTAACGGTCAACAAAGCCTGTCGCACTGAGCAATATCCGTTGCCACGGGTGGAGGATATCCTGGCTACATTAAATGGCGGTGAAGTTTTTACCACGATAGACTTGCGGGAGGCATACAACCAGCTTCCGTTGGATGAGGAAGCCATGCAACTCACGACCATAAACACGCATAAGGGACTGTTCAGCTTTACTCGCCTGCCTTTTGGAGTGGCGTCCGCGCCGGCCGTGTTCCAACGGCGTATGGAGACCATTTTGCAGGGACTTCCGGGTGTTCAGGTCTACCTAGACGACGTCATCGTGGCAGAGAAACGCAATGACTGCACCACCCTGCACGAAGTATTCAAGCGTTTCCGGGAATACGGCGTGCGCCTGAACGCAGACAAGTGCAAGTTCCGCCAACTAGAGGTGGATTTTTTGGGGCATCGAATCAGCGCTCGAGGTCTTCAACCAAAGACGGAAAACATAGATGCCATCCTTAAGGTTCAGGCACCACGGAATTCCGCAGAAATAAGGTCCTACCTCGGCATGGTAACGTACTACCACAAGTTTCTTCCCAATGCATCGACCGCCATGGCACCCCTATATCAACTACTCCGGAAGGAAGCTAAGTGGAAGTGGGATACCGCTCAACAGCAGTCATTCAGCAGTGTGAAAGACCTTCTGAAATCCGCAGACTTTCTGGCGCATTTTGACCCACACAAGCCGCTAGTCCTGGAATGCGATGCCTTCCCGGACGGAATAGGCGCAGTGCTTTCACACGATGTCGGGGGCGGGGTACTTCGGCCCATAGGGTTCCGCTCTCGGTTATTGACTGGATCTGAGAAAAATTACTCGCAGCTGGAGCGTGAAGCCTTGGCACTTGTGTTTGGTGCGTCGAAATTCCGACAATACTTGCTCGGCAATACTTTCACATTGATGACGGACCATAAGCCGCTTGTTGCACTTTTTCACCCAGACAGGCCAGTGCCCGTGATGGCCGCTGCGCGAATCCAGCGGTGGGCCCTGCTGCTGAGCGCCTACGATTACGTCATCAAACACCAGCCCGGGAAAGACAACATTCCAGCCGATGCCCTCAGCCGACTCCCCACGTCAGCAACTTCCCAGCCAGAGACGCAGGAAGAAACTGTGGACGGTGAGTATGTCCTGCTCACGGAGACGCTCAATGATGGTGTCATGTCTGCGAAGCAACTGGGCACTCTCACGGAGCTTCATGACGATTTAGCAAAGGTGCAAAAATGGGTGCAGGAGGGATGGCCAAGAAATTTGGGGCCTAAGGACCAGCACTTGATGCCATACTTCAACCGGAAAGCTGAGATAACGGGGAGTTATGGGCTTCTATACTGGGGCCATCGAGTGATCGTCCCTAAGAGTGCCCGAGCAGTGATGTTACGTCTGCTGCATGATACTCATCAAGGGATTTGCTCAATGAAGCGGCTAGGGCGCTCCTTGATGTGGTACCCCCGGATCGATAATGACATTGAGCACATGGTTAAGTCCTGCACCAGTTGCATCCAAGCTGCCCCTATGCCCCCAAAGAAACCCCCTGTTGCGTGGCCAGAAACGGATGAGCGTTGGTCGAGGCTGCATATCGATTTTGCGGGGCCGATCGATGGTCACATGCTACTGATTGTGGTGGATTCACATAGTAAGTGGATAGAAGCGATACCCATGAAGAGTTCCACCACACACGCCACCATAGAGGCTCTGCGCACCTTGTTCAGTACATTCGGGTTGCCCCGGACGCTGGTATCCGATAATGGCCCACAGTTTACGAGTTGGGAATTTAACACCTTCACGAAGCTGAATAACATAGTACACCTCCGAACAGCACCGTATCACCCCCAGTCCAATGGGCTCACGGAGCGGGCGGTTCGTACGGTGAAGTATTCATTGAAGAAGAATGTACAAGGGTCACTGAAAACCCGCCTGGCTAGGATTTTGCACAGGTACCGCAGGACGCCGCAGGCCGGGGGCCGGACACCAGCGCAACTCCTAATGGGCTACGATCTTCGCTCCAGGCTGGACAACGCAGTGTCCATTCCGCCCTCACCAGTTGACCGTCCCCCCCTCGATGGGTGGCAGCCCGGGGAGCCAGTCTGGGTGAGGAACTTCGGGCGAGGCGAGCCGTGGACTCCAGCCAGCATTACATCGACAGACGGAGCCCGCCTGGTGAATGCCGATGGTCCGGAGGGGGAAACCATTAGGCGCCACAGCGACCAGGTGAAGCCACGGGAGTTGGAGCATGACCAGGGAGAAGTCGGTGACTCTCGGTGCCTCGAAACTGCCGGCGGGGCCCTAGCAGGAGGAACACCGAGGCGAGCGCCAACAAGGAGCGAGATCGCCGGGAGCCCCTCAACTCCGGTGTTGCGTCGCTCGGGCCGGCAACGCAAACCCCCAGACCATTACTCACCGTAGGGGGAGCGGAATGATGTATCCGTGACGTCACGCCAGCCGAAGCCGCCGTTATCACCACTGCTTCTTCTCCTTCCCTTCCCCTTAACCCCTCTCGCACAACGCTACATTAACCCGCGCTATCGCAATAAAGCTTTTGTCTTGGCCCAGCCACGGCCCTGGCGTGTTCGTTTCACTCATAACGTTTGATATTTACATTACGCTACGTATGTAACAAACAACCAGTGTTATAAATAAGAAAGCTACTCCGAAATCTTGTCATACAAGGAGAAGACATCGCGCTTCACTTTTTTGCAAGCCGTATTACAACGAGCGACGAACATACTGATGCAGCACCTCGATATGCTCACGAAGATGGCGTAAAAGATTTGGCCCATTTCTCACGAACAGAGGCAGCAGCTGAAATTCGTGAACTTGCAAATGAATACATAAAATCCTCACAAAACAGGCCAAGGTGAACTACTGAACCCATCCTTTGGACTTCGCCTTCAATAAGGCTACTCTTGACTTGAGCCAATAATGATTTGCCGGCTGTGGCAAGGTATCTCTTCGAAAAAAAGTTGTATTTTCTGAATGGGCTATGTTGAAAGTGCTGCAGGCAGCAACGGCAGCATCGAGGAAACTGTCTTGGGTGTTCTGTGCCGCTGTCCTTGTCGGAGCACGCAAAAGCTGCCGTTAGCAGTAGAAAGGGCACCCCTGTGTGACATGCTTCTGCAGGAACCGAGAGTATTTGAATCCTGACGTTCGGTGTCCTCGCACTGAAAACCTGTGGAGGCGTCTCGGAACTTGTCGCGCGGCAGTGGCCTGCAGGACATATTATAACACAACCACGACTCACCCTTTCTTTTACTTATCTTCTTTTGCTCCCTTACTTTCTTTTCTCGCTGTTCCTTCAGATTTCTTACCTCCTTCCTCCTAGTTTGGCGCAGCGAACCACCAATATGTCTCAATTTTTGTTAAAAACTCTGTCTCTGCATGATTTGCAGCTCTCTTTTTTATTCTTCTGCGTTAAGCAAATAGACAAAATCAACATTACACCATAGCAACTTAACATTCAGGAGTCTTGTGTTTTACTTCTGGCAGGTGTGCTTAGAGGCGTCAACAACTGTGCTTGCAGACTCAGTTCATCCGACTGAACTTCGGTAGCATTTACATGACGACGAGTGGAAACATCGTCATGTACGCCTTAACTGTGAAAATCACAATTGCTTCGCACACACGTAGACATTGGTGTATCCAGAGGAAAAGGAACCTGAATACCACCCATTTTTTTTATACTTACATGGGCATATATACGCGCACTCATACAAGCACACGCAATTACATAAATATATGAACGAAAAGACGTCTAATCCCCTCCTCCTCTTCCCCCCCCCCCAAAAAAAACTATGTAGCTACTGGCCTAAACTTGTGCCTATTGCGAAAACAGCGCGCGAGGGGTCTTTGCAGTGCGCTTTTGCAAGTGTAAATTAGGATAGATGCCTTGCCTGCTCTTTTCAAAACAACAACTCATCAGCCTCTAATACGTTAGCTGATACGTACGAGCGGTGGCGTTTACAGCTGCCCTTGAACCAATGAGAGACATACGGTGCACCGGCAGTACCGTGTCTTTATTTTGTCATTTATATACAGGGCGTCCCAATTATCACGTAGCACGGTGAAAAAAAAAGAAACGGTGTTACGTGAAGGAAACCTAAAGTATGTAGTTCCTGGTATACTGAAGTAGCCGCTACTATTTTTTGTTAATGACCAATAATATCAGTCTCAATATATTTTAACTCACGAAGTACTCGCCCAATTATCAAAATGTCAATGAGTCAGATGTGCACATGTCGAAATGACATCTGCCTGCGCTAGTTCCAGCAATAATTCAAGTGCACGGTCATTTTTTTTCTGTGAATAAAATTAGCACGCGAAATATAAAAAAATAGCACGTGACTGCGCTCACACCCTCAAAACAAATTATCGCCCTCAAATAATCTTACTGAAAGCCACCCCTTTGCCTCTTTTCTGTTGCCAGCGACAGCGTCTTTCCCATTGGCAACGGCACAGGTCGGGTGCCAAAAAAACGTGTCGCAGTTTTGCAGGTATTCTTTCTGCTTGAGTGTACGTCGCTATTCACATT
Source organism: Rhipicephalus microplus (assembly GCF_043290135.1). NCBI lineage: Eukaryota > Metazoa > Arthropoda > Arachnida > Ixodida > Ixodidae > Rhipicephalus > Rhipicephalus microplus. The sequence continues at coordinate 2,035,240 of NW_027464614.1, read as the reverse complement.
CTTAGCCTAAGGTCAACTGTTCTTATTTATAACGTGACCGGACCGTTGTTTTGAATATAGTGATTACATGCTTTACGTGCAAGATCAAGGCGGAGCGTTTTTTGGACGGAATGTCGCAGATAGCGCAATCCGTATCTTTAAGACCCTGGTTGTTTGGGTATTTTGACGAAAAAAATTTTGTCCTGTCTGTCTGTCTGTCTGTCTGTCTGTCTGTCTGTCTGTCTATCTGTCCATCCGTCCGTCCGTACATTTCTGTCTGTCCGTCCGTCCGTCCGTCCGTCCGTCTGTACATTTGTTTGTTGTCCGCCGCAACGATACCTGAAACGGCCCCGAACGAAACCCCAAACGCTCTACCCCATCCGCAGCACCCTGCAATATTGCTCAAGTTTCAGCGTTCATACTTGTGCGATTGTCAATTAAACAGCAAATACTGCACACGTTAAAATGAATTTCACAATGGTTTTGCCGATAAAATTACGGGAGGCGTCATCTTTGTCCCTACTTTGAACCATATGATCTAAAACATTGCCTCCAAGATGCAGCGCACAGCAATTCATCTGTAGAGCAGACGACGGATGACAACTTGCCCTAAAGCGCGTTCTTCAGTCTAATACGGCAGTCTTCGTGCCCCAAATGATAAAAATTTGTTATGAATCATTTATGAACCCATTCAACATTCAACTCTCTTACCCAACGTGTTGCAAACACATGGCCATCACAGCAGCTTCATCTGTGTGTCAGTAATGGAGAGGCATCATATATTAGAAGTCTCAGTGCTCTACGTATAAGAGTGAATTCAGATACTGTAGAATACCATGTTAAAAGTAGTTACTCTTATCTGCTAAAACAGCCTTTCTTCACCAAATGTGGTCACGTTTACTCGCGTTCGAAGCTTATTGCCGCTTTTCCGTACCGATTTCTAGATTACTCTACTTATCAGCGCATTCTCGAAAAGTTCTAATTTGTACCACGAATATTGTCACTAAAAACAAAATAATGCAGCATGTTTTTCTATATTGCTGTATGACGGTCTTCAGTTGTCTATTTACGAGATTTAAAAAAAAATTGAAGATGGAGTTTTTTTATTCAAATTTCAGTGCAGTACACTTTTGCCAAGATGAGAACTTTGAGGCAATATATAAATATTTACATTCGCCCTACGACAGCAATAGTTTATGCACTAATTCAAAGCACTATATCCTTAAAACGTGTCAAGTTTGAAAACGCTGCTTGCATTCCTTTCGGAGAAAAAATAGAGAAATCATAACTTATTTTAAACTGTTGCAAAATTAGACATCTTTAAAAGCTATTTTCCTAAGGTCTACAAACTTGAAACCGTATGTGTTCATTTTTCACGATACATGCATTTCAGGTAAAAAATATCTTCTTTGAAACAAAGATGTTTGTCTTTTTATAGCATCTGCAATTTTCCAAAATGACAGGTGACGAAATTGGTGCCTCCGTGTTGGTGAAGTTTGATTTTTTTCTCGTAAGTTATGCCGTTAATCTTAAAACGAAGTTGACTTTCGGGCTACCTGGTGAGAGGTGCACGAAATATAAAATACTCAACGAAATATAAAACATCACCTTTGGACCCGTGTCGATCTCACCCTATAAGAACCCCAGCGTTTATCACGCTGCGCTGACAATACTACAGGATGCTCGAAAACGCATGTGCACCAACGCTTTGCTAAGACGACACGGTGGTGAAACCTGCGCGTCACTTTGCGTTCTACACTTAAAGCCTCCGAAATAGGTGCGCACGCCTTCCTACGTTTTCGAAGATAACTTCCAGATGGCGCTCGTGTCCGCTCATTCGCTTGCGCTGCACGGACCAACAATCTCTAACGCTGCGTCTTCAGAGTATAAATAACCAATTTTCTCGCGTAGAACATCAAACAAATGTTTTGTTCACTTTCTCCACACGCGAGATTATCGCCTTTTGATGACGTTCGCTGTGAGACATGCAGATACAGGGCCGATCTTTTTTTTGCATTTCCTTCGTTGCTACTGGCTATGGCAAAGTGACGTTGTTAGTGGGTGCTTCTTTCGGATGCGCGCATTAGTAAAGTCACGTGTTATTTTTGTATTTCGAAGGCTTTCTTTAGTAACTGATTGATTGATATATATGTGGGGTTTAACGTCCCAAAACCACTATATGATTATGAGAGACGCCGTAGTGGAGGGCTCCGGAAATTTAGACCACCTGGGGTTCTTTAACGTGCAACCAAATCTGAGCACACGGGCCTACAACATTTCCGCCTCCATCGGAAATGCAGCCGCCGCAGCCGGGATTTGAACCCGCTTTTTAGTAACTGAAAGACATGAGCACGCAATTAATATGTTTTTGAAAGTAGCACAGACAGATGTTTCAACATGGGCAAATCTGGCTCATTGACATTTTGATAATTGCACAAGTATTTTTAGTTGCAAATTAAATTATGACTAAATAATTATTTGTCATTAACAAAAAGCTATTATAGACTACTACAGTACACTGGGAACAGTCTACACCTGCCTTGCTGCGCGTAACACCATTCCTCTTTTTTTTTATAGAGAAGTGTTATAACTGGACCGTCTTCATAATGGATGACTGGGCTTCGCATAGGTAATTAAAACACAACAGAGCTTGAGAGAAATCCATATATAAAACCCTTGTTGGTTCTATTTCAGCACGATGTGCTGGTAGTTTCTATTAACAGCTGAGCCGAGAGAGCTCCAATTTAAGTGAAATACTAGGTACAATTACGTGTAATAAATCTCACTATTATGGAAGCGGCGGCCGCGAGCACGTCTTTCGTGGAAGGGAAGGACGATGATTGCGGGAGCGCTCGTGGGGAGCATTCAGCATAAATACAATGGTAATGATCTATAGAATGTACATGCATTCTATCATAGAATTCGACTGTGCTTTATTTTCTGGCAGTGTGACTGGTAAAATGAGACCACTAATACTATTGGAAAGGGAAGTTTAACGATTGTGCCTTGGACTGCCCTAGTTCGTTGATAACAATGTGCTCTACATGGAAACGCGTCTACCTTCATTGTTAAATATATTCAAAATACTTACTATCCAAACATTTTTAAACCAATACACTTCACCCTAGAGAGAATCGTTTTATGCTTTTTATTAAAGATCCAAGCTTATTTTTTGAAACTCGGTGGTCACGATTCCAATCCCTACAGGTTATGTTCGTTCGAGCGCTGCTAGAACCAGTGAACGTCACAATGAAACATGTTTTATCTACAAGTGACTTTAATTTAGACTTTCAGATAGCATTTCAGAATATTTACGCCTCTAACGCGAAGCAAATGCCGTTTCAATATTTAAATGATCGGTTACAAGATTACTTGGCACACGTGAACATAAACAACATAATTGCGACCGATGCATCCATATCAAATGAAAAGGCTGGGGCAGGTAACGTCTTGCGTTTACTTGACTGTTCCTTTTTGGTTAGGCTTCCAGAGTGATTGATTGATTGATTGATTGATAGATGGATGGATTTGTGGGGTTTAACGTCCCAAAACCACCATATGATTATGAGAGACGCCGTAGTGGAGGGCTCCGGAAATTTTGACCACTTGGGGTTCTTTAACGTGCACCCAAATCTGAGCACACGCGACTACGACATTTCGGCCTCCGTCAGAAATACAGCCGCCATAGCCGGGATTTGAATCCGCGACCTGCGGGTCAGCAGCCGAGCACCTTAGCCACTAGACCACCGCGGCGGGGAAGGCTTCCAAATTACACACCAATATTCATAGCATAATGACTTTCTATTGCACTAGCATTGTGCAAACTTCCTTCGGGCAAATCAAAAGCAGTCGTAATGGCAGATTTTTTTTCAGTTTATGCTGCTCTGTCTTCGGGAGCCACCTTAACATTTATGCATATGTTTCGACAGCCCATACCAACAAACTTGCAAAAACTTCAGCTGTTACGGGTACCGGGCCATCGTGGCATGTATCTTAATCAGAAGGCGGATGCACTGGCCACAGTTTTTCTTAGCGGTTCCCTTATCCCTTTTTTGCCTGATACGGCTTATGCGACAGCAGTGGGGTTTAGAAACCTTTGTTTGCATAATAAAATCAACACCTACTCACAGAATAAGTTTTGAGATTTCACACATCTAAGGTGCTGCTGGAATAGACAGTGGTGCGCAACATTGCAATTGAAAGTTACTTATACCAGATTGCGTTGTGGAACTCCACAACTAAATTATTAGATACATAAACTTGGTCTAAAGGCGTCACCTTTGTGTCAGGTTTGCGGAGAAATGGAAACAATACATAATTTCTTTTCATTCTGTCACCGATATTCTTATCAGCGGAAAAGACACCAGGTAGCTCCACTTGAAAAATCAGGGTTACAGTTAAATGTGGCAGTAATTTTATCGTTTGGCACCATTACATTAGGTTATAGCCACAGGGATGTCTGCTCTGAGGTATTTGAGTATATACTTAAAGGAAAGCAATTGCCATGCTAGTGTGACTTTTTTATATCATTCGTTCTGGACCCACCACACCCCTGTCCTAAAGTATATCTGATAGCCTGCATCGTTGCTCAGATATATTCTGTTTTTATTAGTGACATTAACGAGGTTCTTGTACTAGCAGACTTGGTGCCGTTAGGGTGTATACGAGGGACTATTGGTCAGCTGCCAGCTCGTAATAAGTTCACGTGCTACGTGACGCCTTACAGGCTCATAAAAAGAATGTGCCACACTCGCCGCTATGGCTACAGGTGGCGCTGACTGACACTCCCACGTTTAAATTCACATATGAACCCAATAAAGTGGCTGGGGGGACAGCCGCCGTGATAGCTCAGTGGTAGACCATCGAAAGCGTTATTCAAAGGTCGTAGGTTCAATTCCTGCTCACGGCAAGTTACTTTATCATCCACTCTTCTGTCTTTTCATTTACATTACATTGATTTTAATAACTTCCTCTATGCATTCCTTGGTATTGCTGCCTGTTAGATGTCATGTATATGTATATATATGCGCCGAAATACTAAGGATCATCATCGTCATCATCTTTTTGCATTGAATAAACCTTAACTTCCCACTGACATTAACCACCGGATTTATTGCCGATTCCCCTTCGAGGGTAAGAGACAATACAGAGGAACAAGTAAGCAAGCAAGCAGCCGCTGGCAGCAGGCCGTTGCAGCCGGGCATCGGTGGAGTAAACATGGCTGCTAGTTTGTTTCGGTGTCTCCTCTGGGATTCGCTGTAGCACGAAACCCCACATTTGGCGCCCAACGAGAAGGTCAACACCCCTGGGCCACGGATGTCGAAGCGACCTGGTAGTCTGCGACCATGGTCCTCACGATGACGCTAACCGCTGCAACATTTTCGTTGCAATATTTTCGTTGCAACATTTTGGTTGCAACATTTTCGTTGCAACATTTTCTGGCCAGGACGCGAAAGTATTGGTCGTCAATTTCACCGATGACCTGTGTACTTCATGACAGCTGGCACTTTCTTGGAGCTGGAGGTGCTCCGACGGGTTCTGCCAGCTGCACTGCGAGGGGCCGCGGAATTACAGCGATGACGGACTGCAAGAATATGTTCCGGCCAAGCAGCAGTTGTTCGGTAGGACTGACTGCAGCGCTCCTGAGACCGTTAAGGTAACGCACGTGCCGCGGCGATGCCACCTTCTTACCCAGCCATTCCTGTTTCACCTCTTTTTGGCTTTCCTCGAGGAGTTTGCCCTATTTGCTGGGAAAGTTGATGAGCCGATTTTTCAAGAGCGCCACTACTATGAGCCACCCGACGTTCCTCTCGAGCCCACTCGGGCCTCCACGACAACTTTGGCTTCATGGCTACATGACCTCTTTGTGGGCTACTATACTCCCTTTGGCATCCCGTCCTTGCACCCTATGCGCCTCGACCATGCTGCCGCAGATGATCCTCATCGTGAAACGATGAAGCAGCGTACCTGGGCAAATTTTGCCGTGAGCACAGATGGCGCACATGACGAGGCGGCCTCGGACGATGGGGTGGCACTACATGCTAACGACGTCTGCAGGTACGAGCATGCCTTCGGGAGCCTGAGTTCTGGGTCACTTACAATGGCCATGGTGATCGTCGGGGAAGAGGAAGGCGAGTTCCAGGAAGGTGAGGAAGAGACTGACTGGTGTCGGCACGGTGCGTAAGATGTCGCCGAGATTGGAGTGGACGCAAACGCAATCTAGGAGGCTGACGTGAGGCGAGACGGCCATGCGAACCGAGAGGCGGCAGGTGATGGCGTGCACAGAGGTGTCAACTGCGAACAGAAGACAATGAAGTCTGTGAAGGGACAGAGGAAGAAATGTGAAGAAAAGGAAAAGCCGGAAGGACCTTGATCTTGAGAAACTGTTGAAGGATGTTATCTTGGAAAGTGCCGTACTTCTTCTGGGGAAACCAAATAGGGTAGTCGGCATAGCAGTGAATATTTGGAAGAATATGTCGGCAGATGACTCGGACAGGGAAGTGGAGCATCACACTGATCTAGAGACCGAGAAAGTCAAGGCTGAATTGGCCGTGGCATTTGCCCAGAACAAGAACAAGTCGGCAGATGGACGTCATGTGAGCAGCTTTGAAGTGGCGTAAGGCAACATGAAGGCTATTACTTTAAAGCGCACGAAAAACAAGAGTGACGTGAAAGAGGGAGAAGCAACGTCGGCGGAAGTGGAGCAGGCGGTGGTCACCATCAGGGAAGAGTCAGCGAATAGCAAGGAGCAGAATGGCGGAAGGCCAATTGAAAGCATGAAGAGGATGCAGGGTACGCTCTGGAAGCAGATTCCGAGGGTTCTAGCGCCGACTACAAGGAGGAACAAGCGTTCCACAAGAAAAAAAACTCACATATATCCGTGGAATGCATCATGATGAGTGGGGTGAAGCATCTGTGAGTCCGTCCGCGCCTCCGTCCATTCTTTCGTTCTTGTTTCTGTTCATCCATGCAATGATCTGTGCGTCCATCCATCCATCCGTGCGTGCGTTCATCTGTGCATCCATCCATCTGTGTGTGCCCGTTCGTGCGTCTATACGTACGTCTGTCCGCGCGTCCGTCAGTGCATTCATCCGTTCATTCATGCGCCTGCCCACTCATTCATGCGTTCTTCTGTCCGTCTGTTCGTGCGTCTGTCCATTCGTCCGTCCATGTAGTGAACACTTCAAATATGGCCATCTCGCATATTTTCATCATAAATTCATCATATAAAAAGAAGTACCACCATTCAGTGGACATTTCGAGGACTAAACAAGAGGTGGCAGGGTGAACTAGAGTCGCGGGACGCGTGCACTTTATTACGCATGCGCTTCATGTCTAGTTCCCACCTTTAACCACCTCTTGTTCATAACACTGCGGCCCAACCCTCACTAAAGCTTGCTAAAACCAAGGAAGTTACGCCCGGTGAGTTGAACAAGGCAACCCTTTTTGGCCAAATAGTGCTAAAAGTGCGTCGTTCTGATATTAGTTTTTTTAAGTAAGCATCAAATTCAAGGCAAATTTTTTTGGAGAATATGTCACCGATACTCTCCTCTGTAGATTATTTCATCAGAAACAACTATCTTTTTTATTCATGACTTACATGCGCGGGTTTCATCCTCAATTCTAATGAGTGCGCGCGTGGCGCTCCTAGTCCTGCTGTGGAGGTGGCTACGTACTACTACGATGCACTACTGCTGTATAGATCGCGAACGCACGACCCACGTCCTAAGGAGCGTCGCCCTAAAAGGCAACCACGGACAATAGTAGCAACCATTCTGCCGCCTCAACAACTGCTGACCCGAAAAGGAGTAATGAACGCCGAGTTGCCGGTGTGTGGTCGTGTGTGCCATGTGCAGTCCGTCATGCCAAGGTTAGACAAGACAGTTGCATGGACTACCGGTGTAAAATAGCTGGCATCTTTTCCACTCTTTCTGAGGGGAGGAGGACAGTATGCCAGCGGGGGCCACGATCACAGCCAACGTGGCAGAGGAGGACGATGAGCGCGGGTGGGTTCGTGGCACGCGGTCAGCAGCTGCTGGCAACGGGAAGTTTCGGCCGAGCATCGGTGGAGACAAGATTATTGCTAGTTTGTCTCGTTATGTTCCGTGAGGGTTTCCGGGCTAGCCGCTTTCCGAAACCCCACAGTATGAAGAATGAAATTCGGCCCGGCAGGTAAACTTCAGCTCTGTGTCACTAGTTTCTGACTCTTATAATAAATTGAATTATTATTGCGTGCTACGCTTTGGCGGCATATGTTTGTCTTCACAAACGGGAAATTTGTTCAAACCCTTATGAAAAACATTCCCAGTCACGTTATGGTGAACGTGATAAAACAAATCACTTTGGACTTGTCATATAAAAAAACAGTCATTGATTTTTCTCGCAATCAGCTGGATTGGGCTGACTGAACGTCGAGACGTATTCGGTTGATCGAACCGAAAGGGTTGTGCTCACGTGCCCAATGCTCTTGATATGTGCACCTTAACACGGACATGTCACTCTCGGTGTATTTTTCTACCGACTAAACTCACATAATGTACACGTGTAATGAAAGACTCAACCACGTTATATTCTCTTTATTATACTTCCTTGAATCAAGGAAATGTTGAACACTTCACTCTCAAGTTAACGCAGAAGTCCAGCAACTGCCATTTAAAAGACTAATAAGACATGCGTGAAGCACGTACATTATCACGGATAACATGACGGTCTGCAATATCTCATATACCTCTATAGAATAATGCACAGATATGATTTTAGTGACATTTTTTGTGGGCACACTCCACTATGAAACAATTGAAAATGTGACTTCTCATTCAAGCAATACCGCTGTAGCGCCCGCCTACTTTCCAAGGCAATCAATTCATGAGAAAGTAGCAGGGGGCCAGCAGGGTTGATATGTTTTGCCATTATTCTTTGGCGCAGTCTCTGAGTACATGAGGGCCAAGAAAAGTGATAAGCTAGTCTATTAGAACCCGAAGCCTTCGCGGTCTTCACCCACTCTATCTTTTCATCTTCGCAACATTCACTGTAGCTATACAACTTGTCGTGGAGTGGCACTGTACATTCAAACGAATTGAAGCGCTTGTTGGCAAAGCAAGCCACGAAAAAGAAGAAAAAACAACAGAATCTCTTGATTGATGTTTGAGCGGGTTACTGTTTTGTACTACGGCTTCGTGAACATATCTCTTTTGTGCGTCTGTGTAGTAAATCAAACAAGGTCATGGTACCTATCCTTCTATCATGCGCTTGCGACGATAACGATTTCGCCTACGCGGACCTACCGCCTCAATGATCACAAAAAACAGTTGATTTACATTCAAATGTGGCGCTTGATTAACGCGCTCAAGCCGGCCTGCATGCACATAAAGTAGGCGTGAAGGAAGGGGCGTTGGTGGGAAAATGAATGCATATGTGGCCCGCAACGCACACGAATTGTTCATATGCACTCAGATAACGACAACTTAAGGCTGGCCCTTCTTCGCATTGGCTTCGTAAGAGCCACACAGCGTGCCATTGTCCAATGTCCACGTGTGCTTAGATGTGGCCCAGAGCTTGATGTGGACGAAGATCCAGATGATGGCACCCAGTGTCACTACGGAGCCGCAAAAGCGGAACAGGTTGTCATAAGATCCCACCTTGTCCCGGAAGTAGCCTGTATAAGAGCGCAATGAAGCACATATTGAGAGTATACTCTAAATAAAGGCGGCAAAGTACATGTTTTGGCAATACGGCTTCCTACTAACTGGCTTGCAGTTTTTTTTTGGCTGGTGCACATGAGCAAATGATAACTGGATCAGCCACAATCATAACGAAACCAAGTTGAAAGGTCTTCCTCGTTCAAGAATACTTCGGTCGATCGCTTTAATGGGCACCGCGAAGCTCTGGAGATGCCCAACCGCCTTTCAGATAGCCCTTAATGTCGGAACACAAATTATGCTTCAATGAACTTGCTACTTCCCAATTACATATCTAACAGCTTCCAGCACTACCCACGTCAGTATAATCCTGTCGAAAGCAATGACAGTGCTTTATTCATTCGAAAATATGGAAAGTTATGCCAAAGGCCTTAAGTCTGGAGGTAATGCTTCAAACTGCAGAGCCCTGAAGGAAACACAAGTTTAATACCAGGGAAAGTGTTCGCAGTCCACCAGTTTTCTAACCTTCATTTTGTCGTTCACCCTACCAACCAATTGAGGAAGCCTTTCATTATGGTAGTTGGCGGGTTTTCATGCTGGAAACAGCGACATAATCATCATACACGACGTTCCAAAGATGAGCACCACATGAGTTTATTAACCTGTATATATAACTGAGTACAGAGACCTGTAGCACTTTGCCCCTATGGCGAAATGCCACAGCCATAGTCGCAATCGAATTTACATCTTCCTTTTCGGTGGCCCCACACCGCAACTACTATTGCACCGCGGTGCCTTGAAATAAGCGTGGTTGCCTAGCCTACACAAACGAAAAGGTATTAGTAAACTTGTGACAACATATGTACATGTTAGACAGTATTCTTTCGTATTTAATGCATCGCGAGTGATGGGGTGCGCATGATAAATTTATTCATGTCCGATACACACAATATAATACGGGTCTGGGTACTGACTATATTCATGACTACCTATGATCGACGTTAGTTGACGCTACGCAACATAAAGCTAGTGTAGGGCTTGTTACATTTTTAAAGGCCCTGATGATGGCCTGGCGCCTGATTACACGTGCAGCGACCTCTTTATGTATTCAGAGAATTCGCAGCATGGCTTGAATTCCACAAGCAACTTCTTAAACTCGCAAGAACGTATCGGGTATTGTCATAAGATGACGCCAATACTCACCAATTACGAGTGGCTTTCCCAGTGACGTCATCCCCGCAGACGCTGACACCATGCCATACGCCATAGACACTCTTTCGATGCCGACGTACTCCGCGCACAGCACAGAAAACAACACTACCGTAGTGCCGATGCAGAATGCAATCGCCGTCGCCATTGCGAACACTACAGCGTAGCTCTCCGCTAGCGGAAGCATGATGTACAGAGATCCCATCCACACGAAGCTGATGGTCATCAGGCACTGACGAGTGAAGTATCCTCTGTCAGCCAGTGCCGGAAGTGTCAGCCGACCGACCAGGTCGGCCACTGAACTGGTTGAGAGCACGGTCACCGCGTGTGAAACACTTATTCCACGGTCAATCGCGAAATCAACCAGTAGTGAAATGTAGCACTCGAAGGCGAAGCTGAACGCAATGTAAGAGTACATCACCACGTAAAACATGGGACACGAGAACACGGTAAGGCCGTGACGAAATGATCCTGGCACTAATTCCTGTTTTTTCGCACTTGCGTGGCCATCTGCCGATCCATTTGGAATCGCATTGCAGCTGGCTTTTGCGGTGTGGCCAGCAGTGTCAGCCACACTGCGCAGTTTCTTCTCTTGGGCCTGCTTGTCCTTCTGCTCTTTCAGCTTCTTCTTCAGCCATGATGGCTGACGCAGAAACAGGCTGAAAGCCACGGCGTTCAGACAAAGAGCACCGAAAAGCAGCAGGGCACTTTTAAAGCCGTAGTGATTGGTTGTCAGCTCGAGGAACTTTGGAAAAACGAATGTGCCCATGGTAGCACCAGCGAAATTGATTCCCATGGCAAGACCTTTGTAGCGAATGAAGTGCTCGTTGATGACAGTTGGAATAACGACAAACAGCATACCACTGCCGATTGCTGAAAGGAGAGAAGATATTACGATCTTCGTACTCTGGAAAGCCACAACTACTTATCACCTAGAGAGCCCAACACAATATATTCACAACAAAGGTCTAAAAAACGCCTATAACCACCCCACAGCACCGCTGGCAGGCTGAAGCCAGGGTACATGTGCCTGAATGTGGCTCACATGTGCCTGTATTGAGACGTAATTGAGGTAGACACGACATCCCCGCAATAATATTGATGTGGGTTGTCAACTCTAACAGTAGAAGTTTACCTGACAATGTTACTCATTTTTCAGATAATTGCATTAACACTGTACTTGTCGTCACGTCACCTCTTTGCATTTGAGAACACACGTTCGTAATGTTACACTTTAGTGGTGAACAGGTAGCAAATCAAAGAAAGCAAAAACAAGACTTAGATACCTCCACTTATAATGTACACTCAATAGTAACCACTTTGATGGGTTTTTATTTAACCGTGAATGTATTTATCATGTAAAAGGTACTATTTTCAAAGCATAAAGAAACGCTCGGTTCTGTTGAATCTAGCTTTAATGAACCAGAAGTGGCTTTTCATAGACTCGAAACAAATCTGATTCGTAAGTTATTTCCCAGTGACGTCATACCCGCAGACGCTGATGACGTCACTGGGAAATAACTTACGAATTAGATCTGTTTCGAGTCTATGAAAAGTCACTTTCAACCAAACTCAACCAAACACAGCATCAACTTAGTGGTGCCTTTCTAAAAACCTAGCATAAAGTATCGCTTCGTGAAACGTATAGAAAGGAAGCGTCACTTCACAAGACGTATTAAACGAAGCATAACCTCTTAAGGTTCCAGACCAGCTAGGTTCCACTCAGTTCAATTCCTTCTGTAGCCTTGAGTCTCTAGTGGCAGCTGCAGTATTTTTCGCAACTACGCACGTGAACATACAGATAAGAGTTTTCATTTTTAATTTTTTAAAAGGCGTTCATATATAGTTTGTACGTGCTCATTGAGGGCTTTGAACATGGCTTAAGGTATATGTCGTATATTGTGGCCTTGAGTGATTCATTATCTCGAATACCATTCTAGAGTCAATTCAATGCTTCAGTGAGAGCATATAGCTGGGAGCTTCTCTCGTGTAGTGTCAGTACAGAGCAACAAAGCTACAGAAAGAACAGTACACATAACAGTACAATGCACGCTCTGTTTATTAGCTTTAAGATATCTATCTGCTTGAATTTAAGAAGGTATCATTGTGCTTCATGCTTGTCTCTTTCTAGCGTCATAAATGTGCACCTACGTTATGCATGCCTTTCAAAATCTTTTGTGCACTGTCTGAAATAATGAATGCAATATTCTTGGTACTTGTGAAATTTACGGTTTTTTCTTCTGTTTTTCTCACTCGAAGCAAGGTACTCTAACAAAGAAAGAGTTTATAGGCAACACAAGTGCACCTACCAGTCAAAAATTGATCGTTTAGTTGCTATGAAATCCATAGGCCATCGTTGAAGTCCGTGTTTACTAGCATTTTCTCATGCAATAAATATTAGAAGCCTACTTACAGTGGACAATGCCCAAGCTGAAAACGAGGTATTCAGTGTTGGTGGCGAAGTACGAAACCATGAGTCCAAGGGCTCCAATGGAGCCGCCGACTATTGCCACAGGTCGTGGAGTATACCGATGCGCTAAGGGCCCTGCAATGAGACCTGGAAATACAGACGTAAATATAATACGCTATTTACCTGAATTGCCTCTCGAAAGAATGCGCTTTAAACGTAGTACGATGTGAACAGTACCATGGCCTTATTTAAGGCGCCTTCTACATTAGCCCGGATGCTACCCAGTATATTCAAAATCCTTGATGATTGTTTGATATGTGGGGTTTAACGTCCCAAAACTACCATATGATTAAAGACGCCGTAGTGGAGGGCTCCGGAATTTCGACCACCTGGGGTTCTTTACCATGCACCCAAATCTGAGCACATGGGCCTAAAACGTTTCCGCCTCATTCGGCAATGCAGCCACCAAAGCCGGGATTGCATCCCGCGACCTGCGGGTCAGCAGCCGAGTACTTTAGCCATTAGACCACCGCGCGGGGCTTCAAAATCCTTATGTCATGCAGGGAAATTAGTTACACACAATTCAACTTCTATAGATGAGCACTTGCCAGCTCATGTTCCCAAGATACTCTAGTTTTTAATTTTTCATCAAGTTTCCAAAACACTCTAGTATCTGGTAGTTCACCGTTATTAATATTCGTGCACGTGAATCTTGCGTGGCAACTACGAATGAGGTATTCTTGCATTAAGGTCAACATTTATCAGCCGACGAATGAACAAGACGTGCGAACAAGTCATAAGCAGTTAAACGATTTGACAAACTTCTTGCTAGCTTTGGCAGTTTTTCTGATATTCATATCTACGAATGTATTGCTGATCAAATGAGCGTTGCTTCCGATGAATAGTATAGTCATGTACTGTCATAAGCTGCGTTCCTCTGTGTGAGCTCACCTTAAAAGCTCTAGCGTTGTTCGCAGTGGTCCCTTCGTTCAAGATATTTTCATTTGAGTACAGACTACTCGAGCTTGCAACATTTTGCGTGATGATTGCCTTCCGAATAAGTTTCACACAATTGCAATTTCGGGCCAATTATACATATGTGCAAAGGGAATGCAGTGCACTTTGTATGTTCCTTTCGTTCCAGGCTATCTTGAAAGCGCTTGCTTATGTCAACACTTGTGGGCATAAATTTTAGTATAACTCATAGGGCGAAACTCAGACAGCGGGATATTGAGCAGTCATTCTTGTTGCACCGTTGTAGATAATAAGGAAACTCATGTGACTGAACCTGTTAGCAGCAGCACACCGCCGAGTAATATGATGGGCCATGCAGCCTGTGTTCTGGTGGCGCCGAAGGTGTCCAGAATGGCCACGTACAAGAAGCCACTCGATCTTCGTCCACCGACGCCGAAAAATGTAGCAAGGGCGCACGCTCCTGCAAATCAAGCAAGCGCGAGTTTCACACACACCCAGCGCGTGTACACGCACGCACACACACTCACAAATAGCATTGTCGTTTTACTGTAAATGAAGTACAAAGGAATTGTACTAATTTGCAAATTAACGTTTGCAGCTGACATGATTACACTATGGCATGCTATAAATGATTGAAGATGTACCACCCCGCGAGTATGTAGTACTTCAATGGAGTTCTTCAGGTCAATGCGGCTTGTCAGCTCGGGGCTCAGTGACGAGATGCACGTCCATGTATTTTTTTTTGCCCTTTGGCAACGTTACTTACTCCTTGACCTAATGTGAGTAAAGTTGCCAGTAATGTTACAACCACCATTCTGCCATATTTGATTTTGCAGTGCAGCCGATAATCTGCTTACTACACTAGAGATTGCTTCTAAAGGGCTCCGCAAAGTTCAGGTTACAAAGGGTACATTCGCATAGTTTATTTACTTAATAATTGTTTTACTTATATCACACTGTATAAAAAGCCGTAATTGGGAGAGAGCGAAAAAGGAAAACGCTTAAAAGAACAGAATTTCAGCAAGCAGCCAAAACTTTCGAGCTACTCATGCACAAAAAAATGCGCATCGCGCAAGTTTATAAATTAATGTTCTTCGTGAAGCACTCGTGGTACTCGCACTCACTCAATTTTACTGGGGACTCGTACGTAAAACCATAATGCGCAAAGGCCTCGGTGGAACACCTTACTGCCTAATCTTTTTTTTTCGTGCTCAATAGTGTTAGATATGTAGTGTGTGATTGTAATATGTAGTAACATTTATTATTGACAGCTTGATCACGCTTAGTCGTAAGAAAAATTGCCCACTACGGCGCTTTTATACATGCCGGAAAAGCTTGCTGTGGATTAAGCGATGACGTACACTCACTAGTCTTGTCCGTGGACTCGCTGCTTATATGAACACGTCGTTGTCAGCACGAAAAAGGGACTCTTCAACAACGCCAGAAAAGCACCATTCATCACGCACCTTACATCTCACTGTCAGTCATGCCGACTAGGACCGCAAACAGTGAGTAAGAGAACACAACACTTTATTCCCTCAGGGTCATATAATGAAGGCTAGCATGAAATGAAACGCTCAAAACGGTACATGGTAATTTTCAATTTGGCACATTACTTGCAAATACAGCTTACCAATCAAAAACAAAGACCGAAGGTTGAATGCAAACACAACAGGCACTGCAGGCACTGCAATGCTGTAGTTGCGCTTTTGGCTCACGCTGTTTGCACCCCATTCTCATAACACAGACCATTCTCATAACACAGAAGTCATGCAGAGTAGTTACTCTTCATAGTAGGCCTCCTTTGAACATATCTCAGACTACAAATATCAGACGAAATTCCTATGGCGGGCTCGCATAGCGTGGTGTAGAAGAGTTACATGCTTACACAGAAAAGGAGTTTAGTCGAAACAGATCAAACGTTTCAACAACGATCTGGTTAAACTGGGTTTTCTATCAATATCGACCGTACCTTTAAGTTGTGGACCCAGTAGTGCGCCATATGTGAATCTAAGCGTTCAAATTAAATAAATGTCACACAGTTCTATCGAGCTTTCATTAAGAAAGAGTATATAGCGGGAAACCTAGAGACGACTGTAAAAACTATATTGCAATACTTATGTATAAATCATTACACTAGCATTATGCAGTGTGTTCTGCGTATACATGGTCCATAGGACGTCACTTATTAATTCAGTTTGAACCAGAATAGACAATTAAAGAAATCTCACCTGCCGTCATCCAGCTGTGGATGCTGTCGGGCCCGTAACGAGGTATTCCTTTTCTCGCATTGCTCGTAGGCGAAGTTGCACACCCGTTCTTTTTCTCGGCAAGAGTGGACGCCTGGTCTGAGACAGTCATGGCGACCAGGCAAGACGGGCACTTCTAATCACGGGCCATGCACTGCAGGTAAAAAAAAAAGAAAAACTCCTAAATGACTCATCGAAGCTCTCTTAGACCACTGCGCGCCGCGTGTCGGCAGTACCCTTGAATATTGAATGTCGACGCTGCACACACCCACGCCCGTCGAAATACAACTATTGAATCAGAACAAGCAGGGGGTTTAGTGTAGAGTATACGGCTATTCTTTTCTCCGTTCTATCCAATAACTACCCGGGTACCTTCTTACCTGCTATCTTTGGTACGGTGCCAGCCGGGCTTCAAAGCGACTGAGCAATCGCACTGTCACTAAAAGTAACATGTCCCGCCCGTATATGTGCTAGACGACCACAACCCTTCGCCGACGGGGCCTTCAAGTTCCCCATGAAGGTCTCAACAAAGTCCCGACAGCTTGAAAGGCAGGACGGGCCGCAGAGCGTAGACGTGTGCCTAATCGAAAGTACACGTGCAGCCGAGTTTTGTTCCCTCTCACCGTTGCGCAAAATTTGTCTTCCTTGACAGGGCATGGCGAGACGCCGGCTTACTAGTGTGGCTCACTCGGACACGTTCCTCTTCGGTGCCTAGGCAACTCCGCGAGACGGCTTGAATTGAAAAGAAGAACATGGTGGCGGAAATAACATTCACGGCTCACAATCTATAGATTATGCTTATACAATATAACACGCGCCTATATTGTATTGTCTCACCACCAAACTTCTTTAAATAAGCAAGAGTGAAAAGTAAGCGGGAATAACGTTGCTGAACATGCATCGAATGCTTACAATAAGATACTGATATCTTGGTACAACACTCTTAGATGGAGCCAGGTCCGTTGCCAGAATTAATTTTTTGTGGGGACGGGGGAATCAATTTCGAAAGCTTAGAAAATAATAAACCTCGTAAATTTATTGTTTATTCTCAGTAAAGCACCCCATTTTTCCTGGGAAGGGAGATAGGCAGCTAATGCATGCCCCCCCCCCCCTCCATGGCTACTGGCATGAATGGAGCCATGGAAGCAGGGAAGCAAGAGCATAGTGTAAGAGCTTAAAGTGAAAATGCAGCTACAGCTACATACTTTGAATATGTGGAATACGCAAACATTTTCCCGTTGTGTTTCTATCCCAATATTAAGCGTGAGGTGTCTTGCATGTCGAAACCATCATATGAGGCGCACCAATTCAGAGGTCTCTGGCAATTTTCACCTTTTAGGTTTAGCAGCCAGGCGCCAAAACCTATGTGCCCCACGGCAGCGCTGTGTAGCCTACGTCTGAAATGGGTGGTTAAAATACACCTTTCAACGTTAGATATGCTGTTATCTCCTTAGCTGAGTGAGTGTCGCATTTGGTGCTTTGTGGTATGATACATACCGATAGTCACGGAAACATGAGTAGTTAATTTAATGCAGTAATGTAAACCGATGTGTCTCTAGGCTGCTTATTGTGCTTTTATCTCCCCGTCTTCGTGGAAGCGCCGAAGTGAATCATTCCAATCGGCCACGTTGCGGCCGGTGTAACACTGTACAAAGAAATAAAAATATATCCCAGTACTTGAAGTTTTATGCGAACTCAATTGTACATCCGCGACCCATGCACCATAAGGCTCATGCACCTGTTCTTGTCTGCGCCCTAGTCTGATGCCGAAGACTGCACAAGCTAAGTGTTTTCATCCAGGCATTGCCACACACCATCGGGCCCTTCGAACATTCGCGCATTGTTTCTTCAAAGAAGATGCTGTACCTAATTGCACCCACACGTTATCACCGTCATAACGCAAGGTGGCGGCTTTGGCGCCTGTGCGACAATGCACTATCTTTGCGCACGCCTCTGTGTGTTGCAGCAAAGTGTCCTACGTTCAGCCTAACATTCAAATTGTACAGGTGCGTCCAACGAGAGCGTAGTGCGAAATTTCGAAAATTGGCCGTACAAAATTACAATGCGGTAATAACTGTTAAAGTTATTGCGTACAGCAACTACGATATGATTATGAGAGATGCCGCAGCGGAGCGATGCGAAAATTTCAATTACCTGGGATTCGGTAAGGTGCACCTAAATCTCAAGACAGAGACCTCTAGGATTTCGCCTTCCCCGAAATGTGGCTGCCGTGTCCTTGACTCAATCCCCCATCTTTCGTTGCATTAGCTGAGTACATTCATCAGCTAAGCATCGCTTGAGAAAACAAAGTGAGCAATAAATGGGGTGTTGACGGGCTTTTCACAGCACTAGGCTAGCTGAGGAGGTTGCACCAAGCTGTTATTGAAAAAAGGAGGCAACTACGATCAAACAAACATGCCACCAGGTTCATTTTTGTATTGAAGGCATTGTTTACACCAACTCTTTGTTGGGCCGGAAATATTACGTAGCGTTGACGGGATTCTGCTTAAATTACCGACCAAGAAAGCCCCGGACAGCGGTATCATTGCTTTCCGTGAGCGGGAGGTGGGGGGTAGAGGAGGGGGCTTTGTTAACTATTGTAAGCGGTGTGAGCGCACCTCAGCATATAATGCAACGCAAGTGTTGGGATGGGATCGCAACCAGATCTGGCGAGATATTTGTACGGTTGTTCACATACGCCAGGAGGCAGAGAGGCGCTTCGGTGGGGCCTCAGTTGCCCTCACATAAAGAGAAAGAAACAGAGAGAGATTAGCTTTTTGTTGTGTTTCTTGCATGAGCTGCACCTGTGCAGCACGATGACAGAATGATGACACTACAATCAGTTTGAATGTTTTTTCTCATTCTTTTTGTTATGAGCTTACATGTCTCAGATTGCAAATAAAATTTTCACTTAAAGTCTAGCGGCCACCCTGCTTGCATCTTTCTGAGCCCTGGTTTTTCTGCACTGCAGCATGTGTTCAAGTCAGTACCAGCTGCCCCCAGTATCAGCTGTAGAGCCGTTACCTCGTATTGACTCCATATGCGGTAGCTTTGCAATGCTCTCCTCAATCGGCATCATTGAACTTGTTTTTACTCTGTGACGCGAGTTAAGCTTGTACGGTCTGGTTCGACCTGAATCTCAGACCACTCGCTTGTGGGTAGTATAGGCTGCCACAATGCCCAGCTACCGCTTGTCAGAGATGACTAAGGAAAGTGTTCCACCTACTGGGCGTGAGCTTCCGGTGGTGTAGAAGGTAGCTTATGGCACAAGTGGCGGCAACTGAATGCACAGTAGTGACCCCTATGTACCCTTCAAAGTAGTCTGCATTGACTATATTAAACGTGTTACTAGTTGCCGCCGTTCGCAAATGCCCGATGTGGTCTATTCTCAGAGTATGAAAAAAAATGTGCATATGGGCGTGATCGGTGTGAGAAGCTCGGATTCCCATCAAGGACGCCGCTTGTTTTGTTGGCACACTTTAACGCACAGTCTTGTTTTTTGTCCATTCTCGACCACGGATTATGCTCTGCCAACAAAATTATTGTTGAGAAAACATAATCGAATCACCACGATTTTCCCTCCGTTGTAGTTCGCAATCAGGCGCCCACATCCCGCTGTCGCGCTCCTGTTTGGTGACAGGACAGCGAAGAGGCGCTGCATCTCTTTCACTGTATTGCAGTACGTAGAAGCAGCACGTCACAGTAACAAACACTCTGTGAAAGTTCGTGTTAGTGTTGGCTACCGCATCGCCTCTCATTTAAAAGTTTTTCTTGCATAGGAGGTTATGGGATTTTACGTGCCAAAACTGTAAACAGCGTCGTGGACCGTCTGATGACCTCCTCTCTTTTTTTTTACAACGTATCTTTTCTCTCATCCTTTATCCCCCTTACCCCCTTCCCCAGTACAGGGTAGCCAGCCGGTCTGAGGACTGGCTAACCTTCCTGTCTTTCCTCATTTATTCCTCCTCCTCCTCCTTACGTGCCAAAGTATCAATGCCATTATAGGGCGGACGTCATAGATGGAGGGCTCCAAAAACATTTGAGCACCTTGGGCTTTTTAAAGTGCATTGAAATAAAGGCGGACATTTGTTTCTTGCATTAGGCTCCCTAAAATTGCGCCAGCATTTCACGCCCAAACAAATTGTTTACAAACTATCAACATTAGGAAGCACGCGCATTCGTGCAGCCCAAGTAGCTTGAGGTAATTCCACAATACGACTTGTGAAATTAAGTCCAACAGTATTCGTTTCAACAGTATTCTCCGCAGTAACTGTAGCAATGCATTCATCACTCTTTTCAGCAATGCACTTACGATGATGGCATACAGGATCGGTTTGATCTGTCATTTGTCTGTAATGAACGTGAGCACCCGTGAGGGTTCGTCTGTGCACACTCCTGTAACGAAAGCAATCGCGCAGAACACGTGTTGTTTGAATGTACGAGGTCTTGTTTTTCAGAACTCGACCTTCACGCCTCTGCGAAAGTTTTTTTTTTACTACTCCAGACAATTGCAAACAGGCCGGCGTGGTTTCCGCTAGCACCCCTGGGTGTCTTCGTCACGCTCCACCTTTGTGGCCTGCTATTGATACCACTACCACGTGGGAAGCCCCACATAATCCTAAGATGTAGATGCAGAGACATAAGCTCAGCCAGTCAGAAATAACGCAGCTGGAACTCGCATTTGCAACTACTCTGGCACAAGCAACATGTGGGTTTGCTGGCGACGGCATTACCCAGTGACGCAAAGAAGACGATTTCACTCTAACAATGTTCAGAAGTTGAGCTTAAACATCTGTAAAAAATAAAATACAGGATCGATTACTTAAACATCTTCGAATTATCATTGCAGATTCTAGGTTTCTGTAGTACAAGTGATACATCAGTCACAACGGCTTGTATTTCAATGGAAGTAACTGCCCGTCAGTAAATAGATGCCTGCGTCAGCATATGTCCCTGTCCATAAGCGGCAATAAAATGACAGCCCTGACAG
This sequence comes from Rhipicephalus microplus, assembly GCF_043290135.1. NCBI lineage: Eukaryota > Metazoa > Arthropoda > Arachnida > Ixodida > Ixodidae > Rhipicephalus > Rhipicephalus microplus. Next base: position 2,013,790 of record NW_027464614.1, on the reverse strand, counting down.
CTAAACATGAAGTCATCGCGCAACCAGTGTAAGTGTGGCAGTGTGATGATTGAACGTAAGGAGTGTAATTTATATCCTTGTTTTTATTTTGTTTTGTCGAACAATAATAACAACCAACAAATGATAAAACAAATGAAGGTGGTTGTTATTTGAAGTAACTACGATGTAACTGCGGAAAAATTGGAGCAGCCTAAAACTACCTGGCTGCTTGAATGAACAAAACCCGCTACTGTCATTTTGCAGACACTTATGACGCATATACAGTATCTTTTGGTTTCTTCAATCCGCATTATTTTTATTGGTGTGGCTATCCACCAGCTAACATGATTATTTCGCAACACCGAAGCTCTGTAGAACTATTAGTCGTTGGTGATGAAAAGAAAGTACTATATAATCAATGCCGGCTCAAGATTTCGCCACGTGAAGTTTTTACGCCATCCTTCGTAAAAATTAGTAAGCGAAGCTGCATAAATAATTGTAACATCAAAATTTCGCAAGAACAGTTTTTAATTAAAAAGTACACACTGCCATTACCAGAACTTCTTTCGTGCGATCTTTCGAAATCAGTGTTACAGAAAGTTAAAGCTTGTTCGTGATTACAGGCACTATATGTGTTATGTGTAATGAAAGCTTAGCGTCGTCTGTCTTATGAGTAGCATCAGAAATGCCTATTCAACCATCATCTTTCCACCCTTTCTTTTTAGTGCCTAATCGGATCCATATTACTTTATTAAAAGATTTGTTCTTCGGCTAACTCTGCATGCATCTTGAAAACAGCACAACAATCTCATGACGAAGGAGGAAGCAACAACGGGACAGTTGTTTTTTTTTTCTTCGTCCTTCTGTGTATGCGAGGTTTTTTGAGATAAATAAAAACCAACTAGCCCAAATCATCGTTCTCCTAAACTTAGCATGCATGCTGACACTCCTTCACATGAGTATAAAATTACGCGCTAGTTATTCATGATGTGTCAGTGAACACCGAAATTCGTGGAATAAACGAAATCTCATGCCGGTGTCACACAGGCACTTTTGATCGTAATCTGGGCCGCTTCGGATCGTAATTCTGGATTGTGATAAGACGTTCTTCGCTGCTCCATAATACAGCCTATTTCGAATCAAATGTGGTGCCACGTAAAGAACCAAATCTTGAATGTGGTGCCAAATCATGATCGTCTTAATTACTGATCGTGCAGCAGCGACTGTGAGAATGCCCCCGCGCAATCAGAATTAGTAGCAAATCATTCATGTGACTAATTCGACATTCTCTGCTTTTTGGATGATTTGAATAAATTTGAGTGTAATAAATAATATAATTGCGAACAACTTGCTTGGAAATTTCTCGATCTGTTCAGACATCACAAAAATACATTCGAGAATGCTATGCGCACGCAAGCCTCCACAGTTATCCACTTTAAAAACGTGGTTGCAAAACAGACATGACTGTTTATTTTTGAACCCAAATAAATATAATACAAACACAATACAGTACCCGTGACTTAGTGATATGGCACTCCTGTTTAGCTGATAAAGTGTTTGTAGCAATGCCTTTTGGATGTGTATGAAGAAAAGGAATGCTGGGATTAGAAAACTTTTTCCTAAAGCTAAGGTTTCTGTGACCTGTGTAACAGAAACAAGCTGTGCGACAAGATTATTCTTGCAGCTCTCCGTAAAAGTTTTCGATTATCATTTTGACACTCTTAGTGTGTTTTTCTCGGCCACAACGCATAAAAAAGGTGTTCTACTTCGCAAGAGAGTGAGGGACAGGAGGGGCTTGCCATGACACGCTTTTCAAGTTTCTGTTGGCTGAGTTGCGTTTGGTACGCGTGATTGGTCATTTTGTCATGTGCCATGCTGTTGATATCATGCATTATTTTGTGCCCCCTGACATCGCTGTGTTTTTATGACTACGTGACCCACGAGGCTGTTCTCAATGCTCTTGAAGCAGCTGAACTTGGAGGTCGTGTCTTTTGATGGGTTAGAAGCTACCTCACAAAGAGATCCATGTTCGTTTTAACTGAAGATGGGTCTATGAATAAGTATTTCACAAGTCGTGGGGTGCCACAAGGTGGTGTTTTGAGTCCAACACTTTTCAACCTGGTTCTCGTGGGGCTCATCGAAATGCTGTCACAGACGGCTTATATATCTCTCTACGCTGACGATATCTGCATTTGGGCGTCCGGCGTGACACGGCCTCAAGTGCACGCAAGAATACAGAAAGCGGCAACAATGACATCGACATACCTTCGCCAGCAAGGTTTGACTATCGCCACAGAAAAGTGCGCAGCGGTGGCGTTTACACGCAAACCGATGTCTTTCTACGCATTGTGCATCGATGGCAAATCAATCCCATATAAGAGCACATATAGATTCTTAGGCGTCATCGTAGATCGTGACCTAACCTGAAGCCCGCATGTCACATACCTGAAGAAAAAGCTCATTGGAATTGAGAATGTATTCAAGTTCGTCGCCGGAAAATCATGGGGCCCATCCGTGCACTCCATGTTGCAGCTTTATACAGCCTTCTTTCTCGGAACTCTCCGGTACAGCCTTTCTGTCCTGTCCAACACGTGCAAGACTAACATCCGTGCACTGCAAAGCGTACAAGCCCAAGCACTTCGGACATGCCTTGGCCTTCCAAGATGCTCATCGACAGTGTCAACTATTGTTATTGCACAAGAACAACCGGTGACAACGCACATCATTGTCGAGACGCTGACAGCGCACATTCGGCATTTATCACGGCTACCGTCACATCATTTAACGTGTTTGACAGCTCGGAGGCCCCATTCTTCGTACTGCGGTATCGTGACAAAACATCAGGACATACTACCACCTGGCTTCAAACTTGCCATGCATCCAGCAACTGCGCCATGGAGTCTTCATCAACCTGACGTGCGCTTATCAGTTCCTGGAATCTTTAAGAAGGCACGCATGTCAACGCTAGCCCTGAAGCAACTGACTTTGCGTCTGTTGGACGAAAGGTACTTCGACCGCATACATGTTTACACCGATGGCTCGACTAATTCCAACAGCTCCACAGGAGCGGTGGTTGTTCCATCTGAAAATGTGTTGCTTCAGTACAAGTTTTCTCACACCACGACGTCGACAGCAGCAGAGCTCGCAGCACTTCAAGGTGCAGTAAATTACATTCTTGGCCAGCAACCTAACCAATGGGCCATCTTTTGCGACTCCAGGTCAGCCTTACAGTCACTACGGTTTGTTATGCAGCACGGGCTACATGAACAATCAGTATATCAGATAAGGCACGACTACCACGAAGCGCTCGCGGAAGGTCACGATATTGTATTTCAGAGGTTGCCGAGTCATTTCCGAATCGTCGGCAATGACCGCGCGGATGAAGCTGCTCGATCGGCTCATGATCAAGACCAGCGCACGCCCATACCACTCTTGAGAACGGACGCTGCAAGGCTACTACAATCACTTGCTCGCCGTATATCTCTCCTACAATGGAATGCGCAGGGTTTCTCCAACACGCACCTGTGTTCGATCGACCCAAACTTGCAACTTCGTTTGCCCTCCGGGTTCCCATGATGCGCTGAAACTTTACTGTGTCGCATGAGGTTGGGCGTGGCATTTACGAATTCGCACTCTCGTCTCCTTGGAATGGCGAGCACTTCGGCATGCAACATCTGCGCCTGCGAGGAAACGCTTGAGTACATTTTATGTCATTGCCCAGCATACCTGACCGAACGACGTATTATAGAAGCCAAGCTCTGTCAGCTGGATTCACGGCCGCTTACAGAAGAGAAGATCCTGGGACTTTGGCCGACGGCTTCCCATACGCGCAAAGCCACGAAAGCCCTCTTGTACTTTTTAAGGACCACCAGACTTCACGACCGGTTGTGAAAGAACTGTGCGAGACCGTGCTGTGTAGTCTCGAGCTGACTTTTCATGCTTCTCTTTCTTACTCCTCTTATTTTCTATCTCTTTTCGTTCTACTATTCTCCTTTTCCTCCATCCAAAGTGTAGAGTAGCCAACCGAGCCAAGCTTGGTTAACCTCCCTGCCTTTCCTCTCTATTTATCTCTCTCTTTCTCTCTTAGGCTGAAACATTTAAATCAGGATTATACGAGCTTGACTGGATTCCAGCCTTTCTTTCTAACCGAACAAAGTTTCTTTTGGCTAAATATGTCTGCTCCCGCATCTAACCGGTGCTCTCAGGTGTTTCCCGAGGCTCTGTCTTGAGACCCTTGCTGTTCCTCGTTTTCACGAATGACTTGCCTACTCACGTCTCATCAAAGGTATGCATACTCACTGATGACTGCATAGTTTATCCGTAAATAGTAAGATTCAGTTATGTGTCCGCAGTGGCCGTACGCACGCAGCCAGCCAGCCATTCACAATGGTTGGCTTCAGCCATTCGCTGCGCGTCCACGGCCATTCGCTGCGGACGCGCAACTCAATAAACTTAATAAGTAACGAAGATGACGTTGCCTCAATTGAGACGTGGTCCTAAATAACATATTGCAGCGAGGGCTGTTATGAGATCACAACTCCGGTCATGCGCAGTTGTCAGCCGCCACCGCCATCACCAGCGTTCGTAACCACATCACACGAATTTAGAAAAAAAAATCCAAGCACCAATGACACAGTAAGGCCCGAACCCGGGTCAACCGTGTACCAGCCCAGTATTCCACAACTGAGCTACACCTGTGCTTTTTTCTTTATTGCATGGAAATAAGGCAATAAAACTATGCGATACACAGCAATACAATCAATCGTTTCAAATATATGATACGTGCACAATTGCACAAGACACAATTTCATACAGTACAACGAACCTTCAATAGTCTGGTAAACAAACACACACGTCCAGAAGTCCAAGCCACTCCGGAACAGGGTTGAAAGTCTCTACAAGAATACTCACCTTGGCTGCCTATACAAGGAAAACAAACTTGGCCGAGCGAGGTGGCTCGGCATGTCTGTCAACTACGCGGCTCTTCCATAATAAATAAAGGCTTAATAACCTAATTAGATCGTATGGAGCCTTATTGTTAAGGTTCGTTTCAAACGGTAGGAGCTTAACTCCATGAGCTGTGATAGGCAATATTTTATGGTTCTCTCAAGAATGTCCCAGAAACGACACGCATCCCAGCAATGAGTAAAAAAATGCTTGATTGTTGAGGCTCGTTGCGCAGTCTACAATTGAGAGACCTGGGCACGTATATACCTTTTTTTATGAAGCCACGTCTTTACAGATATTGTGGAGGTGTGACGCTGAAACAAAAACGTTTTCAATACGGGTGATATACACATTTTAAGCTCATGGTAGAACACATCATAATCATTTTGAGATAAATATTGCTGTCCATAAACAGCTTCAGGGAAAAGGGTGCTGACAAGAGCAGCAGTGAGTGTCGTTTTGTATACACTGTATAAACATTATCAAGTAAATCTGGCTTTCAAAAACAACATCTCCTCGACAATCTTTTTCAAAAAACGTTAGAAGTGCGAGTTTTCAGCCACTCTTTTCTTGACAAAAAAGAGGGAGGTGGTAAGCAAGTCGATTCGAGATAACAGCTAAAAGAAACGGGTGACACACAGCCTTAAAATAAAAAAAAATCTGATCACCAGTGTGCCTTCAAGCAAATGCACAAGAATAAGCCCCCGCCCCCTTCCCCTTCTCAAGCGGAAAAAAAGATGTCTTTTCACTTGGCTTCTCAAGAAGAATCCTAAATGAAGCAGGCAAAGATCCGGTGAAACACCTGGATATGTACGCGAGAGCAGTGCAATACTTGTAGAATGCACACAAATTTGATGCAAAAAAGATGTTGCTTGCCTTATCTATCGAAAAAACGAAAAGATCTCGCCCTTGCCAAGTTGACACTTTTCGACAGATGGTGGTTAACTTTTGAGGGAGCATAGAGACAAAGAAATCTCCAATTTTCAGAATTAAAACAGATGTCACAACAAATAACACGGCCATCGCCAGCAACATGCAGCGACAGCAAAAAGTGAACCAGCACCTTTCTGCGCTGGGTCACCCTTTGCTCCACGTGCGTTGCTAATATACAGATCGTAATCTGGAAACGTTTCAAGTGCAGAGCTGACATCTAGATCTGACCGAACTTTTGTGTCTTTCACTGCAACAACATCAACGTCATGTTGCCTAAGCACATGGTCTAACTGCCACTGACGCCTCAAATTTCTTAAGCCACGTACGTTCAGCGTCGCTACACATAGGGAGCAGGTAAGCGATGAAGTCATTTTGCTTACTTAAAATTTTGTTGATACCTTTGTGCCACAGGCACACTTGTGGCTTTACCTCCCTCACACTCTTTTGTGGCACCTTCTTGAGAAAGCGGTGCGTTTCTCAACTACTTCCGAAAGACACAACACCTTGTCTACATGATTACGCGTGTTCTGCTGCATCCGACGCCACCACTCTTGCTTCTTCACCCTCCGGAGCAGGGTGTTTTTTTTTTGCTTGGCAGCTATTCATTGCCTATTCTAAACTTCTTCATCAGAAGGCTTTCCCTGGTGTTTTTGTTGCTACGTTCAATGACAGCGTCTTCTTCCCGGTTATCGTCATTTGTGCTTTTCGAAGCGCCATTGTGACTGTTCGGCGTGGTCTCCGCCATCAAGTGTTCATTTTATTTTATGCCTTCTACGGCTTCTTCGGACGCATTGATGACCTCCGGGACGTCGAATAGAGGGTCAAATTGAGGCTGTTCTGTGCGAGAGTAGCCTGAACTCAGCTTGCTTGCATAGGTTGACACGCAAGCATCCGACTGATGACCAAAGCGATGGTACTGCAAGTACCTCGGTGCTTTGCCCTGCCGACGAACATGTCCCACTCGCTTGCAACGAAGACACAGCGGAGGCCTACCAGAAATAAGCAATAGACGCTGGTGACCAGTTATGGTGGTGATAATGTGTCCTATTGAGCTGGCAGTGATGCCACCCTTGAGTTGTAGGGTCACATCCCGGTTTGTTGTGAACCATTGCTCCATATCGGCACATCTCCATGTCTTTCTCTTTATGAACTTCACGAGACCATAAGCTTGAAACGCCTATTTCACACGTCTGGTTTCCAAGTGAGGTGTAAGGCATAGCAGCTTTAGCCTAATATTCTTGGTTTCCGGATCGATCACCACGCATTTACGACCTTTCACACAAAGCTCGTCACGAGTAACAAGCTTCTGCTTCGCAATTCTGCTTGCACAGGTAACCATTCATACGTGGATTATTTGATACTGCTCCACGCCTTACAACGTCTGCAGTAGTCAGTACTTCAAGCAGAGCACCACGGAAATCTGGGGCTCAGTATGGTGTGCCACCGAAGTCCGCATGGAAGAAAAGGGAGTGCAAAAGGTCATTACCGTTTGGTAGACGCGTTAGGACGACCTTGTAGCTTGCGTATTCATCAGGAGAGAGAGAAAGAGAATAAAATGAGGGAAAGGCAGGGAGTTTAACCAGAAAATGAAGGATCCGGTTTGCTACCCTGCGTAGGGGAAGGGGGATTGGGGAAGAAAGATTAGAAAGAAAGCGAAGAGGGAAATAGACGCGCGCCATAAAAAGGGTGGGGGGGAGCTGGGGTGCTACAGTCTATACAATAGGCCGCTGCCACGCAAAAAGTTCAGTAAGGCCTTCACTGATTTTCTGTGAGCACACAAATCATGTCGTATTTCCAGCACTGATTGTTCAGACAAAGTTCTGTCGTCAAGGCGAGCTAACGCAGCAGCTAGTTGCCATCTTTGCACGCTGTAAAGAGGGCAGTGACAGAGAACGTGCTCTATAGCTTCATCGCTGCCGCGATTCATAAGGAAGCAGAGTTGATGATCCTCGGCTTGTGGCCGATAGGCTGTTCGCACCAGAGAGCATGTTTGTTTGTTCGTTTCCCTGGACTGATGGCTCATACCCACTCAGGGGGATTCGCCAAGAAAGCTTAGTGCAGTAGTTCTGTGAGCATTTTAACTATGTTTAATTATTTGTATTATAATATGACTAATATAAAAAACCACATAAAGAGAGCGCAAATAAGAAAAAAATAGAAAAATCAGGTTGAGAAATTTTGAGATTTCAGGTGTTGTGATTACTACTCAGCTGCGTTTACTTCACTTTGCCATTTGGAATTTTTTGTGGGGGAGGGTAATAAATAATAATTATTTGATAGAAGATCACAAAGGTATACATTTGGATGCCTGAATATAATCGCAAACGGTATATAAAGCATTCCTGTGGCAATGTCCCAAAAGTGAGGCACCAAAGCTTAGTGCAGTTTCCGCCGTCAATCTATACGCCTATTTTTAGAAATGGAATAACTGGAAACCTTTTTCGAAGTATAGCATATCGGCGACAATACAGAAAATAGTGTTCTAGTAGGACACAACTATTCCACACGGCTTCTTCTTGTTGTGACTTGCCAAACTTGCCTCAGGCACTCTTGATGTCGGGAAAGCAATCGCGTTAATACGACTTGTGAAGCGTTTTAAAACAGCGAAAGAACAACCAGTCGTCGAACAATTCGAACAGCGTAACGAGTTGGCCATCCAACACTCCATCCCATTAGAAAAGCTTGTTCTTGTTGCCCAATAATTGTGGCGCATCCTCACCTCAGTCATAACTCCTCATCGTCGTCAGCCACTGCGTGAACAATTAGCACAATATTCCTTGCAAATGTTCCGCAAATACCACGCTTCTCAGAGGAATGATGAAAAACAGCACAGCGAATGCCGGCCTACTACCCCCAAAAATTATTATTAATGCCGTAGTGGGTATCAAGTGTGTTTGCAGTAGTTACCAATTGAGTGTTTTGAAGACGCTCTGCAAGGCCGCTCTTCTAGCTTTTGCGGGGACTGTGCTGCACCATCCGCGCAGGCCTGGCGTTCTTTTTACCTTCTGCCAATTATGGCACATGGAAGGGAACATTTCAAAATGCAAAACAATTTCTTTGCGCCGCACTTCAATTGTTGTTCTACAGTATCATCCTAACGATACTTTCCTTTCCTTACTCTTGAGCAGACAAGTTGCTTTCATAGGTACTTCTAGGTACCTATGATACACTAGGCCTGCCGTTCGAACAGTGGAAAAAGAATCTACACTGGATCTCAAGAACTATGTTTTTTCCCACAGTTCTCAAGGAAATCCTCTATAACCTTTCAAAGGTGACGAAAAGCTCAGAAATCACTTCAATCCTCCGTCGTCGCATTATTGAGTGGCTTAGCTTTGACCTTTTTCGTTGCAAAATATAAGTATGTTGTTGCTTATCATCATGCTCTGTTACAGTATGCCCTGCCAGACTTATGAATGTTTTGTAGTATTGCTTTTAGGTTATGAGTAACTGTTACATCATCTGCAACAGTAGCTTTTGTCTCCATCTCTTTAGGTTTCCGACCCCGTGTGTAACATTCCAGACCGTTAACTTGGGCTAAGCCTACAGGACTCAACCCTAGTTAGCCTCCTGCCTTTTGGTTAACATTCTTTCCCCTTCTAACAGCTTCATGTGATTTCAACAAAGTGTCAATCTGTAGCGAGTATTTATTTGTGTCATAACACACCAGGAAATGTTTTATAATTGTGAATATTCTTGTGGAGTCGTATTAAAATTGACTTTTCAGTGAAATAAGATATGTAGTCAGGGAACAAAACAGTACAATCAGGCAATAGATGGAATGTGAGAATTCAAATTAAAAGGCCCTGCTTCAAGTTTTTCACAGAACAGTGAAAGGGAGCTTTTACATCCATCGAAAATGCATTCTTTATGACGATATCATTAATATATGAGAGCTACATCCAGAATGGGACAGAAAGAAGTATTAGGAGGAGTTTAGGATATAAATTAATTTATCAGCAGAACATTTGAAAATAGCGCAACTGAAGCTTGTCTGCATGCATGTCTGAGAATGTAACACGCGTAGTCATGTGTAACGTCTAGGAAGCAGGCACGTCTAAGTTATGGATAGCATTTTTTGTAAACTTGCTGCTGAATGTTACCTTAGAAGTGGTGACAGCAAAAATAGTCAAGATTATGTAGACATAACACTCTTTCCTCTTTTTATGAAGCAGTTGAGGATTTGGTGAAATGTACAAACAGAAAAGTTAAACCAAAATCCTCATGAATTAAACTACATCTTACCAAGATTTCAATATGAAAGCTTGGGTCTGGCATGAATACCTATATCTACGGTACTGCGGCAACATTGGCTAACATGTTTTTCCATCACTTGTTCCTTTCGTTGACCTGTACAGATATCCAGGAAAGCTCTGCTGCGAAGCTGTTCGGCAGCTTGTTTTTCACCATGCTCTCTTGAAAGACTCACTGGGGTCTGGATGTGTATGTTTCAGATCCCCAATTTTTATTTTCACACATGAGTCTACAGAAAACTTACCATTGTGACAATGTAAAAAGTGGTGACAAAAGACTTGGAATTTTCATGTGCAATTGTTTGTGATATTTATTCTACACTTCTTAAGGCACTACGAATCAAAATTTTTTAATTAATTACGAAGAGGCAGTTATAACACTTTTTTTCGAAAATATACTACGTTTTTAAGTCATGTTGAGTACGTAATATTGTGTATGAAGCATTGTGTTTAGTAAGTAAGTTGGTCTGTCAAGGAAACTGCTGCATGCATTTTCAGCCAAGCTTCTGTTTCTATTTGTGACCTAGGCCTGCAAACTACCTATACTAAACCGCATTGGTATACTTTGGGTGTTTTTTTAGAAAAAGTCAGGAAAATGAACCTTGCTTTAGGAAATGGTTGTTACTCTTAGGTTTTTTCTTGACTTTAGAAACTAACAAAGTTACCTGTCTACTCATATACTGTTTTTAAACATGCAGAATTTATTGCACCGTGGCTGGAAATTCAAGTGCAAGTTTAAAATTGAAGTTCTTCAATGATGGGGAGGTGGCTGAAATGCGACAGAAACACGGAAAGCATGGTCTTCCGTCATCATCATCTACATCTGCAAAACGCCTCTGCAGTGAAGTCGGTTTATTTTGAATTTTAAGCGCGAATCACTATTGTTGGCAGCAGCGGCTGTACCAGCGAGCGCACACCTAAGATTTCGCTCCATATTTTTCAGCCGCAACAGGAGAAGACGCTGTGACTGAAAGCACCGCGGATTCAGGCCGGCGCACTTCGGTACTCGTGTTGGCATCAATCTTTAATCGAAAAGAGAGGCACAACGAAAGATTGCGCTGTTGACGTCACCGGCTGCCACAGCGACGCTACTCGGACACGGCCAACGAAATTTCTACGAGGGGTGCGAACCATCATTTGGCAGCAGCGGCATGACCAGCGAGCACACGCCTAAGAATATTCTCTATATTTTTCAAATGGGCGAAAATCTTTTTATGCCATTGTTCTGCTTTCCGCCGCTGCTGCCAAGAGTTGGTGTGTAGTTGTAGTGTGAAACTGCAGTGACTTGTCACAATTACGTTGTTTTTCACGTCATCTTGAACCAGAAGATGGACGCCCACTTCTGGCTTGTTCCGAATGTAAATTCGCATTCCACCTAGGTGCATGCTCAGGCGTTTCGGAAGAAGCGTGCAAAAAACGGGGGAAAAACATGCAAGTGTGATAAGTGCAAGACTGGCGCCCAGAAATCTGGGACTGATGCGGATGGGGTGTCAACTGAAAGCATAGTAGCGCAGCAACTCCACTCACTTGAACTTAAGATTGATGCACGCCTAGCTTTGCCAAGCAAGCTCCAATCAATGGAAACAGCTGTGCAGTTTCTGTCGAATAAGTTTGATGAATTCAGTGAACGACTACACGCCAAAGAAACAGGTACGAAAGTCTTGTCGAAGATAGTCGATAAGCTAGAGAAAAGCAAGGTAGATAAAGATGTGGCTTTGATGGCACAAGATTTAGACAAGCTAGAATATCGTAGCCGACGTATGAACCTAGAAATACATTGCATTAAGGAAACTGAGAGTGAGGATCTTGTAGCAAAAGTGAATGAAATTGTGAAACAAATATCACTTCCCTCCCTGACCCGCAGTGATCTTGAAACCATCCATCGGCTACCCGCTAAGCCAGGCAAGACTCGTGGCAATATTGTGCACTTCATGAATCAAGAAACAAGAAACAACTGGCTCTCAAAGCGGCGACAGCTCAAAAGCGAAAACAGTAACGCATACATTTGTGAGAACATGACTCGACAGGCGCGAGAACTGCTCACTATGACCAAAGAATGGGCTAAGAAAACGGGTTTTGCATTCGTGTGGCATGCCAACGGTAAGGTGCTAGTGAGGCGAGCGAATAGCGAAAAAGCAGTGGTCATTCGGGGAAGAGAGGACATGATACGTTTATCATGAAGAGTGGTAACAGTTGTGTATTTCTCGGGTTATCCAGTCCCAAGATGTCGTCGCACTCACCATCCGTATTCCTATGCGATCTTCCAACCTCAAGAAGCGGCTCTGCGCTCTCATTTTTTGGGACGAAGCTCCTTAAAGCGGCACCCGTTCGTCCCTCGTAGTAGGTAACATGTCTTCCGCTATGACCTCCAAGGGGGTGCCAGTGGACGATTTCTCCTGTGCGTTGTTGAACAATAAAAAATCGAAGCGTTTGCGTTAACTAAAAGACAAATTCTTCTGTCTCTCATTCCTCATTAGCAGCCATTAACATGTTCCAGTAGAAAACGTTAGTAGAAGTACAAGTGTAAGTGTTAGCTAAAAGCCGACTTCTGCTGTCTCCCATTCCCAGTAGCAGCCATTGTTTACCTCCGTAATTAATGTTCAAAACGCCGTTGATTGATGAAAAAAACGAACGACAGACGCCAGATGTTTTCTGAAAGCAAAACGAAAAGACGCCAGATGTTTCTAAAGCAAAACGAAAAGACGCCAGCTGCTTACCAAAAGACGCCAGGTGTTTTCTAAAGCAATGGTTTTATAATCAAAGCCATAACGCGATACAGGTTTGAGGTTGACGATGCTCGTTTCCTTCGGTGTGTGCTCGTATGAATAAGGATGCCGAAAGTAGAATAAACTTTTTCTAAACACATATACTATGAACTCGAGGTGGTTAAAGGTGGGAAATAGACCCGAAGCGCAAGCCGTAAGAAAGTGTGCGTGTGCCACCTCTTGTTTAGTCCTTAAAATCTCCGCTTGATTGCGGTGCTTCTATAGGAGGAATAAATAATGAAAAGATCTGAGATGGTGGTACTTGGAGCGTTCAATAGATGGACGAACGGACAAACAGACAGATGCATGGATGGACGCATAAACGGACGCAGGGGTGGATGCATGGATGAACCCAGAGCGGACGCGCGAACAGACGCACGAACAGACGCACGCACGGACAGGCGGATGGACGCATGGACGGTCACACAGACAGACGCATGGGCGGACGGAAGCAAGAACGAATGGACCGACGAATGCTTCGCCCCACTCTCCGTCATTTACTCTGTAGATATGCTGCAATTTTTTTTCATTTAAATGCCAGAAGTTTAAGAAAGAATTTTGATCAGATAAGCATGTTGTTGTCGGAAACTAATTATCCATTTGATATATATTGCTTTACTGAAACATGGCTGTCATCAGATGATGATTGTATTTTGATTGATGGTTATGAGTGCATTTCTGCATACCTATTACGAAAGCGTGGTGGTGGTGTCTGTGTGTATGTCCGTGCAAACCTCCCATATAGAATTGTTGCCGAGTTTAAGGTCGCAGGTGATAGCTATGAGTGTATAATGTTAGAATGTTCCAATGTGTTATTTTCTGTGATTTATCGCCCTCCTACTGGTTGAATAGAAAGTTTTTTGAATTTCATTGAGAAATCACTGAACAGATCTCTAGATTCTCGCCTACAGACTGTGTTGATAGGCGACTTTAACATCAATGTGTCACTAGATAACCCCAGCTACGTACGCCTAAATGAACTAATCGAAGCATATGGTTGTATGAATGTAATTAGCACCCGAACAAGAATAACCGCCACATCGGAAACAACGTTAGACCTATGTGTTACAAGTTTCGATACTACTAACGTCAAAGCAGGCGCAATTACTACCGACATTAGCGACCATTTTCCAACATACTGCTTTCTACCAGGCAATCGTGTAATCAGAAGTAAGGATGAAGTGCTGTTTTGGAGTTATTCTAGCCCAAACAATAAACTTTTTGAGAACCTTATCTCTTGAATTGACTGGAGCACGGTTATAGAAGAAAGAGATCCCAATAAATCATACAACATATTTTTAAAACACTTGCAGCTTTATATGACGCGTGCTTCCCTCTTAAGCCCTGCAAAAAACACAGAAAATGCAGAAAACCATAAGTGACAGTGGAACTATACAACAGAAATAAAGTCAAAAACAACATTTTTCGAGTTTTCCTATCTTCCAGAGACGAAAACGATTTACGTAATTTCAAAAAATTTCGTAATACACTTAACAAAGAATTGAAGATAGCCAAGACGTAATACTACATTATTAAATTTACTACTCATTCAGGATTCACGCCTGCTGTGGGACAAAATAAATCAGTTCACTAACAAAAGGAGATATCCAGACGAATAAAAATTGAAAACTGGGCATGAGTAAATTATAAATCGCTGACACCATTAACAAATACTTTTTAACAGTTGGTGAGTTTACAACAGACAGCACGGAAACGTGTTGCGAGAACTATATAGCATGAAGTTACCCGCCTAGTGTATTCCTGTTTCCTACTGATCAACAAGAAGTGGTAAAGCTAATCACGTCATTAAAGGATAACTGTGCTTGCGGCCCAGATGACATTAAGCCAAAGCCTTTAAAGGCTATAAGTCACAATATCGCTACACCACTAACGCACATTTATAACTTGATGCTATCTTCAGGTGTTTTTCCCGATCAAATGAAACTTGCGAAAGTAACTGCCATTCATAAAGGTTGGTCATTTGATGAGCTTAACAATTACAGACCTATATCTGTACTCTCTGTGTTCGCGAAAATGGCTGAGCGAGTTATATATAAGAGGACTACGGGCTTTCTGAACGCAAACAATATAATAGAAACAGACCAGTATGGATTTCGCAAAAACAAGTCTGCTGAGTCGGCTCTACTCAGCATCAAATAATACATTCTAGACAACATTGAAAACAAACTTTTTACACTAGGAATATTTCTGGATTTTAGAAAGGCATTCGACAGTATACAACACAATCTACTTTTACGAAAACTACCGTATTATAACATTCGGGGTACCACACCGAAATTAATACAAAGTTATCTCTCGTCTAGAAAACAATATACCGTTGTAAATATTACACACTCTCAAGTTGAACACATTAAGTATAGTGTCCCCCAGGTATCGATTCTTGGACCTATCCTATTCCTGCTGTTCATTAATGATATCGTAAATATCGATGGACACAAAAATTAATATTGTACGCTGACGACACAAATGTATTTTTCGCAGGTTCAAACGTATGTGAACTTTATAAAGAAGCTAACGTTTGGATGGAGAAACTAAATTTATAGTTAAACGCAAATAAACTTCAATCGAATATCGCTAAAACAAAATACATGTTTTTCAAGCCTAAAGGAGTAGCTCACCTACCATGCACTCCAATTTACTTCCAGAGCACCTAGATTCAGCGCACAACAACAATAAAATCTCTGGGAGTTCCATTTCAAGAACAACTTTCTTGGTCTCCCCACATTGACACAATAAAAAAAGATCTTTCCAGGTGAACCGGTATTTAAATAGACTGAGATACTACGTCCCATCAAATGTCAAGCTGCAAATTTACTACGCACTAGTACATTCACGACTATCATACTGCTTTTTGGTGTGGCTAACAACGACCACCACAAACCTTAATTCTCTGTTGATATTACAAAAGCGTGCTATACGTGCTATATCTAACACTCCCTTTTACGATAGTGCTCGACCATAATTTAAAATGTACAAAGTATTGCCTATAAAACTGTTATACAGACATAAGCTATGTCTAGAGATATTACACCAGTATAAACTTAATACATCACTAATCTTGGACACATATTATGTGAAACAAACACCATACGAGCTGAGAAAGAGCCTAATATACAAATATAGATCACGCACGAACTACGGCGACCAACGATTAGCGTCACAAATTCCAAACATTCTAAACAAACACCCAACTATATTACATTTACTGGAAGACGGAATTTCAGCTAGATCATTTAAAAAAATAACGAAAGAGTTCCTAGTGAATGAAAGCGATGCTTTTTATGATTTTTGAAATTTGTAATAATTGATGTTTTTGTATTCGTTGCACATTGTTCAGTATTGTCTCTTTGCCTGTTGTTTGTTATACTCTAATTTGTCTTGTAGAGCAACTCGATTTCCTAGCCAAGATGTCTCTCGTTAATTTATTTGATAGAAAACATGCATATGTTTGTATTTGCCACCACTTGAATAAGGACTGTTTATATTTCTATTCCTTTATTCACACTTCTGGCAGTTCCTGTTTGACTATGGTACCCGTGTAAAAAAACACGTGATGTTGTAATTTTCTGAGTACTGTACTTGTGGTATGTTTCTGCTTTGCTGCCAGGGTGGCACGACCAAGTCAGGCTTTTACTTGCCCTTTAGTCGTGTCCCCCAAGGCAATCTTATTCAATTTTGCTTTGAATAAAAGCAAACCAAACCAAACCAAAATAGTGCCATGCTGTCATAGGCTGTTATCGTGCGCTGTTGTCGTCGCTTGGCGTAACATAGGCAAAACGAGTATATTATAGCCGTTTGAGCGTGCGCTTGTGCCGAAAAGAAAACTTCCTTTTGTTTTTCGAGTGCCTTCATAATAATAATAATGTAGGGAAAATGGTATACGCAAGATGAACAGAAAATGCGCTTGTTACATAGAAGTAAAGTAGTTTATTTACCTTCTTGCAGCCTGCTTTCACTGGATGCATTTTGATATTTTAAACGTTCATGTAGCTCAGCACTATATGATCACGTCAGGAGGCACCTGTGAAGTTACTAGTAAAAATGTGTTTTGAAGACACGTTTTCAACCTAATAGAGAATGCTTCGCTTTGTTACAGGAACATCTGAAAAGTATTCAATCCACTGAAGATGAGCAGAGTGTCGAGATGGACACAAAATATATGCAGCAAGAAATGAAGAAAGCGACGCCATCTTTGGAGAAACTCACCGACTCAATCACCAGGACATTTCATGCTCGGCGGCATTGGGTCGAAGATTCAAGACCACAAACATCTGGTATGAATTGCTGCAGCAGTACCCGGCGCTTGAAAACCTTGAGCCAGCAAGTGTCAGATGCTGTGTGCATCTCGCAGTATCAATACTTTCCTGTACCTGTTATTTCAGATGTTCCACGAGTTCAAATTGCTTGGTTGGAAACCACGAATGGAAACGATTGTGCATGCAGCACAGAAGTATGTTGACTCAATAGTAAACTTGATGAGGGAAAAGATGGAACCGATAACCTCAGAGCTGCTTGGAATGGCCGAAGGAACCAGTGAGGGTGACAAAAAATGTACTAACACAAGGGCCTTTGATGCACTAAAATAGTATTTAGAGTGCATGCAACACAAATTTATATTGCAGTGCTGACAACTCTTTCATTCCTCGCGGCTCTTCCATGCACTGTGAATGAAAGAAAAATCATCATCATTCCTCAAATACACAGTAAGTCATTGTCAAAGGTCTAGGATACTTTACACAGATCTTTAGTTTGTATTACCCTATCGTGTTGGGGTCACAGCATCATTGTTTGAGGAGGCCAATGTCTCCCAGAAGCCCTGCAGTTTCCACACGGGTAGTGTGGGTTGTACCGGTTCTACTGGTTTTGTCCCCTTTCATAAATCTTTTCAGGGTGAAAAGATACCTTTGCACTCTCTGCACTCAGAATAAAGCTGAAGTGTTGTACGATTCTACAATACTGTTTATATACCTTGATTATTGCATAGATCTATATATATTGCTTGCTTTTTCTTGAATTGTGTTGATAATTTCAACCTGCCGCCCACCTCTGGAGCAGGAAGCTTTCCAATTTATATAGAAAATTATTTAAAACGCATGACGGCAAGTTCTCACAGCCGTGTGCGTTTCAGGAAAGTATGCATCCAGATTGAGCTTCTTTTGTGTAGCTACATTCCTTTTTGCCGCTCTCTTGAGGTGCAATTCACTTGATTGACATATGCATTGAACGGTAATAATCAAGGTATTTTTGCTGCTTATAAGAGAAGTGCAGCTACTCAGATTAAATTATAAAATTTGTGTGTTGTTACTCATCATACGCGTAATGTTCAAGCAAGGTCATTGAACTCATTGGAATAGCCTACTGTGTACTACTATATTGCCACGTTCTATTTCCCAAGTTTTTGTTATCGTCCCAAAACACCACACCATTCTCAGCGCGAACCGCGCCTGCAGTTTTCGAGAAGGTTCCGGACAGTAGTAGATCATTTCGATAAGATCACGCCCACTGTGCGAACGGTACAGATTGTTTTGGAACCTACGCCGCCGCCAGCGATAACGCTAGAACATTCGACGGCAAGAGTATAAATGCCGACGCGCTTCGCCGCTTGTCAGTTGTTGATCGAAGGCCGACGCTCCGTTCGCCGCTATCAGTCCGAGACTGCTATCTGTGCGAGACTGCTGCTGTAATTGAACTTTCCGTTTACCGGGCACAGGTTCGCCCAAATAAACAGTTAAATCCCAACACGAGTCTCTTGTCTTCGGCCACGTCACGACCCCGTGACATCTGGTAGAAGTGCTGCTTCGTTCATGTACCGGACGCCACCGTCAAGCCGTAAACTCAGCCCACGTCGCGGAGAAGATACTGCCGCCAACTAGGAGCAGCGAACAAGCCGCCGACAGCAAGGGCTACCACTGGAGTACGGGATTCTAGAAGACAAGGCGCGGAAGACCAAGGCCATGACCGCGACTGCAGTGACAATGACAACCGCTGCATCCCAGCCCACGATGGTCATGCATCAACCCAGGGAACCACCAATTTTCCATGGATCATCGTTCGAAGACCCGGAGTCCTGGCTAGAAACATACGACCATGTGGCCGCCCTCAACCACTGGGACAAGGAAAAAAAGCTCCGTCGTGTGTACTTCTACCTGGAAGACACCGCAAGGACCTGGCTAGAGAATTGTGAGTCCACGTTCCGAACGTGGGATGTCTTCTGCGGCGCATTTCTGCAAACGTTCGCGAGCGTCGCTCACAAAGAAAAGGCCGCTGCTCAACTAGAAACCCGGGTTCAGCTACCAAATGAGAAGGTTGGAATTTTCACAGAGACTACCCGCCTATTTCGTCACGCTGACCCAGACATGCCTGAGGAGAAGAAAGTTCGTTTCCTCATGTGAGGGGTCAAACAGGAGCTCTTCGCGGGACTAATGAGGAATCCACCGAACACCGTCCAAGAATTTGTATCCAAGGCGACCACCATCGAAAAAACCCTTGACATGCGCACCAAACAGTATAATCGTCGCCTGACTCCAGAATGCGCTGCTGCTCAAACCAGTGACTCCGAAAACCTGCGTGAAACGATCCGAGCGATCGTGCGGGAAGAGCTGCGCAAACTGTTGCTTTCGGCGCACCCTCAAGTGGATTCGATCGCCGACATTGTGCGAGAAGAAGTTTGGCAATCACTTCAAATTCCCCAAACCCCGCTGCCCCAGCCAGAAACTATTAGCTACGCCGCTGCAGTGCGCCAAAACGCTCCTCCCCGTCCACGCCAAAACGCCGCCCCGTCGCACTTCCGTCGCCGGACACCACCGCCGCCATCACCCCCACCGACGACCTACCGTTCGCCAGCGGCCAGCGCAGTGCGTCGAGGAAAACCGAGGTTTGGCGCACCCCTGACCACCGCCCACTGTGCTACCACTGCGGCGTGGCCGGGCACACTTACCGCCATTGCCAGTACCGACAAATGGGACTGCGTGGCTTCGCCGTCGATGCACCACGTCCGCAGCCAGGGGAACGGCCACGTGACATCGCCGACTACCTGACAGGAACTCAATGGACACCCCGAAGTCCTTCCCGTTCGCCGTCACCGAGCCGCCGCATGTCACCGCACCCCCGGCAGTACTCCGGCCCAACGCGGGACCGGTCTCCTAGCCCGTATCCGGGAAACTAAGGGCAGCAACCGGTGGAGGTGCGGTTGCTGTGCGACGAACTACCGAAGATTCTCCGACGACGACGACGCCGCGATGGAGCTTTCCGAACACAGTGCCAACCAGGCAAAGCCATGATGGCGAAAGCTCCCTTACCGGAGGTGGCCTGACGACGCAACTTGAAAGCAGCGGATGAAGCCGACGCAGCCGTGACCCGACGCCACGCCCTAACTGTAATGCGAGACTGCGAACTAGCGACATCGACGTTCTTATTGACGGCCACAGCGTGACCGCTCTCGTCGATACTGGAGCCGACTATTCTGTCATCAGTGGGTCGTTCGCCGCGAAGTTAAAGAAAGTTAGGACAGCTTGGAAAGGCCCTGAAATCCGCACAGCCGGAGGTCATCTTGTAACGCCTGCAGGAATCTGCACAGCGATAGTCACCATTAACGGCCGTATTTATCCTACAGACTTCGTAGTCCTGCAGCGTTGCTCGAGAGATGTCATCCTTGGCATGGACTTCTTATACCTCCATGGTGCTGTCATCAACCTAAAAACAAAGTCGATAAGGTTATCCACAGAAAAAGCACTACCACCACGCACGCCGTCAAGACTCCATGCCTTGAATGTGCTGGAAGAACAAGTCACCATTCCGCCTCGCTCAAGCGTCATTATTTCAGTCGGTGTTCCTAAATCACCTGACTTGGAAGGCGTCGTTGAAGGAAGTCAGCATCTGTTGGTCACCCGAAATATTTGCGTCACAAGAGGAATAGCAGAGTGTCGGGGAGGCGAAGCAACGGTTACGCTCACGAATTTCAGCAATGAGTACAAACATGTGAACAAAAGAACAACGGTCACATACATCGAAGAAATTGTCGAAGCCACCAGTGCTTTCGCCCTCGCCGATTCTGCGGAACCTGCTCAGAGGAACCAAGCCCCTCCCATAGCTTTCGACGTCAATCCCAGACTACCAAACGATAAGCAAGAACAGCTAAACGCCCTGCTCCTACAATAAGAAGATTGCTTTTCGTCGTCATTGACAATTCGGCAGACCCCAATCACGAAACATCGCATCATAACTGAAGAAAATGCCAGACCACTCCGTCAGAGTCCATACAGGGTTTCGACGCGAGAACGTGAAGCCATGAAGAGACAAGCTGTTGAAATGCTGCGGGATGACATTATCCAGCCATCCAAGAGTCCATGGGCATCCTCCGTGGTGTTAGTGAAGAAAAAAAATGGGACCCTACGTTTCTGCGTCGATTATCGCTGCCTGAACAAAATCACAAGAAAGGACGTGTATCCTCTCCCACGAATAGACAATGCACTTGATCGGCTCCATAACGCCAAGTACTTTTCGTCAATGGACCTCAAGACTGGCTATTGGCAAATCAAAGTCGACAAAAGAGACCGAGAGAAGACGGCGTTTATAACACCGGACGGCCTCTTTGAGTTTAGGGTGATGCCCTTTGGCCTTTGCTCAGCGCCTGCAACTTTTCAACGCGTTATGGATAGAGTACTGGCAGGATTGAAGTGGCAAACTTGCCTTGTGTACTTGGACGACGTCGTCGTGTTTTCTTCAAGTTTCGACGAGAATCTTCGGCGCCTTGAAGCTGTACTTCAAGCCGTCAAGACGTCCGGACTCACACTGAAGCCAGAAAAGTGCAGATTTGCGTATGAGGAGCTCTTGTTTCTGGGACATGTTATCAGCAAGTCTGTAGTTCGTCCCGATCCACGGAAAACAGCCGCCATCGCCGACTTCCCGCCGCCCACTGACAAGAAGGCCGTGCGCCGATTTCTGGGCCTGTGCGCCTAATAAAAGCGGTTCGTGAAAAACTTCGCCCGCATCACCGATCCTCTCACTAACCTTACCAAGGCCGACGTGGAGTTCAAGTGGGAAACGCCACAGGAACACGCTTTCCAGGAGCTTAAACATCGCCTCCAGGCGCCTCCGTTACTTGCATGTTTCGACGAATTCGCCGAGACAGAAATACATACTGACGCAAGCAGCGTAGGTCTTGGCGCCGTTTTTATGCAGAGGGCTGACGGACTTGAAAAGGTTATTAGTTACGCCAGCCAATCGCTATCCAAAGCAGAAGCAAATTATTCCACAACAGAAAAGGAGTGCCTCGCCATCATCTGGCCTACGTCGAAATTTCGCCCCTACCTCTACGGCAGGCCCTTCAAAGTTGTGAGTGACCACCACGCCTGGTGTTGGCTAGCCACCTTGAAGGACCCTTCAGGTCGCTTCGCACGATGGAGCCTGAGACTTCAAGAGTATGACATTACTGTCATTTACAAGTCCGGCAAAAAACACTCTGACGCCAACTGTCTGTCTCGTGCGCCTGTCGACCAACCGCTACCCGACGACGCGGATGACGAGTACTTCTTGGGAACGATAACTACCGACGACTTCGCTGAACGACAGCGGGCCGACCCGGAACTTAAGGCCCTAATAGAATACCTCGAAGGCAGGACCGCCGAAGTCCCGAAGGTATTCAAGCGCGCACTTGCGTCGTTCTTTCTACGAAACGGTTTTCTACAAAAGAAAAACTTTTCACCGCTTCGAGCTAAGTACCTCCTTGTGGTGCCTTCAGCTCTGCGACCAGAACTCCTGCAGGCCCTGCACGCCGATCCGACGGCAAAGCACCTCGGTGTTTCTCGCACGCTCGCGAGGATACAAGAAAGGTACTACTGGCCACGTCTTACCACCGACGTCACTCGTTATGTGAGGGCATGCCGGGACTGTCAGCGACGCAAGACACCGCCGACAAGGCCAGCGGGACTTCTGCAGCCAATTGATCCACCTTGCCGACCTTTCCAGCAAATTGGTATGGACCTACTGGAATCGTTCCCGACGTCGACTTTCGGAAACAAGTGGATCGTGGTAGCTACCGACTACCTCACCCGCTACGCCGAGACAAAAGCCCTGCCAAAAGGCAGTGCATCCGAGGTAGCTAAGTTCTTCGTCGTAAATATCGTCCTACGTCACGGCACCCCGGAGGCCCTTATCACTGACAGAGGAACGGAATTCACTGCCGACTTAACTCAAGCGATCTTGGCATACAGCCAAACAAACCACCGCCGGACGACAGCGTACCACCCACAGACCAACGGCCTCCCCGATCGGCTTAACAAGACGATCACCGACATGCTGTCAATGTACGTCGATGTCGAACACAAGACGTGGGACGCCAATCTTCCGTATGTGACCTTCGCATACAACCCGGCGGTGCAGGAGACGACGCCGATATCTCAATACAAATTGGTCTACGGAAGGAGCCCGGCAACGACGCTCGATGCCATGTTACCCAACGTCACCGACGAAGAAAACCTCGATGTGAGCGAGTACCTTCAACGCGCCGAAGAAGCCCGACAATTTGCGCGTCTCCGTATCAAGAATCAACAGACGAACGACAGCCACCGTTACAACCTTCGACGACGCATCGTGGAATACCAGCCCGGTGAACGTGTTTGGGTGTGGACGCCGATACGCCGACGTGGACTAAGTGAAAAGCTTCTGCGACGGTACTTCGAACCGTACATGGTGGTTTGACGTCTCGGCCCACTTGATTACGAGGTTGTCCCCGACGGCATCACAAACTCTCAATGACGCCAATCGCGACCTGAAGTCGTACATGTCGCGCGCCTCAAGCCGTTTCATGCGCGTTAACAAACTGAAACAGGGTTTTTTTGTGTAGTATAGGTGTATCGTAATTTATTCGTTGTACTTTCTAGCATTATTATTGTACCTTCATCTTTAGTTAAAGCATCGGGACGATGGCTTTTTTTCAGAGGGGGGCAATGCCACGTTCCATTTCCCAAGTTTTTGTTATCGTCCCAAAACACCGCACCATTCTCAGCGCGAACCGCGCCTGCAGTTTTCGAGAAGGTTCCGGACTGTAGTAGATCATTTCGATAAGATCACGCCCACTGTGCGAACGGTACACATTGTTTTGGAACCTACGCCGCCGCCAGCGTTAACGCTAGAACATTCGACGGCAAGAGTATAAATGCCAACGCGCTTCGCCGCTTGTCAGTTGTTGATCGAAGGCCGACGCTCCGTTCGCCGCTATCAGTCCGAGACTGCTGTCTGTGCTAGACTGCTGCTGTAATTAGACTTTCCGTTTACCGGGCACAGGTTCGCCCAAATAAACAGTTAAATCCTAACACGAAGCCTCCTGTCTTCGGCCACGTCACGACCCCGTGACAATATTGTCCAGCTGGCAAAATCGAAATAGCCCAAATGAAAAGGGACAAGCAAAAAGACAGTTGTCTTATCCTGTTCCTGCATCCTTAAACACATTCAAATTAAACTAAATGGCACTGTTGCGTGTTTACGCTAGCCGGTTACCTTTGGAGCCTGAAATAAGGGTGATAACTCTTCTGTTTAACCTCTCTTCCTTGCTCTTGTTCTTATCTCTCTCTTTCTTCCTATCTGTCCAGTTTTGGTGGAATACTACTACAAGAATAACACATAAGGTTCCTTAAAAGAAGCCATTTTGAAGCACGACATGATAGGTCTGAGTGCAAGGTATGAAGTAGCCGGATGTAATTACTTGCGACATAGTTCTAGCATCAACTTGTGATGCTATACGGCACACAGGAACTTAGTGATTTATAAAGATTGATGAATCATGATACCCATAAAAGACGCAATACATTCTGAGCCAAACGACGTAACATTACAAATATTCTCATAGCCACCTTTCCTGAAATAACTGCACCATACTGATTCTTCTCTCAGTCTTGTACATGTCTTGTGTGGCATTACTACCTCAATATCATGTGTGCATGTGTTTTGCATAATCTGGGAGGAGTCATTGAAGGTCTGCATGACTAAGCACTTGAATCTTGCAGAAAATGGTGTAA
Organism: Rhipicephalus microplus; assembly: GCF_043290135.1. NCBI lineage: Eukaryota > Metazoa > Arthropoda > Arachnida > Ixodida > Ixodidae > Rhipicephalus > Rhipicephalus microplus. The sequence goes on along the minus strand of NW_027464614.1, from coordinate 1,988,881 downwards.
TTCAAAAGGAAGAAGTATACTCATTGCAAATGAAAAGGGGAAGTTCGTATGTTGCGAACTATTCATGCATAACTTGTGGTGTCATAAAATTTTACTGACCAAACATCTCATAACAAGCGTCTGCATAATTTCTCAAAGTGGGTGTTGCAGAACCTTGGGATTCCGCAGGCCCCAAGAAAGTTTCAGCGGAAGGCCCGGAGAAAAATTGGTGCTTGCCCCCCCCCCCCCTGCGCCCTGAGAGCAAGCATATTCAAAACACACCGCTTAAGTTTCATACCAACCTGTCCTCATGTCATTGGTGCCGTCTTCTCTCCCCCCCCCTCTGAATAAAAAAATCCGAAAGTCCTGTTACGGTTCCTGCACAAGCACTTCCTTTGTGTTTTGCGAGCCACTAATCATTTTTTTCTGGTTCGGCACTCATCAAGTCAATCACTTCGGGTTCGCCTAGTCACTTGGCAAACCTGAGTGGTGTAAAGTGTATTAAGTGAATAGTGTAAAGGGGAATACCCCCACCAATACTGCTCTTGACTTTAGGCCCTGCATGGGAAGGCATCCTTCATTATTCACGCCCTACGCTCAATAAGCACACCTCACTGCATAACATGAACGGGCGAGCTGTGTGAGAAATTTATTGTCTACCTGGTAGATCGATTTCCCGTGGAAACAATGCAAGTGCAGTTGTATGTCAGTGAGTCAATCTTGTGGGCTCTTGCTTTTTTTGAATTTCTGGCTTATGACAGCGATAAAAAAAATGATTGTATGAAGACGGAGGAGGGGGTAGGTTCTAAGGGGGATTAAATTAGGTTGGATAGATTTCTTGAGATTATGCTTGAGAACTCCTGGTCTACTGTATAGGTAGTATCGCCTAGATCTAATACACAATCCGAGGCTAGACATGATGAAACAGCAATTAAGGTGTACATTTTAGGGTATTTAAAAGAGCTCATGCTGCTCTGTAATAAGAAAATTATGAATAAATGAAGTCAGTTTGTCAAGGTTTCACAGTCTAGTCATGTGCTGTGTGCTAACAACATGAAAAGCAAAATCGTTAGTGTTCATGATGTGTTATGCAAATGGATGAACAAATCATCAGCTTTCCATTATCTTTCCTTTCACTAAACAGTTTATTGGAAAGATATTCTTGTATTCAGATATGTCTTTACTGTGTTACATATCAATATTCAAGTTTTTCAGCCCCCGTGGTTCAGCGCACATCCCTGTTTCGTTCTAGACAATGACGAATACTTGGAGCCATGTTCGGTGCTTACAGAAAACCAGCTTCTGAAGGCAGATAACTACATTCAAGTAATTTCTATGCGCTCCTGCCTTCACTTGGTACTAGATAATTGCGACGGCTCTGTTTTTAAGGGGTTTCACTCTACTGTAGAGAACGTGCTCGGGCTGCATGGTATAAAGCTGTCTGTGACAGTGATTTATGTGTTTTCGGCCCTGAAATGATTTGTCAAATAAATAATCATGATTATTTTTTGTGAACTAGTGGCAAACTTACATTTGAAAATTATTATTAAAAGCACATTTATTGTGCCATGATAATAGGGTTCAATGCTGAATGAAATGTGTATTGTCATCTGTGTTTTGCTTGCATTTAGTGTCGCTGTGCAGCATTCAATGACACTGTGCACAGTGTCTCCTGTTTGCATCTTGTCGTGCTGCCACAGCTCATTAAATTATCCAAGCTTCTTCGATTTCTCTCGTTTGAGCAGTCACACCCATTCATTCGGAGCTCACTGATTTTGAGCAGTCTTGCAGCTTCCTTCGAGGTTGAATAGACGTGTTTTTGTTGTACCTCTCCCAATGTTCTTTGGCATTTGTATATTATGAGGATCCAATCAATCAATTTACAATGAGCACTTTGGAACGACTTTTTCTAAAATAACTTGGAATGGTAAGAACTGGAGACAGGCAATTTTGAAGAAAATAACAAAGCTGTAATGTTAATATACACGCTGCATCGAGAACCTCAGGTATGTCATAATTTATTTCTATGCCTTCTTACCTAAAAATTAGCCAAATGTATGTGGCTTTGGTATGTAACACCACCATCCTGACGCACAATTAACCAAACAAAAATTGACTGTTAATGTTAAGAGACTAAGGTGAACATTCAAACGAATTTATGAACATGTATCTTCACACTCATATGCCACGCAAAACAGGAGCCTACTGAGCCAAGAAGCCTAGCTGAAGAAGGCGGTGGCTCATGATACGCAGTGTCTCAAGAAAATGCATGGAGCAGTATTAATAATACCGGTTTTTCAATTTTGGTTACGGCCCCTGAACTCAACAATTGCGACTAAATCATATTATATGAAATTGATGAGCTACAATTTCGCCCCACCACGCAAGGTACCATTGCCAAAAAAGTAAACAACAGCACTTATCGAATGGGTACTGTTCTGCTGCTGTTGACCAGCTCTAGGGGAGACTGAGCCTCTCCTTGAATAGTGTAAAGGAGAATGCCCCCACCAAAGCTGCCCTTGACTTTAGGCGCTGCATTGGAAGGCCTGTGCCACCCTTACCGGCTTTTCACACCAGGTGTCGGTTAGTGGTTAGTTCAATGCTGGGGTTACTTTTGGGCATTACTGCGTTACAATTATAAATATACAAGTGCCGAAAAATTTTTTTCTGGATTTTACAAATTTCCTGACCTAAGAAATAATACTGAGAACTAATATTGTGTCTAACTGTGTATAGTAAAAAAATACGAGCCCTTCAATTTCCGCATTTCTAGTCCATGCGATACTTGAAGCACGTTCAGGACTTCCACGTCAGGTTCTAGGTGTAAGTTAACATAAGCTATTGAGCTTCATCGATTTACCAAGTCCCGGATCACTCGCCGGCGGCCCGCGGACGCGTCGACTCATAGGCGGCTACGTCACATGCACGTGATCAAAAAGTCCCGAGCCAGCCCGAGCGGCCTTGGGCCATCTTATGCTTGATTCTGGCTGGATCCTCTGAGGCGTCTTCTATGTCCAGCTATGCCGTCTGCTCCCCCCATAGCTGTGACACAGGCCACAACGCCGACTCAATCCAACCTACGCAGCATTTAGTTAGCGAATAATACCTATTCTGTTGTGATGTAACTTACTGATGTGAACTAGTCGAGCGCGTGCGCATCGTACTTCCACCGCTGTTTCTACTAGAGAGTATAACGAGTGTTTGCCGGACCTTCGGGAATACGCACATCCTCGACGTGGCTCAGAACACTAATTTCAAGAACTGGGTGCACAAATATTGCGAAATCCAGAAACATGCGAGAAGCGAATGGAAAATCGAAGAGAGCAAGAGCGCGTTAAAAATTTCCGTGTCTAACTTAAGGTGGCCGCACTGGCATACGCCCCGCGCTGTCGGCTGCCAGCTGCCCGAAAGAAATCGTTCGGACGGTCCCAGGCCGCCCACAGGCCACCAGGTACGCGAAAAACGAACATGCATCCGAGCGATGCCGGACCAGTGGGCAAAGCTTCTAGTTAGTTCCGAGAAAAACGAATGCGACGCCGCGGCGTCCGGGGTCGTACGGATCCGTCCGGGACGAGTAAATTGATGAAGCTCAATGAATGATGATAATTTTTAATGCCTACATGTAACAGTATTGTTATTCAGACAAACATGAAAATAGACCAGTATTATTCCTTCAAAGTGGTACCTCTGCAGCATGCAATCACCTGCCCCACCACTTCTGCCTATATAAAGAAAAACTATTTCAGTACGGGACTGTTTCTTCATACTTTAACCTTGAGGAGAGCCGCTTTACTAGCTGCCTTCCTTTGCCTCCATTGTGCAAAATCATGAATGTGCTTCCCAGTCTTGTACGGTCACCTTATAGCCCAATGGTTTTTCCCATCAAAATATTATTAGCTTAGCAAAATCATTGCAACAATCTGGTAAGTTGCCTGTTCAGATATAGCTTTAGCTGTATGCATGGGCATGCGTCCAGGGGGAAGGGGCGGTTCAGAAGGGAAGGGGGGGGGTGCCCACTCGCTTGTCATGCAAAAGGGGGGTGCAAAAGCCAACACCATACGTTCACGTAGTATGGACGGTGCCGCTGCGACTCAGTCGGGGGGGAGGGAGTGCAAAGTCAGCCCAATACACTGACATAATAGAGGGAGGGACGCTGCGACGAACCTTCGCCCCCCTACCTCATGAATGAAAACCCTGCGCACGCCTATGGATGTACGTGTATTTGTTTTTACAGGTGTGCCCTGCATTTCTAGATAATACAATTTTGTGATTACTACTGCAACTCTCTTAATTCGCAATGACGAAGCACAATCAAGGTAGCACAGTACCGCTTTTCAGGCACCTTCTGCGCACCGCAAGTGGTTCGACAAATGATCGGCACTGCTGGCGGATTATATTACATCGTTTTGTATGCCTAGCCAGCGCTCTGAATCGATCTGACAACGCTCAACGTAGCGAGTCACGTGCGACTAATTGCAGCTTGAACTCATGCGAGGTACGTGGGAGTGAGCAATTTTCACTCACGATAACGACTGACGCGTTGCAGCCAAATAAAACCACTGAACATACCCATAGATGAGTTTAGTGTAACGCTTTATTGTGTGCTCATGTCGTTATTTCTGTGCGTATTTCAAAAATACACCCGTTAACTCGATCCACTAGATCGTTCATCCTCAAAGCACTCACTCATCGGTTGCGTGAACATGAAGACACAGCTCCATAATTACACCATTCAGTAAAAATTATTTTTCACTTAAAAGATATGTTCCTCTTTCAAAAGAATATAAGACGTATTATCAATTTACTCTTAGCACAATCATTAAACGAAAATCAATGTCATTAAGCATGCGCCACACCGGCACCCTTATGCCAGTCGTAATTTCTGCCTATATAAACTGGAACGCTTCACCTTTTTGTTGTGAGAGAACATGTATAGCATTCCTCACAATGCTATACATGTTCGGACGCAAGAATCATCGGCTTCCGCGGAGCAGCGAAGGCAGATCTTGGTGGCCAGGGAAACAGGATTACAGACAAAAGTGACAAGGATTTTGAGGTCATCTTGCCGAATCTGACAACAGGACGTGTTCTTTTGAACAGAGTGTTTTTGCACGGTGATGTTCTAGTGAGGCCCGTCTAGGTCCAAGATTTCCAGGATGCCCTGGACGAGGAACGACTGCTTCCCGACCTTAGGCGCTTACTAGATTAACCATGTGTGGGCCGTCACCTTTAACAGCCAGCAGGTGTCGAAAAAGTTGACTGAACCAAAAGAACTCCAGGTCAATGAACGCCTCTGCCTTGTTATCGACCCCCAGTAGCAGCAGGTGGAGCTGCGGCTTCACTGGCTGTTACACGGCGTAGCACGAAGATGTAGATGTCCGCACGGCGTTGACGGCGTTCGTAAAAGTTACAAAAGACCCGGAAACGCTGGCGTGTAGAAAGGAAGAAGTAAGCGACAATTCAACGACTCGCACTGTTTTCATTAAACCATGTGGTAGCTCCGGTCGCCCTATGGAGAATGACTACTTGCAGCCGAACGGGACATGTGCGTCGGGAGTGTATGGCGCCATCGCTGTTCACGCTGCCGGTGTTTTGGGCACGGGGACGCGGAATGCTTTCTTCGGTACACCTCAGTGACCACGTAAACGGAGAGCGAGGATGCGACGGAACACATTATGAATGTAAACGGAGGACATGGCTGAAGGTGACGGAGATCAAGTCGTAGCAAATTTGAACGGCAAATCTGTAGACGAATCTACACCGGCACCCGTAGACACACACCACCAGGTCCTCCAGCTGTATCGACCAGGGCAGCTGACAATACAGTCACAGACGCAAGCTGTGAAGTAACCGGACCGTCTGCCCCAGTGACAGGGGCAAGTAGATGGTGCCCTTTGGACATGAAGATGGACGGAGACACGCGCAACGTCAGCTGCGTCTCTGGGTTTACTGGTGCCATTCCAGCCAATAAAAACCATTGGAAGCATCTGCGAAGACCAGAGGCAAGAACAACGCAAGTAGCGTGGAAGAACCGCCGGCAAAGACGCCGACTGACAGAGCAAGAGCTGGGGTGGCACCATGGGCAAAAAAGCTGCGAAGAAATCGATTCCACTGTGCAGTGAATCCAGACATTCAGCTGGTGCCGAATGCGTCTGGCGTAGCGCAAGACGTGCGAGGTGAGTGCCATGCTCCAGGCCTAACTCTTCCGCATGGTTGAAATGGCGCCGTAATATTTAGCTTCGCCACTCTGAATGTTAGAGGGTAAGCTTCAAACAAGAAGCAAAGCCAAGTTTATGGATCGCTGTTGGAAGAAAATCTGGATGTCCTTGCAGTGCAGGAGGCGAAAGTTGAAGGAGAGGAGGAGACCGGGAGCATGGTGCTCAAATTTACATCACGGTATTTCGCGACTGTGTGCTATGCCATAGGCACGTCTGGGGGATGTCTTCATTTTGTTGGGAAACTTCCAGGATTAGTCATACACAATGTCTTTTCGTGCTCGTCAGGCCAAGTATTATGGTGTGATATTATTTATTGTGACACTGAATGGCACATTATATGTGTTTATGCTCCAACTATTGGTCAGAAAACAGCGAGTTTTTTTTCCAATTGACAACATAGTGTATTGAGAGGACACTCTTATTGGTGGGGGATTTACACTGTGTCTAGAATGAAAGTGATAGATCACGCATTCGCAACGTTAAAGACAAAAGCAGTTATGTCTTCACACAGGTGATTATTGAATATGAATTAGTAGATGTAGCGAAGTATCTGTATAGCTCTCGAGATGTGAAGTATACCCACCCTTAGGGCACAAGTAATGCCCGATTGGTTCGAATTGGCCTTACTGCGGATGCGATACCCAGTGTAGCAGTTATAACATTGTGCCTGTTTTCTTTTCTAATCACTGTCTTGTAAAATGCAATATCGGCTCGAAAAAAGAAAGATACACCTTTTCTTGGGAACAGAGAAGAATGAGCTCTAACCTCTTAAGGTTGAATTATTTAGTGCATCATTTATAAGAGAATTTATTATTATTAACGTGGAGCATATGAAAAAATAGAAGAATGGAAGCTGTTCAAGCAGCGAATAAAAATTAAAGCAATAGAGAAATCTAGCGTTTTCTCTTTTGAAACTAAAAAGAAGGAGAAGGAGCTTAGACGGACACTTTTGAGGCTAACAGCTCTTGAATGTGAAAAACCTGGAGTATATGGTGACGATTTGCGGAGTATCAAACAGAGGCTAGAGGTATATGAGGAGGAACGCTATCGTGAAGCGCTAGTGTGAGCCAGAGCAACATCAGTAACTGTGGATGATCGCCTTATAAAGCGAGGGTTCGGATTAGAGATGAGTCATGCCCGACGAAATCCTATAGATGCCTTTGAAGTCAGCGGTATCGAAGCTTCAGACTCGAACAAATCATATAGATGCCTTTGAAGTCAACGGTATCGAAGTTTTTGTGGCTGTTTGTTTAACCGATTAAGATGGTGTTACCACTACCCATAGTTGAAATGTTCGGCAATGCTTCTCGCAGTCTAGTAAACTGGTGAAAGTGTCTGGGTTTCTGGCCTTGAGAGTGGTTGTCAAGACTACACTAGTTTGGCAATGTTAAGTTTCATGGGACGAGCGTTTGGCAAACACTACGAACCACCTTTCGGTGCCACGCGCATTCATACAGAGGCATTAGCGCAAGAGTTCCTCAGCAAAATGCCGAAGCTGCCAGATGACACCGAAGCTGCTTTAGAGCTATCTATAACGCCAACGGAAATAGAAAGGTCTATAGATAAAATGAATTCTGGTAAATCTCCCGGGCTGGATGGGCTCTGTGCTTTGTTTTATAAGGGTTTCAAAAATAAGTTATACCAAGTACTCGCAGACGTCTTCAATCAGGCTTATAAACTTGGTGGCCACTCTAGGTCATTTAGTGAAGCACATACAGTTTTGATACTTAGGACAGTATACACAGAGAAGATAAAATTTGTTTTTCCGCATATACCTATATCACTAACTAATTGTGATTACAAAATTTTAATAAAAGTACTAGCACGGCGACTTCAACGGGTTAACAAATATGTCAGGCCCCACCAAAAATGCGAAAATATGGGTTGCTTCATTGTGACCAATTTACACAAGGTGGGCTGCGTGCTCGTGTGTTGCGATGCCAATCACGGAGGAGTAGCAATTTACATATTGATTTCAAGAAAGCTTTTGATTGTGTTTTCCACATGCTGCTTGTCATTCTTGACCACGCCAACGTTGATTCTGAAATCAGAGATGGGGTATTTATGACATACTGGAACCGCACGGCCCGTCTAGTAATCAGCAAGACGCTAGAAGATACAATTAACAGAAAGCGTTCTGTCCGTCAGGGCTGCCGCTGAGTCACCTACTGTTAAGTTTATATATAGGCTCGTTGTGCTCAGCAATAACTCAAAACAGCAGCATCATAGCTTCAGATTACAAGAATCCGAAGTTAAAATTTTGGCGTATGCCGAAGATGTGACTGTTTGTTGTACCGATCAAGGTAGTGTTACCACTACCATCACTATAGGTAAAAGGTTCGGCAATGCTTCTCACAGTCTAGTAAACTGGGCAAAGTGTCTGGGTTTCTGGCATGGAGAGTGGTCGTCAAGACTACACTATTTTGGCAATGTTAAGCGGGTGACCGCATCTGTCAAGTACCTTGGGCTGCCGCTAGAATACTATAAAGGTTACTGGCAAGAACAAGCGAAAGAAATCTATACGAAAGTCGATGGATGCAACTGTAGTCATCTGTCAGCGTTTACTAGGCCGACTGTCTGTAATCTTTACTTTGCCTCAAAAATTTCGTATGTGGTGCAAGTATTGCATTGTTTAAGCGAAAACAAACAGAAACTCTATCGCATTTTCGTAGTGTTCGTGTGGGCCTCGAACTGGGAGAGATGCAGTCGAACTAATCTGTCTCCGCAAGGGAAACACGGACGGCTGCGTTTACCACATCTTTTCATACGCCAAGTCATAGGTAGGTTCGTTTTTTTTCGCTACACAAGGAATCCTTTCTTAAGTACAGTGTGCCAACTGGGACCTATGCAGACTTCACCTGAATACGTGGTTAGCCCGAATTACATGACCGGTGCTGTCCGCGGCTATCTTCAGGAGGTTATTCTAAGTGTACGGTTTTTATCTGTTGGATTTTCCAATAAATATTTGTTTTCAGTGACTCGCAAAAAGTTGTACAATGATGTATGTGATGTTTTTAACCTAAACCCCTGTACTGTGCCATGTACACTGGAGGTCAAAGGCAAGATGTGCTTAAACGAGTGAAGAGAGTGAAAGTGGCTGCTGCCGCAAAGTCTTTCTTTTTTAAGCTTCACACAGGTACATTATGTGTCAGGAAATTTGAAGAAGACCGTGGTTTTTACTCACGTTGAGGACAAATGGACTCTCTGTGAAAAACCGGGAACTACTGACTATAGACCATTTTATCCTACACTGTTGGGAGGAAGTATATTTTTGGGTTGTACTTCAAAGGACACTAAAGAAAGAATTACTTTTCATTTTTTATGGTATAAGATTTCTGCCAAGAGTGGGCGAAAAAAGAATGCCTTTTGATTTGATTATTCTATGTTCTCTTCTGTCAAAACGGCAGTGTCATGGCCTGCAAGGATAAACCAGCACTTAATCTGAGAGGAAGTTTTTACCGCGTTCTTCACTGTTTATAGTGGGTCCTCGTAGCGGGTTTTTATTGCGATCAGGATGCATGGCCTGCACGTACGTATTGTCGTAAATGTATGGCCAAGTTTGTTGAACTACAGAAAAGTCAAGAGATTGTATCTGAGTGGTTGTCCCGGGTAGAATCCTTGACAACACTTAAAGAACTAGTTTGTGTCGGACTGTTACTGCTTGTTTTTGTGGCGCGTGTGGTTTGATGTATGCGCCTATGAACAGGCAATAAAGCAAAAAAAGAGAACAGGTTTAGTGTGTCGGTGACTGTGGTGGGTTTTCAATGTATAATATGTCTTAAGCTTGTATTGTGATGTATTATCGTTTATGTTGTTTACATGTATGTAAACATTGATTCAGTCTGGGGGATCGTGTGTGGGACATACAGGGTGCTGAATGAACTGTCGGCAATATACGACATAAAAAACGAAGGCTGACATTGTTGCATATCCTCTACAACGTGTTTGATGTACGCAATTTTTGCACCGTATTTCTTTTTAGTACCACTGTCCTCCTCTAGGCGGCGTGAGTTACCATCTACCACCAGTTCGGGCTGTCACGGTGGATGGACGTGTTTTTGAGCGCTCCGGATCGACTGCGCAGATAAGTGTTTTTGCATGTTTTGAGCTGGTCTTTATAACTATAAGGCAGCGGTTGAAATCTTCGTAGCACTTATTTTATGGTACGGCTTTTTCGGGGGCCAGTCACCAGGTATTTATTAGTTAGTGCGGGTGTGTGTGTTTTGAATTTTTGTTGTTTTTTCCTTTTGGCACCCCATGGGGGAGGTGCGCGTACATTGGACACGCAAATTTTTGTAGTAGAGCTTAGACTTTCTTTCTCTTCGTAGTGCAGGGCTCGAGTTTAGTAATTATCGAGAATAGGGACGATTGGTGTCAGAAAGACATGGCTAAAAAGACTGTAAGGTGTTAAGGATGTGGAGTGGGGTTGACAGTGGACCCAAGCGTAGAAGCAGATGGAGAAGAGGCTGACGCGAAGTGTAGGCAATGTGAGGTTAAGGAAGAAATGGAGAAAATGATGGTTGCCCAGAGTGAACTGCTGATGAGAATTGCCGAGCTCGAGACTGCGTTGGCGACAGAGCAAGAGAAAACGAGGGCAATGGTAGAAAGACTGAAGTTCGCCGAGGAAGCACTGGCGAAGCTGAACAAAGAAGCGGCCTATGGATAGAACAGTAGGGGACCGGCAACAAGAACGGTGGAGAAGGAAGAGCAAGCAAGTTTGGAAAAAACAGGTTTAGCCGGTTCAACTGTCGCAAGGCCCAGCTTTAGCGAGGTATTGGTGGGGCTAGGAGGGAACAAAGCAGCCGGCGTCACAGGTGCAAGTAGCCCCCAGGTGCATGACGCTCCAGCTGAAAAGTCACAGCATGTGATAATCGCCTGGGACTCGAATTTATATCGATGCACAGAAGCCATCAAAGACAGGGTAAGAGGTGACAAGAGCGTTGCAGTAGGGGCATTCCCAGGATGCAAGCTTGAAGCAGTCATGAGGCAAGCGAGCGCAAAACTCAAAACAACAGCTGATAGACGAAACCTCGTGATAATTTCAGGCGGTTTAAACGATGTCTTGAATGAAGAAACAGCAGGACAAGCAGCCACACTGGCGAAAGGCATCGATGACATTCTCTCCTAAGGTACAGGTAGTGATATTCACGATACCGGAGGTACCGGTGCGTGATAGCAACCAGCAAAGCGCGGTTGTCATCGCAAACCAAAAGATATGGCGGATGAGACGAAAGAAAGCCTTTGAGGTGGTGGAAATAAACAGACAGGTGCATAGGTGGGGTGGTTTTCAATGAGACAGAATTCACTTCGATGGGCGGCTAGGTCATGAGGTGGGTTGGCGACTTGCAGGACGCGCAGTAGCTTTTTTTGGGGGGGGGGGGGGCAAGTGAGCCCTTCGAGGTGCAGGATAGCTAGTAACGAGGAAAACAACCAGAGACACTCTTCGACAGGTGGTATGGACAGATATGATTCCAAAGTGGCACCAATATCTAAGATAGGTAGGGTCCGGGGCATAAAAAGACGTAGCCACGAGCGCCGAGCCAATTCAGACATAGGGTATATTAACATGCAGGGTGGTAGGAACAGGCTGAAATGGGAAGAGATAGAAGAACAGCCAAGGGAAGAGAGGCCGATGGTATACGGTTTTGTAGAAACACATCTCAGGGACATGGAACAACTTCCGAACATTCCGGACTACGCGTGGGAATATTGTAATAGAACAGAAGGCAGTAGAAAAGGGGGTGGTATTGGGGCATTCATTCATAAAAGTACAGACTGGCAAAGGGTCAAGTAAAAGTGCTAGAAACATTTAGGGCTAAAAGGAAAAGTGGCAGGTCAAAGGCACTCCTTGGTTTCGTGTACTTGTGGACGGGAGCAAAGGCCAGAGAGGAAAACCAGGCAATGGTAGAGTGTATATCAAAGGACAATCAGGAGTTAGGAAGAGAGTGCGAGACAATTATACTAGGAGACATGAATGCGCACATAGAAGATATAGACGGGTATACCGATCCGACAGGCAAAATGATCACGGATATGTGTGAAAGGCTTGATTTGATCATTTGCAACAGTACCGAGAAGTGTGAAGGGCGCCCCGCCGCGGTGGTCTAGTGGCTAAGGTACTCGGCTGCTGACCCGCAGGGCGCGGGTTCGAATCCCGGCTTCGGCGGCTGCATTTCCGATGGAGGTGGAAATGTTGTAGGCCCGTGTGCTCAGATTTGGGTGCACGTTAAAGAACCCCAGGTGGTCTAAATTTCCGGAGCCCTCCACTACGTTGTCTCTCATAATCATATAGTGGTTTTGGGACGTTAAACCCCACATATCAATCAATCAAAATAGTGTGAAGGGCAAATAACATGGGAGGTAGGAAGGCTGCAGTCGACGATAGATTATTCACTGATGTCACACAGGATGTATGATAAGCTCAGGGGAATGCACATGGATGAAGGTGGCTCCAGAAGTCTGGGTAGTGATCACAAACATATCAAGCTAAGTTTTGGAAGAGCAGTGAAAGTGCGAAAGAGACAAGATGAGCAACTACAGGAAAATTTTTATCCAGAAAGGCAAATTGAAATAGCCACTAAACAAATTAAGAAAGTAATCATGGAGGATAATAAGACAGTGTGAACATACACGAATCTAATTAGACTCTTTGAGCTAGAGGTTGCTAAGACGCGTGACAAGTCACCCCGGAAAAGAAAACACAAGCCCAAAAGTTGGTGGGATGAGGAAGTAAAGAGAGCCATAGCAAAACGTCAGGAAGCCTCTAGGGAACACAGACATGCTAAGCAGCGGGGTGAACCGACAGATGATGTTGAAAGGAAATGGGAAATATTTCTAAGCTGTAGAAGCGATGCATTCCTTCTGATCAATGAAAAGATTAGAAGAAAGGGAGCTCAGTGGCTGGCAGAATTACATAAAAAAGATAGAAAGGCAGCTGCGAAATTTGGGAACCATCTAAACTCCCTAGGAAATGAGACGAGCCTAGAGCAGAGATTTATGACTACAGTTCAAGGTGCTAGGCTAGAAGGGGACGAAGCTGTTGAATATATACGAACAAAGGTTACAGAAAAATTTCAACAAAGAAGTAGCTTATGCACCACAATAGACAAAGACAAATCAAGTGGTGCAATGGCTCCATTTTTACAACGAGAGTGGGAAAGGGCTGAGAAAAGGGTTCCTAGTAGTACATCAACAGGCCCAGATGGGATTCCAATTAGGCTGATAAAGACATTAGGTCCGAAGTCTAAGCAGGCTTTGAGGGATGCAGTGAGCACAATATTAATCGATGGTGAAGTTCCCGATGGATGGAAACTTAGCAGGATGAGCATGATCTATAAAGGAAAGGGGGACAAAGCTGACATAAACAACTACCGTCCTATAACAGTGACATCAGTGGTCTACAAGCTGGCGATGCAGATTATAAAGGATAGACTGCAGGCATGGATAGAGGATGAGGGGTTGCTGGGGGAACAGCAGCATGGGTTTCGGAAACACAGGAGATTTGAAGATAATCTGTTCTCACTGACGCAGTGCATCGAAATAGCAGAAAAGGAACACAGGCCCCTGTGGATAGCATTTTTGGATATCAAGGGAGCGTAAAATAGCGTCGTTCAAGAGGAATTGTGGGGAATGCTGGACACACTAGGCGTGGAACATGTAGTCACTAATCTTTAAAAGATATCTATAAAGGTAGTAAGGTAGTTATAAAGTGAGAAAAACAGGTATCCAAGCCTGCAGAGGTAAAACGGGGGCATAAGCAGGGGTGTCCCCTGTCATCCTTATTATTCATGATGTACCTACAAGGATTAGAGGCCAAATTAGAGGGAAGTGGACTGGGCTTCAACCTCTATTTAGTCAAGCAAGGAAAACTCATTGATCAGCCACTACCAGCATTAATGTACGCAGATGATATAGTGCTAATGGCCAACAACAAGGAAGAATTGCAGAGATTGATGGACATCTGCGGTAATGAGGGAGATAGGTTAGATTTTAGATTCAGTGAGGAAAAATCAGCAGTCATGACTTTCAAGGACAACGAAGGTAGTAAGCTTAGAATACAAGAGGTCACGCTAGAGATAACAGATAAATACAAATATCTAGGCGTATGGATAAGCAGCGGGACCAAGTATCTGAGGGAACACGAAATATACGTGACGACTAAAGGTAACATAAATGCAGCAGTGATGAAAAATAGGGCAGTGTGGAATTACAATAGGTATGATGTTGTGAGAGGAATATGGAAAGGCGTCATGGTTCCTGGACTGACGTTCGGCAATGCAATCTTGTGCTTGAGATCAGAAGTTCAAGCAAGATTAGAAATTAAGCAACGTGGAATGGGTAGGCTTGCTTTAGGAGCTCACGGGAATACACCAAATCAGGGAGTACAAGGTGGTATGGGATGGACATCATTTGAGGGCAGGGAAGCTAGCAGCAAGATAAAACTTGAGAAGCGATTGAGAGAAATGGGGGAGGAGCGTTGGGCTAGGAAGGTTTTCAGCTACTTGTACATGAAGAATGTCGATACAAAATGGAGGAAGCGAACCAGGAAGTTGACTGGTAAATACTTAGAAAACAGCAGGTGGCCAAACCAAAAAGAACTTTCGGCTAAGAAGAAAGTGAAGGAAACGGAGACTGACATGTGGAGAATGGGCATGATTAAGAAGTCCGCACTAGAGATCTATCGAACGTTTAAGCAGGAAATTGCCAAGGAAACGATCTATGACAAACTCGGGGTAGTTCTCTACTGTTTGAGGCCAGGACGGGAGTACTGCGAACCAAGACTTATCAGACCAAATACGAAGGGGTAGACAGTATGCAGTGCGTGTGGAGAGGAAAAAGAAACTGTCGAACACTTGATAAAGTTCTGTAAAGGGCTTCACCCTATTGTTCAGGATGATGGCGCAGAGGTTTTCAAAGCACTGGGGTTTAGGGACAGCGAGGGCAAAATAGACTTCAAGTGGGTAGACTTAACTAGAAGGAGGTTATCTGATTGGTGGCTAAAGTCAAGGCACGAGTGAAAATTAAACCCTTCACTGCGAAGTACGAATCCTCAGCTTCATTATTTAAAGGAAAAAAGATAAATGTAATGGTTAGTTCACTAAGTATTATGGGTAGGTGGCGTTAGCCGCCGCCCGATCTAAAGGGTACAGCCACATCCATCCATCCATCCATCCATCCATCCATCCATCCATCCATCCATCCATCCATCCATCCATCCATCCATCCATCCTTCATGGCCGTGGTGCTGTTATTATTCTATAGCCATACTGCAAAATAACCTTTTACTGAAAATTATTTCTTTCAGTAATGTCACTTTTCGCCAGGGGCGCCAGCTACTTTCTACTTCAAGGATGTATTGCTGTAGCAGATCCACTTCGTATACATAACGCAGTGCATTTACCTCTGTAGCCAACCATGCATGCGCTCGTTAATTTCTGCTACAATTAAAATATACACCTGGAGTGCACATATTTGGAGCAAATTGTGCCTGCGAAAACAGCAAAGATGCCCTGTGCAACCATGGGTATGTGAAGTACAGATTTGCAAAGATTATTAGCCGCATGAATGGACGTGAGCTGAAACGCGAAAGTGGGACCATTCTTCTCGACAGCTCGATGTCGACAAATATCATCGCCGATTGCCCCCATAAGCACGTGCACAATGCCGCTACACTGACAGATGCTTCGAGAAATAAAGACAGCCTTATGTTTATTTGTTGTGTGACGATTATTTTGCAGTATTGCCGGTATTTTTCTTGTGACTGCCGTCTATGTGGGCGAGTGTAACGCGCGATCAGCACTGTTGTTTCGTGTGGTTCTCGTCACCACGGGTCGGTCCGCTTCGTTTTATTCGCCATATAATTTGATATTACGCAGAGCGGTATCTTGTTTACGGTGACCAGTCGCACATGCTGTTTATTTATCGAGATTCGATGTCGTCGGTAGGCCTAAATCTAGCGCTTACTTTACTGGCTTGGCGTCCGCCATCTTGATTTTAACGATAGAGGAACAGGTGTCTCCGTGGTGGGTGGAGCAACGTTTCTCCATTTAAAGACGAATATTCGGGACACAGCCGTTTCTCCCTAAACGTAGAGAACGTCACTCCATTTTTTAAGAGTGTAGTTTACGTCCACCTCATAATGTTGAGCTGCTTTTGAAGTGACATCTACTGAAATGGCGTTCTTTGGCCATCAACTGGCCCTTGCGCCATTAAACACCACAAATCATCATCATCAACAACAAGCAGAGAAGTTACACACAAGGCATGTTGCGTTAAGCAACACGCTCAGCACTGAGGCTATCATTCTGTCCTAAAATTGCTAAGTTGTGGCTGCATACTATAGCCTTCTGGGTGTCAAGGAACATCTGCGTAACACTTTGAATATGTTACCTGACATGCCTCTGTGGTTGCCAAAACTGAAACACATTATTAGGGTGACACTAGCGTGAGCTATTCAACACAACAAGCATGAATGAGCAACAAGAGCGATTGGATAACTGTGCCACATTCATTTCCATACTTTCTGGGGCAAAAAGGTGAGCATCACGCAGGGCGTAAAGTGCTAATTAGAAGGTGTAATGACAACATCCTGCATTGAAACCTAGCATTCACAAGGGCATTGCTGTTAATGCAGCAGCCTGTTCACTGCAAATGATTAAATGAAGGATTTATTCAGTCTAACTTCTTTGGTTCCCATACATGTTCGGCTTAAATATGAAATTTTACTTTTGGCACTTCTTGAGCACCTACACGCAGTAAGTCACAATTATTCAATCATCCAATTGGCAGGAAGTAATGTTACATGTGTAATGCATGTTTTTTTTCACGAGGTTTTGTCCTTGTCTAGTGTATGAAAGTGACATTTACTACCATTCACATCGAAATGCTCAAAATTCTACCCGCGAAAACGCGTGCGTAGCTTAGCTATCGCTGTGCGTTTAAGTACGATTGATGCGGTATGAACTGCTACTAGCGACCATACATGACTGTGATGTCAATGTGCGCATTCGAAACGTGTTCCACGTCATCAGCCTGAACTAAAAAGGAAGACAAAGATAACGCTCGGTTGCGGTACGTGTGGGCGTGAACATTTTAAGCCAATAAGGTGCTTCTACGGAGATTTAGGACAGTCACGAGAGAAGAACAGGGAACACAAACAGACGTGGCTGAGTCGGGACTGAGAGAAGAAGGTGGCCAGTGCGCGGATGTAGCGGCCAGCAGAGCTTCTGCATCAAGATTGTTGCGTGCTCCAACGTGAACAGAAAGCTTTTTCTCGTCGCCTGACGTGGACTAGGCTTGTTCTGGTCTTCTGGCGTTGGCCAAGAAACATCTCCGACTTCATGTGCGAGCGGCGGCTGCCGAATGCCGAAAAGCCACCGACCTCAACTGGCCCGATGCTTCTTTCTCTGCAAGTCAACTATGTGAGCGTCTCAGCCTAATCACCGGACTTCACCTGCAGCACGAGTGAGTCTTCGCCGTTACTTCGTCGCAGCATCTGCAAGCAACACGTCTCGGTATATGATGATATGTGTTTTTTTTCCTGTGACCGTTTATTTTTTAACACTGCTCGCGTCTTCTAGGCATGTGTTCATCTTTGTTAACCTCTTTCTACTTTTGCATACTGTTCTTTTTCTGGTATTTATTATTAGAAAATTTGGAAATATATTGAGTGTTGGCAATTTGGTAGAAACAAATAGTCTCGTTGGCTCATTTCTCAATGGCGGTTAGGTCATCGGTTTTGCTTAACACAAACCTACACTAGAGCTTGCTCATTAAATAGCCACGTAACAATGATGCACTTAACTTTGATTGTTGCACCCAGTCTGGAAGAATAACATTGCTATAGGCTCGAGTGTGCCATTTCAAATCCGACAGCGGCCGCCTGGAACGCTCGTAGGCGCTTTTAGTCCGGTAGATAAAAATGGTACTGTCAGTAGCGTTCAAGTGGGACTTGAGAAAGTCTGGTATATTTTCACGTCCTAAATACGTTGTAAGCGAGATTAAGGTGCATATATTTTAGGAGCACTTTCAACGATGTTCCTCGACTGGGCGATAAATCATGCAAATTATGAGCGAAGCTTCTCTGCTTACGTGCGCCACATGCGCAGCCTCCGAGTTTTCACTTTTTACCATGCAGCATTCCATCGGCCACGACGTCGAATGATAACCCCCGATAACGGCACTGGTAGAGCTTTCATGCATGCTTCATACTAAGGGCACAATAAGAGGACCGGCAGCTGTCATAAAAGTGAATTAGCAACTGGCGACAGTTCAAGATATTTCATTGTACATAAAAACTATTATATTTAAATTTTCGTTATTTAAAAGAACTTTTCTTGTGTTTGCTTGAAAACCTTCGATTAAAAAGATTTTTCTAACTCAATGTTCACAATGAGTTCCGGCTCCCGCAATGTCTTTCGCCACATGAAGGAAGCGATGTGATGACCTCAGCGATCGAGGTTTTTTTTGCGAACTTTCAAGAATGGTAACACAAAACCAAGATAGGAGCCGAAAGATTTTCAGACGGCCATTACGATAGGGACACACGCAACCACCTGGAGATGACGTCACTTTTAGGCCCCCTTCAAACTTAAACGCCAAGGATGTCAAGCTGCCTTTTAAAAAGTGTCCTCTTATCGGAACGACGGCCAGCCTTTTTGAGGCACTTCCAATGTTCACCCTGATTACCACACCCAGGCTTGGTAATCGACGCACGAACATACGACAAAAGAGAATAGCCACACTTTTTTACACCATATTAGTAACAATAAAGATTTTTTTTGCTAACTTTCTTTGACTTTGACGCTATTAGGTATCATCAGCAGCAACAGCTGAGATGCTTACATATCATAGCTAGGCACCAAAATTTTAATGGCCTTGTAAATTTTAATAGCACGCAGATTCGATTCAATCAGTGTCATATCAGGTTATTTGACAAACATTATAAAACGTTTATCAAAACAATACTGCGAGTTTGCACATGTGATCACATCACATAATAACACGCGAGATCACCAACATAGAGTTCCGAAACTGAGACCGACCAAGTCAAGGCGGGGAAATACCGTGCTTTTGTTCTGTTGCTGCTTTCAGTATGCCTGCTACTGCGGTTTCAGGCAGTGTATGTGCAATAGAGCAGGAGGAAGACAAGTGCTCTTTTACACTTCTCGGTCCTGGCATAGTAACGCCAGCGGCAGGTCCTTCCAAACCATGCGAGTAAAACTTGAAATTCGACGCCGCGCATTGCTTGCACAATATCAACGCATCTTCACAAGACGTAAACTACTGAAGCTTGACATCGAGGACGGGGCAGGCGCAGAAAAATGAAGAGTTACAGCACTGCGACCAACACACCATGAATTGTTCAAAGAAACGAGAGTAAGACAACATGTCCAATTTTTTGCCTAATGCTCCCACTCATACCCACCTGCTTACCTATACTGTTCGCCCCAGCGTTTTCTAAGGGGCGCCTTTTCGCACGTGACTTCATCACTGGAAACCATTCACCCCGAGATCTTGGGAGCGGCGCTTTCTCGCGCGTGAAGTTATAGCAGAGGCTCGGCGGGCCGCTATTCGAGCACTCGCGACGTGAAAGCAGCTGTGCCGGCCCAGTCTCTTCAGCGCGAGTTATTGACTTTTATGGGCAAATTCATAAAATATTTTGTGATGAAATTTAAAGCAAAATGCTCCGTGAAATCGAGCGGAGTTGCCGTCAGGAGCATGTACAGGGTCGATTGCTCCTGGTGGCGTCTGCTTGCCATCATTGTGAACGATTGCATGCGTGATTTCTTTTTTCTGATTATCGTATGGCCGTCTTCTTCCTCTTTGTACAGCACAATTGATGTATACAGTGTGCTGCAAATGTCCGGTTTTGAAACCTGCTCCTTCAGTTCGATTTCGTCACTCAGAATTTCATGCGCAGGAGAAACGTGATGTCATTACAAAAACTAAGTGATGATTATAGGCAACATTTGATATGATACACTTTCAGCTGCTGCTGTGAAACCGCATCAGAATATGTTCAGTTATTGAAACACAAAAGGTCATGAGAAAAAAGGCCTTGCATGACAAGGATGTGAAATATGGAGAAGTCGTGTGAAGTTTTATGCAACTATATAACACTTCATTGATAAATTAATGTTTCCCTATTTGTTAATGGTGGCCTAAAGTATGCTGATTGGAACTAGAGTAATCATACTAATTTTGACAAATACAAAGCTTCTGCATTGGTGTGTCATATGTATATGCAATAAAAATGTGTAAAACATACTCAATGTATTGAAACATGACTTATTAAAAAAGGGCTGCTTATTCAAATTTCAGGTTGGGCCTTTCACAAGGTGTGGCGGTGCCAAACTCACTCCTAAAATAAACTAGATGTCTCACGCTCCATCAGAACACTTCGCAGAATTACGAAGTTTGCTGCGAAATTGGACGTCACAATTAAAAATTTCAATTACGACACAAAAAGGAATGATCAATTCTTGTGCAGAACGCTTCCTCTACAGGCACTACTTAGACTATCTGAAGGCCACAAAGACAGCACTCGGTCTGCAGATGCTCTCAGGATGCTTCGTGCCAGATCTAATACCAAGGAGACGTTCATGCATTACTTCGATGCTGGCATGGCGCTTGCAGAAGTCAAGCGACATCATAAGACTATGCTTGCTGAACCCCTGATGGCTCTCTCCTCCTCGCAAATGGCAGTGTGTACAGGGCGAAGTTTTCGAAGAACCGCCTGTAATGGGCCCAGAGGCCGAGAAATCAACGGGCGGCTTTGTTGTCAACAAGTGGAGGGAATGCAGCGATGGCACTTGTCTTCTGCGGGTCAGGCCATACGCTGGACTTGCTTATTAGCCCAAGAACATAAGCTCCTCGTACGCGAAGCGGCACTTCTCTGGCTTGAGAGTGAGTCGGGGGGTCTTGATTGCTCGAAGAACAGCTTCAAGACACTGGAGATAAGCTTGAGGACAAAACGACATCATCCAAGTACACGGCAAGTCCGCCACTTCATTCCAGCTAGTTCGATATCCATAATGCGTTGGAAAGTTCCGGGAGCTGAGCGAAGGCAACAAGCATCACCTTAAATTTGAAGAGGCCATCTGGTGTTATAAAGGCCATTATTTCTTGGTCTCTCTCGTTAACTTCAATTTGCCAATAGCCGAAAAGCTCATTGACGAAAAATACCTCGCGCTGTGAAGTCGATCAAAAGTGTTGTCTATCCTTGGGTGAGGATACACATCCTTCTTCGTGATTTTGTTTAGACGATAATCATCGACGCAGAAGCGTACGGTGCCATCTTTCTTTTTCACTAGCGCCACAGGCGACGCCCCAAGACTCTTGGAAAGTTTGTATGATGTCCTCGCGTAGCATTTTGTAGACTTGTTTTCTTACTGCCTCCCGCCCTCGCATCGATGCTCCGTACGGGCTCTGGCGGATTGGTCTGATACTGTCTTCTGTTAGGATGCGATGTCTTGCTACTGTTGTCTGCCGAATTTCGGACGACAGTGAAAAGCAGTCCTCGTATTGCCGGAGCAGTCTTTTCAGTAATTCTTGCTTATGCATCGGAAGAGTTGTATTGACGTCGAAATTGTCGTGGAGAGCTCGATTCGTCGACGAAGACTCGGCGAGGGCGATAACATTGCTGACTTCGACAATGTCTTAAATATAGGAAATTATCGTGCCTTCGTTCGCATCTTTGTACTCGTTAGTGAACTTCGTGAGCATCACAATTGCGTTTCCTCTTCTCAACTCAGCTACTCCTCTTGCGACGCAAATCTCGTGTTTCATCAACTGCTCCTCGTCACTTTCAACGTCAAATTGCATGCATGCTCATTTCTGAGAGCTGACGCAGATGTTCATGCTGGATCGAGGGGGAACGGTTATTTGATCTTCCAGTACATTCAAGACCTGCTTCCCGGGTGCCGTGTGCGGCGGTAGGGCTTATTCTGTTCAAAGAGGTATCGACTTGGATCTCAGATCCATGGCTCCGCCATGAAGGCATAATAAGTCCGTACCAAGAATCACATCTGTCGAGCACGGCTGTAGTACTACGAAGCTTGCGGGATAAATCCGGTTGTTAATGCAGACTTCTCCTGCGCAGATTCTCTCCGGCGTTACTGGGTGGCTTCTGGCTGATCTTTGTTCTGTTCCTTCTATATTGCGTCGTCAGGTCGTCTTCAGTACATGAAGTTTCGTCGTCAGGGCTTTGCCTGGTTCGTGTGGTGTGCGGAAAGTACCTTCGTGGCGACGTCCTCGGATGGTCTTCGGTAGTTCGTCGCACAGCAACTGTACCTCCAGCGCTTGCTGCCCTTAGTTTCTAGGTTAAGGCACTTAGTTTCCAGCGGAACTGCGCCAGTGTACGACCGGTGGTGAGGCGACTTGCAGCGGCTGGATGACGGTGAATGGGCAGTTAGTTCCTGGGGGTGTCCACTGTGCTGCTGCGGGGTAGTCGGCAATGTCACGGGGTCTGTCGCCCCGCTGTGGACTGCATGGCTTCTTTCTCTCAAACTGCATGGCTTCTTTCTCGAAGCCATGCAGTTTCATCTGATGTACTGGCAGCAGCAGTAGGTTTGGCCTGCTTCTCCGCAGAGATCGCAGAGAGGTCGGTGATCGGGGGCAAGCCACACGTCGGTTTTCTTCTGAGCGTTGCGCTGGCTGGCTGGGTGACAGTACGGCATCAACGGCGGTGGTGGCTGGTGGCGGAACTGCGACGGTGCACCCTCATGACGGGGGCGTGGAGGATGAGCGTAACGCTGGGTTGGAGCAGCGTAACTCTTCGCTTGCGGCTGAGGCTGTGGAGCTTCAGAAACTCCAAGTGATTGCCGAACATCTTCGCGGACAGTGTCGGCAATCCAATTCATTTGTGGCTGTGACGAAGGCAAGAGGCTCCATAGCTCCTCCCGCACGATCTGTCGGATCGTCTCACACAAGTCGTCTGTGCTCAGGGCATGGACTTCGGCGTAGTTGGCTGTTGAAGAGCGACGGTCATACTGCCTTGTGCACATCTCAAGCGCCTTCTCTATTGTCGTTCCCTCGGTTAGGAATTCATCAACAGTCTTGGGTGGGTTGCGATAAAGTCCTGCAAACAACTGTTGCTTCACACCCCGCATAAGGTAGCGTAGCTTCTTGTCCTCAGCCATGGCATAATCGGCGTGCCGAAACAGTTTCGTCACCTCTTCCGTGAAGATGGTGACATGTTCGTTTGGTTGATCTGTAAGGTTTAACGTCCCAAAACCACGATATGATTATGAGAGACAATGTAGTGAAGGGATCCGGAAGTTTCCACCTCCTGGGGTTGTTTACGTGCACCCAAATCTGAGCACAAGGGCGTACAGCATTTCCGCCTCCATCGGAAATGCAGCCGCCGTAGCCGGGAATGGATCCCGCTACCTGCAGGTCAGCAGCTGAATACTTTGGCCACTGGACTACCGTGGCGGAGCGACATTTTTGTTTGGCAGCTGTACCCGGGTCTCAAGCAAAGCAGCAGCCTTTTCTTCGCGGGCCACGCTCGTGAAAGTTTCAAGAAATGTTCCGCGAAAGAGATCACAGGACCGTAGTGCACACTCCCGATTGTCAAACCAGACCTTCACTGCATCTTCCAGGTAGAAGTACACGCGACGCAGCTTTTCTTCCGGGTCCCACTGGTTCAACGCTGCTACTTGGTCATACGTTTTGAGAAAGGTCTCTGGTTCTTCAAATAAAGATCCGTGGAAGATAGGTGGCTCCTTTGGCTGCTGCATTACAAATATGGCGGACGTCGGTACAGGAGCTGTCATAGTATGTAGTAGTGGTGGTGGCCTTAGGCGAGCGACTGTTATCGGTTAGAGCACTTACTTAGGGCACTTCACGGCGTCGTCCGAGTACAGGGTTCAGTACCTCGTCGTCATATGTTGTGTAAAGCTGGAGCACGGCTAAGCCAGCAGCAGGCCAGCAGAGAGGCTATGCGACTGCCGAGTGGCAAAACGCAGATGAACTTCAGCTTGGCTGACGAGAAAATGCTTTCTTGTGTTTATTGCGGCGTTTTTTTTTGAGAAATGGGAACAAGGTGATTAGTGAGTGACAGACTGATCCCATGACTGCTTGTACATATAGAGTTGGTTGCAGCGTTGCCAAAATGTAAAGTGGGCACGACACCAGACATGCACTAAAATTGCCCCAGATTTCATCAGAAGTAAAAATTGTTGCAAAATTCAAAAAAAATTACTCAAAATCAACATTTCTTTCAAATAAGCAAACATTCTCTGAAGTTTTTTTACGCTGCAACTAGAGCGAGTGTCTTTATTCCGAAGAAATGTTTATGCCTCTCGCCAGACGGTGTTCCGTCGAGATCTGGACTAGAAAGTCAACATTCGTGAAGAACTCAATTTATTTTTCACAAAGTCATGACGAGGTGCCTTTAAGGTATAATGTCAAGTGTCAGACAAAAAATTTTAAAAATAAGCACTACAAGCTTTATTGAAAAAAATGTCATTAGCAAAAAGTTATGATTGTTCCCTCATGAAAAAATACCAAAGATATAGGTTTTGAGAAAATAAAAAAAAAAGATTTGACACAGATGCAGCGCTTACACACGAGGATCAGGTGTGCTAAAAATCTCGATATTTATAGCTGGTACCTTTCTACATTCTTCTCTAGTATGCCTTTCCTTAACCGCCAACCCACCATTTCTTTTTTTTTTCTAGATTGTTTTGCTGCATGAGCGCGGACGGGATATATTTACGATGCAGTGTCGATCGCTTGCGCGGCAAGCACTTGTAGTGTAAAGGTCAGACTCGATGCCAACTTTCTTTAAAATGTCAAATGCATTTTGTGTCAATATTTCAATGACACATTTATAAAAGAACTGCATAGACAGAAGCTTTATTCACCAATATTACGGGCAATAATTTGCGCATTTATCATGGCCAAAAGCAAAAAATCGACACATGAAAAAAACTCGCAATTTACGCTTGGTCTTATACCTTGATCATCACTTGTGGCATTGTAGATGTCTGAACCAAATCTGCTCAGCATATGTTTTGTAATATTGAACTTCACACAACATCCCTCTCTGGTATGCAACGCTCAGCGAATTCGTACAATTGCATCCAAAGTTTTCAGACACATTTTGTTTCGGTACTTCGTCTTCACGCATGTAACTTAACTGAACACACACTCCACCACTGTATTGGACACGGGGCACGAAAGGCATGCCACCACATACAGCGAAAGTTCATTGTAGGGCTTTTCGCTCATGCCATTTTCAAATTTGAAAATTCCTCCCCAGAATGCAGTTGAATCCTGAGGAATTTTGCCTTCAAAGACGGCCTCTTCCTTCCGGAAATGCATAACAATTTTTCTGTATTGCATTTATATAATGTCCCGGTTTCAATTGATCAGATGTTGAAGTGTAAGCTGTAAAACGGAAAGTCGTGCTGTTTGGGACAACACTCGCGATGGATGAAGTCAACTCATGCCCTGAAAAATGGCTTGATTGGAGGGAAGACCCTTTTTCACTTCCTTCAGTAGGTCCATCAGAAACTCTTAGCAACGCTGTTTTAACCTTTGCATGGCAGCTTCGTTGAGATTAGACTCGTGATGCTGGCAACGGAGGAGTTCACAGACAAACTGAGCTCCAAAGTCTGTCACTCCCACAGAGAGTCGGTGCCCTTGTTTGTCGAAAATTCTTGACTTCAGTGTTCAATGAAGTAGGTCAAGCTCTTTGTACATTTTATCTGGATCAATGTTGACTGAGTGGAAGAAAGCATTATTTTTTTTCAAATTCCGAGACGACAGGAGACAAAAAGATGAAGTAAAGGTAGTTTGCATCGTCACACAACATGTCATGGATCAGTCGAGCTTTGTACCTGACCTCTTGAGTACCTTCTCGCATGGCTAATGTAATGTAAGCCTTCAGCTCGTTTTAGTGCTAGAGAAACCTCGTAAATACACGCCCTTGAACTAGCCAACGTGTGGCAGATAGCTTCAAAAAAGGGATGTTGCAATATTTCTGGTCAATTTGTGCTCCCGCATCTTGTTCACTGATGTTTTCAAAAAGTTTCTTGTAAGTATGGCGTCGAAGTGTACTGTTTGCAAACCACACTGGGATTTCGCCAAGAAGATAGCCAAGACTAGAAGGCAGGGTTTCGAATGCCTTTTGCACGCAAATGGCCAAGGAATGGCATACACATTTGTTCAAGATGCAATTAGGAGACTCCTCATTGATTCTAGACCAGACGCTGTTGTGTACACCGACCATTGTAGCAACACCATTGCATGCAATGCCAACAC
The DNA here is from genome assembly GCF_043290135.1 of Rhipicephalus microplus. Taxonomy (NCBI): domain Eukaryota; kingdom Metazoa; phylum Arthropoda; class Arachnida; order Ixodida; family Ixodidae; genus Rhipicephalus; species Rhipicephalus microplus. Next base: position 1,962,413 of record NW_027464614.1, on the reverse strand, counting down.
AATCCCTAAAGCAAATCCCGTACTCAGAAAGGCGATCCCTTACAATCTAAAAAAGTGCCTCGCCAGTGGCATGAATCACTGGATAAAGACCGAAGAATGCTGTCACCACTTCGCCAGATTTTTCACTAAAATAGCGTGTGTAGATTGCGAGCAACTTCTCCACTGTGACGTCCGTGCTCTCATCCACCATAAGGGAGAACTTCATGTCCTTTATGTCAGCAACGACTTCGTCTCGAAGTGAAGGAGACAATACAGAATTGATTATAGCAGTACACTTATACGTACGGTGAAGACGCAGGTTTTAAAGAGAGCTTCCTTTTCCATTTTTTCTAATCACTTCTCCTAAATGGTCAATTGCCAATGTAGGGCAGTGGCAGCAGGTTGTTAGGGCTAGCTCCAACTCGGCACGTTTTATTTCATCTGACAGGTTTGACTTCTTCGGGAAATTCAGCGTCCTAGAAACCAATGCAGCCTTCACAGCCCCTTTGTGCTGAGCTCCCTGAGCATGTTTAGTTAGAGTACCTCGATGTGGTTGCAGATATTTGCGACACAATTTGCAGAATGGAAGCTTGGTATCTTGTGACATTGCACTTGTAAGCCATGGGAATTCTGTTTCCAAAGATTCAAGGTATTTCGATGGTCTTCATAGGACTTGCGGGCTCTCTTTACTGTCTTTGCACAGCCTGCATTGTCATCTCCCAGATCTCCGTCCGAAGTTGACTTGCGTTAACCATTCTGGCGACAGCGTGAAGCGGTCGAGTCTAGAACAAAGAATCAGTGCATTTGTGGAAAACGCTGTGAATAAAGAAACACAAATAAACTATTACTGACAAACTTACCAAATCACGATGCTATTTGCCTGTGATTTTAGGCCACCAAATTCATACAGGCTAGACGTCGTTTTAAAGCTGCAAAATGAGCGCAGCGGCTGTATCGATCGTACCAACTGAAGCAAATGCACGTGTGCTGGCTGGCCACTTCACAACAATGACAACTGCAAGGTGTCGGCAGCCAAGCGCACCCAACCAGCGTTGCTCTTGCCGCGGTAACTGCATTCCTTCACTATAACAGATGGCGCCGTCTACTTAAGCCACTTCTAAATAGGCATGCGTTGTAGAAAGAAGCTTTCGTGCTACGCGCACTCCAACTATGCCCTAGCGGTGGCGCAGCAGATTAAATGAAGAGTACAGTCAATAGACAAATGATAATTTAAATCAATAGACGTATGATAATATATACTATATCCTATATCGTGCAAGCCTTAGAATTGGGTGGTCACAGGAGCTAGCTAGTGGTAAAAGGTTGGATGAGCAACCAAGTTAGGCGTAAGGTGGTTGACTGATTGTCCTCAGATTTCACCAGATGTTGGCTGTTGTAGGAGTTTGCAGGCCTGGCCAGCAGAAGCTCCAGAAGTTAACCAAATTTCCAAAATCTGGTGGCGAGTTTCACCAAATGACAACGCTGGTTGGTTGCAGAGATATGTCCTGGTGAAGGCTCAGCTCCACCTTGCGGCATTTAAAGAAAACAACACACTGGTGTGTTAACGCGACACTAGAGGTCGCACAACACGTTAGCTTCCATAATGCATTGAAATTCTCGAAGTGCAGCTCTTTGACCTAAACGAAGTCAATGTTCCTTTGTAGTGTATTTTAAAATATGGCAATTTTTCCTGGGATCTTTTTTTTGGTGACAACGCTCTCAGCAACAGTTGCTGCAGAAAACAGGTACTTTCACTCCGAAGTTTATAGCATAAAAGAGTAGGTACTGTGAATGTCTGTAAGTATAATGTTGCATATAGCTGCCCAGGCTAGAGGCCACTCCTCTGCAAAAGCGCGGTGGTGGCTGCCTGCTTCTCATCCCATAGAGGCACTGACACTTCACCAGAAACGTGCGGGAAGATCTGGAGCAGGTTATCTTGAGGCCACTCTTCTGCTAAGACGCGGATGGTGGCTGCCTGCTTCTTGTCCCACAGTGGCACTGACACTTCAACAGAAACGTCCGGGAAGATCTAAACCAGGTCATCGGTGAAGGTCTGGAATCATCCAATGTTCATGTTGGAGTAGTGCCAGCCAGACAGGTTGGTGAGCAGAATGCCTATCACCGCGTTAGAATCATCTTCCAGGGCAGCAGGCTCCAACTGAAACAAAGAGTCATTAAAAGTCTGGCGTACGTCTCTCCTGCTCATTCGTAGCTGCTGCAGTTTTAGACCAATCTTGGTGGCGCCATTCAAAGCCTGACAGAAAAAAGTGCTGCCAGCATGCAAATCGATTGCCACAAGAGAAAGAGAATATTTTGAGGGAAAGGCAGGGAGGTTAACCAGGAATTGGGGCATTCGGTTGGCTACCCTGCGCTAAAGGAAAGGAAAAAATGAAAAAGAAAGTGATGAGCGAAATTGACGTGCGAAAAAAGAAAGAGCACGAGGGCGCTATAGCCCATTCAATGGGCCACTAACGTTCTCAAAGCTCTCAGTATATACGTGTTGTCTACTTCAAGGAATAAAAGCAACGCTACTGTAGGTTAGAGAAATGCTACACACGCTAGAAGGAACTAGATCTGTCGACAAACGGCCGGAAGTTGAAGATGAAAGCTTGGAATGAAAAATTTTCAGGAACAGAGGTTCAGGGCTGGAGCGCACCTTTCGCTAAATGAACTTGACTTCTTGAAAGCTGGAACGTAATTTCGGAAAAGACAATTTCACTTGTTGAAGTGTCGGCTCCTGCACACAGCACGTGTTCACAGGCTCCCAGATGGCGAATTGACAAGGCAGACTGGGAAAAGTTTCGGCATGCTAGCAACTTAAGTTGATCAGAAATGTGCAGCTTAAGTGTAGATGCAGCTGTAGGCTACCTTACAGCTTTTCTAATTGATGCTTCAACAAATTCTACCCCACAAACGGGCCCTGGCAAAAAAACGTCAAGTCCCTTGGTGGAGTAGTGAGTGTCAAGATTCACGTAAAAAAACAATGCATGGAAGTTGTTGTTGGACTCGCCAACTGCCGAAAACGATACCGCAGGGTTCGCCAACTGCCGAAAACGATACCGCACGACGCCGCTCGCCATCGCCGATGCGTCGTCGTCCTTCATCGCCGGACCGGGAAAACTAATTGCCGCAGTTCCAGAGGCAGAAACTGCGTCGTCAGCGAAAAGACCAAGGCCTCTCACTTCACTAACGAATGTTCTGCACGTACATGTGGACGGCGTCGCTGCACTCGCCCTTGTCGACACTGGTGCCGCAGTTTCAGTGATAAGTGCTAGACTCTGCTGCTTGCTGAAAAACGTTATGACGCCACTAGCAAGTATATCACTTCGTACAGCCAGCGCAGATCACGTCACACCGGCCGCTGCCTGCACTGCTCGCATCGCGATTGATGGCCTCATTTATGTCGTTGAATTGCTAGTGTTGGATTCCTGCTCCCATGACCTCATTTTGGGCTGCGATTTTTTCTCCGCTAAGGCCGTCATCGACTGCTCTCGCGCTGAGGTGGCATTTGAAGTGTTTGACGATGACGACGCTCCATTATATGATGCTCATAAAAGCGGCGACAAACTTTTTGTGTCTAAAGACGTCATCATACCGCCGCACTCTTTTGCCCTTACCAATGTGTCTTGCAACTCGCTCGCCAAGTCTTGTGCCCTTTTCACGCCATATGCTCTTTTCGATCGTCGCAAGTGTTAGCCGCTACCTTAAGCCCTTCTATAACTTCCTGACGGCGTCAGCAGACTGCTCATCTCGAACTTCTTGTCATGTCCTCTAACACTACTTCGGGGTGAGTGCGTCGGCCGTGGTTACAGTCTCGACCCTTCTCCAATTATCGACATGCCGACTGGTCCTTCCGCCGAACACGAAAACGCCGGAGTGACCTGTGCCTCTTCGCCGTAGACTACTAGGCCGGACGCACTGAGCAGCTCCATCGCCGACACGTTACCGTTTCACAACGAGCTCAGCTTCTACGCCCGCTGAACAAGTTCCTTTCTTCCTTCGACTGCCAGCATACTCCCCTCGTCCGCACGTCAGCTGTGTGTCACCGCATCAACACGGGTACCAATGCGCCATTGCATCAAAGACCCTATCGCGTGTCCGCAGCCGAGCGCCAGGTTATTGATGACCAAGTAGCTGACATGCTCAAGCATGGCGTCATCCAGCCTTCGAATAGCCCTTGGGCATCTCCAGTCGTTCTCGTTAAGAAAAGGACGGGTCAATTCGCTTCTGTGTTGACTACCGCCGTCTTAACGAAATAACTCACAAGGACGTTTACCCGTTACCGAGAATCGACGATGCCCTTGACTGCCTCCAAGTTGCGGAGTTCTTCTCTTCTATTGACTTACGGAGTGGCTACTGGGAAGTCCCTCTGGCACCTGAAGATCAGCCTAAGACGGCCTTTGTCACACCTGATGGCCTTTATGAATTCCGTGTCATGCCTTTTATTCTTTGCACCGCACCCGCAACATTCGAGCGGATGATGGACAATCTTTTGCGTGGCCTGAAGTGGAAAACATACCTGTGCTACTTAGATGACGTGGTTATATTTTCACCGGATTTTTCAACGCATCTCCGCAGGCTAGCTGAAGTGCTGCAGTGCCTAACTGATGCCGGCCTTCAGCTCAACCTGAAGAAAAGCCGCTTCGGTGCAAGTCAGCTCACCATCCTCGGTCATGTTGTATCTCAAGAGGGTATTTTTTCTGACACCGCCAAGCTTCGGGCAGTAGCAGAGTTTTCCAAACCTGCGTCTCTGAAGGATCTGCGCAGCTTTCTTGGCCTCTGCTAATATTTCCGCCGCTTTATTCGGAATTTAGCGATGATCACCGCACCCTTGACTGAGCTTCTACGCAGTGACTCGAAAAGTTACGCTTGGTCACCCGCCTGTGACGATGCTTTCGAAAAGTTGCGCCGCCTGTTAGCTCACCGCCAATCTTGTGTCACTTCGACCCGACTGCTCCGACGGAGGTACACACCGATGCCAGCGGTGTTGGACTCAGCGCCGTGCTCGCGCAGCGCAAATCGGGATTCCAAGAGTACGTAGTCGCATACGGAAGCCGTATACCCTCACCAAAGCGGAGAAAAACTATTCTGTGACAGAGAAGGAGTGTCTGGCAATTATATGGGCTCTAGGTAAATTTAGACCGTACCTATATGGTCGCTCCTTCGACGTAGTCACCGATCACCATGCGCTTTGTTGGTTATCCACGTTGAAGGACCCCTCCGGCCGTTTAGCTCGCTGGGCTTTGTGGTTGCAAGAGTTAGACATGCGTGTTGTCTACAGGTCTTGCCGACGTCACACTGATGCCGACGCTCTATCATGCTCACCTGTGTCCTCCGAAAGCTCCGCATGTTTATCTGCCGTGGACAAAGTGGTTGCCTTCAAAGAAAACTGTGACATGGCGGCTGAGCAACGCAAGGATGACTAGATCAGCTCTCTTCTGCGATTCCGTTCAGATCGGTCGACTTCTCCATCTTCTCGAACGTTGCGCCGTCAAGCGGCTCACTTTGAGGTCCGCGATGGCCTCCTTTATTGCCGGAATTACAAGTCTGACGGCCGAAAGTGGTTACTTGTCATACCTCGCCATCTTCGTGCTGCAATATGTTCAGCTTTCCACGCTGATCCTCAGTGCGCACATGCGGGCATCTTTAAAACATACGCTCGCCTTTCCTCCCGGTTTTATTGGCGAGGCATTTACACCTTTTTGCGCAAGTACATTCAGTCATGCCCGCAGTGCAAACGACGGAAAGCTCTGCCTCATCATACATCTGGGCCAATCCAGCCGATCCCTTGCCCAGCCAGGCCTTTTGACCACACTGGGATCGATCTGTACGGGCCTCTTCGATTCACGGCTTCCGGAAACCGTTGGATTGTTGTCGCTGTCGACTACTTGACGCGATACGCAGAAACAGCTGCTTTGCCTGCTGCCACAGCACGCGACGTATCTTCTTTTCTCCTGCGGAACTTCATTCTCCGTCACGGCGCACCGCGTGAACTTCTCAGCGACAAAGGATGTGTATTCCTTTCTGAAGTCGTCAACGTATTCCTTGCCGAATGCCGTATCATTCATCGGACTACCACCGCCTACCATCCGCAGACGAATGGATTGACGGAAAGATTCAACCGTACCCTAGGGGACATGATATCAAAGTATGTTGCCTTTGATCACTCTGATTAGGACCTCATTCTACCTTTTGTGACGTACGCGTATAACACTGCTCCACAGGCAACTACAGGCTTTTCGCCATTTTTCCTGTTATGTGGCCGAGACCCTTTCACCACACTAGATACCTGTCTACCCTACCACCCCGATTCCTCCGAGTCTACGCCTATCTCTGAAGCTTCCCGCCATGCCGAGGAATGCCGTAAGCTCGCACAGTCATTTACAACTGTCGACCAATGGAGACAAAAATCTCGACGGGACGATAACCCGCCGTACTCTAACTTTGTTCCTGACACTCTTGTGTGCCTTTGGGTTCCCGCTGTGCCTACAGGCCTTTCCTCGAAGCTTGTTTCAAAATACCATTGACCCTACCACATTGTCTCGCAGACTTCACCTGTTAACTACATCGTCGAACCCGTTACGACATCCATAGACCAGCGCTTTCGGGGTCGTGAAACCGTTCACGTACAGCGGTTGAAACCTTATTACGAACCGCTCGTACTCTGTTCATCGTGAGTCACCAGGATGGCTCCTTTTTCGACGGGGGACGAAGTCTAATGAAGAGGAATGCCCACTATTAAAGCGACATCGACACGTTTGAGCGAGGCACGAGCTAAGACTGCCTGGTTGCTGCTGCGACGCTGCCCGTACACCCGGCTCGCTCTTGCTGCTTCTGCACCGACGGTGCTACCGCTTTTGAGCTTGCATTTGCATTATATTGCCTTTGTGGGCTTTTCTCACACGGCAATTCGTTCCATCTTTGGTTAGCATCTCCACGTCCATGGTTGTTGTAACTTTGGCGGCACCAAATTGTTTCAAAATTTTAGCCTACAGGTTTTCCCTTTTGTGTTGAGAAGCCCGGAGTGTTTCAAACGGGTCCAGTGGGCTTGACTGCAGCATGGTATTGTGTTGTGTGGTTAGCCTTGCTGTTGTCGATCATTGTGAGCTGGTTCGGGAGTTGGTTACGAGTTCGAAGCTGGGGGGGGGGTCAAAGCCAGGCCATCGTCCTCGTCAACAGCCATTCTCTTCGTGCCTAGCGGTTGGGAGCGCTTGCCAGCCGAGATTTTCCGCGCGGCGGAGGAGCTGTTACGTTTGGCCCGGCGATTCATCTGGGCAGACGCCATTGTGCGTAAGCTGGTCTACTGGGGAGGCTCTCAACTCCATCGGCGCACAGATGCCAAACGCTGTCAAAGATTTCGGCAATTACCCAGACCATGTGGCAAGCAAAGGCGAGTTTCTGACTTTCAAATGCGAACTCTTTCATCGTCCCTTCAAGCAGCAGTGGTGCCTGATGACCTCGGCGACTCATCTAGTGAGGGGGAAGCTGTTGTCACCGGCGCCAGAGCTGACGGGGGAGCGGCGCTCTTTTAATCCTCAATGAAGTAGCCGATCGGCCAGCTGCCTATGCTCGTCAGGCATTGTCCCTGCTAGGCGGAGGATGAGACGTCGTGTCGCCACGACGCCGTAAATTGTACAAGAGAGGACAACAAAGACAGCATATTCCTTGGAAGAGGTCGTGGCGGCCGCCTCAAATCACCCCGCTAATTGAGCGAACCGATCGGCGGACCCTTTGATGTATGCTGTCAGGATCTTGGGGCCTCTCGACTAGCGGCACACACACACAACGAGGAAGAGCCCTGCTGGCACCACCTTGCAGTGCAGTGATCACGACTCAATAATGGACGTGCACGTGGGCCGTGCATTCTCGTCCCTCTCACCTGTTGTGTGGGTGTGATTGGTGTTCTACTCGGAGAGGAGGAGCCCGACAGAGCTTAAAACGACGCCGCAGAGTGTTGGACGTGGCTCTGAATCATGTAACGGTTCAACCACCACGCTCATGGTTTGTGAAACCACTAACCTTTCTTTGCTGTAAATATCTGTAAATAGTGCCATAAACCTGTTTGTTTTCGTATCCTCTTCTAGACAGCGTTCTTTTCCTCCACCCGGCTACACCACGCTACTACAAGAGACCGGGTAGACCCCCAATCGCAACAACTGGTGGCAGCGGGGGGATGCCATCAGCGACCTTCCTTCCGATCCTTAACAAGTTGCGCACTCTTCATAGTTAAAATGAACTCCTTGCGCCTCGCTATTCCTTGCAATATGTTTTACGGCACTTACGCTGGTGATTTACAGGTTGCTTTTGAGGGAAGATGTGGGTCTTTATTACTCTTTCTTAAACTTTTGGCTCAATCTCAACTAAACTTCACTATCTGAGAGAGTTTTTATGCTGATTTCAAATCTATAATTTGTTGCATAATAGCTTGAATTGTTCAGGAAATACTAAGGTTTCAGTTTTCATTATTGCCTATCTGTTGTGGGATTTTTTTGCAATTTCCCCTTAAAAATTGAACAAGTAAATACATAATTTCAATGCTTAAGACTTGCTGTAGAGGTTAATGCTATTTTTACCATTTGAAGGCATTTGATAGGCATGGAATTGTACAAACACCTATGATGAATATCACGACGAATAAAATAATAACAACTTTGTCGCTTTCACTAAAATATAACATTAGAAAAACCCCGTAAGGCTGAGTGAAGTGTGCAAAAACAGCGAACTGAGAAAAATGCATTTGAAGTTTCCAGCAACTGTAACTTTTGCTAAATTGAAGCTACACACCGTTTTATAGCTCTATATTATACGATAATGACCATGCTGATTTTATGACTGTAGCCTCCAAAAATATTTGTCATAGTTTATTCCAAAACTATGACATGGTCATTGATGCAGTAGGAGAATTTTTTTTACTTTTTGGTCAGTACAGTGAGTTGCAAGTGATGGAAATGCCCACATATTGAACAATAATGTTGTCCTCTCATATACAGTACACCTACACATTGTTCAGGCTGAAAACAAATAATATTTATTTTACAAGAAATTGTCACCCTTTGAAGGAAGACAGTGCTACAGCATACCGGGGCTATAAGAAGGGTCCCCTGTTGGCTTGTGACGCGGTACAAGCCTCGTCTTGGTTGTGTTGCTGCCGAGATGATTTCTCTGCAATTTTTGCAGCCTGTTTTTGTCTTTTTCGAGGCTGCGAGGAACCTGGTTGTAGCCCCTGCTTTAGCCTAGCTTCTCGGCAATTTTACGTAGCTCTTCATTACACCTTTGTTGAAGCAGCTCTTGGCTTCTGCAACAGCCCTTTCAATGCTGCGCAAGGATGCATGCTGGGTTTTAGGGGCCTGCTGCCAAATCACACAGTGCAGGCCTTCACTTGAGTTCTGAGCTATCCCATCACTGAACCTTACCAGGAGCGGTTTGTCGCTCAGCCGCCTGAACACGGGCACAAGTTCCTCGCTCACAAAATCAGGCAAGCTGTCTTTCTGTGGTGGGGGCTTCTCATTCTTCGCCACAGCTTTTTGGTACTTGCATTATGAGTCAGGGCCTTCAGGGCAGAGGTCATGCCTTGTTGCTTTGTCTGTAGACATGGGCTGCAGAGTTGCAAGCACTGCTTTCTGCGTGCCTGGAACGTCCTTCCTGTGACTTCTCAAGGCATAGCCTTAGTAAGAGGTGATCCTCTTGATTTTGTGTTAGGTTAGCCTGCCCTTACCGCCTATCGAGCCACCTTGAGCTTTTTTTTCCACAAGTGTACGTAAGGCAGCTCCCATACGCTTCCGCACACGATTGATGCAGTCTTTTTTGGCTACCGTGAGATAACCGTACACTTCATTTTCGGTAATAGCATGAAATCTTTTGCTGTCACCGTCCAACCGCATGGTCGTATACGGAAGCTTGTGCTTTTCAAGTGACCGCCCAAACAAGTGTAGGGGTGCCTCCACTTCCATCTGGCCAGCTTTGCAGTCAACATTCTTTGGCACAGCGGGGCATGCTGAATGAGCCAGGCAGAACGTCCTGTTTCTCTTTCTTTGGGTTCTTTGGTGCAAGCGAGGCAAAAGTTCGACGGTAGGATATGGTGTATAACGAGACCACTGTACATTTTATTAATGCAGCCATCGCATATATGTGACCTATGTCCGCGTGAGAGCAAAGTGTCATCATATATAACGTTGACGTTGCTGAGCGCTTTGCCGAACTTCGCATAGAGCTCTTTGACGTCAACAACACTCGCTACTTCACACTCGGCAGCTGTCGCACTGAAGGCTTCCTTCATTAACATCATGTGGCTTTGATAGGTCTTGAGGTGGAGCCCTCGATGCGAAATGTTCATCATGACGAAGAAGTTCCACAGAGCCGTTGCCCCCTAGCCGATTTTATTGATGGCCTTCATGGCATGCAAACTCACTTTGAATGGCCTTATTTTGGCGTCAATCTTGTCGGCTACACGTGGGGATGAAAACCACTACGCGAAAGTCGCAACTGCTGCACGTGACAACGAGGTTCACACACAGCCCGTACTTTTTCTTGCCCTTCGAAAACGTCACGCTTTTTTTTACCGCAATCGGGGCAGACAAGCTGAAATAACGAGTCTATCACCGCCAGGTTAAGAATGCCGAATTCTGTTTCGTTTTTTTTTGTCATCAGCCACATCAACATGTAGCAGCTTGAACTTGCATTCCGTCATGCACTGTGATGCGAAGGATGCCTTGAAGCTTGCCGCATTCCTGGTGCACTGAGCAGACTCGTCCACGAAATAAAATGTTTTGTCAATGCGGTCTTGGATGTTGCTGGAAGTGCCAGATGATACCACGATGTAACAATCCAAGGAGGTGCTGCAGCTGATCCCTGGCGAGGGCACTGTTTCAAACACAACAGGTGGCCGCGGCTGCGCGCTGTCGTCGGAATGCACAGCTTCGACCACATAGGGCGACCTTGGCCGCACGTTGTGGTCTTGGATGTTGCTGGAGGCGGCAGGTAATCCAACGTTGTAACAATCAGAAAAGGTGCTGCAACTAAGCCCTGAAGAGTGCATCGTTTGGCGGCCTCTACCTCCACCATGCCAGGCCTGCTCGAAGAGTTTTTTTGGCACTTATGCTGAGCTCGCCACTCACTGTATTGAGGGTAATCGTCCTTGGGGCCAATCTCGCAAAGCAAACGAAAGTTTGAGAGAACTTTGAAGTCCCACAAATAGCCCGAAAACAGTTCTTTTACAGTTCCAACACAAATTTGTGACAAGTGGGCACGAGTGAGCCAAGTCCCGTCAAACGAAACAGCGATATAGCCGGGGTTCTCGAAATTCAATTCAGAATAGATGGCTATCACAGCTGTCGCGCACTCACTCATAATACCTGCGGATGCGTTTATCGCGGCAGGGTTCATCTTGCTTTTCACGTTGTCTTGGTATGTTTTGTTGTGCATTCCACAACGAGACACATTCAAGGCCAAAAAAATGTCGTTTAGCACGGTCTTCCTATTACCCGTGACCATAACTGCACGAACCGTAATCACATTTACTTCGATAAGGTTGCAGGTCGCACTCCCCCCTGCTCGCGGCGAGCTCCATCCGGCGCTGACATCTCCACAGACACGCACAGCTCACCACTATTCTAACTGCCACTTCGTACTCACATTCGCCCTATAAAACGTTCAATTGGCCAGAGCAGAATTCACATTTTGCACACCGAAGCAGTTGGTTCAGCAACGGTAGATTTAGCAGCGTAAACTCGGTGCTGCACCCCGCCGCTTCCAGGCAGTCTCCTATAAGCGACAGGTTTCGGCGGGTAGCTGACAACGAAGACAGCTTCTGTTGTGGCTCTTCCGCGCGATTCTCAATCGCCACTGTTTTAGCTACTGTCACAAAATACGTGTCGATGTGCGTTGTCCTCGTGTCGTCGGCCACAGGCATTGCTTTTGCGGCTGTGGCTGCAGCTCCAGTGGATGTCGGACACCTGATTGTGCATGTCGCGGAGCTCGTCGCCGTCAATTCACTCGACGCTACTTCAGGTATTCGAGATGGATGCTTGCGTTTTTTGCCGTAGGCATGAGCTGCCGCGATCTTGCGTCGCCCGCCAACCATCGTCGCGTCCGAACAATTTGTGACATGGCGTCTCGCATTGTCGGGCACAGTCAGGCAGACGAATTTTTTTGGTCGTCGAATCGGAGAGCAGGATTTGCCCAGGTGGTACAAACGCGCCAACGCCGCGCGAGTATTCCCTATTCTTCGGTGACGTTTAGCTATATAGTCACCAGGCATAGGGTTATTTTCTCGCTAAAGCCGGAATACAGACAACTTCAACCTTAGCATGATTTTAAAATGACGGCGCTACGGCTAACGGTTACCGCAGACGATGGCATTAAATTTACACATTTTTGGGGGCCATTTCAAGAGCGAAATTGATCATGAAGATCCTTGAGAACACAGTAACCAAATAAATGCAAATAGAAACACAATATATTCCACCAATAGATTCTTTTGCACGTCCACATTTTGAAAAAAAATTCGAAAAATCGATTCTTTGGCAATTGTTTGCTCTAAAAGACCCGTGTCTGCAGAGCGCCTTAGTGAGGTTCTGCTACCACGTCTTGGAAACTAGTCACCTAGCACAATCGAAGCGCCTAAAAAGAGAAGGATACTTATGCCCTTTGCAATTTTTTTTCGACGGAGGCAATGCACTGGAAAAGGAAACCTACTGACGTTAGCGATAACAGAGGGCACCACAGCGTGAAAGGGTAGCAGTAATTCCGTATATGCAGTCTGTGTCACACCGTCTAAAGAAAGTAGGACAACGCCTCAACGTGAAGGTGGTCTTCAGTGCTCCTGACAACTTGTCCCAGTAGCCAAACAGGACATGGACGGTTGTCTATCTTAAACCACCAGTAGCTTCTGTCATCCCTTTCCGATTTCTCCGCCTTCTCGGCAGACGATAACTCGACATAACTCGGTTCTTTGCTTTGGTAAAGTTCAAGACGTCCTCTTCATTCCACTTTTACAACATCACAGGACAATTCCTAAATAGTCGCACAGGCTTAGGTTCTCGTTGAGAAATCCACGGATGCCCACTCCAGCGAATGCGAAAAATTGCTTTCTCCTTGTCAGTCCATTCCAAGTCCTGGTTATACGGGCGGTCGTAGAGGCGTTTCAGAAGGAAGCGAGTGAGACATTTCTTTGGTCTCAGCGCAACAACTGGAGGCGGGTCGGGCTGTTTTTTGACACCATCCTCGCACCGGGGATACCACTTGGCAGTTTCCTTCCTGCAATGATGTGTTCGTCGTTCCGCGACACGCACTCTTGATGTGAGGCCTCATGCGGGTGGCTTGCTCTACGGAGCGTGCAGTTGCCCTCCGCATTGCAAAATTTTGCCCGCGGCGAAGCCGAAGTCGACAGCGGGACTGCGTTTTGCATTGCCGGGTCACTGGGCTGGGGCGTCACACCTTTTTCGCTGCCGCGGTTGCTTCAAGTGACGTATCTGTCGATGCATAATGATCGGTGTACCAAGAGAGAACGGATGAACTCCTGCTCCGCTTACAGCGTGCTGCCATCTCTGACACGCGCGTCGCTACGGGAGAACGTGTTGGAGGTCCCGCATTGGATGTCGGTCACCGGTGCCGCCTCCCACTGGCTTGACAGGAGTCGCACTAGTCCAGGCGCGACAGCCTGCTTCCCTCAATGTGGCCGAACGCTGCCACCACTTTAGCGACAAAGTACGTGCGTGTAGCCACCGCGTTGTTCGGACTATTTTTCTCGTCACATGAGCTGTTGGCCAGGAGCTTCTGGGTCCCTGCAACCGCAGCTACTCTGTCCTCGTCAGCCAGGCTCACAGCGGCCTGGACATGGCAGTGCGCTTCCACCAAATCGTCCGCTGACACTTCGTGTGGAACTGCTGCCGGGAAGAAGTACAACACAAGAAGTGCCCCATGTATGCGCTTGTCCTCGCCGTCTTCACCGGTTTACACAAGTTTTGCCGTTTCGAAGCCTGCCTTGTCGAAGTGGTTGACCACTGTGTCGATCATTTCCTCTCACCAGTCTTTGAATATCTCTGCGGGAGACAACTTCGCAGAGATTTCCGGCCACTCTCGTCATCCACTGCTGTATGTCTTGGCTGCTGAGAGCTTTGCATTCACTAGAAATGGTTTTGCCAACGATGTTGTAGGTTAAGTTGTCTTCCCCTACAACCTACAAGTTGCCTTGGTCATCAGCATAGGGCCGTCCACCGGAATGTTCTTCGTGTGCACTTCTGAAAACCAGGCGTAGAGTGCCTTTTCTACATTCCTGTTGGTAAAAGTGCGCCGCTGACAGGCTCCTGACATTCACTGCTCTGCCGCCTATGCCTTCATGTCTGCTAAACCCATGTGGTTTCGACGACATGCTATCTGCAGTCAATGCAGGCTCGCATGTCGACAGGGCGCGAGATGATCCTTGAATTTCTGTAGAAACTCTGGCGTCCTGGAAGCCAGATTTGTGAGGGCAGCTGTGCTCTAGTCACTTTTTTAGCATGCAGTTGACTGCGGCAATACAAATGACTCATCTTTGTCAAGAGAGCACTTCCAAGCAATCCTCGATTAACATTGGGTCATCTTGAATTTAAAAGCGTGGGCTCACTGAGAGTAATGAGGGCAGTAGCCTCGGCAAAAAAATGACGTGAAAGTGGTTGTCTGTGAGATACGCTTGATGCTATCCAAATCACAGTACTGAAGCATAGAACGGTCCAACTTTGTTCACCTCGAACCACCTTGAAATTACATACCAGAGTGTGAAGCCCAATGAAAAGTTTCATACAGCGTCACTTCACGACACGTGATAAAATCAATATCACAAGCTTACAATTGTGTAGTATCACCTTCAATCAAGTAAGTCTACGAATATAATTGAATGTTTTGAAAAGAACATGAGAAATCCAGAAAGGGGTGAGCCCCATGCAGCTTTGACACCTATGCGACGACTACGCAAAAAAGAATTGGCAAACATGTCAAACAATGTGTTGGTTCCATCTGATTGATACTCCATTAGCAACAAGTTCTTGCACAAATTCTCTTAGAAAATGGACGAAATACACAAACCGATTCAGACTTTCAACTGAAATTTTCAAAATTACACATATAAGTGACAAAACGAAAACACAAAAGGCACAGGTAGGTGTGCAGTGTGACAGCGTGCCTCAGTTAATCGCTCCCCTAGATGAAGTGCTTCTTCCAAGAAGACCATTTCCTTCTCTGTCAATGAAACTGATGTCATGCTCACATAGTTGCTGCCTTAAAATCTTCTGGCCTTCCAGGCGTGCTGATAGTTAAGCTCTTGAACACTCTGCAAACATGCATCAGCACCTTTTGAAATACTTCACCTTAAACTGACTGAAACCTTGTTCAGTGCAGTCCTGTTGCGTAATACTTGTGCTTTGCTGCCGCTGATTATGCTTTCAAAGAAGATGGCACTCTTAACCCTCTTGTACCAAGTTTGGAACCTCGATGACCATCTGGTGCTCCAGCAGACAAAGTGCATTTTTGGCAAACGATGTATATTCAGTCTTGAATGCCCAGTACATAGAAAAATGCAGTGGCAGTCCTGAAGTAAAGACCAGCATAATGATACAGGCATTCTCACCCTTGACACTAACAGCATCTGAAAAAAAGGTGTTGTCGCCGTCGGTTATGCAAACTTCTTTCCTGGTGTCTGCAAAGCAAACATACACCTTAGTGATGACCTGACACTTGATATCTCTCTGGTTGCCTGCAATGAACATTTTTTTAAACACAAAGCATAACTTTTGTGCCTCCCTGTCCTTCCCACCTAAAGAAGTTGACATAGGAAGCCCTCCCCCCCGCTCGTCTCCCTCTTGCTTGATGCTTCCAACAACAGTTCCGAGAAATGAAGTCTTTTTTTGGTGTGAATTTTTCTTAAGTAAAGACCACATGGCAGTACATTATTGCACCTCTAAAACAATAGGAGTTGTTTTACCACACATTGTATTGGCTGTATTCATGCTTCGTTTGATTTAGACTTTCGCACCATCCGTGCTGACAGTGTGGGAGACGTTACACCTTGACGAGCCACTCATCTATTCCTTTTGAAGGCAACCGTCACTCATGCCTTTCAGAAAGCGGTCATGCGCTTCAGATAGCTTTCTCTTCGTGTCCAAAATACACGAATTCAACTTCTTTCTTGAGCTCAAACGTAACCAAGGAGTTTTGGACCTGAGTTTTTTGTAGTACAGTGCGAGCATGAAAAATGCTAACAAGAATTTGAATCACGGCTTTGCATGCTTGAGAAAAATAGTTACTCTTACAAGGTCTTCTCTCCACTGCCCCCATGCTTTCTTTAGCATGTAACTTGTTGGAGAAAGGATGGGCTTGCCCATGAACATGTGAATTACTCCTAGAAGCTTCTTTATATATGTCTAGTTCAGTTTCACTGACGCCCCCCCAGGGGCATCTGCGCAAGCAGGCGGTTGGTGCGTAGCGACACCATGGACCCGAGCTAACGGGTGGGGGGGGGGTTTCGAGTCTTTCCCACGCCCAGCCGTGCGTGGCTTTGCCGTGTCCGGGGAAAAAGGGATCCCGGGGGTTGAACCGACGCTGGGTGATTGGACGTTTAAGGCCCCCAGGCAGAGGCAACACACCCCTTTGGCCCCGGCGTAACGTAGACGGCACCCCTGGGCTGACCCGCCCAGGGGAAATCGGCAGTTGCCTTTTCCTGTCCTGTACGGGCCTCTTCCATTCACGGCTTCCGGAAACCGTTGGATTGTTGTCGCTGTCGACTACTTGACGCGATACGCAGAAACAGCTGCTTTGCCTGCTGCCACAGCACGCGACGTATCTTCTTTTCTCCTGCGGAACTTCATTCTCCGTCACGGCGCACCGCGTGAACTTCTCAGCGACAAAGGATGTGTATTCCTTTCTGAAGTCGTCAACGCACTCCTTGCCGAATGCCGTATCATTCATCGGACTACCACCGCCTACCATCCGCAGACGAATGGATTGACGGAAAGATTCAACCGTACCCTAGGGGACATGATATCAAAGTATGTTGCCTTTGATCACTCTGATTGGGACCTCATTCTACCTTTTGTGACGTACGCGTATAACACTGCTCCACAGGCAACTACAGGCTTTTCGCCATTTTTCCTGTTATGTGGCCGAGACCCTTTCACCACACTAGATACCATTCTACCCTACCACCCCGATTCCTCCGAGTCTACGCCTATCTCTGAAGCTTCCCGCCATGCCGAGGAATGCCGTAAGCTCGCACAGTCATTTACAACTGTCGACCAATGGAGACAAAAATCTCGACGGGACGATAACCCGCCGTACTCTAACTTTGTTCCTGACACTCTTGTGTGGCTTTGGGTTCCCGCTGTGCCTACAGGCCTTTCCTCGAAGCTTGTTTCAAAATACCATTGACCCTATCACATTGTCTCGCAGACTTCACCTGTTAACTACATCGTCAAACCCGTTACGACATCCACAGACCAGCGCTTTCGGGGTCGTGAAACCGTTCACGTACAGCGGTTGAAACCTTATTACGAACCGCTCGTACTCTGTTCACCGTGAGTCACCAGGATGGCTCCTTTTTCGACGGGGGACGAAGTCTAATGAAGAGGAATGCCCACTATTAAAGCGACATCGACACGTTTGAGCGAGGCACGAGCTAAGACTGCCTGGTTGCTGCTGCGACGCTGCCCGTACACCCGGCTCGCTCTTGCTGCTTCTGCACCGACGGTGCTACCGCTTTTGAGCTTGCATTTGCATTATATTGCCTTTGTGGGCTTTTTTCACACGGCAATTCGTTCCATCTTTGGTTAGCATCTCCACGTCCATGGTTGTTGTAACTTTGGCGGCACCAAATTGTTTCAAAATTTTAGCCTACAGGTTTTCCCTTTTGTGTTGAGAAGCCCGGAGTGTTTCAAACGGGTCCAGTGGGCTTGACTGCAGCATGGTATTGTGTTGTGTGGTTAGCCTTGCTGTTGTCGATCATTGTGAGCTGGTTCGCGAGTTGGTTACGAGTTCGCAGCTGGGGGGGGGGTCAAAGCCAGGCCATCGTCCTCGTCAACAGCCATTCTCTTCGTGCCTAGCGGTTGGGAGCGCTTGCCAGCCGAGATTTTCCGCGCGGGGGAGGAGCTGTTACGTTTGGCCCGGCGATTCATCTGGGCAGACGCCATTGTGCGTAAGCTGGTCTACTGGGGAGGCTCTCAACTCCATCGGCGCACAGATGCCAGACGCTGTCAAAGATTTCGGCAATTACCCAGACCATGTGGCAAGCAAAGGCGAGTTTCTGACTTTCAAATGCGAACTCTTTCATCGTCCCTTCGAGCAGCAGTGGTGCCTGATGACCTCGGCGACTCATCTAGTGAGGCGGAAGCTGTTGTCACCGGCGCCAGAGTTGACGGGGGAGCGGCGCTCTTTTAATCCTCAATGAAGTAGCCGATCGGCCAGCTGCCTATGCTCGTCAGGCATTGTCCCTGCTAGGCGGAGGATGAGACGTCGTGTCGCCACGACGCCGTAAATTGTACAAGAGAGGACAACAAAGACAGCATATTTCTTGGAAGAGGTCGTGGCGGCCGCCGCAAATCACCCCGCTAATTGAGCGAACCGATCGGCGGACCCTTTGATGTATGCTGTCAGGATCTTGGGGCCTCTCGACTAGCGGCACACACACACAATGAGGAAGAGCCCTGCTGGCACCACCTTGCAGTGCAGTGATCACGACTCAATAATGGACGTGCACGTGGGCCGTGCATTCTCGTCCCTCTCACCTGTTGTGTGGGTGTGATTGGTGTTCTACTCGGAGAGGAGGAGCCCGACAGAGCTTAAAACGACGCCGCAGAGTGTTGGACGTGGCTCTGAATCATGTAACGGTTCAACCACCACGCTCATGGTTTGTGAAACCACTAACCTTTCTTTGCTGTAAATATGTGTAAATAGTGCCATAAACCTGTTTGTTTTCGTATCCTCTTCTAGACAGCGTTCTTTTCCTCCACCCGGCTACACCACGCTACTACAAGAGACCGGGTAGACCCCCATTCGCAACAACTGGTGGCAGCGGGGGGATGCCATCAGCGACCTTCCTTCCGATCCTTAACAAGTTGCGCACTCTTCATAGTTGAAATGAACTCCTTGCGCCTCGCTATCCCTTGCAATATGTTTCACGGCACTTACGCTGGTGATTTACAGGTTGCTTTTGAGGGAAGATGTGGGTTTTTAATACTCTTTCTTAAACTTTTGGCTCAATCTCAACTAAACTTCACTAACTGAGAGAGTTTTTATGCTTATTTCAAATCTATAATTTGTTGCATAATAGCTTGAATTGTTCAGGAAATACTAAGGTTTCAGTTTTCATTATTGCCTATCTTTTGTGGGATTTTTTTGCAATTTCCCCTTAAAAATTGAACAAGTAAATACATAATTCCAATGCTTAAGACTTGCTGTAGGGGGTAATGCTATTTTTTACCATTTGAAGGCATTTGATAGGCATGGAAATGTACAAACACCTATGATGAATATCAAAACGAATAAAATAATTACAACTTTGTCGCTTTCACTAAAATATAACATTAGAAAAACCCCGTAAGGCTGAGTGAAATGTGCAAAAACAACGAACTGAGAAAAATGCATTTGAAGTTTCCAGCAACTGTAACTTTTGCTAAATTGAAGCTACACACCGTTTTATAGCTCTATATTATACGATAATGACCATGCTGATTTTATGACTGTAGCCTCCAAAAATATTTGTCATAGTTTATTCCAAAACTATGACATGGTCATTGATGCAGTAGGAGAATTTTTTTTTACTTTTTGGTCGGTACATTGAGTTGCAAGTGATGGAAATGCCCACATATTGAACAATAATGTTGTCCTTTCATATACAGTACACCTACACATTGTTCAGGCTGAAAACACATAATATTTATTTTACAAGAAATTGTCACCCTTTGAAGGAAGACAGTGCTACAGCATACCGGGGCTATAAGCAGGGTCCCCTGCTGTCTTGTGACGCGGTACAAGCCTCGTCTTGGTTGTGTTGCTGCCGAGATGATTTCTCTGCAATTTTTGCAGCC
This sequence comes from Rhipicephalus microplus, assembly GCF_043290135.1. Lineage (NCBI taxonomy): Eukaryota > Metazoa > Arthropoda > Arachnida > Ixodida > Ixodidae > Rhipicephalus > Rhipicephalus microplus. The sequence goes on along the minus strand of NW_027464614.1, from coordinate 1,942,383 downwards.
TGTTTTTGTCTTTTTCGAGGCTGCGAGGAACCTGGTTGTAGCCCCTGCTTTAGCCTAGCTTCTCGGCAATTTTACGTAGCTCTTCGTTACGCCTTTGTTGAAGCAGCTTATGGCTTCTGCAACAGCCCTTTCAATGCTGCGCAAGGATGCATGCTGGGTTTTAGGGGCCTGCTGCCAAATCACACAGTGCAGGCCTTCACTTGAGTTCTGAGCTATCCCATCACTGAACCTTACCAGGAGCGGTTTGTCGCTCAGCCGCCTGAACACGGGCACAAGTTCCTCGCTCACAAAATCAGGCAAGCTGTCTTTCTGTGGTGGGGGCTTCTCATTCTTCGCCACAGCTTTTTGGTACTTGCATTATGAGTCAGGGCCTTCAGGGCAGAGGTCATGCCTTGTTGCTTTGTCTGTAGACATGGGCTGCAGAGTTGCAAGCACAGCTTTCTGCGTGCCTGGAACGTCCTTCCTGTGACTTCTCAAGACATAGCCTTAGTAAGAGGTGATCCTCTTGATTTTCTGTTAAGTTAGCCTGCCCTTACCGCCTATCGAGCCACCTTGAGCTTTTTTTTCCACAAGTGTACGTAAGGCAGCTCCCATACGCTTCCGCACACGATTGATGCAGTCTTTTTTGGCTACCTTGAGATAACCGTACACTTCATTTTCGGTAATAGCATGAAATCTTTTGCTGTCACCGTCCAACCGCATGGTCGTATACGGAAGCTTGTGCTTTTCAAGTGACCGCCCAAACAAGTGTAGGGGTGCCTCCACTTCCATCTGGCCAGCTTTGCAGTCAACATTCTTCGGCACAGCGGGGCATGCTGAATGAGCCAGGCAGAACGTCCTGTTTCTCTTTCTTTGGGTTCTTTGGTGCAAGCGAGGCAAAAGTTCGACGGTAGGATATGGTGTATAACGAGACCACTGTACATTTTATTAATGCAGCCATCGCATATATGTGACCTATGTCCGCGTGAGAGCCAAGTGTCATCATATATAACGTTGACGTTGCTGAGCGCTTTGCCGAACTCCGCATAGAGCTCTTTGACGTCAACAACACTCGCTACTTCACACTCGGCAGCTGTCGCACTGAAGGCTTCCTTCATTAACATCATGTGGCTTTGATACGTCTTGAGGTGGAGCCCTCGATGCGAAATGTTCATCATGACGAAGAAGTTCCACAGAGCCGTTGCCTCCTAGCCGATTTTATTGATGGCCTTCATGGCATGCAAACTCACTTTGAATGGCCTTATTTTGGCGTCGGTCTTGTCGGCTACACGTGGGGATGAAAACCACTACGCGAAAGTCGCAACTGCTGCACGTGACAACGAGGTTCACACACACCGTACTTTTTCTTGCCCTTCGAAAACGTCACGCTTTTTTTTACCGCAATCGCGGCAGACAAGCTTAAATAACGAGTCTATCACCGCCAGGTTAAGAATGCCGAATTCTGTTTCGTTTTTTTTGTCATCAGCCACATCAACATGTAGCAGCTTGAACTTGCATTCCGTCATGCACTGTGATGCGAAGGATGCCTTGAAGCTTGCCGCATTCCTGGTGCACTGAGCAGACTCGTCCACGAAATAAAATGTTTTGTCAATGCGGTCTTGGATGTTGCTGGAAGTGCCAGATGATACCACGATGTAACAATCCAAGGAGGTGCTGCAGCTGATCCCTGGCGAGGGCACTGTTTCAAACACAACAGGTGGCCGCGGCTGCGCGCTGTCGTCGGAATGCACAGCTTCGACCACATAGGGCGACCTTGGCCGCACGTTGTGGCCTTGGATGTTGCTGGAGGCGGCAGGTAATCCAACGTTGTAACAATCAGAATAGGTGCTGCAACTAAGCCCTGAAGAGTGCATCGTTTGGCGGCCTCTACCTCCACCATGCCAGGCCTGCTCGAAGAGTTTTTTTGGCACTTATGCTGAGCTCGCCACTCACTGTATTGAGGGTGATCGTCCTTGGGGCCAATCTCGCAAAGCAAACGAAAGTTTGAGAGAACTTTGAAGTCCCACAAATGGCCCGAAAACAGTTCTTTTACAGTTACAACACAAATTTGTGACAAGTGGGCACGAGTGAGTCAAGTCCCGTCAAACGAAACAGCGATATAGCCGGGGTTCTCGAAATTCAATTCAGAATAGATGGCTATCACAGCTGTCGCGCACTCACTCATAATACCTGCGGATGCGTTTATCGCGGCAGGGTTCATCTTGATTTTAACGTTGTCTTGGTACGTTTTGTTGTGCATTCCACAACGAGACACATTCAAGGCCAAAAAATGTCGTTTAGCACGGTCTTCCTTTTACCCGTGACTATAACTGCACGAACCGTAATCACATTTACTTCGATAAGGTTGCAGGTCACATTCCCCCCTGCTCGCGGCGAGCTCCATCCGGCGCTGACATCTCCACAGACACGCACAGCTCACCACTATTCTAACTGCCACTTCGTACTCACATTCGCCCTATAAAACGTTCAATTGGCCAGAGCAGAATTCACATTTTGCACACCGAAGCAGTTGGTTCAGCAACGGTAGATTTAGAAGCGTAAACTCGATGCCGCACCCCGCCGCTTCCAGGGAGTCTCCTATAAGCGACAGGTTTCGGCGGGTAGCTGACAACGAAGACAGCTTCTGTTGTGGCTCTTCCGCGCGATTCTCAATCGCCACTGTTTTAGCTTCTGTCACAAAATACGTGTCGATGTGCGTTGTCCTCGTGTCGTCGGCCACAGGCATTGCTTTTGCGGCTGTGGCTGCAGCTCCAGTGGATGTCGGACACCTGATTGTGCATGTCGCGGAGCTCGTCGCCGTCAATTCACTCGACGCTACTTCAGGTATTCGAGACGGATGCTTGCGTTTTTTGCCGTAGGCATGAGCTGCCGCGATCTTGCGTCGCCCGCCAACCATCATCGCGTCCGAACAATTTTTGACATGGCGTCTCGCATTGTCGAGCACAGTCGGGCAGACGAATTTTTTTGGTCGTCGAATCGGAGAGCAGGATTTGCCCAAGTGGTACAAACGCGCCAACGCCGCGCGAGTATTCCCTCTTCTTCGGTGACGTTTAGCTATATAGTCACCAGACATAGGGTTATTTTCTCGCTAAAGCCGGAGAACAGACAAATTCAACCTTAGAATGATTCCAAAATGACGGCGCTACGGCTAACGGTTACCGCAGACGATGGCATTAAATTTACACATTTTGGGGGCCATTTCAAGAGCGAAATTGATCATGAAGACCCTTGAGAACACAGTAACCAAATAAATGCAAATAGAAACACAATATATTGCACCAATAGAATCTTTTGCACGTCCAGATTTTGAAAAAAAATTCGAAAAATCGATTCTTTGGCAATTGTTTGCTCTAAAAGACCCGTGTCTGCAGAACGCCTTAGTGAGGTGCTGCTACCACGTCTTGGAAACTAGTCACCTAGCACATTCGAAGCGCCTAAAAAGAGAAGGATACTTATGCCCTTTGCTCATTTTTTTGACGGAGGCAATGCACTGGAAAAGGAAACGTACTGACGTTAGCGATAACAGAGGGCACCACAGCGTGAAAAGGTAGCAGTAATTCCGTATATGCAGTCTGTGTCACACCGTCTAAAGAAAGTAGGACAACGCCTCAACGTGAAGGTGGTCTTCAGTGCTCCTGACAACTTGTCCCAGTAGCCAAACAGGACATGGACGGTTGTCTATCTTAAACCACCAGTAGCTTCTATCATCCCTTTCCGATTTCTCCGCCTTCTCGGCAGACGATAACTCGACATAACTCGGTTCTTTGCTTTGGTAAAGTTCAAGACGTCCTCTTCATTCCACTTTTACATCACAGGACAATTCCTAAATAGTCGCACAGGCTTAGGTTCTCGTTGAGAAATCCACGGATGCCCACTCCAGCGAATGCGAAAAATTGCTTTCTCCTTGTCAGTCCATTCCAAGTCCTGGTTATACGGGCGGTCGTAGAGGCGTTTCAGAAGGAAGCGAGTGAGACATTTTTTTGGTCTCAGCGCAACAACTGGAGGCGGGTCGGGCTGTTTTTTGACACCATCCTCGCACCGGGGATACCACTTGGCAGTTTCCTTCCTGCAATGATGTGTTCGTCGTTCCGCGACACGCACTCTTGATGTGAGGCCTCATGCGGGTGGCTTGCTCTACGGAGCGTGCAGTTGCCCTCCGCATTGCAAAATGTTGCCCGCGGCGAAGCCGAAGTCGACAGCGGGACTGCGTTTTGCATTGCCGGGTCACTGGGCTGGGGCGTCACACCTTTTTCGCTGCCGCGGTTGCTTCAAGTGACGTATCTGTCGATGCATAATGATCGGTGTACCAAGAGAGAACGGATGAACTCCTGCTCCGCTTACAGCGTGCTGCCATCTCTGACACGCGCGTCGCTCGGGGAGAACGTGTTGGATGTCCCGCATTGGATGTCGGTCACCGGTGCCGCCTCCCACTGGCTTGACAGGAGTCGCACTAGTCTAGGCGCGACAGCCTGCTTCCCCCCATGTGGCCGAACGCTGCCACCACTTTAGCGACAAAGTACGTGCGTGTAGCCACCGCGTTGTTCGGACTATTTTTCTCGTCACATGAGCTGTTGGCCAGGAGCTTCTGGGTCCCTGCAACCGCAGCTACTCTGTCCTCGTCAGCCAGGCTCACAGCGGCCTGGACATGGCAGTGCGCTTCCACCAAATCGTCCGCTGACACTTCGTGTGGAACTGCTGCCGGGAAGAAGTACAACACAAGAAGTGCCCCGTGTATGCGCTTGTCCTCACCGTCTTCACCGGTTTACACAAGTTTTGCCGTTTCGAAGCCTGCCTTGTCGAAGTGGTTGACCACTGTGTCGATCATTTCCTCTCACCAGTCTTTGAATATCTCTGCGGGAGACAACTTCGCAGAAATTTCCGGCCACTCTCGTCATCCACTGCTGTATGTCTTGGCTGCTGAGAGCTTTGCATTCACTAGAAATGGTTTTGCCAACGATGTTGTAGGTTAAGTTGTCTTCCCCTACAACCTACAAGTTGCCTTGGTCATCAGCATAGGGCCGTCCACCGGAATGTTCTTCGTGTGCACTTCTGAAAACCACGCGTAGAGTGCCTTTTCTACATTCCTGTTGGTAAAAGTGCGCCGCTGACAGGCTCCTGACATTCACTGCTCTGCCGCCTATGCCTTCATGTCTGCTAAACCCATGTGGTTTCGACGACATGCTATCTGCAGTCAATGCAGGCTCGCATGTCGACAGGGCGCGAGATGATCCTTGAATTTCTGTAGAAACTCTGGCGTCCTGGAAGCCAGATTTGTTAGGGCAGCTGTGCTCTAGTCACTTTTTTAGCATGCAGTTGACTGCGGCAATACAAATGACTCATCTTTGTCAAGAGAGCACTTCCAAGCAATCCTCGATTAACATTGGGTCATCTTGAATGTAAAAGCGTGGGCTCACTGAGAGTAATGAGGGCAGTAGCCTCGGCAAAAAAATGACGTGAAAGTGGTTGTCTGTGAGATACGCTTGATGCTATCCAAATCACAGTACTGAAGCATAGAACGGTCCAACTTTGTTCACCTCGAACCACCTTGAAATTACATACCAGAGTGTGAAGCCCAATGAAAAGTTTTATACAGCGTCACTTCACGACACGTGATAAAATCAATATCACAAGCTTACAATTGTGTAGTATCCCCTTCAATCAAGTAAGTCTACGAATATAATTGAATGTTTTGAAAAGCACATGAGAAAACCAGAAAGGGGTGAGCCCCATGCAGCTTTGACACCTATGCGACGACTACGCAAAAAAGAATTGGCAAACATGTCAAACAATGCGTTGGTTCCATCTGATTGCTACTCCATTAGAAACAAGTTCTTGCACAAATTCTCTTAGAAAATGGACGAAATACACAAACCGATTCAGACTTTCAACTGAAATTTTCAAAATTACACATATAAGTGACAAAACGAAAACACAAAAGGCACAGGTAGGTGTGCAGTGTGACAGCGTGCCTCAGTTAATCGCTCCCCTAGATGTAGTGCTTCTTCCAAGAAGACCATTTCCTTCTCTGTCAATGAAACTGATGTCACGCTCACATAGTTGCTGCCTTAAAATCTTCTGGCTTTACAGGCGTGCTGATAGTTAAGCTCTTGAACACTCTGCAAACGTGCCTCAGCACCTTTTGAAATACTTCACCTTAAACTGACTGAAACCTTGTTCAGTGCAGTCCTGTTGCGTAATACTTGTGCTTTGCTGCCGCTGATTATGCTTTCAAAGAAGATGGCACTCTTAACCCTCTTGTACCAAGTTTGGAACCTCGATGACCATCTGGTGCTCCAGCAGACAAAGTGCATTTTTGGCAGACGATGTATATTCAGTCTTGAATGCCCAGTACATAGAAAAATGCAGTGGCAGTCCTGAAGTAAAGACCAGCATAATGATACAGGCATTCTCACCCTTGACACTAACAGCATCTGAAAAAAAAAGGTGTTGTCGCCGTCGGTTATGCAAACTTCTTTCCTGGTGTCTGCAAAGCAAACATACACCTTAGTGATCACCTGACACTTGATATCTCTCTGGTTGCCTGCAATGAACATTTTTTTAAACACAAAGCATAACCTGTCCTTCCCACCTAAAGAAGTTGACATAGGAAACCCTCCCCCCGCTCGTCTCCCTCTTGCTTGATGCTTCCAACAACAGTTCCGAGAAATGAAGTCTTTTTTTGGTGTGGATTTTTCTTAAGTAAAGACCCCATGGCAGTACATTATTGCACCTCTAAAACAATGGGAGTTGTTTTACCACACATTGTATTGACTGTATTCATGCTTCGTTTGATTTAGACTTTCGCACCATCCGTGTTGACAGTGTGGGAGACGTTACACCTTGACGAGCCACTCAACTATTCCTTTTGAAGGCAACCGTCACTCATGCCTTTCAGAAAGCGGTCATGCGCTTCAGATTGCTTTCTCTTCGTGTCCAAAATACACGAATTCAACTTCTTTCTTGAGCTCAAACGTAACCAAGGAGTTTTGGACCTGAGTTTTTTGTAGTACAGTGCGAGCATGAACAATGCTAACAAGAATTTGAATCACGGCTTTGCATGCTTGAGAAAAATAGTTACTCTTACAAGGTCTTCTCTCCACTGCCCACATGCTTTCTTTAGCATGTAACTTGTTGGAGAAAGGATGGGCTTGCCCATGAACATGTGAATTACTCCTAGAAGCTTCTTTATATCTGTCTAGTTCAGTTTCACTGACGCCCCCCCCCCCAGGGGCATCTGCGCAAGCAGGCGGTTGGTGCGTAGCGACACCATGGACCCGAGCTAACGGGTGGGGGGGGGGGGGGTTTCAAGTCTTTCCCACGCCCAGCCGTGCGTGGCTTTGCCGTGTCCGGGGAAAAAGGGATCCCGGGGGTTGAACCGACGCTGGGTGATTGGACGTTTAAGGCCCCCAGGCAGAGGCAACACACCCCTTTGGCCCCGGCGTCACGTATACGGCACCCCTGGGCTGACCCGCCCAGGGGAAATCGGCAGTTGCCTTTTCCTGTCTCTCTCCCCCTCCTGATCTTCATATATTTTCACTTTCAATCTTTCCTGTCAACTCCTCACTTCTGTTTACTTCTATCTTCCAGGCGGCAAGGGTTAACCTTGTATATGCGCCCTCTCTTGGTCACATATTATGGTGTTATAGCGGCTTTGTACAGCTGGCGCTGGCATGCTTTTATAATTGTACTGCCACGTCCCCAATGTTGGGCTCAATGGTGGGCGGCTTGCATGGCTGCAGAATTTATATATACTTTATGGCCTCTTTTTCGTTTCCTAAACTGTCTGATCGCCGTCCTCCTAAGAGGGGGCGCACCGAAGCAACAATGAATGTATTCATATAGCCAAAAGAAATTTTCCCGCGCTTCCTTGTTATTCACTGTGAGACACAAGAAAAGAACGCAAAAATCATCTCTCCATTTGTTGTTTCAAAGTGCCTCCCCAGTACCCTTGGTCAAGGGTATCGGGCTACACGTATGGCTAGTGGGGACCTTCTTCTCAAAGTCCAAACAAAGACCCAGTATGAAAACCTGACAAAACTTATCCTCTTTTGGAACTACACCTGTATCTATCGCACAACATTATTCCCTGAACAGTTCCCAAGGCGTAGTGTCGGATCAAAACACGCCAGGGCGCCACATCACATCTTTCTGCGCCCACGAATGTCACGCAAAGTGGGACCGCGGTCGCACCGCCTGCGCCCAAGGCTGGAGTATCCTGTGCTGCTCCGCCTCCTGCTAAACAGGTTCAGAAGATTTCATATTCTGCTGAACCCCGGATCACTGCACCCCTAGTAAGGTCCGAAACTTCTGTTATCATGCCTGCTAATCAGGCACCATCCATCACCTCCCAGGAGGGGATAGATACAAGTACCCCTCCTTCGGCACCTCAAGCACCGAAGGATAGGCGCAACTCTTTGGAGTGCGCCAAAACAACCAAATTACAGGGCCCCATAGAGGCCCTGCAACCTAAGTCAACACTATTCTACACACAGAACCGCACAACACTAAAATGACACAAATACTACAGCGGAATGTCAGAGGGCTGCTCAGTACCCTCGACGATATCCAAGAACTTCTACACAAACATACACAAAAAGTGCTCTATGTGCAAGAAACACATTTAAAATCCAAGCACACAAACATCCTGCGATGTTACACTATTCTTCAAAAATATCGGGATGACGCTGTGACGTCATATTGTGGTGTTGCCATAATAGTTGATCAGGGAACGGCTCGTGCCCATTTACTGATTCAGACACCCCATGAGGCAATGGTCGTCCGAGCTGTCCTCTTCAACAAAATGGTCACAATTTGCTCTATTCACATACCTCCGCATCACCAACTCAATAAACAGGAATTCCAGTCGTTCATAGATCAACTCCCAGAACCATATTGTCACTGTTCTTAAAACAAACCTGGTTGATTGGGTTCGTTAAGTCGACTAGCCAAGCAGCAGCTCAGACGGATCGTCTTTGTCTTCTTCCACTCCCGGATCTCACCCAAGCATATCAGGTTGCATTAGTCCCCCCTTTGAAACCATCGACTCGATGCTCGTAACAAAAAAAATGAAGGTATACACACGCAGATACAGAGAACCAAAACAGGAAGAGTGCCAGTACTCGCAGCGCAAATGAGGAAATTTTGCCTATGCTTGCGCCAAGCGCAAAAAGATAGGCATTAAAACACAGGAGAACACGAACAGCAGCAGCAGCACAATGTCACGGCATGTCACAACACGTGAAGCACAAGGGCTACTGTGTGAAGTAGGGCTTCAGCCTAACGACATGCAGGGTGTCGGGCCGAAGCTGTCGACGAGAAGACGCTGCGCCGTCCGGAAATACCTCGTAGGTAAGATCGGTGACACGTCTAAGAACCTTGTAAGGTCCAAAATAACGGTCTAGGAGTTTTTCGGATAAGCCTGGTCGCCGGAAAGGGCTCCAAAGATCAGGCATATTGAATTCCCATATGTGCATTTACTGTAATCAAGAGGAAACGATCAGTCATCTTTTATTACATTGTCGCCGTTTCGATTTATTTAGGCAAAGCATACTAACACCACCTCTTCAAAGACTGGGCTTGCAACTATCACAACCTGATCTTCTTTCATTTGGAGCCTCTACACTGGGTTTCAGCCACAGGGATGTTCTATTCGCCGTTCAAGAATTCATCACTGCGACTAAACAATTTTCTTGCTAAATTGCTGTCTTACTATATTTCTTCTTTTTTTCTGCAAACTTGATACCGGTATTTCAAATCAAAATTAAGTTACAAAAAAATTGGTAGGAATGACGCAATGCTGAAAGTTTAGGGCAAATTCACCTTATAATCGGCCAATCCCCTTCTTTGGGTATGAGCCATTTGCACAGGGAAACAACAACAACAACAACAACCCACACTCGGTCCCCAGGGTGGTAGGTGACGTTTCGATGGCGGAGGTTGTAACGTCGCGCGTCTTCATCTTGTTGGTGACTGGTGTTTATGCAAGCTAGCTGACGAGCTTCTTCGGCGTATTGAGTGTATTTCTCAGCGTCTTGAGCGATTTCATTGCCTTGCTCACACGGAAGCATAGCATCGAGCATGGTTCGCACGTTGCGTCCGTAAACGAGTCGGAAAGGCGGAAATCGCGTTGTTTCTTGCGTTGCCGTATTGTATGCAAACGTGATGTATGGAAGAATTTCGTCCCAGGTTTTGTGTTGTACGTCAACTTACATTGACAGCATGTCCGCTATGGTCTTGTTAAGCCTCTCTGTCAGTCCATTCCATTGCGGGTGATAAGCCGTCGTTTTTCGATAAGTAGTGCAGCTCAATTTAAAAATGTCCTCCATCATTCGTGCTGTAAATGACGTCCCTCTGTCCGTAATCACGCATGACGGGGCACCATGCCGTAGGACGATTTGGTGCACGAAGAACTGCGTGACTTCAGAGGATATGCCACGGGTTAACGCTTTTGTTTCAGCAAACCGAGTAAGATAATCTGTCCCAACTATAATCCATTTGTTCCCAGAGGACGACAAAGAGCAGGGTCCAGGAAGGTTCATTCCCACGAGGTAAAACGGTGTCTGTGGTGGTGCGATCGGCTGGAGCAGGCCCATGGGTCTCACAGGCGGAGTCTTGCGACGCTGGCACTCACGGCAGCCTTTCACGTATCGATGTACACTAGTTGATAGTCACGGCCAGTGATACTGTTGGCGTACTCTGGCGAGAGTTCACGACTAGCCCAAATGTCTTGACGTGGGCTCGTCGTGGCACGCAAGGAGGATCTCGTCCCGCATTTCGGTAGGAACAACGAGTAGGAAGGCTTTGTCGCTACCACGGGCGTTTTTCTTGTAAATAATGCCTCTTCTCAGACAAAAAGAGGACAATTCTCGAGCAATGTGTCGAGGGACCTGAGAGTTCCGGCCTTCCAAAGAATCAACAGCTGGGCGTAATTCATCGTCTGCCTGCTGTTTTGACATAAATTCGGAATCGCTGTCTGCTCCGAGAAAGGCATCTTCATCCTCGGAGCCCCTGACAGCGTGCCCCACAGGCGCTCGAGAAAGCGCGTCGGCATCTTCATGTTTGCGCCCTGACCTGTACACAATCGTAATATCGAACTCCTGCAAACGCAAACTTTACCGAGCGAGACGACCGGATGGATCTCTGAGATTTGCCAGCCAGCAGAGCGAGTGGTGGTCAGTCACCACATTGAAGGGACGACCGTAGAGGTAAGGTCGAAACTTGGTCGTCGCTCACACGGCTGCGAGGCATTCTTTTTCCGATGTAGAATAGTTGGTCTCGGCTCGAGAAAGAGTACGACTGGCGTAAGCTATTACATGTTCAACGCCACCGTGTCGTTGTACAAGAACAGCGCCAAGTCCGACGTTGCTGGCATCTGTATGAAATTCTGTAGCAGCGTCATCATCAAAATGGTCAAGAACAAGGGCTGTTTGCATTCTCTGCCGTAGCTCTGTGAACGCTGCATCTTGTTCAGCGCTCCAAGTAAAAGGCACGTCATCTCGAGTGAGTCGTGTAAGAGGTTCATCTATCTTCGAGAAGTTGGCGATAAATCGGCGATAATACGCGCACAAGCCGAGAAAACGGCGTACTGCTCTTTTATCTGATGGTACATGGAAGGCGGCGAGAGCAGCAGTTTTGTCTGGATCAGGTCGTACTCCATCCGCACTAATGACGTGTCCCAGAAATTTCAGCTCTTTGTAGCCGAAATGGCATTTTTGGGGTTTCAGCGTGAGTTTAGCTGTGCGAACGGCGTCCAGAAATTTTCTCAGACGCTTCAGATGTTCTTCGAAGCTCTCGGAAAAGATGACCACATCATCGAGGTAGACAAGGCAGCTTTGCCATTTCAAGCCAGCGAGAACGGTGTCCATCATCCTCTGAAAAGTGGCTGCGGCAGAACAGAGGCCGAAGGGAAGAACACGGAATTTGTAAAGTCCGTCTGGAGTCACAAATGAAGTTTTTTCTCGGTCTCGTTCATCCACTTCAATTTGCCAATAGCCACTCTTTAGATCGATGGACGAAAAATACTTCGCGCGTGGTAATCTGTCGAGAGATTCGTCGACCCGTGGAAGCGGGTAAACGTCTTTTTTCGTGACGCTATTAAGCTTCCTGTAATCACTACAAAATCGCAGTGTTCCGTCTTTTTTCTTCCCTAGAACGACTGGCGAGGACCAAGGGCTGCTGGATAGTTGAATATTCCCTTCATCGAGCATATCTTTTACTTGTGTCTGAATAGCCGCACGTTCTTTGGAAGAAACGCAATAAGGCTGCTGCTGGATGGGGCGGACGTCATCGTCGGTAATAATTCGATGCTTGGCGAGGTGTGTTTGATGGACTTTGGAAGAAGAGGCGAAGCAAGACCGAAACTCCCGTAAAAGGTCATGAAGTGCAGCCGTTCTCTTGTCTGACAGCGTCGAAATAATGTCGATGTGGTCTAGAAATTCTTCATCCTCATGCGTTTCCTCGGACGCGAAGCACTCCGTGACGTCGGCAACAGGGTCTCTATAAGCTACGGTGGTTCCGCGGAAAAGATGCCAGTGCTCGTAATTGAAGTTCGTATCGAGTACTTGCGACTGTCCGTTACGGACACGCACAACACTTCGGGCGGCGCATACACCTTGGAGTAGCAGAAGTGATAGGTTGCTTTCAGCCACCACGTCGCCGTCCCGGAGATCTTCACAATTGACTTCGATGGGAACAGTCACTCGAGGCGGCAGCGTCACACTGTCGTCAGCAACACGCAGCGCAGGTCTACGGCAGTTATCAGGGTCTCGATCTGTTGCGCCTAGAGCAGAGAAGGTCACGATGCGTTCACGGAGATTTATGATGGCACCGTATTCTCGAAGGAAGTCTATGCCGATAATCAGCTGACGTGAACAGTCGCGCAGAACGAGGCAGCTGAGCACAAACGTTGACGCACAAATTTTTACTCTTGCCGTACAGTGACCCAGTGGTGTTACAACGTGTCCTCCAGCAGTTCGAATTTGCGTTTCATTCCACGGTGTAATCACTCTCCTGAGATTTTTTGCTAGCCTCCCGCTGATAATCGAATTGTCTGCACTAGTGTCTATTAATGCATTGACCTGAAAACCGTCAATCAGCACAGGTATGTCAAATGATACGCGGTGACTAGGTTCAGATGTGGATTTCGGCGTTTCTTCGGTACTGCGATTATTCTCTGATTGAATGTCTTCCGTGTTCCGTGCAAGCGTCGATGGGAGGTCTCCCGCACTTTGAGTCCGAGCGACCTTGCCGCCGAAGGCCACTGCCTTCAGTTTTCCTGACGAGGGCTTGGAGAGCGTTCCCGTGCCGTCACATCGAAACGTGACCCAGTGGCTGCGGGTCTCCTCGGAGTTGGTGACCGTGATTGCCTTCGTGTAAAGGGTGCACGCTTGTCCGCGAGATACTCTTCGATGTCCCTCGGCCTTTGACCAATTTGGGGACGAGGTGAATTGACGGAAAATCCACGCAGGCCAAGTTGCCGGTATGGGCATTCGCGGTAAATGTGACCAGCCTCACCGCAATGATAGCAGAGGGGTCGTCTGTCCGGCGTACGCCAGAGATCAGACTTGCGCGTCGGTGCACGGCGACCATCAATGTCCAAACCAGCGTGCGCCGACTGAATCGCGACTGACAGCATCATTGTCTGGATCGGAACGTATGGTACTGTCTGAAGCGGAACGTACGGCCCTGTCTGGATCGGGACATGCGGCCTTGTCTGGATCGGGACGTGCGGCACTGTCTGGTTCGGGACTCCTTGACCAGAACAAGGCGTGGCAGATCGCAAGGCTTCCGCGTACGTACGACGGCGACTGTCAGTAGACACAGGAGCCGTTTCCGGATCAACCGACATCGGCGGAAAACGATGGGCGAGCTACACCTGTTGGACCTCGTCACGGATGACACTGGAGATAGAACCAGCGTCGATTGATCTTGTCCCGTACATCTTTTCCATTTCTTCCTGGACGACAGATCAGATGATCTTGCGAATCCATTCGGGGCTCTTGCTCCCAGGGGTGCCGAAAATTTCGGGGGTTGAGGCAGCATTCAATTGACGGTCAAACAGGGCAGACCGTTGGTGCAGTACTTGCTCCATTGTTGCCGCTTCAGTAAGGAACTCAGCAACACTCTTAGGGGGACTACGCACCAAACCAGCAAAAAGTTGTTCCTTCACACCGCGAAGGAGGTGGCGCAACTTTTTTTCTTCTGCAATTGCAGGATCCGCTCGCTTGAAAAGCCGTGTCATGTCCTCAACGTACATCGAGACGGTCTCGATTGGCATCTGGATGCGTGATTGTAGTGCACGCTCCGCTCGTTCGCGGCGGTCTGGACTTCTGTAGGTCTCCAGAAGGCGACGCTGGAACTCGCGCCAAGATGTCAGAACATCATTCCTGTTTAAAAACCACGTCTTGGCACCGTCCTTTAGGCAAGTGTACACGTTCCGGAGCTTCGCGGCATCATCCAAGTAATTGATCGCTGCGACACGTTCGAACTCACTCAGCTAGTCGTCAAGATCTTCATGCTGCTCTCCATGAAAGGGGCTAGGCATGAGCGGGTTCTGAATGGTGCAGTAGATCGGCGTGGAAGGTGTCGGGGCTTGCACGGGATCTTGTGTCGAAGTCATAGTCGCTGCGTCAGTGATTGGTGTCTCAGGTGGTAGGCCTCGTTGGCGGTGGCTTACTCTGTGAACAGGAGTGTCCACGGGTGCAGGGCTTGTGTTCCGGCTGCTGAGTGGGGTGTTGGGCATCGGGTGAATCGTGAGACGTTGTACCCAGCACCTCCACCAGTCTTGTCACGTTTCTTAAGACAAACTTGGTTTATTGGGTTCGTTAAGCCGACTAGCCAAGCAGCAGCTCAGACAGATCGTCTTTGTCTTTTTCCACTCCCGGATCTCGTCCAAGCATATCAGGTGGCAATATGTTGTCCTAGGGGACTTTATTGGGCATAATAGCTTATAGGGTGACACTCGCTGGGATGCGCGAGGTCGCCTGAATTAACAGTTCTTTTTTTTCTTCCCCCCGCAGGGGCATCTGCGTAAGCAGGCGTTTCGTGTGGAGTAACACCATAAACCCGAGCTAACGGGGGATTTAGACTCCCTGCCACGCCTAGCCGTGCGTGGCTTTGCCATGTCCGGGAAAAGGGGGATCCTGGGGTTTGAACCGATGCCGGGTGATTGGACCTCTAAGGCCCCCGGCCGAGACAACACACCCCTTTGGCCCCGGCTTCACGTAGACGGTACCCCTGGGCTGACCCACCCAAGGGTAATCAGAAGTCGCCTTTTTCTATCTCTTACCCTACATCTTCGTCTTTCCACTCACATTTTGTCTGTCGTGTCTACTCCTCCCTTCTGTTTGCTTTCTTGTTCTCTGGCGGCAAGGGTTAACTTTGTGTGACTAACCACCCTGAGTTAAGCCATATTCGGTTATAGTCGTGGTATACAGTTGGCGGGATGCCTTTTTCTTAAGTAAAGACTCCATGGCAGTACATTATTAAACCTCTAAAACAATGGGAGTTGTTTTACCACACATTGTATTGGCTGTATACATGCTTTGTTTGATTTAGACTTTCGCACCATCCGTGTTGACAGTGTGAGAGACGTTACACCTTGACGAGTCGCTCATCTATTCCTTTTGAAGGCAACCGTCACTCATGTCTTTCAGAAAGCCGTCATGCGCTTCAGGTTGCTTTCTCTTTGTGTCCAAAATACACGAATTCAACTTGTTTTTTGAGCTCCAATGTAACCAAGGAGTTTTGGACCTGAGTTTTCGGTAGTACAGTGTGAGCATGAAAAATCCTAACAAGAATTTTGTATCACGGCTTTGCATGCTTGACAAAAATAGTTACTCTTACAAGGTCTTCCCTCCACTGCCCCTATGCTTTCTTTAGCATGAACTTGTTGGAGAAAGGATGGGCTTGCCCATGAACATGTGAATTACTCCTAGAAGCTTCTCCATATCTGTCTAGTTCAGTTCCACTGACGCCCCCGCAGGGGCATCTGCGCAAGCAGGCGGTTGGTGCGTAGCGACACCATGGACCCGAGCTAACGGGTGGGGGGGGAGTTTCGACTCGTTCCCACGCTCAGCCGTGCATGGCTTTGCCGTGTCCGGGAAAAAAGGGATCCCGGGGGTGTAGCCGACGCCGGGTGATTGGACCTTTAAGGCCCCCAGGCAGAGGCAACACACCCCTTTGGCCCCGGCTTCACGTAGACGGCACCCCTGGGCCGACCCGCCCAGGGGAAATCGGCAGTTGCCTTTTCCTGTCTCTCTCCCCCTCCTGATCTTCATATTTTTTTCACTTTCAATCTTTCCTGTCAACTCCTCACTTCTGTTTACTTCTGTCTTCCAGGCGGCAAGGGTTAACCTTGTGTATGTGCCCTCTCTTGGTCACATATTATGGTGTTATAGCGGCTTTGTACAGCTGGCAATGGCATGCCTTTAGAATTGTGCTGCCACGTCCGCCATGTTGGGCTCAATGGTGGACGGCTCGCATGGCTGCTGAATTTATATATATTTTATGGCCTCTTTTTCGTTTCCTATATTGTCTGATCGCCGTCCTCCTAAGAGGGGGCGCACCGAAGCAACAATAAATGTATTCATATAGCCAAAAGAAATTTTCCCGCGCTTCCTTGTTATCCACTGTGAGACACAAGAAAAGAACGCAAAAATCATCTCTCCGTTTGTTGTTTCGAAATGCCTCTCCCAGTACCCTTGGTCAAGGGTATCGGGCTACACGTATGGCTAGTGGGGACCTTCTTCTCAAAGTCCAAACAAAGACCAAATATGAAAACCTGACAAAATTTATCCTTTTTTAGAACCACACCTGTATCTATCGCACCACAATATTCCCTGAACAGTTCCCAAGGCGTAGTGTCGAATCAAAACACGCCAGGGCGCCACATCACATCTCTCTGCGCCCACGATTGTCACACAACGTGGGACCACGGTCGCACCGCCTGCGCCCAAGGCTGGAGTAGCCTGTGCGGCTCCGCCTCCTGCTAAGCAGGTTCAGCAGACTTCAGATTCTGCTGAACCCCGGATCACTGCACCCCTAGTAAGGTCCGAAACTTCTGTTATCATGCCTGCTAATCAGGCACCATCCATCACCTCCCAGGAGGGGATAGATACAAGTACCCCTCCTTCGGCACCTCAAGCACCGAAGGATAGGCGCAACTCTTTGGAGTGCGCCAAAAAAACCAAATTACAGGACCCCATAGAGGCCCTGCAACCTAAGTCAACACTATTCTACACACAAAACCGCACAACAATAAAATGACACAAATACTACAGCGGAATGTCAGAGGGCTGCTCAGAAACATCGACGATATCCAAGAACTTCTACACAAACATACACAAAAAGTGCTCTATGTGCAAGAAACACATTTAAAATTCAAGCACACAAACTTCCTACGTAGTTACACTATTCTTCAAAAAGATCGGGTTGATGCTGTGACATCATATGGTGGTGTTGCCATCATAGTTGATCTGGGAACAGCTCGTGCCCATTTAGTGCTTCAGACCCCCCATGAGGCAGTGGCCATCCGAGCTGTCCTCTTCAACGAAATGGTCACAATTTGCTCTATTCACATACCTCCGCATCACCAACTCAATAAACAGGAGTTCCAGTCGTTCATAGATCAACTCCCAGAACCATATGTTGTCCTAGGGGACTTTATTGGGCATAATAGCTTATGGGGTGACACTCGCTGCGATGCGTGAGGTCGCCTGATTTAACAGTTCCTTTTTTCTTCCCCACGCAGGGGCGTCTGCGTAAGCAGGCGTTTCGTGTGTAGTAACACCACGAACCCGAGCTAACGAAGGAGTTTAGACTCCCTGCCACACCTAGCCGTGCGTGGCTTTGCCATGTCCGGGAAAAGGGGGTCCGGGGGGTTGAGCCGATGCCGAGTGCTTGTACATTTAAGGCCCCCCGGCCGAGACAATACACCCCTTTGGCCCCGGTTTCACGTAGACGGCACCCCTGGGCTGACCCACACAGGGGTAATCGGAAGTTGGCTTTTCCTATCTCTTTCCCTACATCTCCGTCTTTCCCCTCACTTTTTGTCTGTCCTGTCTACTCCTCTCTTCTGTTTGCTTTCTTGTTTTCTGGCGGAAAGGGTTAACTTTGTGTGGCTAACCACCCTGAGTTAAGCCATATTCGGTTATAGTCGTGGTATACAGCTGGCGTGGGCAGGTCTTGCACGCGAGACCCTGTCCCGTCCCTTCGTTGGGCTCCATGGTGGGCAGCTGCTACTGCGGTTGAAGCACACACGAACTAGATTGGTTCTCCAGTCTTTTCACCTGATCGCCACCTTAAAAAGAGGACGCTCTCCGATGTAACATCAAAAATTTTTACTAACAACCAATGCACAGTACCAAGATATCATGCGATTCACGGCGAGCACGCAGAAAGATCAGCGAGACATGTCTCCTCTTTCAAATTATCCAGAATGCTAACCGACACCTTAGGGCAAGGGTGTAAAATCAAGAAACTAGCCAATGGTGACCTTCTTTTGGAAGTACTGTACAAGCACCAGTATAGGAACCTTTCAAAAATCACTGCCTTAGAAGACATTGCCGTGTTTATTACATCTTTTCGATCACTAAACACTGTCCGATGCGTGATTTCTGATGATGACCTCAAATATGTAAGTGAAGAAGAACTGCTGGATTGTCTGAAGGACCAAAACGTTACAATTGTGTATAAAATAAAAATCAAACGAGGAAAAAAGGAAATACAAACAAAGCAATTCGTTCTCACTTTCGCATCGATCATGCTACCAGAAACTGGGAAGTTGGATACACCAAATTCAAACTACGCCCATACATACCAAACCCGCGGCGCTGCTTTTAATGCCAACGATACGACCTCGCAAAGCTGCAGAAGCCAAAACGTATGTGCTAAGTGTGCCTCTGACGAACACACTTCCAAAAATTGCGAAGTCGAATCACACCACTGTGTGAACTTCGAGGGTAGTCATTCTGCGTTCTCGCATGCTTGCCCAATATGGAAACAAGAAAAAAGCATTGGTACTATCAAAGTTAAGGAAAACATCAGCTTCAGAGAAGCGCGGAAGCGTCTTTCGTTGATGGAAAGCAGAAGCTACTCCATTGAGCTGCAGCAGGGCGCGGCAACATAGCGGCCATCAGCACCTGCCAAGGCACACCTAGTGACGCCATGGCAGGGCACTCAGCTCCCAAAGTGGACGCAGCTCCTGCTGCCTCACTACCTCAAACTCGAGCTGTGCGAACCTTAAGTTCAGCGAGCTTAAAAGCCTTTCTCTATGCGGCGAGGCTTAACTAGAAGAAATCTGAACAATCAGGACGGACGTCCATCGTGTCAGGCGATGCGATGGACACAAGTCGGGTAGTCCTGGACCGTCCACGTTAGAACGACGGCGGGACTCCTTAGATCAGAAAAAAGACAAGCCCAGAATCGCTGGGCCTGATAGCAAAACTTGAGTTTTACACTACCTGTAACTTACAACATGGCTTTCATACACTGGAATGCAGGGGACTCCTACATAACTTAAACGACATAAAGGACATACTAGCCACTTTCTCACCAGTAGCCTTGTGTTTACAGGAAACTAATCTAGGTCCTAAACATACAAACGTCTTGAAAAACTACAGTGTGTTCCGGCACGACCGAGAGTATGCAAGTAGGCTCTCATATGGTGTTGCAATTATAGTCAAGAGCGGAGTACCAGCGCGAGAACACAAACTTACAACCAGAATAGAAGCCGTGGCGGCCGCCTTACACACATTTAAATGGATTGCATTGTGCAGCGCATACTTGGAGCCACATATTAAAATAGCCATTTCTGATTTGGGACACCATATAGAACAGCTGCCAGAGCAATATTTGGTGGTTCGAGATTTAAATGCACACTCCGTTTTTTGGTGTAGTGAAAAAACTGACGCTAGAAGCCAAATCATAGAAATTTTATATAGAGCAATAATATATGCCTACATAATACAGAAATATCAGCCTACTGCTCTCCTAGCTCAAGAAATATAGAAGCAGCCATCTGCCCATATTAATCAGCCAAACAACAGCACCTCAAGTCATTCAACAAAAACCATGACGTTGGAAGCTACATTTAGCCAACTGGGCCCTATTCCGAGAAAAGGCTTGCCTGGAAAAACTAGGGACCGAAGGGCTCAACTTAGATGAACAAAATGAATGTATTACAAACTGCATCGTAACAGCTGCCCGGCTATCTATCCCTCAGACATCTGGACTCGCAAAAGAAAATCGCAAAAACATAATATACATACGAATGCAGAGAAGCTAAACAGAAGCAAAATAAAGCCTGGAGGACCTTTCGCAGGTACCCAACACCGGAAAACTTAGTAAGTTTTAAAAAAGCTAGAGCCAAGGCCAGATACTTCCGTCGCAATGCTTAAAAATAATTGTGGCAAAAGTACATCTCTTCCATAAACCGCACCACGACATCAATGGAAATTTGGGAATGGGTCTGGAAGATGGACGGCAAGTTTCTCCGTTCACTGTACCGTTGCCGACGCCTCCTGTCGTACAGACAAGCATTGAAGAACATGCGATTATTATCGGTGAATTCTTCTTTGCTGTTTCCAGCTCGTCACATTATACACAATCATTTCTGAAACACAAACACGCAGCCGAAAAAAAAGACTTCCAACAAGTGGAAACACACACGAACCATACAACTGCCTAATTACTTATCAATAAATACGCACAGTATTGAAAACAGGCACAAAATCTGCACCGGGACCCGACGAGATACACTACGAAGTGTAAGCCCATCTCTCCGAATGCACCATAGAAATATTTTTAACATTCTTCAATCAAGTTTGGATATCCGGAAAATAACCTGGAGCCTGGAACAAAACCATCATCATTCTATTTTCGAAAGCGGGAAAGCCCCCAACCAGTGCTAGTAGCTACAGACCGATAGCTCTCACCAGCTGTTTCGCAAAGTCCTTCGAAAGTGTTGTTAATATTAGGCTGTCATTCGCCTTGGAATCACGCAAACTGCTCGATATTCATCAGTGTGGTTTTAAAATTTATGCTGCACAACCGATCACCTAGTACAACTTGAACACATCGTCCGTGAAGCCTTCGTACACAAACAAAATTGTCTGGCCGACTTTTTTGACTGAGAAAGGGCATACGACACTACCTTGAGGTCGGAAATCCTCCAGGACTTGGGTGAGCTAGAAATCCGCGGAAGGATGTTGAACTGCCTCAAAGACTTGATATCTAAACGTTCATTCTATGTACGCCTAGGGTCAACACCATCGAAAAGTTTCACTCAAGAAAATAAAGTACCACAAGGGTGCATTCTAAGCACAACACTATTTGCCATAAAAATGAACTCGATCAGCAAAGTAATACTTAAGTCCATGATGTACTCGCTCTACGTCGTCGACCTCCAAATAGCTAGCACATCCTGCAACACTTCGACATGTGAAAGACAAGTGCAGTTAGTGATTAACAAACTAACAATGTGGGCGGACACAAATGGTTTCCGCTTTCCTGCACAAGAACCATGGCCATTCTCTTTTCTCTCGCATGAGGCATACAGACAGACCCTACCTTACACCTAAATCTAATAGAATTACCAGTAAAAAAACATATGCTTTTGGTATAGTATTTGAAAAAAGGCTAAAATTCCTTCCACACATAAAAGCGTTAAAGAAAAAAAACATCCCAATTTCTGAAGATACTGAAGTTTCTGTCACGCAAACGCTGGGGTTCAGATAGGACAGGCCAACTACAAATTTACCGCTCTGCTGTACGATCCTGTCTAGATTATGGTAGTATAATATATGGATCAGCGAGAAAATCGTATCTGAAACCGCTGAATCCGGTACACAATGAAGGTCTGCGCCTCACAACCAATGCCTTTAGGACGTCACCTATAAAAAGTCTGTATGTAGAAGCAAATGAACCACCACTGGGAGACAGAATAATCATGCTCACATGCTCATACATTCTAAAGATGTGATCAATGCCCAACCACCTTTGTCATGCTATAGTAACTCTATGCCAATCCAGAACACTATTTATTAACAAACCCCAAGCAATTAGGCCGCTCCTCTAATTTGAAGAGACGTGCCAAGATTTAAATATAAAGGACATGTTGACGATGATTGCTCAGAGACCCAATGCACTCCCTCGTTGGTACTGCCTCCCCTCTGTATGTGACTTCACGCAGACTAAATTTCAAGAAAAGGGAACCCCGCATGAGCATATACTACAAGAATTTCTAGCAATTCAGGCAAAATATGCGAGACACACAGCATTCTACACCGATGGTTCCGAATCGACACGATGTGTTAGAAGTGCGGTAATACACAACCACTGGGAACATACAGTTCGGTTACCCCAGTGTGCATCCGTATTTACCGCAGAAAGCTATCCTGTATCAATAAGGGTGAAAAAAATCAAAATGGAAACATCGAGAAAAGTGTAATCTACAGACTCATTAAGTGTGCTAAGAGCCCTTCATCCGAGAAATGCATGTGTAGCAATGATAGGCGACATCCCACACAACATAATAACAGTTATAGAACCCGGAGACAACATAAAGCTTTCCTGGGTACCGAGCCACGTCGAAATCTGTGGAAACAAGAAAGCAGATGAATGTGCACCGAAAGCACGACGTAAAGAAATAAAGAACGTCAGCATTCTCTACAAAGGTGTTCTAAAATCAGAACACCACAAACTCAGAAATGCATAGCAGGCTAGATGGCACTCAGAAACATAAAACAAGCTCCACCTAGTGGAACCCATCTTAAAAGAATGGAAGTCCTGCTCACACCAAGAACGGTTCATAGAAGAAGTTTTATGTCATTTACGCATTGGACATACACACCTCACCCACAATTACTTACGAGCAAAAGAGGACAAACCTCCGTGTCCGAAATGCAGGGGCGAGCTATAAGTAAATCGTATTTTAATGTGATGCACTAAACTAGAAGAATTACAGAAAAAGCATTTTGCCGTATTTTACAATCAACATATACCTCTTCATTCTGCACTGCTTTTAAGTGAAGACGCGCTTGTTGATAACTTAGAAGTTTTTAGCTTCCTAAAAGAAGCAGAATTTTCAGACAAACTTAAACTTATACACTGCATTGTCTAAATACACAGGAACACCTCGTAGGGCTTCCCACTTTTAAGAAGGCGATCGAGGTCTTTTTTGACCTGGTTGGTATGCTCGAAGCCCTTACCTTTGCTAGGACTCGGCGAGACATCCCAACATTTTAAAACAATAACACCATGCGTTTGGTGCATGATGGCCTAAGCTGCCTATGCACTACAAACTCCAAACCAAACCAAACCTTTTTCTTCCGGCGCGTGCCTCCAGAATCGCAAAAATCCAACATATTACAACATCGCTAACAATACGTACTCAACAGGAGACCTCAGCATAACATCGCCATCACTCCTGCCTCTACTTAAATGGGAAGTCATTCTTAACTTATACATAGTGACCATTTTCCTATCGTTATCAGAACATCAATAACAAATACATGTCCTGCACAGGTCCCCAAATGGCTCACCGACAAAGCCGATTGGGAAAAGTTTTACAAAATGACTGTATTAACTTGGACTGACATGGCGGCGTTAAGCATAGAAACTGCTATGAGCTACTTGACAGCAGTTTTGATCACAGCCTTTTTGATTGATTCTGAAACGAAATTTATACCACAAACACGTGGACCGTCAGGCAGACGATGAGTCATATGGTTGAATAGTGGGGGCCGTAACGCACGCAAAGAACAAAATAGGGCATGGAAGTTGCTTATAAACTCGCCTGTAGCCGAGAATCTTATAAACATTAAGATCAAGCCTCGAGGAAGGAGGGTGCGCCGACAGGCTAGAAGAAAAAGTTGGCATAAATTCTTATCAGGCATTAATTCATACACAGATGAGGCGAGAGTCTGCCACATGGTTAGTAAGGTAGCAGGACGACAAGTACACACACTTTCTCTAGTGAATACACAAAGAGAGAACTTGGAAGACCAGGCGAACACTCTTGGGGTGCGCTTCATCATCATGTTTTCTTTCCGCATTTTTAGTTCGAACTAGTGCCAATCAAATCTAACCACCTTTCCCCATCACGCAGGGTCCGATGAAGCGACTGCAAGATTATGTCTGTGGATAGTGGAGCATTGCAGAGGTCATTCAGACGGAGTAAGTCACAATACTTGGACCTGATGGGGCTCAAGACGATTACGTGTTGGAGCGTCTTCTGGTAAGATGGTAAGCGGTTTATCAATTTTCGTGATGCATCTGAAAAACATTTCCGTCAAACTGTATAAACTGCATTTTACGTTATCAAATAAATATGCGAGAGTGTAAGGTCACTGCGAGCGGTTAGGATGTTTGGCTGCTGACCTGAATGCCACGAGTTTGATCCCGGCCGCGGCGGTCACATTCCAATGAGAGCGAAAGGGTGGAAGCCAGTGCGTGCTGTCAGTGGATGCTAAAAAAAAGATCGAAACTTCCGGAGGCTTTCTCGACGGCGTCTCCCATAATAATATTGTGGTTATGGGACGTTAATTCCCACGTAATATTATGTCGGCATTTAGTAATTATGTAAATTCACAAAAAGCATGTGCTGTTTTACCGAATTAAACTGTTTTCCCGCTAGTCACTGGATGTCACAGCGGCCCGCGGTAGGTGGAAGGCACTACATAATTACTGCAGAACAGCTTTCCACTTTAATGAGCACTGACGAACGTCAGTGCTCATTAGGGGAGGATGCTCCTTTCTAAAAGGAGCGAAATTTGCCCCATACATTGAATGAGTTTCAGTTTATTGCAAATATGCGTACAATAATCGGCTCATGCGGATTCGCAATCGAGGTTTCCAATGTAAATCACGGTAGCGTCGGGGGTCTGCGTCGAACTTCCCACATTCGGAGTTCTGCGCACGCCGATGCTGCTTTCGATCAAGTGATCATGATTTCCGTATATAAATGGTGTACAAATTCTATACGTTTTATATTTGAAGGCCTATTAGTGGGTGGTCAAGAAATCCTGCCGAAGCGTCTTGTATATCCCTCTAATAATTTATAGTCATTCTATAAGATTCTCAACAAAGAATAGGGCATTTTAATGGAAAATACTTAGATTCGTCGATTTGAAAACAAGTTGTTTACCGTATTGTCTTACGGAACGTTTCACAAGAGAGGAGAGTTCACAAATTCATAAATGTAACACGTGCATGCATTCAGCTTTGGAGATGCCCAAGTGTGCGAGAAAATTTAAATTTAGGCTCCAGTGTGCAAATGTTCAATTCTTTATTCCAAACACGGCAGATATATCCAGGCACAATTGCGTTCACGAAATTCAAACTTTAAAGACAATTTTTGGTGTGTTAAGTTTAATTAGACAAAAGAAAGTCATAAAGTCACTATACCAAGGCATGAATGTAAGCACTCATGCCGGTTCGTTGCAACATTTATATATAACTTCGTCAGTCATTGGGGCAAATTAGCGATTTCTGACTCTCACGTACACAAAGTATTAGATTAACGGAAATACCGGCATACCTGCGCGTGGTTTTCTAGAAGCCTTTCAACAGCTGCTGTTGCTTCCTTTGCTGTGGGCTTTATAGGCCAGGGGCAAGAAATGCATTAAAAACACACAGTTTTTGCCGTGGGTGCACTACGCTTGATGCGACGAAGAGGTCATCACGCAGCGCATCTTCAAAGCGCTCATTCGTTTCTTCGAGAATTTTCTCTTTTAGGCGTACAAATCTGAAAATGAACATGTGTAACGGCACAAGAGTATCGCCTGACATACAAGACACGAAAGCAATCACTAAATATTATTATTATTATTATTATTAAAAACCAACACGCGTAATGTTACTCTGTACTCCAATGACTGAGCTCATATTTTTATTGTTCAATGTTCTATCAATACAATTGCAAACATGTGCCATCTCGCTTGACGACTACCATGGTATTTTATTTTTACAATAGTATTATTGTAGATTGAATAATAAAGCTAATAAAGCTACTGAAACAAGCTATTAGAGCTAATAAAGCAAGCTATTAAAACAATAAATCGAATATTAAAGCTATTACGATAATAATGTGTCTTAATGTGCCCTTACAGGAAGAGTACGAAACGAAGATCGAATGCAAGCGAGTCGCCTTGCGTGGGTTTAGGAAAGTAGTCGCCAGCTACACGAATATCAAGGAAACCCGCTTTCCAAATCACACTTTAAACAATTTCATTTAAAAAACAGTGCTTTTTTCTTTTCTTTAACAGGCCTCCAATTGTGTACGTACTCAGAAGTCCGGCAATTGTTGACATGCGCGTAGCACGAACTGATCGTGACGTGTAAATCACATGAAGTCACGTTGTCAGATTGCAGTCTGTCAGTGGCGTCTCCAAGTGGTCTTAGCAACATCAGGAGCTGTTGAAAGCGAGCAGCATTCAGTTCCAGCTGACCGACGCTGATGCGCTTTTGTTGGTGATTCTCACTGAACTCTTTCAGCACTGCTATTACGGAGTTGAACACGTACGTATGAAATGAAACCGAACTTTATTAGGCAGCAGTCTCTTGGCCTCACGTGCGCTCATGAGCGAGCTGTCTGTTAGTTGGAGATCAGCTGAATAACAAGAAAGTAACGGGATTGCTTGCGTTTGAGAAGGAACAACATTACTCTGTAATTATACAAAACTAAATCACTGCTGATATACATATGAACATTCTTATCAGATGCAAGTGAAACACTAACTAGAGTTGCTTCATATTGTAGTTTGTGGCCACGCCCAAAGCAAGACCACTAATTGCCAAAATAACCAAGAAAAAAAATTTAGGCTGTAGTTGCTCGTATTGAACTTTCCCTGAATAAAGGCTGCAGCGATCCCTGCCAAGCAGCTTCCGTCACGTCCGCAGTTAGCTTTTCTGTGCACTACATTCATAAGAAGCCTAGCTGAACTCGCAAGCCTGGCATAATATCCCTTGGCTACACCCCTGGTGTTTTGCAAACAAACATTTCTACACTTTAAATGTTGCCGGCAGTTCCTTTTCTGCTATACTTTTCTATAGCACATGTTCGCCCAGGAGTGCGCCTCAATCGCTCGTAGGAGACAATTAAATACTCCCATCGTACTGGCAAAGCATGACCAACTTTCAAAGTGATAATCAAGTATATTTTAGCTAGAAACCACCTCGATGGCCCGTAGAAGACGAATAAATGCTTTCATCGAACTGGCAAACCTCACACAACTTTTCATATTGATAAAATCAAGTATATTTAGCTGGAATAAGTGTCCCAAAATCCCCGTTAGAGTTTTTATGCATTGATTGCTGCTGACCTCTACTTTTACGAATAACGTTCGCTGTGGCTGTAGCTCTGCACGTTTTACCTAAGGTGAAGAGTAAAAAAACAAAAAAGACAGACATATCGTGATTGATAAAGTAAAAATGTTACCTCTGTCAGGCGTTTGGGTGCCGCGACCAAGGAATTCCGCCTTGTTCCTGCTTGAGAAATCAAGTCCTTTCCGCAAAACACTTTCAGACGCTCAGTCCTGAAGGATGAGCGTCTGAAGACATTTACAGTGGCAATAATTAGCTCCAAAACTTCCTTCGCACGTTCGTCTTCACGCAGTCCTGCGTTCACTGCGAGCTCAAGTGTGTGAGCGGCACATCTGTGAAATGAGGTCATTGTCATTTCCTCATTAGACCCTTAAAAGCTTCTTCATATTGGGTGGCCTCGTCACACTCGTCTTCATCAGCCGGCACATCTTGCCAATCTCCATCAAAGTGGCCCTCCATATTACAGGCCTTGGTCATGTTTGCGGCATTATCACAGACTACGGTTCCCATTTGTACTCATCTAATACCGCGAGACCGCAATTCCGCCAAAAACGTCTCCCTCATGTTTTCACCAGTATGGCGGCCTTCAATGTGTCTAAATGACACCGTGTGCTGTTTAAGTTTCCAGTTCTGAATGAACTGTACTCTTATGCCAATAATAGACTCGCGAATGCAGCTAGTCCAGACGTCCACGATGAAGTGCAGGTTTTTATTAGGGGCTTTCGACAGCGTTTTATTCAGCTGCGGCAGTGCGATATTTGTCGCAAGGGACTCGAGTGTTCGTGAGACTGTCCTTGGCGATGGCAGGGTCAATTCGGACTTCAAGAATTTAATGAGGCGTTTAAACCCGGCACCTTTCGTCAAGGAAAGTGGAAGACCACCTAGGGCTACCATTTCAGCGACGCAGCGTGTAAAGAATTTTTGGATATTGTGAGAAGCTGGTAGTTTCTTGATAGTTGTGATTAATTTACCGACGGCAGCATCCAAAGTCATCTGGCATTTCGTTTGAGTCTGATGAGATGCCTTCTTGTGGGCGAACTGGAAAAATATCGTAAATTATGAAATATTGCGAGCACATATTACATCAAAAGAGTGAAAAAACAAGCACGGTGCACCATCACGCTACAACCTGGTATAACACATCGTGCACATGGCTTGAACGGCTAACTTCAATGTCACGCCAATTGAAAGTTAACCAAAAGCACTAGTTTAGTACATCACTTGCTAATTATATGCATCGAATAAACACTGAGTTCAATATGGATTTTTGAATACAGATCTTAAGGTTCCCAGGAAAATGCATTGTTATTCCGGTTAAATTTTATAACCATCGTTTTCCGTACTGGGGCACAGAAAAACACAATACTCACGTATTTCTGGAGCGCACTTTGGAGAGGGATATCTCGAAAATGTGTCACGATACCATTGCTCAATTCAGTGTGTATAGTTGCAGCATTGTAATGTTTCAGTAATAAGCATCAAGCCAGGAAATAAAAAAATGAAAAATTAAACATACGCGCAGCACTTCTCCGATCGGCGCAGTATTGTTCTCAGTCATATAGAGTGCGTCAGAATATTTTTTCAAGATCCGCCAAATTCGACAATGAACGAAGAATAAACATAATAGAGTACTAGTCGGAGGCACACAACTCCTGCAAAACACTAGATTTTTTGAAATTCGTGACCCAACGAGCTATAGAGGGCACAAATAAGACACTTGTGGCCCGCTAGGGCGCATGCGCAGAACGCAAGCTACTCTTGGACTTTTGCACTCACGTTGTCCCAAGAGTCAAGGTTAAAACCCTGTAGCATCCTTCTTTCGGCCACGAACAAAAAAAATACTCATTTTTCCGACAGCTACGTTGTTTTTTCTGAATCTCTGCCCTCCTCCCAAGAAAGAGAAGGTAGGCGTTGTAGCAGTTGGTAGCTTGCTCGCTCCCTCTTTTCTCAGAGTCTTGTGTAGTTCTGTATGCAAGTAAGTAAATGGATTTTCATGTTGATGAAGACAGCCCGCGTGATATAAAAAATAACAAGTAACTGCACTCCCTCCCGTAAAAGGAATGAAGGAGCTCCCTTTGATAAGACTACTGCAAGCAACCGCTCCAACTCTTTTTCGTTGAAATATAATGTTCCACAATTTGGCAACGGTGTATGTGGAGGTTGGCCGCAAACAACATCCGTAGAAATATTGCAAGTATACCTTCCGCTCGACTGTACGGCACCATCATGATACATATCTCGTTGCCAACTATTCTCGTCCATAATGCGACTGGAGCACTTATGATTAAAATTTGACTCTACAAAATCAAAGTGATGCGTGTTCCTTCCACTGGGGAGCGCGCGGTAAGGGTGATCCGTATTGTTTCTTTCTGCTTTTTTTTTCCTTGATGCTGGCTATGGCACAGTGATCCTGTGTGAGGGCGCCCCTTCCTGATGCGTGTGGAAGTCCAGTTTTGCGTCACTTTTCAATATTTCGCAGGGCTTTTACTAACCATAAAACAAAAAAAATTGGCTAAGATTGCACTAATCCACGCGAGCACGCTCCTGAAGCCTAATGTGGGTGCTGCTAGGTTGTTTTTATGTTTTATCTAGCTTATTTCTGCATCAATTCTCAGTGCAGAGAGGCTCAAGTTAAAGGGACACTAAATATCGAAATGATTTTTGCGTACTAAGTACAAATTCACAATCCCAAAACACCACAATAACAACTAAACGACACGGATCAACGCACAAAGAGGGGGCTGATATGAGAACGAGGCAATGACGCTCACGTCGGCAACGAAAATCTAGGGGAACTGCTGCCCTACCTGAATGGATAACGCGATCTCCTCCTCCGACAGTCCGTGAGCCTTCCCTTAAAGCAACAGTTACTACCAATGCCGCCATCGCCCAAATACATCGGTGTCAGAGAGCCAAAAAGGTACAGAGGCTTTGAAAACGGCAGCGAATGTCGCGTAGCAATCACTACCACCACTGCGCACTCATAAAGAGCCGGTGCAGAATGCCACACAGTGTGCATCAATGTCCACAGATTACCTCCACGACAAGAACTGACTAAGTCATCGCTTTCTTGAGGTCTCATGACCACGATGCGCACTCTTCTCAGTGGTACAATAACTGTAGCGCAATGCGCACTGAAAATTTTATTTGGATTCCTTGGAGCCAGTTCTTGCAAGCCTTTTGTGAACATCTTGAATTCTAGTCTTTTGCAGAGGAACTGGTCTCAAAACGCACCCCAGTTGTGACTGCCGATGTGTATATATGTGCGCGTATCACTTGTTTTCTATTTCCTCCTAGCTTTCATTTTTTCTTTTTCGCCTTCCCCCAGTGTAGGTAGCAAACCGGGCCCAACAGGTTAACCTCCCTGCCTTTGCCTATTTCACTTTCTTGGTACAAGCAAGAAAAGGCGCAAAAAAATGCGGGTGGCGACGCCACTTTGAGTTTTTCGCACCCAACACCCGTGATGTAAGAAATTTCGAAGGTGTATATACCGGATCGCGCACGTAGCTTCCAATCGATAAAAATAGAGCTCATTATTCTCTGTGGGTGCAAGAGACGTAGCATACGGAACTATCGAAAATTTCATACAGCCAATGCCCCGAAAATGCCGAAAATACATTTATCTTTTACCTCAGAGGCGGAGATTATGGCGCTAAATTCAAGAATGATACTTCAATCTTGATTTCCTCTGCTAATAGTGAGCTTATGATAGTGAAACGTACGGTACTAGAGTTTTCATAGTGAAGTTTGTCAATCTATACCAAGCCATTGTTCTTTTTAATGCTCTTTCAAACTACGGATAGTCAGCCACAGATAAGACACGGATGTTGAAACTCCAAAAGCAAACTCACGCTAAAACCAAGCGTTCGCACACCTCCTGAATAAACGGACTCGTCGTCTATCGCTTAGGGGCCATTTCACAGCCGCTGTTGCCTTTTCCGTTTCCCTAGTATTCTCTCTCACTCGAGGCCTTGTCTCAGCTATTTGTTCGTATAACTATCGGCTTCTTCATTTCAGAGTACCACTGGTGAGTGGAGGGATTTGCCGAATTTCCGTGGTGCACACCCCTTCATGGAGACACTTTTTTCGCACCAACCTCAGCTAGCTTAATATCTTCGCTTGTTAAAATGAGCAATATTCAGTACGTTGCGCAAAGTAGCGCACAATTTTCTTGACAACATGTTGCAATTACATTTTGGTAGGCGAATGCTTATGAAATTAAGACTAATGAATTATTTCTCAGTAAAGAAAAAAATTAGTGGCTGCTCATGTGCACCAGGAACAAAATATTTACCAGGATTCTATCGTGTAATGCCAATCGTCTTTGAAATCGTGCTGTGTGATAGCTGCAACAGCCTTCATATGTTTACAAACATGACCTCAAGTATATATATGGTAAAACAGTGTACGTAACAACGAAGCCGCGCAGCTGGAAAACCGCTTAGAGGGTGTAATATTCTTTGCTCTATCATCATAGCATGCTTCATGAATATTTCTCATAGTCTTTGCATTTGTATAAATGCAGTCTCAAACATAAAATTCAGTTGAAACACACGTCCAGTCACCTTTCCAATCTCGATTCTCTTGTTTTCAGCGCTGTGGCATCGTTTATTGCAGATAACCAACCAGCGCAATAATATGCATTCTCGCACAAGAATGTCCACTTAACGCGAATCCCCCCCCCGTCCATTAATTTTCTCCCACACACGCCAGAGGGCAAAGCTCTATTTCGATAAGCAATAGCGCAGCCCGTCACAACTGTCCTGACGTGCTGCGAGCCTCTGCCCCCGCGCTACCTCCGTTAGCGTGGAATCAGCGCTGTTCAAGTGGCTTGAATAATGAACTTTTATTCACTGCAGTATGCGGGAAAGCTAATACAAAATTCCCTTTCCAAAGTATGGTAGTGCTCCGAAATAATCTGCTGAAAACAATTTCTGTTCACGTAACTACGCACTCATGACAGTAATGATAAGAGCCAAGCACTCAGCTGCAATGCGGTTACGGCACACGGCGTTAAGCCTGATAATGCGCACAGCATTATGCTCCCACAAACTCAGATGGTGAAATTGAGGGGCGGTGCTTTCAGACTTATAGCCTTATTTAAAGAAGTACTAATTGAACAAAAGTTACAGATGGTAAGCGTGTATCATTATGAACATGTCAAGCATGAATTGCATTAAACAACGCCTAAAAAATGAATACGTACCTGTAAATGTTGTCTGAAGTTGCTTGGGTTCGCTTTGCTGCTGGATTTGGTCATCTTATAGTGCTTGCACCTGTACACGTTCTTCCTTTTGTCTGGCGTGCTCCCAACATATTCGTAGTGTTCTTTCAAATCTTCAGGTACGCGATGGCGCGGAGAACAAACCAGATTGACAGTTTCCTCAGAGCTACCTTCAGCCATACCATTCGCCTTTTTAACTGCTTGCCTTCAACGGCCTTACAAGGGGCACGAGGTTATTGTTTCGTTTTCAGAGGGTCCACACAGACAGACACAATTCAGCGGTCGACTTCGTCTGTGGCCCAGAGCGTTGTGTCCACAGGCACTCACCGGTCGACTATTTTTGTAGCGATGATTGGCCAGATGGGTCTCACACAACTAAACGCAGCGCACACAGAAGCTTTGGTATACATGACATCTTGCATCGACTTGCCGAATGGCGTCCGCACGGAGACACACAAACACACACACACAAGGCGATACACACACACACGCCAAAGCAGCATGCGCCCGGCGTTCTGCGCCATTCGTGTAGGCTGCATGTCCTGGCGCCACGGCGCACCGTCGCGTCGGCGCCAGTCTCGGTTCAGCCATGGCATCTCCTCTCTGTTTCTCGTCACTCGGAGAGCGCAGCTTGTTAGCTAGTATTGCGTTCGAGAAAGAGTTTCAGCAAATTGCGGAGACACGTAATGCAAATACGGTACGTGACTGCAGTCTACGGCACCTCCTCATAATGGTCAGTATTTTGAGCACCCGCCATTACAGTTCCATTTCCTCGCCACGTCAATACGTCCCCTTCTTCAGATACTGTTTTTCATAGCTGCTAACGGTGAACAAGTATGACAACATACCATGTCACAATCCTGATGCCGCCAGCCATAACTACGTTTATATCTATTCATAATGATCAGAAATAAATATGGGAACTTCATGCCATTTTCTGCAGTGTCCTTCGCAGCGTGTGAAACAATACGCAACGCACTCGCACTATTTAGTTGGGTATGTATGTATGTATGTATGTATGTATGTATGTATGTATGTATGTATGTATGTATGTATGTATGTATGTATGTATGTATGTATGTATGTATGTATGTATGTATGTATGTATGTATGTATAAGCGAGGCCTGTTTTAACTGCCTAATTCGAAATCACGGACAATCTTTTCACAGTTCCCATTTTCCTGTGCCCAAATAGCTCGGTAAGTTATGGGGACGAGTTGTAATAAAACAACGCTAAATTTGACTTCCATCCCTTTCTTGTTGCTGTGACTAGGCAGAGTGGCAAAGGTTATCGGAATTGCTCAAAATAAATACTTCACTGCATTTAACAGGAGTCGCGCAAAACGGGAGCTGGAGTCAGTTGAAGAACTTGAAAGAGTTATAGAATGAATTGTCACCCTAGTGTGTGCCATTTGATCCTTTCTGTTGCATTCTTCCAAGTGAAAGTATACCCCTAGTGTGCACAGACTCCCAGCCACAATGAGAGCCTGTTTCTCGTATTGAAAGCGATGATGGATTTGCGTGCATATCTTGAGAGGCCGAACAGCACTGACCATATCCAGCCATCATTAAATATCGTTAACACTGGAAACTGCCACCTCACTGGCTTTTCAGTACTTTCAGAGAAAGATGGAAATTCGGTAATGATTGCTGGAGTTTACGGTTCCACAACTACGATATCTATATGTGAGGCACGGTAGGGGAGCGCTCCAGAAACTGCGACCACCTGGCGTTCTTTAACGTGCACTTACATGTAAGTGCATGAGCCTTGAGCATTTCCACCTCAACTGAAATTGTGGCCGCTGCGTCCGTGATTCGATCCCGCCGTCTGCGGGTCAGCAGTCGAGTACTTTAGCCCACCGTGGCAGGTGATGGAATGTTTTGGGAACTGGTGGACTAAGCTGTCTGTAAAAAATGGCACTTAGAGACATGGTCACAACAGTAAGTTGAGAGTCGTTTGTCTTCATATTTCTTGTTTCCGTTTCACACCTAAAATGAAGCTATCACTGGCTCGGACGCTAATAACGTTGTGATGTTCGGTTATGCACAGCCACACTCAATCCCCCCCCAACCTCAATTGGCTCATGTCACATGCTGAAGCATTCACTTGCACTCGCGCACATCGGCGTTTCTCGACGTTACACTTTAACTTCCGATCACTGGCGTCATTTCATGGACGCTCGATAGCGTTTGTTTACGTCCACCTACATCTGTACTCATATGCTTGCTAGTAGCCAAGCACTGATTAATCGGCGCTTGCGTTCATACATTTGCTCACACTCGGACATTCACTAGTTTTCATACTCAGCCACTCGTATACCAATTTCGCGTCTACTCATATTCAGAAGTGTTCGCTCGCCCTTATTCTCATATACACTAATATTCACCAATATTAGTATTGAGACAAACACTGGAACTCACGTTCGTACGTTCGTACGCCTACACGAATGTTCATGCTCGCGACATATCATGGAGAGCTGCATTCACGTGAACTCAGACTTCCCAGAACTCACTCACGTTGACAAGTCCGCTCACGCTCATAGACATTTTTTTTCTCCTATGACCACGTTTTCTTTCACTTACTTGTGCACACTCACGTAGATACATCTTTCTTAAGTCCAATCGAAAAAATGTTCGTTCACTTTCAAGCCGCCATGGCAATACAAGGGTTACTGTGTTCAGCTTCGTTGAGCCTACAAATGAGAGCTGAATTATGGTCGTGCCGAGTGCATTTCAAGGTAGACTAAATGCTATAAGTGAATCTACTACATACATTCGGGTGCACGTTAAAGCACCCAAGGCAGTCGAAAACTTTGAAGCCCTTCACTTAG
Source organism: Rhipicephalus microplus (assembly GCF_043290135.1). Lineage (NCBI taxonomy): Eukaryota > Metazoa > Arthropoda > Arachnida > Ixodida > Ixodidae > Rhipicephalus > Rhipicephalus microplus. The sequence goes on along the minus strand of NW_027464614.1, from coordinate 1,907,007 downwards.
ATGTGTCTCATTCCTCGTAATCAAATGGTGCGTTTGGCGCGTGAGAACCTCGAGAATTGTTTCATCTTTTCACACACATGTCTATATTACACAACCTCCCTACCGTGCAGTACCTCGTTAAAAAAGTGTGCTAGTAGCCGTGGGAGTTTTAGGGTTATTTTACGCTGTGAAATCGTTCGTAATTTTTGTTAAGACGGCCTTGTCAAGTGTGATGCCCACAGCCCACAGCCCACAGCATGGCTTTATGCTCTCCTTTAGTTCAAGTATCAAGTACTCTAAATCATTAACCACTCTTTCTAAACCCCCCCCCCAAATACCTCAGTTCTGGCTGGCGTCCGCTGAACAACATATACCGTTAGCTAGACCATAATCGCTAACAATTACTCGCTTTTTGTATTCACGCTTTCTCTTCTCACTCTAAAACCCCTACACCATTGAATTTCGTCATTCGTCTTAGGCATGAATTACGTCATATAGCTAACTATTATAGTCTCTATTTAAGTTGTTTAATACAATAAATTATTATGCGTTGTCAGACATCACTTCCTGCGATACACAGCTCTTAATTTTTTCTTCTATTCATGCCCTCATAAGTAGTCCTTAAATATATACATTAGTTCTCGAAATCTATATGTTTTGCATAAATTACTGCGCTTACCAGGAATTACGGCAACAATAAAAAAAACCCTTTGCAGGACACTTGATGGATTGATTGATTGATTGATTGATATGTGGGGGGACGATAGTGATAGCGCGAGAACAGAACGACGCCGAAGCGACAATCCCCGCAGGGGCGCCTGCGCAAGTAGGCGTTTGGTGTGTAGCGACACCACAGACCCGAGCTAACGGGGGAGTTTCAACTCCCTCCCACGCTTAGCCGTGCGTGGCTCAGCCGTGTCCGGTGAAAAGAGTATTCTGGGGGTTTTGCCAATGCTGGGTGATTGGACCTTTAAGGCCCTCAGCGGCGGCAACACACCCCTTTGGCCCCGGCTTTGCGTAGACGTCACCCCTGGGCGGACCCATCCAGAGAAAACTGAAAGTCGCTTTTTCCTGTCTCTCCTCTCTTCACCTTCGTCTTTCCCTCTCACTTTCAATCTTTCTTGTTCTCTCCTCTCTTCAATTTACTGCTGTTTTTCCTGGTGGGAAGGCTTAACCTTGTGTGGCTATCCAAACTAGGGTAAATCATAATGGGTTATAGTAACTGCGTACTGCTGGCGTTGCGCAGACATGTCCACATGCTCTTCCACGTCCGCTTGTTGGACTCTGTGGTGGGTGGTAGGCACCGTTACCGAAAAATGCACATTTTCTTATGGAATCCTCGACCCTCTCTCTAACTGCTCGTGCCTCGAATTGTGTACGTACCGACGCATCTTCACTACTTTGGCCCAAAAACAGAGAAACTTTCCCAAATTCTATGTCCTTCACTTCGAACAATCATCTTGAAAAGCTACAGCAATCTCACCCTTCCTTGTGGCCAAGTGCTTGAGAGAGACCATTGCAACCGGTTATAAGGCCGCGAAGATGGCAAGTGGGGATTCGCTTCTCGAATGAAAAGGCAAGGAAAAGTACAAAAAACTCTCGCGCCTTGTAGCCTTCTGTAACACCCCCGTCTCTGTGAGCGCACACCGTTCCATGAATACAGTGAAGGGCGTGATATCGGACGAAGATTTGATGACACTGAGTGAAGAGCACCTTGATGAATGGAAGTACCAAGGTGTAATACATGTCTAACGCATCAAAATCAGACGTAACAACAACGAAATTGCAACAAAGCACTTGCTACTCACCTTCAGCTCAACAACTTTACTCGAAACTGGCTATATAAAACTCCATGTCCGACCCTTCATTCCAAACCTGAGGCGTTGTTTTTTCAAATGGCAGCGATTTGGTCATGCATCCCAGAGCTGCCGAGGGCAGCTGATGTGTGCTAAGTGAGGCACAACCAGCCATAGTGCTGATGAATGTAGTCATGACGAGGTCCTCTGTGCTACCTGCAAGGTAGTCAACCCGCATACTCCAGAGCGTGCCCTGTCTGGAAAAAAGAAAAAGATATACTGATTATAAATGTTAAGAAAAATATCACATTCAGGGAAGCAAGACAATGAATCTCGGAATCATTGGCACTAAGAACACCTTTCGCCGAAGTGGTGCAACAAGGCCCGGTACCACAAAGGCCCTTGGCAGTTGCCCAGATCACGCCTGGCGTGCCGAGGCCAACGCCACAAGCCACTACGGCGGGAGCAGCCAGCGCTGCCCTGCCCACATTCAGCCTGTCCACACCAGTGACCTCTACCAGCTCTGCCAGCAGCCACGGCAATCACGAGGTCAAGGGGGCCTCATCGACCTCCAGCTCGGTGGGGACAAAGACTTCGTCGATTGAGGCGAAGTGTAAGTGACTCACAGATCGCTCTGTAGAGCAGGCGTCCAGTACCTCGCAAGAAGATATTCACACCAGTCCAAGCCAAACAGCGCAGGAAGCACCGAAGGAGTGGCGAGCTTCTCTCGATTTCCCCAAAAAGGACAAAACCCTGATTACAGGACCTGACAAAGGCCCTGTAAAATGAGCTAATCTCCATCTTTTCTGCAAACAGCACTTTTTCCTTTTTTCCACAATGGACAAAATCATACAGTGGAACGTAAGAGGAATACTTAGAAATTTAAATGACGTCCAAAAACTTCAGAGTAAGTTTACGCGAAAGTACTATGTGTTCAAGAAACGCCCTTAACTCCCAAACACAAGGACTTAATACGGCAATATATTGTTTTCCGAAAAGACCGGGAGGATTCTGTCGTACCATCTGGCAGTATGGCCATTATAGCTGATCGAAGTATAGCAAGCCCGCATTTGAAGCTCCAAACGACCCTTGAGGCAGTGGTCATTCGAATTGTACTTTTTAATAAACTCATTACTATATGATACATCGTCGACATATGTGGAATAAAAGATATTACGTGGGATGTACAGACGGAGAGAATTCATTTTTATAATAAAGAGCGTACAGCTGAGCACCCGACCATGTGGCACTCCGGTTTCCTGTACAAATGTTCGGAACAGAACATTGTTCACTCTAACACGGAATGTACGATCAGACAGATAGCTTTCAATGACACTGAACATATTACCGTGTATACCTATGTGTGATAGGTCTCTCAATATTCCAAACCTCCTCGTAGTATCGTAGGCCTTCTCCGTGTCGAGAAACACAGATAAGAAAAACTGGTTATAAACAAAAGCCTCACATATATATGCCTCGATACGTATAAACTGGTCGGTGGTAGATCGGCCCTCCCTAAACCCACACTGGTATGAGTCGAGCAATTTGATTGTTTTTAAGTAGTGGAGTAAGCGGCAATTATTCGTTTTTTCAAATAGTTTGCAGAGGCAGCTTGTTAACGCTCTAGGTCTGTAACTTGATACAGTAGAGGGATCCTCTCCTTGCTTCAAAATTGGAATTATAACAGCCTCCTTCCAGGAGGAGGGGATCACACCTGAAAACCATATGCGATTAAAAGAGAAAGGAGGGTTTTTTAGTTTCAGAGGGTAGTTCCTTCAGAATCGCCTACATTACATTGTCAGGAGCAGGGTAGATGTATTACAGCAGCTGAGTGTTGTTCGCAGTTCCGCTAAGCAGAATGGTTCATTATATGCCTCATTTCTTGCGGATTTTCTTTCTAACTTTTGTTTTTCTTTTCATGCTTTGTAATTCTGGAAGGTTTTGGAATAATGTGAGGAGCTCCATATGTGTTCAAAATGTGTGCCAAAAAAGTTGGCTTGATTTTCCAAGCTTTCCCCGAGGCTATTTACTAGTGGCAGGGAAGACGTTTGTTGGCCCTTTACCTTATTTCACACCTATGCCAACCTTCACCTGTACCTTATTCCACACTTTTCCTACATCTGTGTATGAAATGATACTCAATATAAACTTGGTCCAGCTCTCTCGTCTAGCTTGTCAATGCATTCTCCTTGCCTGCGACTTGACCTGCTTGAAATTATCCAGGTTTTCTGCTGTTGGGTAATCGCGAAACGACGCCCATTCTTTGTTCTGAGTGGTTCGTGCTTTCCTGCATGCGTCGTTCCACCATAGGACTCACTGTTTAGAGGACATGCCGCTTGTTTTGGTAATACATTTAGATGCGGCATCAAGTAGAAAAGCTGTAAAATACGTGACAGCGTCATCTATGGTCAGGGCAGACAGCTTAGTTCATGTCATGTGTGTAAGAGTTCTATACCCTTCCCAAACAGCTTAGTCAATCTTCTATCGAGGAAACTGCGGAGGTAGTTGATATTTGTTCGGAGCACTCAAGATGATTGGGAAGTGGTCACTCCCATGAGGGTTTTTAAGAACGTTCCACTAAAAACAGGTAAAAAGGACGGTGATGCGTTGCTAACATCTATAGAGGAGTACTTGTTGTTTGCAAGGCTAAAATACGTAGGCTTCTTTATATTTAAAAGACATAATCTAGAAGAGAAAAGGAGCTGTTCAATGACACGTCCTCACGCATCACAGTGAGTATCGCCCCACATGACACTGTGTGCATTAAAATTACCTGGAATCAGAAACGGCTCTCCGAGTTCATCTATTATTTATTCTGTATCAAGTCTGTGTAGCTGTTGATGCAGTGGTATGTACACATATATGTGCAGATAGGTTTTCAATCGTGTTCTCTTGGGATCTGTGAGCGACAAGTTCAGCTTGCCGTTAACAATGTATCCAAAGGGGTTGATGAAAACGGGTTCAAACTGAACCCAAAGAAAAGCACATGTGTCCTTTTTTCACAAAAAAGAGGCTTGCACCCTGATCCTGAACTAGTCGTTAAGGGTGAGCGTCTACCCGTAAACACAGAACATAAGTTCCTAGGTATAGTTTTAGATGCGAAGTTAACCTTTGTACCGCACATAAAACACCTTAAAAATAAATGCTTGAAAACAATGAATGTCCTAAAGGTGCTGTCACGAACGACGTGGGGCAGCGACAGAAAGTGCCTCATGAATCTGTAAACGCTCATGAAGCCTTATACGCTCCCGCCTTGAGAATGGGGCAATAGTCTATCACTCTGCCACGCCAAGTGCTCTGAAAATGTTGGACCCTGTTCATGATCTAGGTATCCGTCTGTCCACAGGCGCTCTTAGAACGAGCCCAGTTGAAAGCCTTTATGTGGAATCGGACGAGTGGTCACTCCATCTGCAGAGAACATATTCTTCCTTCATATATTTTCCTTAGAGTAATTGTGAACAGTGAGCAACCCGCATATTCTACCATCAACGACCTGTCCAGCTCTCAACTTTTTTTGCAATCGGCCCACAATGGCACGCCCTTTCTCGCTGCGTGTTAGGGACCCCGCTGAAGGAACAGATGTCCCACTGCTTGAATACCACCTCAGCCCCCCCCCGCTCTGCGGCGCCCGCCATGGCAGTGGCAGGTTATAGACTGTGACACATCTTCCGTAGCTGTCAAAAAGCATGCCTTCCCCACACACATTCGGATGTGTTTCTTAGAGCTGCAACTTAAATATGACTGTCCAGAATATTACACTGATGCATCCAAGTCCCATTCTGGCGTGTCCTATGCAGCGGTCGGCCCATTATTCTCGGATGCCGGCGTTCTGTCCACCAGCAAAAGAATTTTTACAGCGGAGGCTTACGTCTTATTCGTAGCCGTTAAACACATTAAGGAATCCAATACGCCAAGGGTAATTATATATACAGACTTTCTGAGTGTCGTAAAAGCGTTAAAAATACAAAAACACAAAGAAACCCTATAAATATATTCCTCTATTTTATATTCTGCGTGGCCTATGCTTCCAAGCAACATGTCGTCTTGTGCTGGGTGTTGGGACACCGCGAGATTGAAGGAAATGTGTTGGCTGACCAGCTCGCCATGTCAATCAACGAAAGCACTGCTAACTCTTCAGCTGCTGTCCCTATAATAAACCTAAAACCAAACATACGGAAAAGGCTCAGGGCTTACTGGCAGAAGTTATGGGATCTACAAACTCATAACAAGTTACACTTGATCAAGCCATACATCGCTAACTGGCCACCCACGTCGAAAACGCGCCGTACAGACCAGCCTCTGTCGGCTTAGAATAGAACGCACACACAGCGCGCACACACACGTTTTGTTCGATGGTGACCCACCCAGCTGTCACAAATGTGGTCGTCCACTTACCGTACTCCACATACTCCTTGATTGCTCTGAGCTAGAGGCTTACAGGAAAAAACATCTTCCACTAGCGTACAAGGAACACGTACCCCTTCATCCAGCTATGTTTATTGGTCATGAATCTCTTTTTAAATATAATGCAATGAATGCATTCTTAAAGGAAGTAAATACCTTTTATGTTATCTACTCAAGTGATCAGTAGCACGGCCTCTGAAAGGAGGCTGCTGTTGCGGATGCTTCATCCAAAGCGAGCACCTGTCTCGCGGCCCTTGGGACCAAGTGCACTGGCGAGGTATCGGTGCTAATATAACACTCCTATTCTACGGTGTCATGATTACTTAACACTCATTCTCACCAGGCATGCTTCACTTCACTTTCATGATTTTAATAAATTTGTCTTACACACCTTTAGAGCGCAGAATCTTAGGCCCTTTTACAGCCATTTAACAAAACCATTGCTCCGATCCGATATCAATGCAAGGCGCTGTTTGGCCATCAATGGCCCTTGCGCCATTAAACAACATAAATCATCCTCATGATCATCATCAAAGGGACAAGAAGGAGTCGCTTTGTCGTCGTTCTGGTTTCACGCTATAGCTATCATCACGTCATACAAACTAGCCGAAACTACCACACTTCTATGATATGTGGGGTTTGACGTCGCGAAACCATCATATGAATATGAGAGACGCCGTAGTGGAGGGCTCCGGAAATTTCGACCACCTGGGTTTTTTTTAACGTACACCCACATCTGAGCACAAGTTAACAGACATGTTGAAGCGATGCTCTCATGGCGCTCATTTAGGTCACTGCAGCACTGGAGCGGATAGCGAGCCGTAATCACCGTATTAAGGCACGTGAAAATTCAAGGAGGAAGGAAATTCCTTCCTCCGTGTAAGAATCCTCTGCTGTCCTAGGCGTGAGTATGAGAGCGAGTGAGCAGTCGTGAGTATAGTCGTGAGCACGAACGTAAGCGCGTACTTGTCAGTGTGAGTGGACGTAATTGAGCACTCAGTATGAGTAGTCGTGTGTAAACGTGAGTGAGCCCACATGAGGGTAATCGACTGCGCGTGATTGTGGACGTGAGTGTGTACTCAAAAGCGCGAGTCGGTATGCCACACAGAAAACTCAGCGACACACACAGAATGAGTGGTCGTACTAAGGTAGTGAGAAGCCTGAATGGTGCTCACGATAACTAGTGGCCTGGCGTTGACAAGGCAAGCGCTATGAGGCAACAAAAAAGGTTTATTTTGATATCGTGTAAACCCAATAACGGAGGTAGGATGTTGGAAAGAAAACAGGTAGCAGAACTAGCAATCAGATGACAAGATCTGACTTTTCTTCCAGAGATAACTGTCATTCCTGCAGCGCGTTACGAACGGCGGGCGTGTCGCTGTTTGCGGCAATGCAATTCCGGAAGTGGAATGATTCCGGAATGATTCTGGAATTATTATACATTTTCGCACACCTGGAATGGAATGGGAATAGAATGGGGGCAACATTTAGAGGATTACAATAAAAATTGAATTTAGCCCATTTTGAGCGGAATGGAATATCGCCTTTTTCTTAAATTAGAGTACGTTTTCATCCATGCACTGTTTATTAAATTTTATACATTAGTAAATAAGAGCCACAAATTTAGCAATAAAGCAGAAGTTTTGAAATGGCTTGGCTGATTACAAGCATGGTACATTTATAAGCTGACCTCAGCCGCCAGCTCACACGCCGCCCTTCATTTTTTTTTTCTGCTTGCTTCTGTCGCCAGACACGATTGGGACGAAAAAGCGCTTCTTTTTCTTGGTTTATGCGAACTGGTACTACTGACGTAGTACTCGTGTTGACTGCAAGTTTTCGTATACCAGTTTGCGCCCCGTCTCCCCTCATACACCCCCCACCCCCTCACACACATCCTTTCGCAGTGTTGTAATTCCTTTCTAGACACATAGGCGCCTTTGCTCGAAACTCGGCCGGCGAAGGTCTGCAGGTCACCGCAGCGCAGTCGTATACGGTGAAACGTGTTGTCTCTCCCTTCGTACGAGGAAGAGAGAAAAACTTTTCAAAGCACAGGTTCCGAGACGATGCAGGACAGCACACGTAACAACGCATGGACACGGTGGCACCTCTGCGGAATCCCGACGCTACGATTATCACCGAAAAAAACCCACGTTCGCTCGCTCTGTTTCTAGGGGGGGGGGCAGCCCGGGTGGCGCTGTCGGCTAGGGAAGCACTACCGTAACGCACAACCACGCTGACTCCTGCGCTCAGTTGCTGGCGCATGCAGTTTTTGTACGCGAACATGGCACACTCGAAACAGTTTTTTGCAATTACACGTGTAGAAAACAAAGAAGCTGCACGCTCCAAACTTTGCTTCGAAACTATACCTGCTGTATTCAGAGTATCATCGATTTTGATTCGGTTCTAAAAAAGAAAGCACGAGCCACGAGAGAAAGGGCTGGGAAACCATGCGAAAATGACGTCCGCCTTCACCTATGGCTCCGTGCCTGCTCTTGGCGATGCCATGCTGAATATGATTTGCACAAACATGAAGCCTATTCGCGTCATCGAGAGGGAGGGATTTCTACAATTTGTAAACGTAAGTTTAACAATTTTATAAGCCGCCTTTGATCAAAGTAACTGCTTTGAATTCTATCAAATCAAGGTCGCCGTCCCTGGCTACAAGTTGCCATCGCTGGATGATCTCAGAGAAGTTGCTGCCCGAGTAAGTATAAGTGCTGAAGACCAAAATATCATCGTCCTTGGCGTGAGCGGAGTACGTCTGTATCGCACTCGACGTGTGGACGTCGCGTTCTATGACGGGTTTCCTGGCTGTCCAAGCAACTTTCGTGAACAGCGACTTCGTGGCTGACACGTACCTGCTCATTTTCACTCGCCTGATGGGGAGCAACGCAGGTGCTCGGATCCGCTGTGAGTACGACGCAACTTTGCAAAAGGGGAACATCGCTGACTTTCAAATATGTGTTTTTGCACTTTTTCGCCTGCGTTAACTGTTCTTATTTCATTTTCTAGGTCATCTGCGTGGTGGCGGATAACGCTTGATTGTTGTGAAAGGCTTCTGAATTTGCTGGGTGGGAAACTGAAAAGCACGATGAAGATAACAGTTTTGACGACTGATTTTCATGTGTGGTTTAAGGTCCCAAAACCCCCATAACAATATGAGAGACGCCGTTGTGAAGGCTTCCGTAAATTTCCAACACCTGGGGGTCTTTAACGTGCACTCAAATCTGAGCACATGGGCCTACAGAATTTTCGCCTCCATCGAAAATGCAGCCGCCGCAGCCGAGATTCAATCGCGCGACCTGTGGGCCAGAAGCCGTGTACATTAGCAACTAGACCACCAGGGCGGGGCAGTTTTGACGACTGCCCGAAACACTTCACCAATGAGTTTAAGCGAACTCCATCAATTGGAGCAAATTAGGCTTCGCTGCGCCGCGCACAGCCTGCAGCTTAGCGGTAAAGACGCCGTTCGGCAGGTATGTGCTGATAAATAACATTATTGTTTCATCTTATATGCATCAATAGATACGTCATCAATTCTCTACTATTTTTATATAGCCAAGATTCGTTAAATAATTTGCCATGAATGCATGGGCAAACAATATAGGAACACAATAATTGTAGTTTGAAAAGGGCGGACAACTGTACTTATTACAGTTTTGATGCACGGAAGCTTTATTATGCAGCTATCCGCACCCGATGTCTATCTAAAATTTCGTGCGTGTTTCGCTACTTCATTTCAGGAATTCGTGGAGCACTCGCTGCCGTGATCGAGGTCACGAACTCTGCTTGCCACCAATTAATTGCCGCGAATCATTTTTCTGCCGCAGACCAGGTAGCCACTTCGAGTTCTCCTCTCACCACTTTAATAAACTGTTCTGAAGTGCGTAGAAAGACAAACAAAACCGCACATCACGAAAAAGGACGCCCATGTTGTTCGGAAGCAATACACATTATAGATTTGGATTAGGTTGATTCCTTGTTTAAGCCATTTTTGCTTGCTTGTATTTTGGGCTCTCTGCTATTTTTCTCGTGAATATCCTTCTATTGCATATGTCGTATTTCTCTTTCTGGAACTATGTTGCATTGACCGTTTGCGTTACCTGTACTTGCAATGTCAATGTTCACTAATTGTCATTCTCACTTTATTTTAGGACCCAACTGCCGAGGAAGTCGTAGAAAAATGTAGCGCCATCGTTGCATCTATACGCAACAGCACCACCGATATGAAAGAAGTGCTTAATGAGGCTGGTCTGCTAATGGAATCTCACAACGCAACGAGGTGGAACTCGCAGCTTAGAATCATGAGAAAGCTTGTTACCACTCTTTCCAGTCATCCAGGCCTGACAGAAACCCTGCACGCGCGCAAGAAGGTTAAACTGTATAAATATGAACTGAGGCTGGCGACAGGCTTGATTGTCTGAGGGGTAATTCTAGACGCCTAAAGCACCACAGGAAGAAATAATCACAGAGAAAGAGCGTCAACTTGCAACTGATTTATTTTCAGGAGAAACGCAGGAAATATATAGCCGCACACGCATGTGCAGAGCACACTACTTTACCTAGTCACATGACCGCAGACTTAAACTGAGAACGTTCAACTGGCATATCTAATCAAGCAACGAAGCGCAAAAATCAAACTCAGACTTGCGCAAGACGACTGACGTGTCACTTATACACAAGTCACCTTTTTTCTTTATCCAGAACGCTTACATTATTTCAGAGCATCTGGGCTTTTGGGGAGGACACGAACGCTTGAAAACCTCGCCTCACAAGAACAGGAACGGCAATGCGCCGGCAAATGTGCTCCGAAATTATTTCGAATAGAAAGCTCATGTTCCCTAATTCTCACGTTCAAACACCGTCCAGTTTGGCCGATGTAAAACTGGCCGCAACTAAGTGGGACTAAGTACACCACACTCACTACGCTAATCACATACATCGAAGCCTGTATTTTTCCACAGGTGGAGGCGCTCGGTGTTTTAGATATACGTGGGCATAGGCCAGCCAGCTTTCGTGGCGCAGAAAAAACAACAGACACATTGTACCTGCTCGCCACGTTCTTAAGGTTGTGCGCTACCTTATGAACATATGGAACAACCATAGGTCGTTTATCTCTCGGCTGCCTGCATTTTCCTTTGCCCTTGAACTTTTGAAGAAGGGTTTCCGAAACGGATACAATGACAGAGATAGAATAGCCAGCTGAATGCAGCCACCTAACCTGATTCAAGTAATTATGCTGCATCCAGTGATGGCAAGATTTCACTAGCACTCCTTCGAGACACATGGTTGCGATGGCTCTTTTTACAAGTTTAGAATGAGCTGCATCAAAAGGTAAAAGCTCTTTGCGTGAACGTGGATGATACGCCCAGCACACGTGTCGCTCCGAGAACATGATGCTCAAGTCTAAAAACTGCAATTTATTGTCAATAGGAAGCTCATGCGTAAACGAGAGGCCATTAGCATATTGTCTGAAAAGTGCTAAAATATCATCCACTAAACTAGTGGTGGTCGTCAGAGGGTTAGCGTTTAAAATGACTAAAAAGTCGTCCACGTACCGAAAGACTTTCAGCACCTTTGCATCGTCAATTGCTTGAGCTAAAGCAGTGTCTAAGGCGGATAAGAACATAAGAACAAGAACAGTGCTGTGTAACAAGTACTGTTATAACATGACAAACGAAGAGATTCCATACCTGTGCACAGGCAGAAACAAGTTCTCACCCTGTTCATGCCTGCGAGGTGCGCTTGACAATCGTGACTACTGTGGTCCAGTGTTGCGTAATCGATGCAAAGGCACAAGGTGCCCCAACGGTGCCCTGTTCCAGAGCCTTCATAAAGCGACGACGCTGGCAGGAATGCCCTTCCGGTGGCACTCCATCTCGAACCGGAACTCGATTCAGATGAGCGCCGTAGTCCACAATTTTTTTGCGTGGGCCACGATCTTGCTATCCTCATAGTGTCGCCGCAACGACTGAGCTGCCGTGAACGGTGATTTTTGTAATATATTATTACCGTAGCAGGTCGTATTAGGTCAACAATTGTGTTCAGAGGTTTTTGCTTGACGAATCAAGTGTTTTCGAAAGCCAAATGCGAATTTTTCTCATTCAATATTTTACGAAGTATCATCTCGTGGTGAGCAGTCTTCCCCCCTCAATGCAAGCCCAATTGGTGATCCGTTGCTCCACCTATTCAGACACAACGCTTACATGTTGAAGGCCACAATTTTTGTGAGGACAACACTGCTAAAAATGAACGGCTGCAACAGCTTCTCGATGACTTCAACCAGGTACCGTATATCAGACCATTTGCTGCCATATGCAGCCGCTTATCATGACCTCCACAAAGCTGACTACGCCCACTGCCGGGCAAGAAAACCTCCGATAGTTCTCCAGCAATGCAAATTGTACTTGCGGCGGCTACGTTATCTCCGAAAACTTTTTATGCTAGTCCGCTTATCTAACTTTCTTCCTTCCGCTTGCACTATTGCATTTCCTTGGAAAGCAGCTTGCTACTCCCACTGTAATTAAACAGATTATTTTTATGAATGTTCTGCAAGGAGCTCACGAGCACGATTAGGATTCCCACGTTGGAACCGAAAGAATTACTCTAAAAGTCATTAGAGAGAGCCAGTAATGTTAGAGATTACTCTAACATCTCTGGCTTGCAGGACGGCCCTTTATGGTTGGCTAGGCTGGAAGTACTCAAAGCAGAACCCTACCTTGCCGATGTAGCATCCGGGTAAGCATCGTTGGAACCTGAACATGGCAACGTTTAACGCTGGAACCTTATATTGCGAGGCAAATCTAACTGCACTATTTGAGTAGCTAGAGGGTGTTGAATGGGATGTAATAGGAATCAGTGAGGTTAGGATGACAGATGAGGCCCATACGTTGCTACAGAATAAACGCGTCTTTTGGTATCAGGGCTTGGCTGACAGAAGAGAACTAGGAGTAGGGTTCTTTATTTCCAGAAACATAGCTGGAAACATAGAGGAATATTATAGCAATAATGAAAGGTTGATGGGTATCGCAATTAAACTCAATAAGAGATACAAGATGAAGGTGGTACAGGCTTACGCGCCTGCATCCAGCCATGATGACGCGTCAGTTGAAAGCCTCTATGAAGACGTGGAATCGGCAATAAGTGAGGTAACAACAGAGTATACTATACTAATGGGAGACTTCAATGCAAATGTAGGGAAGAAGCAGGCAGAAAACCAGGCGGTGGGAGAATATGGCAACGGTTCTAAAATGACAGAGGGGATCTACTAGTAGAAAACGCAGAACGCAATAATTCACAGATTTTGAATGCTTCCCACGGAAAACGAGGGAACCGCAAGTGGACATGCCCCACCGCATTGGACGAGTGGCTAAGGTACTCGGCTGCTGACCCGCAGGTCACGGGATTGAATCCCGGCTGTGACGGCTGCATTTTCGATGGAGGCGGAAATTTTTAGGCCTGTGCTCAGATTTGGGCGCACGTTAAAGAACCTCAGGTGGTCCCAAATTCCGGAGCCATCCACTACGGCGTCTCCCATAATCATATGGTGGTTTTGGGACGTGAAACCCCACATATCATCAGTAAGTGGACATAGAGAAGCCCTAATGGCGAAAATAGGAACTAAATACAACTTATACTGCGTGCCCACCCAGGCAACGTGCATGATGTGAAAGTGCTTGGCAAGGTACAATGCAGTAAGCATAGGATGGTACTGTTTAAAATCCGCCTAGAGTTGAAGAAGTAACAACAGAAACTGATATGCGAGACGCCAATCAATGAGCTAGCACTGAGGGGAAAGTACAGGAATTCAGTGTTTCGCTTCAGAACAGGTACTCGGCTTTTATCGAGGAAACCAACCTTAGCGTAGACGCAATGAATGATAATCTGACGAGTATCATTACGGATGGTGCAGTGAAAGTTGGAGGTACGGTACTTAGACAAGACACTGGCAAGCTGTCCCAGGAAAAGAAGAATTTCGTTAAGCACCAAAGCACAAAAGCCTCACGTACAACACACAAAATAGAGTTGGTAGAGATTTCGAAGCTGATAAAAAAACGTGAGGTATCCGATGTAAGAAGGTATAACATCAGAGAATCGGACACGCTCTGAAGAACGGAGGAAGCGTCAAATCAGTGAAGAGAAAGCTTGAAATAGGCAAAAATTTGATGTATGAACTAAGAGAAAAGGAAGGCGAAATAACTACCAATAAGAGGAGGATAGTTACAATAGCGGAAGAGATTTACGGAGATATGTGCAGTAGCCAGGACAACCACGACTCTAATGTAAGAACTGGCAGTAAGCCAGGTGACTCCCACCAGTAATGATAGAAGTAAGAAAAGCCTTGGTGAACATGCAGAGGCAAATATTTTGGTGAAGATCAGGTAACATCACATCTTCTGAAATATGGAGGACGAATTGTGTTAGAAAAACTAGTCACACTGTTTACGAGGTGTCTCCTAACGGGAAGAGTACCAGAATATTTGAACAATGCTAACAACATCCTAATACATAAGGAAGGATATGACAAGGACTTGAAGAATTACAGGCTGATCAGCTTGCTCTCCATAATATAAAAGCTATTTACAAAGGTAAAACTAACAGATTTAGGACAACATTACCATTCAATCAGCCGAAGCAACAAGCAGGATTTCGAGCAGGCTACTCAGCAATCAACCACATCCATACTATCAATCAGGTAATAGATAAATGCCCAAAATATAGCCAACCACTATACATAGCCTTCATAGATTACGAGAAGGCGTTTGATTCAGAAGAAATATTAGCACTCATGCAGACATTGCGGAAACAGGGCATCCATGAAGCATATATAATCATCCTGGAAGTAATCTGCAGGAAATCAACGGCTACCATAGTGCTTCGTAAAGAAAGCAACAGAATACCAATAAATAAGTGTGTAAGGCAGGGGGATACAATATCCCCAATGATATATACCGCATGCTTGCCGGAAGTTTTCAGAGGTATGAATGGGAACACATCGTTATAAGAGTTAATAGAGAGTACTTTAGTAACCTGTGCTTCGCCGATGAGATTGCGTTGTTCAGTAAGTCAGGGGACAAATTGCAACTCATGATTACGAAGTTAGACAAGGAGAGCAGAAAGGTAGGTCTTAAAATAATCTTCAGAAAACGAAAGTAACGTACAACAACTTCTGAAGAGAGGAGCGCTTCGGGCTAGGTAATAGTGCACTTGAATCAGTGAAAGACTACGTCTACTTAGGACAGGTAATAACCGCGGAGCCGAACCACGAGATTGAAGTAACCAGAAGAATACGAATGGGGTATAACACATTTGGCAAGGACTCTCAAATCATGACAGGTAGATTGCCACTATCCTTCAAGAGGAAGGTATATAAAAGCTGCACCTTGCTGGTACTTAGCTACGGAGCAGAGACCTGGAGACTTACAACGAGGAATCAGCTTAAATAGAGAATGACGCAGCAAGCAATGGAAAGAAAACTGGTAGGTGTAACCTTAAGAAACATGAAGAGACCAGAGTGGATCAGGGAACAAACCGGGGTTAATGATATCATAGTTGAAATCAAGAAGAATAGGAAATGGGCCGGGCATGTAGCGCGTAGAGAGGATAACCATTGGTCAATAAGTGTAACTAACTGGATTCCCAGAGAAGGCAAGTGGGATAGAGGGAGACAGAAGGTTAGGTGGGCAGATGAGCAGCAGCAAGCACATGAACGAGATAACTGGCGGAACATAGGCGAGGCCTTCGTCCTGCAGTGGACGTAGTCAGGCTTTTGATGATGTTGATGAAGCCTCGTTTTACATAGGGTTGCACTCTTAGAGCACGTGCTTAAGCGCAGCCACAGTGAGTTTGCATTGGTTCTACGTATACTATCACAGTCGACATCTGGGAATACTACAAGAACTATGTGCTGATATGGATAAGAATTTTCGTAATAGCCTTGAAGCGAACGCTAGAGTCCTACTTAGCTTATGGCTATGTATACCTCTAGCGGAAATTTGTTATATGTGAATGACACTTTCATGTTTCCCGCGTCCTCGTATAAGGAGTGGTTATCTTGTTATTTGACCACACGCGCTGCTCAAGCTGATTGCGGGCTTTCGGCTCAAATGCCTTTAACAAACATTTATTTTGTAACAGACTCTGCTATGTTTCTGGTACTTTTCATCATCGTCAATTCACCTTTGCAAGGCTCGCTGCATCGTCTTCAGTACACGTTGAACCAGTTAAGATAGCATCTACATTTTCAACGCTTTAAGCAAGCACTGTTATGAGCCAGCTGTCATACAGTTTGTCTTGAAGGATGCTGCTGATCCACCAAATCTGGATCTGAGGATCTCTACCGAGTATGTTCTATACCATTGCTATCCTTCCCGTCTCTGCAGTGTAATGGTTCCTATCAGTGATAACTAAATATCATAACTAGGCCTATTCATCACCAGTTGCAGCGCCAGCTGATTGTTGCGAACCGCTCGCTTTTGAGACTAACGTTACTTCAGCTTGCTTCCAACAAAAGGTTTTCTGCCACCAGTGAGAAATATAAACCAGCAGGTAGAACGTATTCATATGCATGACCTTGATTAATCAGGGTTATAGCGGACGCACTGAATAAAGCAGAATTAGCAAATTAGCAAATATTCATTATAATAGGATTTAACGTTCCTAAACTAGCATAAATAATAGAGACACCGTAGAGCAGGGCCTGAAAATTTCGACCACCGGGCGTTCTTTGACGTGCACCTAAATCTAAGCACGCGAGTTTCAAGCACTTTCGCTGCTATCGAAATTGTGGCCGCCGCGGGCGGGATTGGCTCCCGCGACCTGCGGGTGAGCGGTCGAGTGCTTCAGGCACTTTACTACCGTGGTAGGTGAATTTGTAAAATGAGGTGGCACTTTTGTGCGGCAAAGGTAAGTGGTCTGTAGCAAATGTTCAGGGCCCGAAAGCACTAAACCGTCTAAGTGCCAACCATTTCACTTGAAGAAAATTATCGGCATTATTCAGCGAAGGCACTTCGTACGTTTCTGCAAACACATGGTAAAAGTGAAAGGACAAAAAAAACCTCTATGGTTGCGTATTGAAAGCATATTCAAACGAAATGCACGAACAGATGATGAAATATAGCAATATTAAAAAGTTTTGTTTTATTTCATAATGCAATACATATACTAACTTTGCCCTAAGTATATATGTGCGGTTTTTAAGTTTGCAGAATATAAAGCTCGGGAAGCTAGTTCGACGTGAACGTCACTGAGGAGGAGGTCAGAAGGAAGACGTGGCCAGCTGTTATATGATGGGAGAAAGGTGGAAGCCATCGCTGCAGTTTCCGTTTAAGTCATCCAGGTCAACGTCGTACACCATAACTGGCGCAATGGCCGTACCATCATCGTAGGATTTTTTTAATCCGTATTCGGACTGCGTAGCGAATAAGCAGTGTTGCAATCTGAAAAAAAATCAGAAGTAGAGCACTTAGCAATAATGAAAACTCAAGCCCCGCATGTTCACCTCTAGGGAATTTTGCGTAATATATATAAAATATATGTCCCCCTAGCTTCGTGTAAGCACTCTGGAAGAAAATAAAATGTCTGCGATCACCCCCAACATCCCATATGCCACTGCAGAGGCAGTTATGGCACTTGTAAGTGACCACGGAAATTTCTTCAATAAGTAACTGGCCACGTCAGCTTGTAGATACTAGTAATTTTTGGGGTTTGACATCCTAAACCACGATACCAATTTAAGGACAGTGTACTGGATGAGTCCAGAAACTTCGACCACCGGCGGATCTGCAGTATATATCTAAATCGTAGTACATGAACCTCAAGTAGTTTCACCTCGACTGACAATGCGGTTGCCGCGGCCAGAATCCATAATTCTATCCCGCAAGCCGCGGGTCGGCAGTCGAGCGCTATAAGCACTAGATGACCGTGGCGGGTGACTTGCGAATACGATTTCACGAAGAAGAACATCTGTCGTACCGTTTATATATTCTACTGAGGCCGCTATAGTATTGTGGCTTCTTTCCTCCACTGTTTTTAGCTTAGATTCAACTCGTAACCATAGGCGTCGCAGAAAAGAGGATGTGAGGGTTGGTCGAAGCGCCTCCCTTCCTGTAATGTCGATATATGGAGCAGTCTTCGCGCTCTTCTTTTAGGTGATTATAGGCCTTATTCAAAACTGCTCTCTGCTGCCCACGTTCGTGTGCGTTGCCGACAATTTAGAGCCTTGGCGCGAGGCTGTACGCACCATCTGCGCAGGTCCGCGTGTGTTCACGTATTGTCACGGGGTCGTGACGTGGCTGAAGACAGGAGACTTCGTGTTGGAATTTAACTGTTTATTTGGGCGAACCTGTGCCCGGTAAACTGAAAGTCCAATTACAGCAGCAGTCTCGGACAGATAGCAGTCTCAGACTGATAGCGGCGAACGGAGCGTCGGCCTTCGATCAACAACTGACAAGCGGCGAAGCGCGTCGGCATTTATACTCTTGCCGTCGAATGTTCTAGCGTTATCGCTGGCGGTGGCGTAGCTTCCAGAACAATCTGTACCGTTCGCACAGTGGGCGTGATCTTATCAAAATGATCTACTACAGTCCGGAACCTTCTAGAAAACTGCAGGCGCGGTTTGCGCTGAGAATCATGCGGTGTTTTCGGACGATAACAAAAACTTGGGAAATGGAACGTGGCATTGCCCCTCTCTGAAAAAAGGCATCGTCCCGATGCTTTAACTAAATATGAAAGTACAATAATAATGCAAGAAAGTACATAGAATAAATTACGATACAACAATAATACAAAAAAACACTAGTTCAGTTTGTTAACGCGCATGAAACGGCTTGAGACGCGCGACATGGACGACTTCAGGTCGCAATCGGCGTCGTTGAGAGTTCGTGATGCCGTCGGGAACAACCTCGTAATCAAGTGGGCCGAGCCGTCGAACCACCCTGTACGGTCCGAAATACCGTCGCAGAAGCTTTTCACTTAGTCCACGTCGGCGTATCGGCGTCCACACCCAAACACGTTCACCGGGCTGGTATTCCACGAAGCGTCGTCGAAGGTTGTAACGGTGGCTGTCGGTCGTCTGTTGATTCTTGATACGGAGACGCGCAAGTTGTCGGGCTTCTTCGGTGCGTTGAAGGTACTCGCTCACATCGAGGTTTTCTTCGTCGGTGACGTTGGGTAACATGGCATCGAGCGTCGTTGCCGGGCTCCTTCCGTAGACCAATTTGTATGGAGATATCTGCGTCGTCTCCTGCACCGCCGTATTGTATGCGAAGGTCACATACGGAAGAATGGCGTCCCACGTCTTGTGTTCGACATCGACGTACATTGACAGCATGTCGGCGATCGTCTTGTTAAGCCGCTCGGTGAGGCCGTTGGTCTGTGGGTGGTACGCTGTCGTCCGGCGGTGGTTTGTTTGGCTGTATGCCAAGATTGCTTGAGTTAAGTCGGCAGTGAATGCCGTTCCTCTGTCGGTGATAAGGACCTCTGGGGCGCCATGACGTAGGACGATATTTTCGACGAAGAACTTAGCTACCTCGGATGCACTGCCTTTTGGCAGGGCTTTTGTCTCGGCGTAGCGGGTGAGGTAGTCGGTAGCTACCACGATCCACTTGTTTCCGAAAGCCGCTTGTTTCCGAAAGTCCCGCTGGCCTTGTCGGCGGCGTCTTGCGTCGCTGACAGTCCCGGCATGTTCTCACATAACGAGTAACGTCGGTGGTAAGACGTGGCCAGTAGTATCTTTCTTGTATCCTCGCGAGCGTGCGAGAAACACCGAGGTGCCCTGCCGTCGGATCGTCGTGAAGGGCCTGCAGGAGTTCTGGTCGCAGAGCTGAAGGCACCACAAGAAGGTACTTAGCTCGAAGCGGTGAAAAGTTTTTCTTTTGTAGAAGACCGTTTCGTAGAAAGAACGACGCAAGTGCGCGCTTGAATACCTTCGGGACTTCGGCGGTCCTGCCTTCGAGGTATTCTATTAGGGCCTTAAGTTCCGGGTCGGCCCGCTGTCGTTCAGCGAAGTCGTCGGTAGTTATCGTTCCCAAGAAGTACTCGTCATCCGCGTCGTCGGGTAGCGGTTGGTCGACAGGCGCACGAGAGAGACAGTCGGCGTCGGAGTGTTTTTTGCCGGACTTGTAAATGACAGTAATGTCATATCCTTGAAGTCTCAGGCTCCATCGTGCGAGGCGACCTGAGGGGTCCTTCAAGGTGGCTAGCCAACACAATGCGTGGTGGTCGCTCACAACTTTGAAGTGCCTGCCGTAGAGGTAGGGGCGAAATTTCGACGTAGCCCAGATGATGGCGAAGCACTCCTTTTCTGTTGTGGAATAATTTGCTTCTGCTTTGGATAGCGATCGGCTGGCGTAACTAATAACCCTTTCAAATCCGTCAGCCCTCTGCACAAGAACGGCGCCAAGACCTACGCTGCTTGCGTCAGTATGTATTTCTGTCTCGGCGAATTCGTCGAAATGGGCAAGTAACGGAGGCGTCTGGAGGCGATGTTTCAGCTCCTGGAAAGCGTGTTCCTGCGGCGCTTCCCACTTAAACTCCACGTCGGCCTTGGTAAGGTTAGTGAGAGGATCGGCGATGCGGGCGAAGTTTTTCACGAACCGCCTATAATAGGCACACAGGCCCAGAAATCGGCGCACGACTTTCTTGTCAGTGGGCGGCGGGAAGTCGGCGATGGCGGCTGTTTTCCGTGGATCGGGACGAACTCCAGACTTGCTGATAACGTGCCCCAGAAACAAGAGCTCCTCATACGCAAATCTGCACTTTTCTGGCTTCAGTGTGAGTCCGGAAGTCTTGATGGCTTGAAGTACAGCTTCAAGGCGCCGAAGATGCTCGTCGAAACTCGAGGAAAACACGACGACGTCGTCCAGGTACACAAGGCAAGTCTGCCACTTCAATCCTACCAGTACTGTATCCATAACGCGTTGAAACGTTGCAGGCGCTGAGCAAAGGCCGAAGGGCATCACCTTAAACTCGAAGAGGCCGTCCGGTGTTATAAACGCCGTCTTCTCTCGGTCTCTTTCGTCGACTTCGATTTGCCAATAGCCAGTCTTGAGGTCCATTGACGAAAAGTACTTGGCGTTATGGAGCCGATCAAGTGCGTCGTCTATTCGTGGGAGGGGATACACGTCCTTTCTTGTGATTTTGTTCAGGCGGCCATAATCGACGCAGAAACGTAGGGTCCCATCCTTTTTCTTCACTAACACCACGGGGGATGCCCATGGACTCTTGGACGGCTGGATAATGTCATCCCGCAGCATTTCATCAACTTGTCTCTTCATGGCCTCACGTTCTCGCGTCGAAACCCTGTACGGACTCTGACGGAGTGGTCTGGCATTTTCTTCGGTTATGATGCGATGTTTCGTGATTGGGGTCTGCCGAATTTTCGATGACGACGAAAAGCAATCTTCGTATTGCAGGAGCAGGGCCTTGAGCTGTTCTTGCTTATCATTCGGAAGTCTGGGATTGACGTCGAAAGCTATGGGAGGGGCTTGGTTCCTCTGAGCAGGTTCCGCAGAATCGGCGAGGGCGAAAGCACTGGTGGCTTCGACAATTTCTTCGATGTATGCGACCGTTGTTCCTTTGTTCACATGTTTGTACTCATTGCTGAAATTCGTGAGCAAAAACCGTTGCTCTGCCTCCCCGCAGCTCTGCAATTCCTCTTGCGACGCAAATATTTCGGGTGACCAACAGATGCTGACTGCCTTCAACGACGCCTTCCAAGTCAGCTGATTTAGGAGCGCCGACTGAAATAATGACGCTTGAGCGAGGCGGAATGGTGACTTGTTCTTCCAGCACATTCAAGGCATGGTGTCCTGACGGCGTGCGCGGCGGTAGTGCTTCTTCTGTGGATAACGTTATCGACTTTGTTTTTAGGTTGATGACAGCACCATGGAGGCATAAGAAGTCCATGCCAAGGACGACATCTCTCGAGCAACGCTGTAGGACTACGAAGTCTGTAGGATAAATACGGCCGTTAATGGTGACTCTCGCTGTGCAGATTCCTGCAGGCGTTACGAGATGACCTCCGGCTGTGCGGATTTCAGGGCCTTTCCAAGCTGTCCTAACTTTCTTTAACTTTGCGGCGAACGACCCACTGATGACAGAATAGTCGGCTCCAGTATCGACGAGAGCGGTCACACTGTGGCCGTCGATAAGAACGTCGAGGTCGCTAGTTCGCCGTCTCGCATTACAGTTAGGGCGTGGCGTCGGGTCACGGCTGCATCGGCTTGTTCTGCTGCTCCTGGTTGGCGTCGGTGTCTTCTCCGCGACGTGGGCTGCGTTCACGGCTTGACGGGGGCGTCCGGTACATGAACGAAGCAGCACCTCCACCAGATGTCACGGGGTCGTGACGTGGCTGAAGACAGGAGACTTCGTGTTGGAATTGAACTGTTTATTTGGGCGAACCTGTGCCCGGTAAACTGAAAGTCCAATTACAGCAGCAGTCTCGCACAGATAGCAGTCTCGGACTGATACAAAGAGAAGTTTATTAACTTCAAACTCAAAAAACTCTTTACATCATTTATTCATACAGTGCTCGTTTAGACACCCCTCTTGTGCACTATGGGGCATACAAACTCCATTATCCATAGAGAAAACTAGCGGCACATACACAGATCCATACATATATATATACACACATACACACATATACATACATATACATACACACACACACATATATATATATATATATATATATATATAAACTACGCATACATTCGTAAAAAAACCACAAATATATGTATTTACAATCACATATACATATATTTACAACAGATCGTGAACATGGGTAGGCATATTTACAATACTTCGACTGGTGCTAGACATACACTTGTAACACAATGCTTTGGGGAGAAGGGGTTAGTAGGGGATTATGGGGGTACGGAGTTTTGCACCTCTGACGAAAAAAAACTTTGTGTGCCAGCGGCGAAGGAACTGGTCCTCCCCGCCAGCTTCCAGTTGCTTGGCCAAGTACTGCACTATTTTCTGCCTGATCATGGCTAGTGCTGGGTAGGCCGCTCTCACTGGGGTGTTCTTTACCTCAGCAAGGCACCGGCGTTTCCAAATCGCAAAGAATGTGATGGAAATCACCAGCCTTGCGAAGCAGCCCCTATTCCTTTCGAGGGCCGGAGGAGGGCGGATGCTGAAGCACCTCGCAACCAGGCGCCATACCGACTTGGCCGCCCCGCATTCTAACAACGCGTGGGAGATCGTTTCCTCAGCGCGGCAATTAGGACACTGGCTATTCGGCGTGATGCCGAAACGGTGCAGGCGATGTCTCGTGGGCAAAACTTGCCACTTGCGCTTCCACTCGAAGTCATGTACTTCGCGCGGTCGGTACTTATTGATTTTTTGTTTGCACAGTCCTAGGCTTTTGATGTGCTCCTTTTCTTCTTCGGACAACTGGTTTTCTGTTATCGCTTCGACAATTCGGGCGGGTGGGTCCTTGTCAATGTCGCAGTTCGGGGCTTCTTTTTCTATGATCTTTGTCGTAGTTGCCGCCATCCTGTAAAAGTGTGAGGGCGCTTCCGCGCGCGGGCCAGTGTGTTTGTGGTTTTCCAGATAGTGCGTGATGGTGCTTGTCCAGTAGTTGATTAGATTCTTCCCAACGTAACTCGCTGCGTAATAAAGCATGCGGGTAATCTTGAGGGCCAGTATCTGGCTGGTCATTTGTACGTGTGGGAGGCCGAGGCCACCTTTGTCCTCGGGTAGTTGAAGGAGGTGTCGCTTGACTGGTGCCGGTTTCCCTTCCCATAGCAAGTCGGTGATCACGGCGTTCAGTTGGCTCGCGGTTTTCCTAGGGATCACCGCTACCCTACTGGCGTAGAACGCAAACGCGCAAACGGTGGTCCTTGCTGCTAGCGCTTTTTCACGTAACGTAAGGTTTAGGAGGCGCATGCGGGCAGCTGCCTGCTTTGCCCTCTCGAGGGCTCTCTGCCACGTGGCTGGTGCCACCCCTTCACTGGAGAAGTAGATTCCCAGTACTTTAACGATGGACACCACTTCGATGTTTCCTAGGGCTTCTCTAGGGAAAGTTCCAAATAGCATCGCCTTGCTCTTGTCCGCATTTATCGCCGCTCCGGATGCCTGCGCGTATCTTGTGAACGTCGCACTGAAGGCTTGGAGGCTGCTTTCATCCCGAACAAACAGGGAAATGTCGTCCGCGTATGCAAGCACTTTCACCTGCTCCTGGCCCGTCAGTGGGAAGCCCCGGATGCCTTCATGCGCAATAACACTTGTGATCAGCGGCTCGCACGACATGACAAAAAAGGTCGGGCCCAATGGGCATCCTTGCCTTATGCCTCTGCTATACTTGAATGCCGGCGTTGCGACTCCGTTTATCAGAACGGTGCAGGTTAGGTCCTCGTACAAAGTTTTTGCCAGTTTTATAAAACTTGCCGGTAAGCCAAACTCCTGCATCACGTCGAAGAGGTAATGGTGTCGTACCCTGTCAAAAGCTTTAGCTTGGTCTAGGGAAATGAAAACACCATTGAAACCTCTTGTCGTCGCGTATTCGAAAGAGTCACGGATCACTGTGAGGTTCGCAAAAAGCGACCTTCCTGGAATCGCGCACGTTTGGTACGGGCTAATGATGTCCGGTAACAGGAGCTTGAGCCTGTTGTTCAGTATGGTGGCTACCAGCTTGTAATCGGTGTTCAAAAGCGTGATTGGACGCCACGCCGTGGGCTCGTTTGGTTGTGCACCCTCTTTGTGTAGTAAGACAATTTTACCCACTCCGAAGGAGTCGGGTTTCTTAAAGGACCTGAAGATCGCATTTACCATCGCGAGCAAGGGTTCTTCGAGAACTTCGAGAAAAGTCACATAGAAGGCTGCAGTCAGGCCATCAGCGCCTGGGGCAGAATTGGGGGTCATGCTTCTTATGGCTTCGCGAAGCTCAGCAGGGGAGACTTCAGCGCTAAGGGTTGCTGGCTCCTCCTCCTCCTTAATTCGCTGCAGATGTTTGCATAGTTCTTTGACATGGTCGGGTCCCTGATTGGTGTCTATTGGTTCGGTGTCTTGGAACTGTATGCTGAAGTAGTCTCTGAAGATGTTCTCAATTTCTGCTGGGTCGTCGGTTACAGAACCGTCTAAGCGCTTTGCCTCTGTAATTCGCAAACAGCCATTTCCACGTACTTCCCTCACATCAACTCCGGTCGCCGTGCCCAACAGTCCATGCTCACTTTTAGGTCGCCTCATGCTATCTCTGAGGAGTTGATTGTATTGCTCCTCGAGCGAGGTCAGGTACTCTGTTGTACATGAGGTCAACGTGTCGGCTGCCTTGATGATCTGCATTCGGCGAAGAAGTTCTTTCATCTTTTGTGTATGACGTCTTTTTCTGGCTTTGCCTTCTTTTTGTAACAGGGCCTTCCATTCTTCCTTAAGTTTATCCCACAGAGGGGGGGGTAATATGTCCGGCATTTTCTACTGATACGCTGATGGCAGCTTTCAAGTTTTCTACGCAAGTCTCATCTCTCAGCAGCTCAGCGTCTATTCTCCAGCTATTGTTATCAGAGTGCGGGCCGGGGGATCCCTTTACCATCGTGACAAGCGGGGCATGATCCGTCTTCTCTTTCAGGTTGGCCGGGAGCGCGAGTACTTCGCATCCTTCAACCAAAGGGAGGAGGAGGTCCGGAAAGTACATCCGGTCTATTCTACTTCCTGCTGATCCAGAGGTACGGGTTGCTACGAAGTGGTCTTTATAGAGGTGTACCCATATGTCCGAGAGGTTTAGGTGCCGAAGGGTTTTCACCAACTCTTTTGCATTGTAGGTTGATCTTCCTTGGCTTGGCCCTCTCACGTACCGGTTAGAATCTACCACGCAATTAAAATCACCGACCAGTACGTGGGGAATGGGCTCTAGGAGGAGTTCGTGCATCTCTTGAAAGAACTTATTCGTATGTTTTCTTGTCACGGGGGCATAAACGTTCACAATGCGAATCTTTTTGCCTTCGATGAAAATGTCAATCATTATGTACCGACCATTCGCCCCGAAAATACAATGGGATTTTGATCGAAATCTGCCTGATACAAATATTACTCCGACCCCGCATGCTCTCGTGGTCGCCAGAGAGAAAAAGGCGTCGGTCTGATGATCTCTGCGGAAATTAACCACATCCAGCGGCGTTCGGAAATTCGCCTCTTGAATAAAGAGGAGGTCTATGTTCTGGTTCCTAGCGAAACCTAGGATGGCTGCTTGTATCGCCCTATCTCTAAACCCTCGGATATTCCACGTAGCCAATTTCAAAAAAGACATCAAAAACCTTAAAAAGAAGAAAACAAAACGCGGGAAGTATCGAGGCTAGCAAGCAGCGTGGCCGTCATCCGCCGATTGGGCACGATGCCAAGCGCTGGAGGGGAGCAGGAAAGAGGAGTGAGCGAATGCACCGAGCAAGATAACCGACAGCCGCGCGCCGACAGAAAGGGGCGAGGAGGGCGCTGCACAAGAAGGAGAAGGGAAGGCAAGTGGGACATAGTGCGGCCAGAGCGAACGAGGGGAAGAGAAAAGGGCCGTGAAGCCGACAGGGCAGACGCGCCGCTTCAGTGACTTGCGTCTCGGGGCTTGGGGGGTGGTTCCCCTTCGCCCACACCGTCTTTCTCGAGCTTCTGAGACTTCGCGTGTGGTGGAGCGTCGCTATCACTGCTTTGGCCTGCTGGCCCGGGTCTACGCTGCCGGGCCTCCTTGCTGGCTGCCCTCTCACCCAGATACCGCTTATCGTCATCAGGGCGTATTCGTGAGCGCGAGCGAGCTCTCTGCTCTAGCCCAGTGGCTATCTGTCCAGTTTTCGCGTCCGATTTCCGGCTTGGGCGTGCCGAATGGGAGGCGGGGGAGGAAGTCAGTGCAGCATGGTCGCATTCGCTGTCGCCGGGTAGAAAGTAATACCCTTTACTTTTTATGAGGGCGTCGTCGCCGGCTGGCTCTTGGGTGCCGGCCTCCAAGGCCGGGCTGGTCACTGGGACCCGGACGTTGACGGGTGTGTTTGATAAAGCAAGGAGGGCCTCTCCCTGCTCGTTGGACTCGGGGGTTGCTTCAGCCGCGGTCAGCGAATTCCCGCAGTCATCCCGGCTCGCCGAGGGTGGAGGCGGCTTAGGGGGGGACGATTGCGCCGAACCCGTCTCGATATCGCTAGACTCTGTTTCAGTCGACCTGGTGGTAGTCTCGTCAAAACTCCCGAGCCTCTCCCCCTCACTGGCGGACGGATCGCCCATGCCACTACCTGAAATCAGATCGGAGTCTAAGTCGCGGTCCCCGGAAGGGGTTCCCCTCTCGGTTGTGCGGGATGCGGAACTGGACGTAAGAACCTGCATACGCGGCGAGTTAGTTGCTCGGGTAGAGGCGGGGCCGCTTGACTGAGAGTGCGACGAAGCGGATTCAGATAGCGAGGGGAAGCCGCGGGCGGCCGAAGCGTATGAGCGCTTACGAAAGCACTCGCGTGTTCCGTGGTGACCCCCGCAACGTTTACAGTCTGCCGAGCAGCCCTCAGTATCGTGGCCGAAGGTGCCGCACCGCTTACAGTACGCCGTGGTGCACGCAGTCGCCATATGCCCGACTTCACCACAACGCGCGCACACCCGGCGCATGCCTCTGTACTCGCACATGACTTTGTGCCCCGCAACAGTGATGAAATTGGGGACTGGGCGGCACATCTCAATTTTAACCACACGTACCCCGTTTAACTTGGTCTGGCGAGTGGCTAGGGTGGCGAAGGAAATGCCCTTCACTTTACCAAACTGGGCTAAGGCGTTGCTAAGGGCCTCGTCTGATAGAAAAGCGGGGTAACGGTAAATGTTCACATATGTGACCGGCGGCCCGACTGCCTCTACTGGCACCCTCGCCCCGTTCACTTCAAATCCTTCCGCCACCATTAGCTTCGTCGCCTGGCCAGCATTGCGGGTGCATACAAGAAATTTTGCACCCCCCATATGTTGCAGTACTAATACGCTGTCGTCACCAGCTGTCTCTTCAATTGCGTCAATTAACTCATCGACGGAGATATCGCCCTCGGGCGCGGAAAACATGAAACAATTCTCCCTCACCGGGAGTTCAAATGGCGTGGCCATTCTGGTGGGTGGATCCCGCAAGCCGCCGGTTGGGCGTGGCTCGTGGGTGACTTGTAACGTGCAGTCGAGCTGCACTCTGGTAGGAAGCGGCTCAGCCGAGGTGGGCGCCGCTCAGGTCTTGGTGGTACCAGGTGGACCGCAGGGGGACTCCGGGACGGCGGGCGTGAACCGGGGACCTTGCACCTCCTCCTGGCATGGGGTAGGCGGGCTCCAGGCAGCAAGGCCCGAGACCCAGGGGCGGCGGTCGCGCGTACAAGACGCCGGTGCCGCGTAGACTTCTTTTGCCGACTTGAAACCCTGGGGTCGACGTCCGCGTGACGTGACCCCGGGTCTCGCTTGAGGACTCGAGAAGAGACAGCTAGACCGGCGAACGGAGCGTCGGCCTTCGATCAGCGGCGAACGGAGCGTCGGCCTTCGATCAACAACTGACAAGCGGCGAAGCGCGTCGGCATTTATACTCTTGCCGTCGAATGTTCTAGCGTTATCGCTGGCGGTGGCGTAGCTTCCAGAACAATCTGTACCGTTCGCACAGTGGGCGTGATCTTATCAAAATGATCTACTACAGTCCGGAACCTTCTAGAAAACTGCAGGCGTGGTTTGCGCTGAGAATCATGCGGTGTTTTCGGACGATAACAAAAACTTGGGAAATGGAACGTGGCAGTATATACACAACGTCAGGCATGCATTGACTGAAAATATATTTGTTTTTAGCAAGCCACGTAAGCAGGTTACGGAAATACAGCAACAGGGAACCAGCTGATGAGTGCGCATGCGCGAACACTACCGGTAGGGTAAAGCGTCGGAAAGTATTTTATTAGGTTCCCGAGACTAGCCGCGTATTGTAACTGTGCGCATCATTTTTCGCCAAGCCAATCCAACTCGAGACACTAGATAATCGAAGAATAAATGTCAACTGCAGCGACTGCGTCGCGCTGCGCATCGCATTTGCCAGCCCTTCGCGTGCGATTTTCAAGCAGCAATAGTTCAATCCTCGTGAGTATGATCCTCAAAGTTCAGTCGCTGTCAGACCCCTCCTTATGACACATAAGGCGGCGCAAATAGTGTAAGAAAAAAGTGGGAGTGAGGTTAGCCGAGCGATGTCAGCCTGGCTTCAGTCTGGCGCTGCTGCTAACCCTGTAGCTAACGACACTATAGACCTAACCGCCAATGATTGCTTGAAAGGAGCCCTGCAATACTTTTTGAGCGTGGCCAAAAAACGCTGCTGATCGGTAGTAGAGACTTCCGACAACACGCGAGCCAAATAATATAGCACCTTACGTGGCCTGAAGTTCGCAATAAGTTATCAAAGTCAGGTAAAAATGTATTTCTCTTCTCTGAAAAAGTAACAGAAGGCGCTCAAAAATCACATGTAGCAAGCCCATCTATCAGCCATTGGCTGATTTCAACATTGCGCGCTTGGTCGTTATACAGAGTGCCGTGAGACGCCGCGACTTGTCCACGCATGCGCGCGCGATCATATTGAAAAAGCCGCGCATTTGAAGAAGAAAATGAAAAAAAAAATTGCTCAAGGTCAGGAGGCGCGGGTGACTTAGTGTTTTTTGCCCATGCCATCCCTTCCTGCTTAGTTTTCAGCGCTTTCGTCGGAGCGAGAGAGGAGAGAATGCAATTGCAGCGTGCGACAAATCTTTGTAATTGCACTCACACTGGACGGATTCTTAAACTTTTTGCGCCGTCGAATTCGTGAGAAAATAAGCTTTTCCAGTAAATTCATTTCACGGTTACTATAAAGAGTGTTTCAAGTATTCTAGAGCTTGGCTTGACTTTTATTAAAGTTTACGCTTTCGCTGACGCGATGTGAAGTGACTGAAAATGTTTTGTATTCTTTGCATATTGACATTAGCGAAAAACATTTTGTACTTGGCGCACACCAAGCTCACTCTCCAAAACCTTAGCTGGCTACTATGATCATTATTGTATTACTGTACCTATTCAGCAGTTTCTGAAACTAAAACTAGTTACAACGTGTGGTACGCAAAAACATAGTGCGTACACGAAAGAGAACCGTCTGGAAATACACGGAATCTGTTTCAGTGGCTTACTAAGATCTTCTATTTTCAGTAGCGACGTATTGCTGGAACTCTTGCTGTACACAGAGAAGAACTCAGTATGCTGGCGGAATTAACGTAAACCGTAAACTATACCCCATAGTTTTTTCAAGCTGACAGCGTTTTAAGCATGCTCTCTGTCTAATGCTTCCGAAGCACAATTTGGCTTTCTCCTTTCCAAGCAAATAAGACGTGCAGCAGAATTTGTGCTCCTCTTACCACAAAGTTATGCACGCAGAATCAAGTCAGTTCTTCCAACGTTTTCGCTAACGGCCGTTTACCAAGTGAAGGTGACTCGTAAGCTTCATGCAAGAGGCCCCCTTCAAGCGGGAGACACATGGTGCGAATTCCGATGCGATTTGCCGTATGGCTGTTCGTGCCGACAGCCGACAGACGTCCAACAGGATCCAACATTGTGCGGTGACGATTCGCACCACGCGCGCATACAACTTGCTGAATGTAGCTGTGCGGCAACCGCGCCATAGAACACTTACCAGTTTAGATAACGAAAACTGTACCTTTGGGCTGTTGTACCAAAATACCTTGCAAATACGTAGCGGTGGCGTACTAAACTGCACCACCAGGAGGCGAGATTGCATTGGTAATACTATCATCATCAATAAACAGACGCATTTTTTTTCTGCTGCAGCTGGGGGGCTTGATGCAGGTTCACGCTGCTCGCTTCCTCTGGTATTTTTTTTTTCGTTGCCAGTCCGCGGTTCGCGTCTGTGTTTATCGCCAGGTGACTTAACTGGCCTTGACTGGAAAAAACGTGAATCAAGTAAGGTTTGCATCGTTTATTCCAATTTTTTCAAGCCATTACAACCAGTGTATACGGTCTGATCCGAACAAAACAAGTCACACATACATATAAAAAGCTCTCAACCCATGTGTAAAGACCCTTAAAAGCTAACAAGCATATGCATGTAACGGAACATCAAGATCGCTGAATGAACGTCGCTCTTATTTTGTTGCGGCGTTCGAGTTTAATAGCGTTGCTTCAGGACAAGGGTCCGATTCTGCCGTCAGATGCGGCGCTTGTCCTGTAGTGTTGATCTTGAAAAGAGTGAATGCATGATGTGGAATCGGGAACGAAGCTTGCAAATTGCCGATAGATAGCTCGCAAAGAGGGAGCAATGTAGTTTTGCTAAATTTGTTAATAAACAATTGCGGACGCGTCGAGTTCTCAATTTTTCTCGCTCTGCAATGCCACATTGAGTACTTCACAATTGTGCTGTGTCGCGTCGTGTCGAGTAAATATAGCCGCTAGTTTTAATTCTCTGCCATGAGCCCATATCATAGTATGTATTTAGGTGATAGGCTTAAAAACATTTCAGGCTTACTACATTTATTTTTGGAGTTAAGTTACACAGTTACTCTAGCTAAACTTTCTCGTCGCAGGTAATGACCGGTCTGTTTAGCATGCAGCGAGCATGTATGTTAAAAAAAACAGAGTAATGAGGTGTGTGCTCACAGATCGAAAAGGCCCTATTTTGAGCAAATAAGCTTTATGCATGCATTGTACAATTTTGTTGTTTGTACATCTTTGTTGGTGCTTTTGCAGTACACACAATCTCTGAGCACAATCTCTTTTTTGCTAAGACATATCGATAGAACTTGAGCACTCTCTTGCAAGCAAGCACTTATGGAATCAATTGGTGGTACATGGTGTGAATCTATCCGAATACTCGATGACTGAAACTCACATTTATTACACACTTGTTATTGTGTTTACGTTTTTAGTGTACTTGTGCTTGGAAGCTAATGTTTTTTCTTTCTGCTACTTTTAGAGGCTAGAACTTGAAATACATACTATCTTGCAGTTTGACTGTGAATAAGTCAAGATCATATATGTTTGCACTACCTGTGCGATTTCCTACATTTTTTTCATGACGGTAGTGCACAAAATTTCACATCGCAGTGGCAGACACTATGGCTATGACCACTTCATTTAAACAGAACCAGATGTGCACAAAGAAATCTGGGACGTTTCTCTGCTATATGAAAAATAAACAGTAGCACATCCAACGAACACAATCTTGCTCGTCACGACAGGATTCATGTTTTTGAGGAAGCTGTGCTGCAAGTGCTCATAGCCTTTATGATTCATTATCCTAGGAGCCCATTGAACATATGTGCTAAGCTAAAGCAACTGAGTGCGGCCTTATGAGCTTTGGCGAATCTTTTTGTAAACTCGTATGAGCTAAACAGAGTTAACTAAGCGAAACACTTCTGGGTGTAGTTATTAAATGGTCACAAAGCACAACTAAATGTCAAAAAGCCTGTTAATGCCCCTCATTGTGGGGGAGTACATTTTGTAATGCAATTAATAGTTTCATACGATTCACATGCATAAATTTATCATGAATCGTACAGTAGTGGGCAATTTTAGAATGATTCTGGCTTCCAGGGGTTAAACCAAATGACCTTGTAGCCCCTCAGGAGACAAGACTGCTTGTCGAAACATCTTCTCTGACATTTTGTGTTCACAGAATTTTCATATTTTCAATTTTCCATCTTTTAAGGGTCAGCTTAGTTCACCTGCACCGATTGCAAGTGGTTCACAGCTGTGCAAGAGAAGTACAGAACTAATGCAGCAGGAGTTCAGCAGTGCGGCATCACAAGAGAATGAAAAGGTGCCTACAAGATAGAATCTTTATTTTCGTTCACTTAATTTAATGACATTCAAACATTTTGCCAAAACACGCCACGTTTGTAGCAGCGGGTACGACACTTGCGTCTAATGCAATGTTGTTTGATAATCTGCGCATGCGACTGCACCAAACCAGCGCCCCCAGATTATGACGTACAGGAAAATCATTAACTAGATTTAGTACTGTACCTCTCCTGCGCTTTTTAAAATGCATGGTTTAAAGGATGTGATTGCTGCACCAACGAAACGAATGGCTAGGGGCAGCACATCGCAAATTGCATTCAGTGGTGCAGGTGAATCGAAGAAATCCTTAAGCTCACAAGGGTCATAGCATTTCCCCATCGAAATATGGCCACTGTGGCTGGGAGCAAACCTGTGTTGTTGAGCTCAGCAGTGCCACAGAATCTAATAATTGTGGTACAGTTTCAACGCTATTGAAGTGTATATTCCATGCCACGGTAGACAGCCAATGCTTGTGGCCAATCTAAAGCATTTCTCCTCGGTATGCGTGGTAAAACATTCACAAATACAGCATTGCTTGTTGGAGGTTCGAGATGAACTGTTGTAGCGGACGCTCAGATGTTTCAACGTGCTTGTAGAGTGGACATTTGGAGGTAGTCATCCTTTCGTTACATGGCAGTCTGGAAAAACAAGTAATATCACAGGAATTCAATGCATTAACTCAATGTATAATCAATGCATGAAATTTTTCAAAGCAAACAAATAAACTCAGTTAATTAGTAGATAGCAATATTTTATACATATTGTAAGACAGAAGCAGCGTTGGAGTCGTGTCGGCGTTTATTAGGTCGAATCAGCTGATCAACGCTTCGAACGCAGAAGACGCTTTTTATGATGGTGATTATATATAGATAAAGAAGATGAAGGTCAAACGCTGTGAATATTGTGCTTACTTTGATTTATCCTCGCGCGGAAGTGGTCGACGTGGCCCCTTCTTTTGATGGTGAGGCACGTCACATGAATGGTTTTAAGCGCTACATGTGAACAACCGCCGGACCACGAAAACGGCCATTCGAAGGCATGACAACAGGAGTTACTCGGTAGTTAACAGGAGACGCCTGCTCGACTAGGGCGTAGGGGCCGATAAAACGTGAGTGAAACTTATCACACAGGCCGAGAACCCGCGTTGGGGTCCACAAAAGTACTTCGTGTCCAGTATTCAAGTGAACTACGCGGTGGTCGCCATCGTAGCGAGTCTTCTGCTCTTGTTGGCTTGACTCTGTATCGAGGTGGGCGCGTCCGTGACAATCGGCCAGGCGAGAGATTAAGTGCTCACTCGATGACGGTGACGAGTTCACAGGGACGTCAAAAAAGGAGATGTCGAGCAGAGATGTCGGTTGACGGCCATAGGCGAGAAAGAATGGGGAATAGCCCGTGCTGCTCTGCGTGGTACACAGTTGGTGTGGTTGCGTTGATATACATAGATATCATATAAGTCAACGTTTGAAGGAAGCGCTCTGTGAGGCCATTTGTCTAGGGATAATAGCTGGAAGTCGTCTTATGAATTGTATTGCATGCGTGGAGGACTTGTTCGAGTAGTTTTGAGAGAAACGCCTTGCCATGGTCGCTCAATAGGATGCATAGCGCACCATGTCTCAGAAAGATTGCCTCCAGAAAAAAATGTGGCAATGTCCTTTGCCGACCCTGAAGGAAGTGCAGCTGTTTAGGCGTACCTTGCTAAGTGGTCATTTGCTGTGACAATCCAGCGCTTGCCACTAGCTGATATTGCTAGCAGTCTGCAGAGGGTAATGCCGATAACATCAAAGGGAGCGTTAGGACAAGGGAGAGGTTGTAGGAGACCGGCCGGGGAAGGAGTGGGTCACTTGCGGCGTTGGCAGTGCGAGCATGACGCAACATATCGCGCTACGCAGGTGGAAAGCCCAGGCTAAGGAAAGCGACTGCGGATGCGTTCATAGGTTTTTTTTTAAAACCAAATGACCAGCCTTGGGGTTATCGTAAAACGCCTCCAAAATCTGCGCCCTTAGGGAACGAGGAGCGACAGGAACCCAGCGCTCTCTTTGGGGTGAAAGAGAAAGCGGCAAAAGATTTAGTTTTCAGTCGTGAGGTACCGCAGCTGTCGATGGGCGCAGGCGTTGGGAGGACGAGAGGAGCATTGAAGGCGCTTCTTTATAGAGCGACAGTAAGTGTCACTGCGTTGGTGGCAGGCAAACGTCTAGTTGCCGGAGGCAGAAAGAAAGTCGACAGCGGCGAGTGAGGTAACTGATGGAGACGCTTTGATGAGTTCAGTGACAGCTGGCGACAAGCCAGGATTGCCTAATGAGGACGGTAAAGGACAGCGGCTAAGGGTATCGGCATCGTTATGTTTTTCGCCGGATTGGTAGGTAACGTCGAACTCGTATTCTTGGAGACGAAGTATCCAGCGACCGAGAGGTCCAGACAAATTCCTCAACGTGGACAACCAGCACAAAGCGTGGTGGTCAGTGATTACAGTAAAGTGGGGGTCGTGAAGATATGGTCGAAACTTCTGGATGGCCCAGACAACAGCGAGACACTCCTGCTTGGTGATGGTGTAGTTTTTCTTAGCTGCTGTGAGGGTGCGACTAAAGTATGCTATTACACGTTCGCCATAACGCTCTGTTCGTTGCAAAAGTACAGCACCTAGTCCGTGTCCGCTGGCGTCAGTATGGAGGAGAGTGCTTGCGACGTTATCAAACTGCCAAAGCCCTAGCTCAGATATAAAGGCACGTTTCAAGAGGTCAAAAGCCATTTGGCATTTGTCAGACCATACGTATGACGTTCCTGAAGAAAGAAGTTGGTAGAGTGGCGCAGCAATGGTGGCAATGTCTCGTATAAAGTGCCGGAAGTACGACGCAAGGACATGAAAGCTTCGGAGCTCTTTGGCCCGTTGAGGCACCGGGAAGTGAAGAACGGCAAAAATCTTGTCGGGATCAGGCCGGATTCCTTGTTTGTTGACGAGATGTCCGAGTACTTTAATACTTTTTGCTTGCAAAGTGGCACTTTTTGGCGTTGAACTGAAAACCAGCAGCTGCGAGACACGTCAGAACTTCTTCTAGGCGCTGCAAGTGATGTTAAAATGTTGAAAAAAATATAACGATGTCGTCAAGCTAACATAAGCATGTTTTTCACTTGAGGTCCTGCAATACATTGTGTATCATTCTTTCAAACGTTGCTGGCACATTGCAGAGACCGAAAGGCATGGAGTTAAATTTGTAAAGTCCGCCGGGTGTGGCAAAGGCAGTTTTTTCTTGTCATCCTCGTGCATTGTAATTTGCCAATAACAGGAGCGCAGGTCAAGACTAGAAATATATTCCGCTCTTTGTAAGGAAATTAAGGCATCATCAATGCGAGGCAAGGGGTATACGTCTTTTATGGTTACTTTGATCAATGCACGGTAGTCAACGCAGAATCGCACCGAGCCGTCTTTTTTTGCATGAGAACAACAGGTGACGGCCTAGGACTTGAGGAGGAGCCGATGATATTTTGCGTGAGCATATCAGCAACGTGCTTGTCAACGGTCTCGCGTTCGCTGGAAGAGACACGGTATGGTTGATGACGGACAATAGAAAATCCGTCAGTGTGTATGCGATGAGCCACTGCAGAAGTCTGGCTTAGAGCATGGGAATGTACGTCAAAAGAAAATGTATGCTTGGACAGCAACGCCAGTAGTTCGTCTGCTTGCGGGGGACTGAGATCCGCGCTGACGGCATTGACGAGAGCTGTAGTAGATGGAGCGTCTGTTTGTATTGAACATGATTCCACCAGACTGGTATCCGAAGCCACTACAGAGATAGGTTGTGTATCCACGCTGGAAACTACAGCAGTGCCCTTGGTCAGCAGAATCGGCTCATTGGTGATATTCAGTACAAAGAGAAAGGCGGTGCTGTTGGAGAAGCGGACAAGACTCGATAGAAGTGCAATATTTCTATATATACAATGGGCTGATGGAGTGACTAGAACGTCACCGTGGTCAATGGAGTCACACATAACAGTGATAACATACTTGTAGTTAGATGGCACAAAGAAGTCTTTGGCTGTTCGTAGCCAGTTTCGTGATGAATTCAGGGAGATATTCATCTCTCGCATATGTATGAGTCGTCGTCGAGAAGAGAGAGAAGCAGCAGTATCAGAAAGAAAGTCCCATTCTAAAATAAGCATGAAAGCACAAGAAGCCAACACGGCAAACTGAACTTGGCACCCGATACCATCAATCAAAAATCTAACGGTGCACTGTGCCTATGGCCGTATTTGCGAGTCATTTGCGCTACATATCAGAATATGAGAGTGCCAATATAAGGTGTGGTAATCTCACGTAGACGAGAACACAAATCCGCATGAATACCAGAAATAGCAGCCACCGTGTCCACCAATGCTTGAACTGGTACCCCTTGAGCATACACTATTAACAAATTGGCTGGGCCCTCTGGAGGTCTTGGTGTTTGTTCGTGCGATGCAGCTTTCCCTCCAGAAACTGCACCAGCTAGTTTTCCGAGTGGTAGTCAGAAGTAGGTGCAGCCGGTCTCACAGGAGATTTCAGTCGTCGCAGGGGGGAAAAGAACCGGCTGCGTCGGGTCTAGTAGGGGCGAAGTGCAGCGAGTGGAGAAATTGGAGAGAAACAACGTGTCGTAGGGCGGCGCTGGTACTGGTTCGTGGATAGCACCGAATCCCTTTCGCCAACTTCGTAGGAACGGCGTTCGTCCTGCTGGCGTTTTCTGCAAAATTGTGAAACATGGCCCCCAATGCCACAATAGTAACTTATTAGGTGAGGCGAGCACCAGAGGGCGTAGAGTGCTGGAGCTGTGACAGCTGAGTATGGTGCAAATGCTGCTAGGTTGTACTGCGCAGGTAACAGGATGCGCGTGGTGAACCAAGGCAGGTGGCATGGCAGCGAACTGCGCATACGTCATGGCGGCGTTGGTGGCGTCGGAGTGTTGGATGGCAGAGCGCAAGCCATGAATGAGAGCTCCTCATTGATGCTGTGCAGACCAGCAGATGGAGAGTGAGGCCGAGGGGTGGGTGCACATGACAACCCTTGCGCTTGAAGTTCCTTGTGAATCAGAGTGCGAATAAGCGTGCGCAAATCTGCATCCGAGGAAGGCCGGCGTCTGCGTAATCTGGGTGCAATCGATTGGCATAGAGTTCATCAGGATGTTGACATGTGGTGATGACGTCCTCAAAGGTGGTGGGGTTTTTGCAGCAAGAGCGTTAAACGCGACGTGGCCTATCCTTGTAATGGTGTGGGGAACACGATCACCTGTCATTGCCGAGTTCCCGTGGTGGCAAAGGGCAAGGACGTCTTTAATGTACGAAGTGTACGTTTTCTCGGAATGTTGGGCATGCCCATCGAGCTTTCGTTTTGACACTTCAGAATGGATGCTCGGTTTCCCCAAAGTATTACGGACTTGTTGAGCGAAAGTAGGCCAATCCGAGAAGCTGCTCTCGTGGTTAAAAAACCACGTTTTCGGGACATCGGGCAGATAAAAGGCGACGTGACATAGTTTTTGAAGCTCATCCCATTGGTTATAAACACTGGTCGTGTCGTATTCTTTCAACCATCAGAATCGAAAGTTGGGCTAGTTGTAATGCATGGTATAACTGTAAGTTCAAGCGCATAATTTAACAGAAAGGAAGAGAGGACAAGCGCTTGTCCTCTCTTTCTTTCTGTTTATTCGTTCACAGTAAAAATTTTTACACCTATAAGGGTGTAATTGAGCTTGTTCTATGGATGACACTCTAACAGTGCTAATTCAGCACCTTCCAAAAAGGGTGCTTTTCCATGCACCCTTAGAATAGTGTGTACATGTACACTATAGGGTGTTACAAAAACACCCTTCAGGAAGGGTGTCTTTGATGTCCATCACTTTTTTAGCACCCTCTGAGGAGGGTGCGAGAAGGGTGCACAAGGGTTTTGAGTGCCCATGGCAGGGGTGCCAGTATTCTATTAGACTGCACAAATAGATATCAGCATGCACTGATCACACACTACTTGAAGAAAGTGGTCCTGATTATCAATGGTGCGCCACCTGTCGAGCTCTATTCATTGCGCGTGGGCAAATATATAAACACGAACAATTGTATGAACTTGTGCTGGATCTATATACTCTTCCCAGTATATGCATGATGCGCGTCAAAAAAAACGAAGCCTTGCTGCACTTGCATATTGCATTTATTTATTAGGCAAATAAAACTTATAAACTCTTCTTCTGCCACATAACTTTTTCACCAGACGTGTAACATGTTGACGTATACGTACAATACACACGCAACACATCAAATGTTTATTATATTTTTTCAGTTTCAGTTTCTTGACAATTCTTTGAAACATACAATTACATTGGTTTCAGTTTAGCACACTACTTTAAGTACATAGAGACTACAAATGAAATACACGCTAATATATCTCTATAATTCTTTCAAGTATCTACAATCCCAGTGGTTTCCAGTTTAATACTCCTTCATGTACAGAATTGCTTAATCTATGGGAATGAAATACAGGCAAATATATACTTTTAATTCTTTCAAATATATACAATCACCATGATTTCACTATATACGCCTTCATGTACACAATCATTCCCAAGAAGTGATGCACACAAAAATATATACGGATAGTGTTTTCAAACGTTTACAATCACAGCGGGTTAAGCTTTGTACTCCTGGATGTATAACAATTGGTTATGAGAAATGATGTACATGCAAACATATATGGCTTTTAGTGAATACTTAAAAAACCAATACAATGATCAGAAACAGAAATAGCTAAAACCGAACACAAAACTGAGTCAGGACACACAAAAAACAAAAAAGGTAATGCATAATTACGGCTAATGACACAGCTTGGTCATTTTATGCCAAATGTCCCAGCCATTTTGGCAACCATCTCAAATGTATTTGAAAAACTCGTGCTGCATTGAAAATAGTGAACTTCTGGAATATTTAGGAAAGGAAAAATACTTGGTCACGTGGCTGCCTTCTGAACTTCCTGGAATGCCGTCCAAGTGTTGTATGTGAAAAATTTTATTTTAAAAGCAGAGCTCCTTCTTTCTATACGAAACTCGGTATACGTGTTACGTAAGAAGATTTTAATTTGGGCGAGTTGGTTCATCGTGGTTGTGTGCTAGTCACAGCACAAAAACTTCAGGAAGAGACAGAAAGGACAGCAAAGAGCACCGACTGTCAACTGAATTTAATGAATGTGCTACTAGCGTTTTTATATGGAGCAAAAGAACCATGCTCATGCGTGACGACACGTGTGACCACTATAAAATAATCTTAACTGAGAAAAGAATACTCCCTCTCGGAGAGAATAAGTGAACGTGAATGATGCACTGATAATTGGTTTACCTGATAAAAAATACTTCTACGAATGTTATTTTGGCATTAATTAAACCTATTCTGGTGATGAAAGGTGCAAGATTGACTATTTCTGTTGCTGTTTAGTACACACACTTTTGAAAGCTTGAAAGGGGTTGAGAACGACACGTTAATATCATACCTGCTGGCTATTTTT
This sequence comes from Rhipicephalus microplus, assembly GCF_043290135.1. Lineage (NCBI taxonomy): Eukaryota > Metazoa > Arthropoda > Arachnida > Ixodida > Ixodidae > Rhipicephalus > Rhipicephalus microplus. Next base: position 1,866,543 of record NW_027464614.1, on the reverse strand, counting down.
TTAACTGTGATACACGTGATGTGGTAGAACATGCAAAGGTTTTGGTCATTGTTTTTTTGTTGGTCCTGTTTTCTTTAACTTTACTTTCTGCAGAAGGTTACGCAAACGGGTGTGATGATTCTGTTGGGATATCCAGCATTTTAGTCTTTTATTTTGGTTTTTAAGCCTGACGCCACCCTTGTGCTAACATGACTTCTGAAGGGTGGCCTGAATACATGTGGTATCAATTCCTCTTTCTACTAATTTTGAATGCCCACTATCAAAAGGCAGAACATTCTTAGCACTCCTGGGCTGATAGCACCTGCGAATACCCCAACAGAATCATCACACTTGTTTGCGAAACCCTCCTGCAGAAAGTAACGTTAAAGGAAACAGGACCTACAAAAAACAGAATGATTAATGACCTTTGCATGTTACACGGTACTACGTACATAAGGTGTCTCACAATTTTAGGAAAAGCGCCCGCAGATATGACATTGTTGTTTCCCACCCCTTGGAAGTTTCAAAAGTGCATGTACTTGCAGCAACCGGAATAGTCAATCTTGCACCATTCGTTACTAGACTAGGTTTACTGAATGCCAATCTAATGTGTATGAGATACCGCTAACATGTGGAAAAGTAAACATAGGACCAATTGGGCAATACCTAAATGATCGAGCAAGACAATATGCCTTAAAATTTAAGAAGGGCTATAGTAGTCTCATGGCCGAACACTGTAAAGAATGTAAGTGCAGTCCTAGGTTCCATAAAACACTGTTTTTTTAAAAAGCAAGCAGAAAAATCGAGAGATTTTAGAATTTTTATTAGGAAGGCCAAGGATCAATGCATCAGTACACCTTCACTTATCTTTTCTAAAGAAGAATATTCTTTTCTCGGTTAAAAATATTTTGTCATAGTCACACATGTGTTGTTGCAGATGAGCCATGTTCTTGTGCTCAGTTTAAAAACGCTCGTAGCACCTTCAATAAAATTCAGTTGACAGCCTTCTTTCCTGCGCTTTTTGTGATAAGATTTTTATTACAGAACGAATTTCGTTTTCTTACAATTTAGGTATAATGATGAGTTTTCATTGTATCACAACATGAAGCAAATTGATTCTCAATACGAACAAAAATCACAATTTTGTCAAATTCGTGATATTTTCTCGTATATTTCAGCAGCTTGAGAGTTATAAAGATATTTTTTTTGAAATTTACTTTCTGTGGAGTAAGTATTCACTGCTCAGATATTCATATAAAAAGAAATATTGCAATTAAAAATGCAAACATAACACAATTTGGCTTTATTCTTGGAAGCAATTGTGGCAAAAAAATAGCACAAATATTAATTGAAATTGAAATTGAAATTGAAATTTATTCCGCAACAACAAATACATGTTACGAGGAGGGCAGGTAAAAGCTGTGAGAACAGCTTGAGAAGCCCTGACCCCCTAGTACACAGGGTAGCACAGAAAGACGTGCGGCTAAGGACAACCAAAATAAAAGTGTTTCACAATGTGCATTAAAAAAAGAAACAATGAAAGATTACAATGAAAGATCACCGAGGTAGTCGCCAGATCACATTATTATATAAACACTAATCGCAATTTTTTTGGTGATATGCTAGATATATCAATGTTATGTTCCCTAATTATGCGGTTTAGAAGTGTAGGCAGTTGAAACTTTAACATTTGATTTCCGTATTTCGTTCTACATTTTGATATGTGCCACACTTCAGGTTGACGTACATTATAAGCAGGAAAATTTTTCTCTAACCTGGCTATTCTGGCAATCGTATCATTATTTTTCAATAAACCGAACTTATATAAACGGCTTAGTTTATAATCATATATTGATGCAACCTGAATGATGTAGTGTTTTTTAAACAATTCTGCTGTGTGGCTGCGATGTGGTAATTTAGAGGCAAGACGCAAAGCTTTCTTTTGCAAGATGGTAAGTTTGCAAACGTTTACAGTTGTCGTTGTGGACCATACAAGAAAGGCATAATTCAATAATGAAGAAAACAACGAGTTATATATGAGCATGTTTACAGAAACAGGAAAATAGTAGCAATGACGGCGCATGACGCCGATTATACGAGATAGTTTAGTAATAATATGGTTCACGTGATCATCCCATGTCATGTTTTGTGAAAAATACACGCCTAATGATTTAAAACTTTTGACGACTTCAATTTCTAAATTATTTAACGAAATGATGGGAAACTGAACTTGTGTGTGGCGGGGGTGAAATAAAACAGCTTTTGTTTTTTTTATGTTTAGTTTTAGAGAGTTTTCTTGGGCCCATGTGTTAATTTTAGACAGTGCGTTATTCGCTCGGCTACCTAGATCGCTGCTACATCTGCTTGAAAAAAACAAACTTGTGTCGTCAGCATATATAATGTAATGGGCAGATTCATCAATACGAACTATCTCATTAACGTAAAGTATAAAGAGAAACGGTCCCAAAATGCTTCCCTGCGGGACGCCTGTTTTAATGGATTTTGTTGCGGAATGTTTGCCTTGAATTACGACGAATTGAGTTCGGTGTTGCAAGTATGAAGTGATTAATTTGTGTGCAACGCCTCTTATACCGTAATGGTCCAACTTTTGTAGGAGAATTTTATGATTAATGAGGTCAAAGGCTTTTGAGAAATCAAGAAAAAGACCGAGTACCATATTTCGGGATTCAAAATTCTCTAGAATGTATTCTTTTTGTGCCAGTAGCGCGAGCTCAGTAGATTTATTTTTCCGGAAGCCATACTGCGCTGAAGTAATCAAGTTGAACTTGTCAGTAAAAGAGTTCATACGTTTCAAAATTATTTTTTCCAGACCCTTAGAGAATACAGGTAGAATCGATATAGGGCGGTAGTTGGACATGTCATTTCTGGGACCCTTTTTATAGATAACTGTCACTTTTGCTATCTGCATGTTTCGCGGGAAATGTCCTGTGGACAAACATATGTTAAAAATGTAGGCAAGACAGGGTGCTAGTATGTCAATAACATACTTAACAGGTTTCATCTGAATATTGTCCGCGTCAGTGGCTTTGCTATTACTGAGTGTCAAAAATGTCGCTACTAATTCACTCTCTGAAATTGGCTCTAGAAATATTGTTTGGTTATTTCGAATATTCATATATTTTAAAGAAGTACTACTGGTTGTAGGGCCGCCAACTGACAAAAAGAAGTCGTTAAATGCATCAGCTAAATCAGGCCCTTGAATTTCTGTACCATCTTTCACAATTTTGGTTAATTCCTCCGGTGGATTATTAAGCGTACTGTTAATTGCCTTCCAAACGTTTTCTGTACGCCCTTGCGTTGAGTTAAACAGGTTCGAATAATATAGTTTCTTTTCATCACGAAGGCGTTTGGTGACAAAGTTTCGGTGCTTTTTAAATGCTTTGAGGGCTTCAGGGGACTTACTCACAATAAATGCCTTGAACAATTGGTCCCGCTTTCTTATAAGCTTAAGGCATTCTTTATTTACCCAAGGTTTCCGACTTTTTTTAGATGTTTTAAATGACTTTAGGGGAAAACATTGAAGGTATATTTCGGTGAACTTGTTCATAAATAAATCGTATGCCAAATTGGCGGCACTCGCTGCGAACACATTGCTCCAGTCGGTTCTGCCTAAGCGCTCTCTAAAGAGGGTTAGTGTTTCAGGATTTATAAGTCTATAGGAAAATTCTGCACGCACTTGTTTGGGTACGTTATTGAGTTGGTTAACAAACATAAATATAGGCATGTGGTCACTAATATTGTGAATCAAAGTGCCAGCCGTAACAAGGGAAGTGTCAAAGTTTGTTATAAAAAGATCTAAGAGTGTTGATGACTGTGAAGTGATTCGCGTAGGAGCCGTTATAACATTTTGACAATAATGCGAGCTTAACATTGATTCAAGTTCTAATTTAACACTGCTCTCAGCTAACATGTTGATGTTGAGGTCACCACCTAAAATCAAGGCATATTTTTTTTCACTCACAAATTCTAACAGTGAGTCTAAAAAAGAAAAAAACAAACGGACATTATTTGATGGAGGGCGGTAACATACACAAAACACTGATGTACCACATCTAACAGTGAGTATTTCATATAGAGGAGAAATGCAGGAGAATTCAGACATCAATTCACAGTCTATTTTACTTGAGATTAGCATAGCTACGCCACCACCCCTTTTGCCTGTGCGGTTCATGTAGTATGATTTATAAGTTGGAAACGTAAATACATCATCTTCCGAAGCAAACCACGTTTCCGAAAACATCACAACGTCAAAACTTACTTGTGCTTCACTAAAAAAATATTCGAGCTCATCCTGTTTATTCCTTCCCGACCTAAGGTTGAAATGAACGCAACTGAGGCTTTTTTCACAACAAGTGTCATACAAGTTTTTAAGATTAATAAGGTCTATAGGTGCGGTTAAGGGAAACATGTTAAGACGAGTATCAAAAGAATATCAGGAAGTAACAATGCAATGCGGGGTAACAGTATCACAGCTTATCAAGGTCACCCAAACGACGAATGACAACCGCGCTATCACCCTCTCTTTTCCTAACGAGAATCTTGCCGTTGCAGTGCCATGAAAAACGATAGCCATTGTTCTGTGCCCAGTCTTTTGCGCTGCGCAGCAGCTCTCTGTTTTGCTGGGTCATGTTTTCAGTGATCGAAACACTCGAAGCATCTCTTAGGGCTTTCCGCTTTCCTAGCCACTTATCACGAATTGATTGCTGGGCAAATCGAACTATAATTCCGGGTGTTTTGTTTGGCTTTGCCGGAAGTCTGTGGATAGCGGCGATGTCATTCCCAGTCAGCTCTGGCAGGTTAGCAATCTTGGCCACATCATTCAACTTACACAGCAAATTCTCGTCTGGCGTAACCCGGATGCCGTGAACTTCTATGTTTAGTCTCCGACTACGAAACTCGAGATCATTCACCGTAGCTTTCAGTTGTTGAATATCACCTGAGGTGCAGTCCGCCTCTAATTTCCCAACGCGTCTGTTTAAGCTACTAATGTCCTTTTCCTGCTTAGCTTGACAGTTCAAGATGTCATCGTACTTTTGTGACAACAGCTGGATTGAGTCCTTAATCTCACCAACCTGAGCCGGCAGCCCTGCTAAAGCATCAAGCCTCCTAGTTATATCTGCCAGGCAAATGGTTAACTCAGAGTCCATGCTAGTTTTCTCCCCACTTTTCGCTTTAGATGAACGGCAAGCAGCGCATCGCCATGCCCTGCGACTGCTCTCTCCTTTAGTCTTAAATGTCGTCTCCGACCAGCCAGAACAACTGCCAACATGGTAAGAGCTTCAAATATCATGGTAATGAGCTTCAAATACCTTACAGAAGCACATTTACTTGACAGGTAGACCAAATTTGCTTTAAAAGTTATCAGTAGTTTTAAAACAAAACTTTCCACAAACAGCACACAGACGGCATTATGCCAGGATGTTATAAGCCAGCCACATGAACAAAACTTTTTTTCTCGCTGAAATATTTTAGCAGTTCACTGTTTTCAACGCAGTAAGTCAGCACACTTTTTTTTCAAATACATTTCAAATGGTCGCCAAAGTGGCTGAGACGTTTGGCATGGAATGGTCCAGCTATATTAAGCAAAATAACTTACACAAATAACAATATTTGTTCATCTATTATGACCACCCTAAAACAATTTGTTCAGGCATTGTGACACAAAACTTTTCAGCGTTGTACTTACTGCCTGAACAACTTCTTTGATAAACTCCAAACTCACGCCGAGAAAAAGCCGCTCTATCACGGTGGTTGCTAAAGGCCTTGCGGCCGTACACAATGTTGAAAACTGAAAAAAATTATTTATGCAGTGCTGCCACTCTTTCTTCGTCATTACTGACACGGAAGATTTTTCTGTCATCCACGTGGAGGTTCAGGAACTAGGCTTGCTCTAGGCTGGTGCCGGGGTATACTACGCAGGACGTCAGCGGCACCCTCTCGTCCTGTAATAAGAGCAAATATGACTTCTCATAAAATGATGTTCGTGCTGTTCTGGCAGCACCATATATGAAGAAAGTGTAGTCATAAAAGATGTCATAGCTCGTCCAGTTTTTAAAGAGTTGCGGGCCTGCAATAGGCGCTGCCTAGCACATATAAAAGTATGTATTTTAGAAAAATTCTTCAAAGCTTGCTTTCAGAAAAAGCGTCAGGCATATTTCGACCACCAAGCCCATTCTCTGATGGCAAATAGGGGCACGCTATCAGCGATTATTGACCACGGGATTCACAAACGTAACCCTTGCCTAAATACTCAATTGAACACAATCAAGCAAGTAGGAGCGCTCGAACGACACCAACGCACGTGGACGCCGTCTACGATGCAGCAGCCATGGCCTGTGCTAGAGCTACCGCTCATAGCTCCCACAGTCACGTATACTCTCTAGATTCTGTTATAACGCCGAACGTTATCGCAGATGAAAGCGAAGCACGAAAACAGCAAACAGAAACGAGGGAAAAGAACGCACGGCGATAGCCACAACAACGCGCTTTTAAAAGTCTTCTACATCTTTTATTGTTGCTGGTGACACGTGTCCTGAATATTTCAAAAGACCGACGCGCACGTGCTGGGAGCATCGCGGCATATCAGCACCTCAAACTATACCGTCTTTAAGCAAACAAAAGCCATTTCGTACAGTGCGCCTCTGTACATAATGTTTTTTTCTTTCTTTCTTTACGCTTACACCTACAGAAGCACGCTGCACATTTGAGTATTAATAGAAATATTATTACGATGTAGCCTAAAGCGCATCTTGAAAAAATATCACTCACCTTGAGCAGTGTAGAGACATTGTGCGATCAGCAACTAATCACGCCCTTGTTAAGTGATCACATCACTCACTGTATGAGTGATGCACGCACTTACACAACATCGCCCATAGCAGTGTGAACTCGTTAAGTCACACGTTTAATCGGGCATCTGCAACAGGCCCGCGAACGCATGCTATTGTAAATGGCTGGCAGCCTACTTCGGCAGAGCTGCTGCAGGCGCCCAGCTAGCGCTGTATGATTACTACCTACGAAAACAGTACACTCACCGTTAACAGACCCACGTTGTCCGCGTCCGCCGCTCCATGAATATTTCTAATACGAGCGTCACATCGAACACGGTGTCATGCGTGACCACCAATGAAGATGCGCCTGTTCGCTAGAACTCACACAGCGATTAAGGCCCCAGACCAACGCAACGCATTTGAAAGACGGATGAGACATGAGACAGAGAGGACAACGTTGACAAAGAGAAGAGGTGGCACTGGTGGCGGCGCCGCAGATGTCGACGCAGGTGTTCGGTGACGCAACTATTCGCTTATCTACACCGCCGTTGTGGAGGCAACGCTGGAACAGGTGAGCGGAGGGGGGAGCGGGAAACCCGCCAAGAGGACGCCGAAAGGCGAACGCTATGGCGCATACGGTGCGCGGTGGTTCGACACGTAAGGCAATCCAGTAGCGCTTCAAGAATGACTCCTTGTAAACGGCAACTCTCCTTCCACCCAGCAGCACAGCGGCGCAGGTTATTTACCAGCCTCGGGTTCTTTGAGTATTTTGACGGAATGCGACTGCGGTGGGCGAAAAATAGTGAAGCGAAACTTGCGCAAAACAAAGTGCACCCTGGAATGGCCAGAAACTATAATTATTATGTCCTCGGTGGCATTAGCGGGAGAGCATCGCTACACCTTTTTTTTCAGAGGAATTTTTTTTCGCAATGTCCGTGTCTGGCAATTCCGCGCATGGTGCCGCAAACACTGAATGCGTAGTCGAAGCTGGAACAAATTTATCCACAGTCACGGATGTTTAGAAGGCTTGTCACGCACCACGAAACGTGCCGAGGTTGTTATAACAAACTTTTTGCTGGCCACATGATCAGCACATATTTCCATATGGTTGCCTAAGCAGCTAGCTAAGCACCTATAGCAAAGGCAGGCACGTTCTTCTTAAACGTTGTTAATATAAACGATGGTGGTGCATAAGTGCAGTGACAGGTTTCCGTGTGAATTGGTCATAACTTATGTTTTCTAGCGTAGAAGCGCCTCAGCGGACCTAATCAGCTACCGCAGGAAGTTCGTAAGCAACAATGAGGTACGAGAATGTGCAGCTACTTTCCATGTACTGAATAGTCCGTGTACTGTGCGTTGACCACCACCATTCCTTAAGCCACCTCCCATATAGACCCCCAGTCTGAACAGGTGTGGGACCTTAAACACTAAGAAGCAGTGCACCCCACACACACACGAAATTTGAGGGCACATGGGCTTATACACACGCATACTTATTTACAGGCGCACGCACATACACGTATACACGCATACGGCCACACACACACACGCGACCGTGAACGCACGCATGCATGGGCGCACACATGTGCACTGGCACGCTTAACACAAGCACGGACTCGCACATACTTGCGCACGCACACATGCACGGGTGTACACACAATCGCGCTTAAGCACGAACACATGCGCAGGCTCACGCACACACACCCATACTCGGGCGAACATGACGTGTGTATATATAATCCATAGCAAACATGTAGCTTATAACCAACGCTAAGGAAAGCTTTCGTAACATGGATTGCAGTTAGTTGCCATTATATAGATGAAACGCGATTTGCTTCTGCTGACATTCTGCTGTATTCGGAGAGCACCTTAACACATTGATTGATATGTAGGGTTTAACGTCCCAAAACCACTATATGATTATGAGAGACGCCGTAGTGGAGGGCTGCGGAAATTTAGACCACCTGGGGTTCTTTAACGTGCACCCAAATCTGAGCACACGGGCCTACAACATTTCCGCCTCCATCGGAAATGCAGCCGCCGCTGCCGGGATTCGAACCCGCGCCCTGCGGCACCTTCACACATTCTAAGTTAATTAGGCCGTCATTTAACGCAAGGTCCACATAGTCGTGCAGTAGCCATGCTGCTAGGCTGCCAATCCAAAGGTCGCGGGTTTGATGCCGGCCGTGGCAGTCGAATTAAGGCGGAGGCGAAAAGGTAGAAGCCTGTGCACTGTGCGATATGAGCGCTCATTAAAGAACACCAAATGGTGAAAATCTCTGGAGCTTTCGACTACGACGACCCTCATAATCATATCGAGGTTTTTGAGACGTAAAATCCCAAATATTATAATTATGTGTTCTTCCTATGCTGCATATTCCATCTGATGAATCGGCACCTACACCCTGCTCAGGCACAAAAGCACCCTTATAGCCTATTTTAGGGTGCTATCGAGGCAAGCACCCAAACAAAGGGGTGCTTTTTTTCAATCAACCATTTATGGGTGTTAAAGGGTGTTGTAAAGAGTGCTTTCTCGTAAAAGTACCCTTTTTACACCCTTTTGGGTGCAAAAATTTATACTGTGTGCGCTTGAACTGACAGTTATACTTTCAACCACACCTCGATGTCGTCGCGTGGAAGACCAGAGAAAATGACTGGGTAGCACTGCCAGGCGTTGGCGATCCACGCAGGAATGGTTTGTTGGACAGGGATGCTGGACATTCCGGGCAGCGGTTTTCGAGCCATGACAGTGGACGAAAAAAGCAAGCGGCAACCCGAACGAAGCTCCACGAGAACGTGACGTCGGAGAGGACTCGGGGACTGAAGCAGCCTACGCCACCCTGTAAGACAGTAGCAGCGTTGGGGTCACGACGGCGTTTATTAGGCCGAATTGCTTGATCAACGCTTCGAACGAAGAAGACGTTTTCTGTGTTGATGATTCTCACAAAAGTCACTCAGTGTCGTTTACGAGCTCATGCTGCAAAATATTCGAACATATAAGTTTCAAGGCCATAACTCACTTAGAAACAAATGTGCTCCTTTACAAACGTCAACGTGGCTTCAGATCGGGTCTCTCAACTACAACCCAATTAGCTGAATTAACTCACGACATATTCAATGCAAATAACGAGAACAGTCAATTTAATGCCGTTTTTTAGACTTTCCTGAAGCGTTCGATGATGTTTCACACATGGATTTATCAACAAAATATCGGCCTTCGGTATTGATGATAAACTGCTAGCGTGGAATAACAGTTTTTGAACCAAACATAAACAGAGAGTAACAAGCGACTACCATCTATCGCAAGCGCTTGATTTTTACTCTGGGGTACCTCAGGGATCGGTACTTGCCCCACTTTTGTTTTTAATGTTTATTAACGACATTCAATTTTTTGTTAAAAATTCGGTTCAAATGCGACTATTCGCAGACGACTGTGTCGTGTTCAGAGTCGTACACAACTGAAAACATCAAGTTAACCGTTGCAAATGATCTACTCCTGGTGCGATACTTGGGGCATGAAATTAAACACAACTAAAACTCACTTCATTTCATTCACAAATGAGACCAACCCGGTTAATTTTACATTAACTATAGGAGACACAACTATCGACAAACGCGACCAAGTAAAATACTTAGGCGTAACTTTCTCATCGAACCTCAACTGGGAACCATATGTTTTCGCCATGTCTCGTAAAGCGGAGAGGAAGTTATCCTTCGTAAGGAGAAAATTGCGCTCTTCACCATCACACCTTAAACTTCATGCATACAAAACACTAATCATATAATGTTTAGAGTACGCTGATCTCATCTGGAGCCCACATCGAAAGAGCCTCATTATTAAAATAGAAAGAGTACAAAAATTGGCACTTAGATTTGTATATTCAGACTTCTCCAGGCAATCCAGTTCTGCAGGCTTGCTCGCAAGGGCAAACTTAAAACTTTTTTCGCAACGCAGAATTATCTCGCGACTGAAATTTCTTCACGAAACATATCATGCTCAATTCCGCATATCGCGGTCTCATTACTTGCTAGACCAGCCCAAACACTCATCGCGATTGAATCATTCCAAAACTATTCACCAACCTTTCAGACGTGTTAATGCTCAAAAATATCCCCTTTTTCCTTCAGCTATCCACCATTGGAATAGGCTAGACAACCATATTGTGTGCTGTAACACTATTCAATCATTTATGAACCTAATATAGTGCGTCCATTTGTAATTATGAGCTGTTTGACTATATATCTTCTGTCTTGTTCTTCCGGTATGTTTTCTTTCGATGCTTAGTATGTATCTTGATGTCTCCACTCCTGCGTGGGCCGTGAAAAGCCTGCAGTATGTTCAAATAAAAAAAATATACAGATGAAGAAGATGAAGGTCAAACGCTGTTAACATTGTTGCTTACATTATATGTAATGCTACCTTATACCACATGTATCACCCTGGGCGGTTTCTTCACATGCATGTCATGTAGCAGGTTCCTTGCCCATTGTACCCAGCTGCTTCTATGTCAGGTACACAGTAAAAAATTTTACACCCATAAGGGTGTAAATGAGCTTGTCCCGTGGAAGACACCTTAAGGGTGGTAATTCACACCTTCCAAAAAGTGTGCTTTTCCATGCAGCATTAGAATAGGGTGTACATGTAAAAAAACTGTAGGGTGTTACAAAGACACCCTTAAGAAAGGGTGTCTTCGATGTCCTTCACTTTTTAGCACGCTCTGAGGAGGGTGCGAGAAGGGTGCACAAGGGTGTTGAGTGCCCATGGCAGTGGTGCCAGTATTCTTTTAGTCTGCACTAATAGATATCAGCATGCACTGATTACACACTTCTTGAAGAAAGTGGTCCTGATTATCAATGGTGCGCCAACTTTCGAGCTCCATTCATTGCGTGTGCGCAGAAATATAAACACGTACAATCGTGTATGAACTTGTGCTGGATCTATATATGCTTCACAGTATATGCATGATGCGCGCCACAGAAAACGAAGTCTTGCTGCCCTTGCATATTGCATTTATTTATTAGGCAAATAAAACTTAGAAACTTTTCTTCTGCCACACAACTTTTTCACCAGTTGTATAACATGTTCACGTATACGTACACTACACATGCAACACCTCAAGTGTTCATTATATTTTTTTTTCATTTTCACTTTATTGACAATTCTTTACAACATACAATTGCACTGGTTTCACTTTAGTATACTGCTTCAAGTACATAGAGAATACAAATGAAATACACGCTAATATATCCCTATAATTCTTTCAAGTATCTACAACCCCAGTGGTTTCCAGTTTAATACTTCTTCATATACAGAATCGGTTAATAGGAATGAAATACAGGCAAATATATACTTATAATTCTTTCAAATATATACAATCACCATGATTTCACTATAGGCCCGTGTGCTCAGATTTGGGTGCACGTTAAAGAACCCCAAGTGGTCAAAATTTCCGGAGCCCTCCACTACGGCGTCTCTCATAATCATATGGTGGTTTTGGGACGTTGAACCCCACAAATCAATCAATCAATCAATGTTTTCACTATGTACGCCTTCATGTACACAATCGTTCCCAAGAAGTGATGCACACAAAAATATATACGGATAGTGTTTTCAAATGTATACAATCACAGTGGTTTAAGCTTTGTATTCCTGTATGTATAGCAATTGGTTATGAGAAATCATGTACATGCAAACATATACGGCTTTTTGCACATATAACTTTAGTGAATACTTAAAAAACCAATACATTGATCAGAAACAGAATAAGCTAAAAACGAACACAAAACTGAGTCAGGACAGACAAAAAACAAAAGAGGTAGTGCACAATTATGGATAATGACACAGCTGGGTCACTTTATGCCAAATCTACAAGCCATTTTGCCAATCATCTCAAATGTATTCGAAAACTCGTGCTGCATTGAAAATAGTAAACTTCTGGAATATTTAGGAGAGGAAAAATATTTGGTCACGTAGCTGCCTTCTGAACTTCCTGGAATGCCGTCTAGGTGTTGTATGTGAAAATTTTAATTTAAAAGCTCCGCTCCTTTTTTCTATACGAAACTCGGTCTACGTGTTACGTAACAAGAGCTATATTAGGGCGAGTTCGTTCATCGTGGTTGTGTGCTAGTCACAGCGCGACAGCTTCAGGAAGAGACAGAAAAGACAGGAAAGAACACCGACTGTCAACTGAATTTAATGAATGTGCTATGAGCGCTTTTATACGGAGTACAAGAACCATGTTCATGCGCGACGACACGTGTGAGACAAAATAATCTTAACTGTGAAAAGAATACTCCCTCTCGGAAAGAATAAGTGAACGTGTAGTGATGCACTGATCATTGGTTTACCTGATAAAAAATATTTCTACAAACTTTAAATTGGCATTAAGTAAACCTATTCTCGTGACGAATGGTGCAAGATTGACAATTCCAGTTGCTGTTTAGTACACACACTTTTGAAAGCTTGCAAGGGGTGGAAAACAACAGGATAATGTTATATCTGCTGGCTATTTTTTCATTGTGAGACACGTGATGTGGTATAACATGCAAAGGTTTTGGTCCTGGTCATTGTTTTTTGTTGGTCTTGTCTTTAGCTTTACTTTCTACAGGAGGGTTCGGAAAACGGGTGTGATGATTCTGTTGGGATATCCAGCATCTTTTAGTCTTTTAATCTGGTTTTTAAGCTTGACCTCACCCTTGTGCTAACATGACTTTTGAAGGATTGCCTGAATACATGTGGTATCAATTCCTCTTTCTACTAATTTTGAATGCCCACTATCAAAAGACAGAACATTCTTAGCACTCCTGGGCTGATAGCACCTGCGAATACCCCAACAGAATCATCACACTTGTTTGCGAAACCCTCCTGCAGAAAGTAACGTTAAAGGAAACAGGACCAAAAGAAAAAGAGAATCACCCATGATGATGATAGCTGGGGTTTAACGTCCCAAAACCACTATATGATTATGAGAGACGCCGTAGTGGAGGGCTCCGGAAATTTAGACCACCTGGGGTTCTTTAACGTGCACCCAAATCTGAGCACACGGACCTACAACATTTCCGCCTCCATCGGAAATGCAGCCGCAGCAGCCAGGATCAAGAGAATGACCCATGACCTTTCCATGTTACACGGTACTACGTACATGAGGTGTCTCGCAATTTTAGGAAAAGACCCAGCAGATATGACATTGTTGTTTTCCACCCATTGCAAGCTTTCAAAAGTGCATGTACTTACAGCAACAGGAATAGTCAATCTTGCACCATTCCTAACTAGAATAGGTTTACTGAATGCCAATCTAATGTGTATGAGATACCGCTAACGTGTGGAAAAGTAAACATAGGACAAACTGGGCAATGCTTCAATGATCAAGCAAGATAGCATGCTTTAAATGTTAAGAAGGGCTATAGTATTCTCATGGCCGGACACCGTAAAGAATGTAGGTGTATTCCTTGGTTTCATAAAACACAGTTTTTGAAAGCAAAGCAAGCAGAAAAAATGAGAGATTTTAGAACTCTTCATCAGGAAGGCCAAGGATCAATCCATCAGAACACCTTCACTTATCTTTTCTAAAGAAGAATATTCTTTTCTCGGTTAAAAATATTTTGTCATGGTCACACATGTGTTGTTGCAGATGAGCCCTGCTCTTGTGCTCAGTTTAAAAACGCTCGTAGCACCTTCAATAAAGTTCAGTTGACAGCCCTCTTTCTTGTGCTTTTTGGGATAAGATTTTTATTATAGAAAAAATTTCATTTTCTTACTATTTAGGTATAATGATTAGTTTTCATTGTATCACAACATGGAGCAAATTGTATCTCAATACGGACAAAAATCACGATTTTGTGAAATTGGTGACATTTTTTCGTATAGTTCAGCAGCTTGAGAGCTCTAGAGATATTTTTGCCTCAAAATATTCCTTCTGTGGAGTAAGTATTCACTGCTCAGATACTCTTATAAGTGCAATATTGCAATAAAAATGCAAACGTAACACAATTTGGCTTTATTCTTGGAAGCGAATGTGGCGAAAAATTGCACTAATATTATTGATTGTCAAATACCTTACAGAAGCACATTTACTTAACAGGTAGACCGAATTTGCTTTAGAAAAAATAAGCGGTAGTTTTAAAACGAAATTTTTCACAAACAGCACACAGACGGCATTATGCCAGGATGTTTTCTCGCTGAAATATTCTAGCAGTTCACTGTTTTCAACACAGTAAGTCAGCACATTTTTTTTCAAATACATTTCAAATGGTCGCCAAAGTGGCTGAGACGTTTGGCATGGAATGGTCCAGCTATATTTAAGCAAAATAACTTACACAAATAACAATATTTGTTCATCTATTATGACCACACTAAAAAATTTGTTCAGGCATTGTGACACAAAAATTTTCAGCGTTGTACTTACTGCCTCAAGAACTTCTTTGATAAACTCCAAACTCACGCCGAGAAAAAGCCGCTCTATCACGGTGGTTGCTAAAGGCCTTGCGGCCGTATACAATGTAGAAAATTTAAAAAAATTATTTATACAGTGCTGTCACTATTCGTCATTGCTGACACGGAAGATTTTTCCGTCATCCACGTGGAGGTTCAGGAACTAGGCTTGCTCTTGGCTGGGGCCGGGGTATACTATGCAGGACGTCAGCGGCACCCTCTCGTCCTGTAATAAGAGCAAATATGACTTCTCATAAAATGATGTTTGTGCTGTTCTGTCAGCACTATATATGAAGAAAGTGTAGTGTCTATTCTTTTAAATGGCATGTAATTGACATTACACTAAACTCAAAGCATACAACCCGTATATTCCAATAATTTCGTATGATAAAGATTAGATAATTTTCCAGCATACAGCAAATAACCTAATTGAAGTGAAGTGTAAGACTACAGCTCAAAAATGGCACTTAAGAAAGCCTGAACTCACCTGAGAATCAAATTGCTTACAGGGTAGTGAGCCCGTGTGAAAAACAGTTTTTAAAGTACAACGTTCAGAACATGTAGCATTAATCAAAACGCACGAGAAACTTACCTCTTCATGTACAAACAGTGAAGGCATCTCTGCTTTCTCTTTTACATGAGAACAAATTATCTTGGGCGTGGCACTAGCGAAGAGGTCTGCAAAGAAGTAAAAGATTTACTGACTTCACTCACGCCTCTAACAAGTTGAGGCATTGCGACAATTCAGCAATCAGTGCAATTATGACTGCCTCTATAAAGGCATAAAAAATGAACAATTTCTCGTTCTTTCTACCCTGACAAGAAGCTCCGTTCATGGGATCTAATCCAAATCTCACGCTGTGCTTTCTCTTTGCCTGCTTTCTAGACGTAGGGCTGCGAACATGTATTTTGTGCGCCTAATCTAGCACAGAAATTCTTCATCTATATTCAATCAGCTTCATTCATTGTAATTTGATAAAAGATGTCATAGCTCGTCCAGTTTTTAAAGAGTTGTGGGCCTGCAATAGGCACTGCCTAGCACGTATAAAAGTGTGTATTTTAAAAAAATTCTTCAAAGCTTGCTTTCAGAAAAAGCGTCAGGCATATTTCGACAACCAAGCCCATTCTCTGATGGCAATCAGGGGCACGTTATTAGAGATTATTGACCACGGGATTTACAAACGTACCCGTGCCTAAATACTCAGTTAAACACAATCAAGCAAGTGGGAGCGCTTGAACGACACCAACGCGCGCGGACGCCATCTACGTTGCAGCAGCCATGGCCTGTGCTAGAGCTACCGCACATAGCTCCCACAGTCACGTATACTTTCTCGATTCTGTTATAACGCCGAACGTTATCGCAGATGAAAGCGAAGCACGAAAACAGCAAACAGAAACGAGGGAAAACAACGCACGGCGAAAGCCACAACAACGCGCTTTTAGAAGTCTACTAGAACTTTTCCTGTTGCTGGTGACACGCGTCCTAAATATTTTAAAAGACCGACGCGCACATGCTGAGAGCATCGCGGCATATCAGCACCTCAAACTATACCGTCTTTAAGCAAAAAAAAGCCATTTCGTACAGTGCGCCTCTGTACACATTTTTTTCTTTTTGTTTCTTTCTTTACGCTTACACCTACAGAAGCACGCTGCACATTTGAGCATTAATAGAAATGTTTTTACGATGTAGCCTAAAGCGCATCTTGAAACAATATCAATCACTTTGAGCAGGGTGAAGACAATGTGCGATCAGCAACGAATCGCGCCCTTGTTAAGTGATCACATCACTCACTGTATGAGTGATGCAGGCACTTACACAACATCGCGCATAGCAGTGTGAACTCGTTAAGTCACACGTTTAATCGGGCATCTGCAACAGGCCCGCGAACGCATGCTGTTGTAAATGGCTGGCAGCCTACTTTGGCAGAGCTGCTGCAGGCACCCAGCTAGCGCTGTATGATTACTACCCACAAAAACAGTACACTAACCGTTAACAGGCCCACGTTGTCCGTGTCCGCCGCTCCATGAATATTCCTTAATCCGAGCGTCACTTCGAACACGGAGTCATGCGTGACCACCATTGAAGATGCGCCTGTTCGCTGGAACTCAAACAGCGACCAAGACCCCAGACCAACGCAACCCATTTGAAAGACGATGAGACAGAGAGAGCAAAGATGAGAGAGAGAAGGAGGAGGCACTGGCGGCAGCGCCGCAGCTGTCAACGCAGTTGTTCGGTGACGCAACTATTCGCTAATCTACACCGCCGTTGTTGGGGCAATGCTGGCCAGCATGAGCGGGGGGGTGGAGCGGGAAACCCGCCAAGACGGCGCCGAAAGGCAAACGCTATGGTGCATACGGCGGATGGCGGTTCGACGCGGAAGGCAATCGAATTGCGCTTCAAGAATGACTCCTTGTAAATGGCAACTCCCCTTTCACCCAGCAGCACAGCGACGCAGGTTATTTACTAGCCTCGGGTTTTTTGAGTATTTTGTCCGAATGCGATTTCAGTGGGCGAAAAATAGTGAAGCAAAACTTGCGGAAAACAAAGCGCACCATGAAATGGCCAGAAAAAATAATTATTTTGTCCTCGGTGGCATTAGCAGGAGAGCATCGCTACACCTTTTGCCAGAGAAATTTCTTTTCGCATTGTCTGTGTCTGGCAAATCCACGTATGGTGCCGCAAACACTGAATGTGTAGCCGAAGCTGGAACAAATTAATCCACAGTCGCGGATGTTTAGAAGGCTTGTCACACACCACGAAACGTGCCGAGGTTGTTATAACAAACTTTTTGTTGACCACATGATCAGCACACAATTCCATATGGTTGCCCCATGAGCTAGCTAAGCACCTGTAGCAAAGGCAGGGCACGTTCTTGTTAAACGTTGTTAATATAAACGATGGTTGTGCATAAGTGCAGTGACAACTTTCCGTGTGAATTAGTCATAACCTACGTTTTCGAGTGTAGAAGCACTTCAGCGGACCTAATCAGCTACCACAGCAAGTTCGTAAGCAACGATGAGGTACGAAATTGTGCAGCTGTTTTCCATGTACTGAATAGTCCGTGTACAGTGCCTTGACCACCGCCATTCCTTAAGCCACCTCTTATATAGAGTCCCAGTCTGAACAGGTGTGGGACCTTAAACACTAAGAAGCAGTGCCCCCCCCCCGCACACACACGTACGAAATTTGAGGGTGCACGGGCTGATACACACGCATGCTTATTCACAGGCGCACACACATACACGTATACACACATACGGCCAACCACACACATGACCGTAAACGCACGCATGCATGGGCGTACACATGTGCACAGGCATGCTTAACACAAGCACGGACTCGCACATACACGCGCACGCACGCATGCACGGGTGTACACACAATCGCGCTTACACGCGAACACATGCGCAGGCTCACGCACACACACCCAGACTCGGGCGAACATTATGTTCCTGTATATAATCCATAGCAAACATGTAGCTTATAACCAACGCTAAGGTGAGCTTTCGTAACGTGGATTGCATTTATATACCATTATAGATGAAACGCGATTTGCTTCTGCTGGCATTCTGCTGTATTCGGACAGCACCTTCACACATTCCTAGTCTAGGCCGTCATTTAACGCAAGGTCCACATATTCGTGCAGTAGCTACGCTGCTCGGCCGCCAATTTGAAGGTCGCGGGTTCGATGCTGGCCGTTGCAGTCGAAATAAGACGGAGGTGAAAGGTAGAAGCTTGTGTACTGTGCGAAATCAGCGCTCAATTAAGAACACCAAATGGTCACAATCTCTGGAGCTTTCCACTAAGACGACCCTCATAATCATATCGATGTTTTTGAGACGTAAAATCCCAAATATTATAACTATGTGTTCTTTTTATGCTGCCTATTCCATCTGATGAATCATCACTTACACCCTTCGCAGCCACAAAAGCACCCTTAGAGCCTATTTTAGGGTGCTATCGAGGCAAGCAATCAAACGAAGGAGTGCTTTTTTTCAATCGACCATTTATGGGTGTTAAAGGGTGTTGCAAAAAGTGCTTTCTCGTAAAAGCACCCGTTTTAGGCCCTTTTGGGTGTAAAAATTTCTACTGTGTAGGCCAGGGGGCTGCGACAGAAGAAGTATTTCTGATTTCTTTGACGCTTTCTTTGTCACAAAATAGCAAAACCACATCTATAATTATGTGATGCCTCTCAAATGCGACTGCGGTAAACTCGTACTTTTTTTCGCTAATATAAGAGCTAGCTTGAAGGCACATGCTGGGCGACAGTGATGTATTTGCCTTGTTTCATTGCAACAACCTGGTTTGTATTACCTGGTGATGGAATTTCAGAATTAACTATTGTGTCAGCTACTCCTTCTTACGTGAAGCCATGCTGCATGTAACGCACAGTTTCTCCACTGACCGAATGAGGCGGTAAAAAATTTTAAACTTTACTATTGCAACGCGCTGCCGCTATCTGACGCCTACGCAGTCATTGGCAAAAAATACTACATCTGTTGGAATGAACCAAATAGCCCAGCAAGCAACCGTTCTTAACAAAACTGAAGTGGTTTCTACTCACCAGCCCGCAATTCTCGGGCTTGCCACGGGTGTTCATCTGATGAAAGCTATAACGGTCACTTCATTCTCCGGAAGTCACTTGTATTCCCTTCGCGAAAGCATTCGAACGAGTCAAAATAAGCAGAACAAAAAATAGTGTGTTGATCTGCAGTGGCTCGAAATATTTACAGTGAAACGAAACAGTGCGAGACATCCGAATGTACCGCGAGCCGCTACCTGCCGTCGCTGCCGTTGGCTGCCGTATATTTTGAAATGAGGATAATGATGTCGATAGGCTGCTGCTGGCTACATGTCAGCTGGAGCAAAAACTATTAACAAACTTGATGACGCAGCACATGTGTCCAAAAAAACTACATACTATAGGAAAAAGTTGTTTTTCATGTGTTGCGCTACGCAAAGCAGTAGTCTTTGATCATTTCAGTATTGAAACTAGGCCCCGACGAGGGCGCCCCTGAAAGAAAGTGCAATAGTGCGAGTGGCGAGAGAGGTTAGTTGATCCACTATGGGTGGAAGCAGAAATAGATGGATGAATGGAAGGATGTATGGATGTGGCTGTGCGCTTTAGATCGGGCGGCGGCTAACGTACCCAAGCCGTAATACTTAGTGAACTACCCATTAGATTTATCTTTTTTTTCTTTAAATAGTGACGTTGAGAATTCGTACTTTGCAGTGAAGAGTTTAATTTTCACTCGTGCCTCGACATTATCCACCACTCAGATAACCTCCTTCTAGTTAAGTCTATTCGCTTCAAGTCTATTTTGCCCTCCCTGTCCCCAAACCCTAGTGCTTTGAAAAACTCTGCGCCATCATCCTGAACTATTGGGTGAAGCCCTTTACTGAACATTATCAAGTGTTCGGCAGTTTTTTCTTCCTCTCCACACGCACTGCATACTGTGTCGACCCCTTCGTATTTAGCCCGATATGTGTTGGTTCGCAATACTCCCGTCCTGGCCTCGAACAGTAGACAACTACCCCGAGTATTATCATAGACCCTTCCCTTGGCAATTTCCTGCTTAAAAGTTCGATAGATCTCTAGTGCGGACTTCTTAATCATGCCAATTCTCCACATGTCAGTCTCCATTTTCTTCACTTTCTTCTTAACCGATGGTTATTTTTGGTTTGGCCACCTGCTGTTTTTTAAGTATTTACCAGTCAATTTCGTGGTTCGCTTCCTCCATTTTGTATCAACATTCTTCTTATACAAGTAGCTGAAAACCTTCCTAGCCCAATGCTCCTCCCCCATTTTTCTCAATCACTTCTCAAATTTTATCTTGCTGCTAGCTTGCCTGCCCTTAAATGTTGTCCATTCCATATCACCTTGTACTCCCTGATTTGGTGTATTCCCGTGAGCTCCTAAAGCAAGCCTACCTATTCCACGTTGCTTAATTTCTAATCTTGCTTGAACTTCTGATCTCATGCACAAGACCGCATTGCCGAACGTCAGCCCAGGAACCATGACCCCTTTCCATATTCCTCTCACAACATCATACCTAATGTAATTCCACAGTGCCCTATTTTTCCTCATTGCTGCATTTCTGTTACCTTTAGTTGTCACGTATATTTCGTGTTTCCTTAGGTACACGGTCCCATTGCTTATCCATACGCCCAGATATTTGTATTTATCTGTTATCTCTAACGTGAACTCCTGTATTCTAAGTTCGCTACCTTCGTTTTCATTGAAATTCATTACTGCTGATTTTTCCTTATCGAATCTAAAATCTAACCTATCTCCCTTATTACCGCGGATGTCCATCAATCCATGCAAATCTTCCTTATTCTCGGCCATTAGCACTATATCATCTGCGTACATTAATGCTCGTAGTGCCTTATCAATGAGTTTTCCTTGTTTGACTAAAGAAAGGTTGAAGCGCAGTCCACTTCCCTCTAATTTGGCCTCTAATCCTTGTAGGTAAATTATGAATAGTAAGGGTGACAGGGGACACTCCTGCCTAAGCCCCCGTTTCACCTCTGCAGGCTTGGATACCTGTTTTTGCCACTTTATAACTACCTTGTTAACTTTATAGATATCCTTCAAAAGATTAGTGACTACATGTTCCACGCCTAGTGTGTCCAGTATTCCCCACAATTCCTCTTGAACCACGCTATCGTACGCTCCCTTGATATCCAAAAATGCTAGCCACAGGGGCCTGTGTTCCTTTTCTGCTATTTCGATGCACTGTGTCAGTGAGAACAGATTGTCTTCCAACCTCCTGTGTTTCCGAAACCCATTCTGCAGTTCCCCCAGAACCCCCTCATTCTCTATCCATGCCTGCAGTCTTTCCTTTATAATCTGCTTTGCCAGCCTGTAAACCACTGATGTCACTGTTATAGAACGGTAGTTGTTTATGTCAGCTTTGTCCCCCTTTCCTTTATAGATCATGCTCATCCTGCTATGTTTTCATCCATCGGGAACTTCACCATCGATTATTAGTTTGCTCACTACCTCTCTCAAAGCCTGCTTAGACTTCGGACCTAATGTCTTTATCAGCCTAATTGGAATGCCATCTGGGCCTGTTGATGTACTTCTAAGAACCCTTTTCTCAGCCCTTTCTCACTCTCGTTGTGAAAATAGAGCCATTGCACCACTTAATTCATCCTTGTCTATTGTGTTGCATAAAGCACTCATTTGTTGAAATTTTTTTTGTCACCCTTGTTCTTATATATTCAATCGCTTCGTCCCCTTCTAGCCAAGCACCTTCGGCTGTAGTTATAAACCTCTGCTCGAGGCTCGTCTCATTGTTTAGGGAGTTTAGATGGTTCCGAAATTTCGCAGCTGCCTTTCTATTTTTTTATGTTCTTCTGTCAGCCACTGAGCTTCCTTTCTTCTAATCTTTTCAGTTATCACAAGGGATGCATCCATTTTACAGCTTAGAAAGGTTTCCCATTTCTTTCACCATCATCTGTCGGTTCACGCCGCTGCTTTGCATGTCTGTGTTCCCCAGAGGCTTCTTGACGTTTTGCTATGGCTCTTTTAACTTTCTCATGCCTCCAACTTTCTTGTTTTTGTCTTCTTTTCCGGGGTGACTTGTCACGCGTCTTGGCAAGCTCTAGCTCAGACAGTCTAATTATATTCGTGTATGTCCACACTGTTTTATTATCCTCCGTGATTACTTTCTCAATTTGTTTAGTGGCTACTTCAATTTGCCTTTCTGGATAAAAATTTTCCTGTAGTTGCCCATCTCGTCTCCTTCCCACTTTCACTGCTCTTCCAAAACTTAGCTTGATACGTTTGTGATCACTACCCAGACTTCTGGAGCCACCTTCATCTTTATGCATTCCCCTGAGCTTATCATACATAATATGTGACATCAGTTCATAATCTCTCGTCCACTGCTGCATTCCTACTTCCCATGTTATTTGCCCTTCACACTTCTCGGTGCTGTTGCAAATGATCAAATCAAGACTTTCACACATATCCATGATCAGTTTGCCTGTCGGGTCGGTATACCCATCTATATCTTCTATGCTTGCATTCATGTCTCCTAGTATAATTATATCGCACTCTTTTCCTAACTCCTGAATGTCCTTTGATATACACTCTACCATTGCCTGGTTTTCCTCTCTGGCCTTTGCTCCCGTCCACAAGTACACGAAACCAAGAAGTGTCATTTGACCTGCCACTTTCCCTTTTAGTCATAAATGTTCCTTGCACTCCTGCTTGACCCTTTGCCAGTCTGAACATTTATGAATGAATGCCCCAATACCACCCCCCTTTCTGTTGCCTTCTGTTCTATTACAATATTCCCACGCGTAGTCCGGATTGTTCGGAGGTTTTTCCATGTCTCTGAGATGAGTTTCAACAAAACCGTGTACCATCGGCCTCTCTACCCTTAGCTGTTCTTCTATCTCTTTCCACTTCAGCCATTTCTTACCACCCTGCATCTTAATATATCCTATGTCTGAATTGGCTCGGCGCTCGTGGCGGCGTATATTTACGCCCCGGAATCTACCTATCTTAGATACTGGTGCCACTTTGGAATCGTATCTGTCCATACCACCTGTCGAAGAGTCTCCTTGGTTGTTTTCCTCGTCACTAGCTCTCCTGCACCCCGAAGGGCCCACTTGCCCCTTAAAAAAGGTACTGCGCGTCCTGCAAGCCGCCAACCCACCTCATGACCTAGCCGCCCATTAAAGTGAATTCTGTCTCGTTGGAAACCACCCCATCTATGCACCTCTCTGATTATTTCTACCACCTCAAAGCCTTTCTCTCAACTCATCCGCCATATCTCTTGCCGCGGTTGATTTTTGCGCCCCTACAGGTGATCAGTTGCACTTGAGAGTTTCCGACAAGAGAGGTTAGTTGATCCACTCTGGGTGTGGGAAGCAGAAATGCGCCGCAGTTGATTTTTTCGCCCGCTACAGGGGATCAGTTGAACTTGAGAGTTTCCGGGGCCTAACCGCATGGGTCTGGTGGCCGCAGCAATTGGCAGCACGGGAGCGTGACGAGGGGTGTCACTGGTGGGCGCTATCGCAAGTTTCTGCCTCACCACACCGGTAGCACCGATCACCCTTCTAATTTGAGATATCGCCATTGCTAGTTGCATTAACAACATTGAATAAACGGTTTCTGACGTGAAACACCTCATGATTGAATAAAGTGATGCTTGAAGTGTGCTATTTTGCAAGGTGACGCCCTTTTCCGAGCCAACGACAAGATGTCGAGCTGTGATGGAAGCCCAATTTGCAGGCGAAAAACCAGTAGCACCGGTGGTCTCGGGGAACCGAGCCGCCTCGTTTTCTCCTTTGCTTTTTACATTGAGGCCTTCGAATAAAGCAGTTGCACAGATGAAAGCGTCATGTAAGTGTACGAGTTTTTACTCTGTTGGTAAAAAAAAAGCGCTCGACAATGAGCTCACGTTGGAAAGAGAGCGGCGCTATCGAGAACATAGGCCTTGCTAAGTCTACGCTGGGAGTCGATAATAAATGCGGGCTGTGTCGATGTTCGTCGCTTGCGAAGGCGTAGCTTTGTTGACGATGTTATTAGGCAACAAGGCAGGGCTGCGTGAGCTTCTTTAGTTTGAGCTAAGCAAAAAGGATATGATGTCTTCCGAGAATGCTAGCTGAGGGGCTGTATGTGGGCGGAGCCTGAGCGCTGATGGGTGTTCACCCCATGTGTCGTGAACCGTCGTACGCGGCGTGCGGCGTCGCGCGCCGTATCGGCCGCTGAATCGCGCCATTTGTCTTCCACTTCACGCAACGAGCTGCGTCGCGGCTAGTTGCTCGTACCTGCATTTCTTAAAACTTCCTACTTTATTTCTTACCGTTCAGTAACCGCACTCGCTGTGCATGTCATCAGTTCGTTCTGAGAAGGAGCGACGGGGCTAAAGCATCTCTGCTTCATGTTGTTTCGTTTTCTCTTCTGATGTGTGATAAGCGGCCACTTGGTGGGGCGACTTGCACATTGCTGCGCTGTTTTTCAAGCAGTCGATGTTTGCAAAGCACTCGATAGCAATGCAAAGACTCCTAAAAATAACAACCGTGTATTTTCTTTTCATATTTTCCATGCTACGTAGTATGTTAAACTTTGCGTTCATGGACTACATACAGCAGCGCAATAAAGAAGCGTGTGCTCCGGCTTCGTACCTTGGCTGTGCTGCCACAAAAAGTTGTCGCCAAATTTAAATGAGGACGCTCCCCGACCCCTTCCCCGTGCCCGCTCTTCAACTTGTCCAATTGTACTCACGAGGAATTCGTCATTGGTGACAATTTGTGAGCTGAAAAAGCACTCGGGGTAGAAGGAATAAAACCTCGGACTCGGCTTGCACACACTAGCCAAATGTGCCTTCCCCGGTTGCAGTGTGTAATTGTCCCAGCTCGAAGGCCCGGACTACCGTACCCACAGCTACGCGGATGTCGTTGTGAACGTATCAGGGCCAACCCAAAAAAGAAAAAAAGCACGAAATGTTTCAAAGTTGCATACGCAGCCAAGGTACTTCAAGGTGATTTAGACTGACTGAGCTACTATCGAACACCGAATCTTATCAAAAAGGTGGACACACACTCAAGTATGCCAGTGACCTTAGCACAACGCTTACGTAAACCAGATAAACTTGTATTGCTAGAAATAATGCCTCTAATACGACATCTTCACTCTGACTAGAAGCCCAGCGCTGTAAGCACTGGCGCACAAAATTCTTTTTAGGGGCGAAGCTCCTTAAAGTGGCTCCCGTTCGTCCCTCGTCGTAGTGCGTAACAGGTCTTACGCTTTGACCTGCAAGGTGCTGCTGGTGGCAGATTTCTCCTGTGCGTTGTTGAATAAAAAAAATTCGCAGCGTGCACTTTAACTAAAAGCCGAATTCACCTGTCTCTCATTCCCCATTAGCAGCCTTTGGCTTGTACATTGAGCACTATCTGACAGGAAAAGGTTGCTACCTTATACTCGCTGGGCGTAACCTCCTTGGTTTTAGAAAGGTTTAGTGAGCGTTGGGCCACAGTGCCACGAATACAGTGAACTAGTATATACCATGAACTCGAGGTGGTTAAAGATAGGAAGTAGACACGAAGCGCAAGCCGTAAAAAAGTGTGCGTGTGCCACCTCTCCTTTAGTCCTTGGAATGTCCGCTGGATAGCGGTGCTTCTATATGCGGAATATATGATGAAAAGATGCGAGGTGGTGGTACTTGGAGTGTTGACTAGATGGATGAATGGACACACACACAGATGCCTGGACGGACGCAAGGATGGCTGCAAGGACGCATGGACGCATGGATGGACGCTGGGGTGGATGCATGGACGAACGCAGGGACGTACGCACGGATAGACGTGCGGACGCACGAACAGACGCACGCACGCACGGGCGGATGGACGCATGGACGGTCACACAGAAGGACGCATGGGCGGACGGAAGCGAAGACGAATGGACAAACGAATGCTTCGCTCCACTCTCCATCATTCATCCCGTGGATATGCTGCCATTTTCATATCATACTCCATGCATCCCACTGATCTCATTTTGTTGTGCCCTTTCTCTTTTTCATTTGCGATTTGTTGCGTATAAGGGTCATTCCACGGGAGATGTCTCAATTCGATGAAAACTGATCGATGAAAACTGAAAAATCAATTTCGATGAAAACTGACAAAATTACACACGTAGAGACATAAGTCTTACAGTATTTTGCCAAAATATGTTGAGCGGCAAATGTTTTTTTGCGCCATTCACCGTTTCAAACTTACGAAATGGTTAAAAACCAAATACGGAAAAAAAATCTCAACAAATTGGCCGTATCGCGCATTTATTCAGCAGTTGCCTTCCTTGCGTTTTTCAAGCAATGTGCGTTTATTACTCTGTAGCATAGGTTTATAGTTTTCTGACTAAAATAAATTGAATAAATCGTAGCGTTGTCATAAATTTTGTGGATAAAAAAGTTACCGGTAAAACGCGTCAATCAGTTCTACAAAACTTTCCGCAAAGTTTACGAGTTTGTATTATTTTTGTTTTTCCGCTGCACGGCGCATAGGCCCTGATATGAAATGCTGAACTTGGCTAAAACGCCACTTCGGCCTATGTTGAGACATTAGCAGCATCTTGAAGTGGCGCAAAGCAAAATGAACAATAAGCACATAAAATAGACAACCATGGCAGATTTCCACATAGAAAGTTTATTTGGAAGTAATTTTTCTTATCTTGAAGGAAAATACTTTTGAGGTCGGGTCCCACCATTGCGCTGTTTTTTCGAGGCAGGCGGGAAGGATATACACCAACTGAACAAGCTGTATGAATAATGGTGGTAGGACAGTTGCAGTACGTGGTTTTAAGATGTTTTTGTTAGTACTTTAGTTTTATTTAACATAAAAATTACAATTAACAAAGTTAAGTGTTTAGTAATGCAGTTGGTTCGGATGCCACTATGTTGCAAACAATAAATCGCGTTATTTATTGCATGTGGCTATGAGAACATAAAAAACTTAAGTACCTGCGTTCACGTAAACCGAAGAACGCAGGTGTAACACTGGCCATCTATAGCTGATATTAACAAATATGATTTTTGTATTCCGCAAGGAAGACCCACCGGACCATCTGTCCGATGAACGCACCGACCCGTATACCGACGGGCCGATGAATGCCTTGATCAGACAGAAATTAGGCGATTTATTGCGCTTAGTGTGAGCGCAGCCACTAGCCACTATTTCCACCAGGTGCGTATTGTTCTCAGTTTTCCAGATTGGCTGCAGAAAACTCTGACGCCTTCCAAAGGCATATTGTGGGGTCATCATGTGCCTTTATCCTCGCTAGGATTAACAGGCAAGGTAAATGAATATCTGCCGCGCTAAGCAGATGCAACACATGGTGTATAAGGCGCTGCCTCATCTCACGTGAAGCAGCGTCTTTCATGTTATGTGAAGCTGTGTTTTCGAAGTCTTGCAAACGCTTACCAAATGACGTGATAGCTGAAAGTCCGGCCGTGATTATGTCCACCATATAAAATCTCGCTTTACCTGCACTATTGCAAACGTTATCTACATAATAGAATGTTCCTATTGTCAAACAGTACAGTAGCGAAGCAGGATAGCCTATTATTGTTAAATTAAACTGTCATCCCACAAAAACGGGAACGAAATTACCGAAAGCAGTGGCAAAACATTTTAATGTAGCAATAACTGCGGCGATCTCAAACTCTAGATACTTCACTTGAGCTACGAGTCCACAAGAAAAAAAGAACTTGCCTGCATATAATAACTGGGTATGTCGCACAGTTTCACAAAGGAAAATTATCATCATCACAGCAACATGCCAGCGACTGATTTCATCTAGTTTTCATTGTGAACGGCTCGTTGTCCAACACAGGATTTTCAATAGGGTGATCCCTCTTTTTAGGAATCAGTTTACCACGAAAGTGAAACGTGTCTTCACCGAGGTAGTTGAGCGTTTATTGTTCATTGTTCGAACATAAAAAAATGAGTGCTACAGCAAAAAATCGCAATGTCACGCGAAGAACTGCAAGCTGCTCGAAACTTGCAGTGCGTTCCTCAAGCAAAAAGCATTCACAAAATGAGCGTACACAGGATGAGCTTAGATCAACAACTCTCAAAGTTAGAAACTCAAAACAACCTGCTCCAACAGAAAGAAAGATGAAACAAACGCATACACAGGACCTAAACTCAAAGCAAGCTTCTCCAACAGATAGTAAGATAAAACGAACTCATTCACAGGACAGGCGTGAGCCACTCTCAATTCTTACTTGCTCGTGTGCAAGCAGCGCGCTCCTTTCGTAAACCCAGCTGCGGCTTACCTTCGCAATCTCTAAAACTACTGTAACTTCAAGGGAAAGTTGCGGTGCGAGCACAAGACGTACAAAACGCCCGGATCCCGAGATAAGCGCGCGTGCGAGCGAGCGACCACACCGGCGAACTTGTCCAAGTCATGTGGAGGTGGGCGGGCACAGCAACGCTCGGGGCATAGAGTTTCTAACAATCATACCTAGAGGGAAGTGTTGTGCCACCGTCAATTCGAATTTATTAAAAGGCATCGTAGGAGCTTTGGGAATGATGGTATATGTTTCTGCTAGGCTTGTATTAGCTGGTGTTGAGCGAGGCGCTGGCTCAAAAGCGAATACGATTGCGTAAATAAAGCTTCTCTAAAACAAAACATTTATAAGCGAACCTTATTCGCTCGTAATATATTCAAGAAAAAAAGTCAGTTTACCTTGACAGTGAACCAAACAGCGAAACAAAAAAACAGACGACATAAAAAATTGGCAGTGGGAACACTTGCTTTGTTGTCTGCCTGCCAAATATAAATGCCGTTGGTTACTTCTCACGCTTAATAAAATTGCACGTCCACGCAGACTGTTCCAGTGTTAAATTTAAAAAAAGGTGACGCTTGCGTGGAAGGCACAGCACAGTCACAGCCTAAGCTAGAAGACCAGCCTTTAAGAGCCTTTCCAACACACTCTTTGGGTAACTGCTTGAAGCACACTTGCTTAATGCCCACTACGACATTAGGAATAAACATTTTTGAATAGTAGGCCGGCATTCGCTATGCTGTTTTTCGTCATTATTCTGAGAAGCGTGGTATCCTCTAAGCTGTCACGATAAATTTAGTGCCATCCTATTGAAAATCCTGGGTTGGTGGATGCTGGAATGTTTCGTGGATATGGTGGAAAGAATAGTAGATATGGTGGAAACTGTAGTGAGCACAATGGCTGATGATGACGAGAGTGGAAAAAATGATGGCAGATGGAGGCGATGGTGGAAAATGCCGGCTGATGACGGCTGGTGTGGAAAAATAGTGGCCGATGGTGGTGACGGTGGTGAGCCAATGGTGGTGACGGTGGGAAATGCCGGCTCTTGGTGGCGAGGCAAAACGTGTTTTGTGGAAGGCTTGGTGAGCAAGGTGGATGACGCTGGCATGATGAAAAGCGCATTACAGTATGTGAAATTACTTATTTGTAGTGTTTCATTCTTCAATGCGGAAAGATATGTTTACGGTCAAAAGAAATCAACGCTGCTTATTACGCTTGCTAGCACGTTTTTTTTTCATTCCTATGGTGTCAACAATGCTTCAATATTTGTGGAGCATAGAATATGCAGCCGGGAATATGTTTACATTTCGTGCACGTACCTATGACATCCGCGACGTGTTTCTTTGTTGTGATGTCTATAGAAGTAGAGTTGTCAGTGTGAACATAATGTAGTGGAGCATACGCACTAACGCGTATTCGCCTTAAAAAGAGAACGAAGAACCCCGTTCTCTGATTGCGCGAGAACCTGTGCCTCTTTTGCCAGACTTGCCGTTCGCCCATTTTTCGTCGCGACCTCGTTGCGACTCCTCTGTTCGAATAAACATCATCGCATTTGGTGGAGGCTGCTGAGATCCCTAAGCAGACCTGGAGCTCCGCTCTCACAAGTTGGCCGAAAGACCACCGTACAACATGACTGACGCGGTCGCCAACCAGCCCATCCCAGCACAGCCAGCACCATCGGCTGCCCTGTCGACCTGCCGTGGTGCTACCCGTCAGCGGGACCCACCAATCTTCAGCGGCAGTGGTGAGCAAGACGTCGAAGACTGGCTCTCCTTGTATGACGCGTAAGTGCCAGTAACAAATGGGACAAAGACTCTAAGCTTGCCTATGTTATCTTTTACTTGGCTGACGTCGCCAAGCTATGGTTCACCAACCGCGAAACCACCATCGCCAGCTGGTTCATTTTAAGACCCTCGCGACCGAAGCGTTCGGCCGACCAGAGGTCCGCAAGTTCCGCGCCGACCAGCGTCTGCGCCACCAAGCCCAGCAGCCTGGCGAGACCTTCACTAGCTATATTGAGGATGTGCTCGACCTCTGCAGGCGTGTTAACTCATCTATGCCCGAAGAAGAGAAAATTCGACATATTCTCAAGGGCATCGAGGATGGCGCATTCCAGATGTTGCTGGCGAAACGCCCGACCACGGTGGGAGTCCTCGTAAGCCTGTGCCAGAACTTCGATGAACCGCGTCGTCAGCGTTCCATCGCCCGACAGAGTGTCGCATCACCAGATTCGATCTCGGCCGTCGCACTCGCAAATGGCAACATTCACCAAGGAACTCTGTCGATCCAGATTAAAGACTTCATCAGGGAGGAAGTCGCCCGACAGCTCTCCCTGCTGCCGCATAGCGACGCGCCCACGACAACCCTCCCTTCGAATATGCAGCAGGCCATACGCACTGAAATTTGCAATGCCCTCCCTACAGTTCCGGCCTCTTACCCATGCACTTCGGTGCCATCTGATCTCTCAACTGCTGGCTACGCACCAACTGCGCCGCCTTCACCTCTCAGCTACGCAGCTGTGGTCGCGTGCCCCCCCCCCCGCATTCAGTCGTTTTATCGGCTACACCTCTTCCGGCGTCGCCTCCAGTTTACAGGCCCCCACCTCGCTTTTTCCGTCCATCTAATGAGTGGTGCACCCGAGACAATCGTCCCATCTGCTTCTAGGGGCATCGCTGGCCAATTTGCACGCTTCTGCCGCCGCCGTCCCACACCTGCGCACGCATACTTCGGAGCTCCTACCTATGCACCGCAGCAGACCACCACGTCTGCATATGAACAGAGGCACTCCGACTCGGATCGCCATCTATCGACTGCTCGTTTCCCATCAACTCGTCGCCGATCACCATCGCCTATGCGTCGTCGACCACCTCCTGAGAAGGGAAACTAATCAGTGCGGTTCCGGAGGCAAGAACTGCACCTTGTGCGCAATTCCCAAGGCCTCCGATTTCGCCGCAAAATGTTGTTGATGTCGATGTTGAGGGAGTCGCCACATAAGCGTTAATTGATACCGGGGCCGCCGTTTCTGTGATGAACGCAAAATTTTGTAGGAAACTGAAGAAAGTGACCACATCTCTCAGTGGCTTGGTGCTGTCCACGGCTAGCGCGCAACGCATTCATCCCTCGGCTGTGTGTACGGCACGCGTCGTCATCCGAGACGTTTTAAACATCATACAGTTTTTTGTTCTACCATCTTGCTCTCATGACCTTATCCTGGGTTGGGATTTCTTATTACGTCATGAAGCTATCATCGATTGTTCCCGTGGCGAAGTGTCCCTTGTTCCAACATGTGAATTTCCACCACCCGACCACTCTCCACCACCCGACCACTGTAAACTCATCGCTGATGACGACATCACCTTGCCTCCTGAAGCTTCGGTCCCTATGAGCCTTTCATGTGTGGCGCAACCTGACGGCACGGTGGTGTTTACGCCATTTCCGGTTTTTACTGAACGCAAGGGCATCGTTCTCTCATTTGCTGTTCTTACTATTGCGTCTGGTTTAACCGTAATGCTGGTTACCAACCACTGCAACTACCCCATTGGCTTACTTCGTGGTGAAACATTAGGATATGTGCAACCTGTCGACCATATCGATGATATTATTCTTCCCGATGAAACGCCATGTCACATCGCTGCAATCACTCATGCGTCTGAGCCATCAAGTTCGTCAGCCTTCGACAATATTATTGACGCAGACCTTCCCCTCTCGCATCGCCGCCAACTTGTTGCTCTGCTTAACAAGTTTCGTTCTTCTTTCGACTTTCAAGAACCTGCTTTGGGCCGCACCACGACAATCACTCATACTATTGACACCGGCTCACATTCGCCTCTACGACAGCGTCCTTACCGCGTTTCCGCCAAAGAGCGCCGCGTCATTACGGAGCAAGTAGATGACATGCTTAAACGTGGAGTCGTACAGCCTTCTCAAAGCGCTTGGTCATCACCTGTGGTTCTGGTCAAGAAAAAAGAAGGCACCGTACGATTTTGCGTGGACTATCGCCGCTTAAACAATATTACGAAAAAAGATGTCTACCCGCTACCACGAATAGACGATGCTCTTGACTGTTTACTAGGCGCCGAGTACTTTACATCCTTGGATGTGCGTTGTGGGTATTGGCAGTTGCCAATGGCTGAATGTGATCGCCCTAAAACAGCCTTTGTAACGCCGGATGACCTATATGAGTTCAACGTCATGCCATTTGGGCTCTGCAACGCGCCTGCCACATTTGAGCGCATGATCGACACTATCTTGCGTGCCCACAAGTGGAAAACCTGCTTGTGTTACATGGACGACATCGAAGTCTTTTCATCTGATTTCCCGACACATCTTGCTCGCCTCCACGAGATTCTGACTTGTCTAACTTCTGCAGGCCTACAACTTAACTCCAAGAAGTGCCACCTCGCAGCACGAAAACTAACCATCTTGGGACATGTCATCACAAGAGACGGTGTTCTTTCGGATCCCGATAAGCTTCGAGCTGTCGCTGACTTTCCGTTGCCCACATCACTGAAAGCCCTAAGAAGTTTCGTCGGTCTCTGCTCCTACTTTCGTCGCTTCGTGCGCAACTTTGCGTCCATCATCGCACCTCTCACGAGTCTGCTTTCCAACAGCAAAGACATATCTGCATGGTCACCTGCAGGTGACGACGCATTTCGCCAGCTGCGCCACCTGCTGACCTCACCACCTATTCTTCGTCACTTCGACCCTGCTGCTGCCACAGCAATTCACACCGATGCAAGTGGCATCGGTCTTGGCGCAGTTTTAGCACAACGGAAAATCACCCAAGCTGAATACGTAGTCGCCTATGCAAGTCGCGCTCTCAAGAAGGCTGAATTGAATTACTCCGTGACAGAGAAGGAGTGTTTGGCCATAATCTGGGCGTTGACTAAGTTTCGCCCGTACCTTTACAGCCGTTCTTTCGAAGTGGTCACAGACCGCCACGCTCTATGTTGGCTGTCCACCTTGAAAGACCCGTTCGGACGCCTGGGGCGTTGGGAACTTCGATTGCAAGAATACGACATCCGTGTCGTATATCGTTCCGGTCGCAAGCATGCAGATGCCGATGCACTTTCGCGATCGCCATTAACACCAGATGTGGCTTCTCTGTCACCCCTTTTTGCCACCTTGTCACCAATCGACACCACTGACATGCTTTTGGAGCAGCGTAAACATCCATTCCTTGCATTGTTACTCGACTACCTTACCGATCCGTCTGCTGTCCCTTCCACGAGAGCGCTACGCCGGCAAGAAGCCCACTTTTCCGTGCGAGACAACATTCTGTACCGCCGCAACTATATGCCTGGTGGTCGGAAGTGGCTCCTTGCTGTCCCAACTCATATGCGCTCTGACATCTGCATGATTTCCATGCAGATCCCCAAAGTGCTCACGCAGGTGTCCTGAAAACCTACGAAAGGCTGCGCCAACGATATTACTGGCGAGGAATGTATCGCTTTGTGCAGAAATACGTTCAGTCTTGCCCCACTTGCCAACAGAACGAGACACCTCCGCGGCACCTTACTGGCATGTTACAGCCGCTCCCATGCCCGGCTCGCCCATTCGACCGCGTGGGTATCGACCTCTATGGCCCCCTCCCATATAGTCGCTCTGGAAACCGGTGGATTATTGTCAGCGTCGATCATCTGACACGCTACGCTGAGACTGCAGCTCTACCGGCAGCGACCGTCCACGAAGTTGCACTCTTCATTCTGCGCAGCTTCATTCTCCGTCATGGGGCTCCACGCGAATTACTCAGTGATAGGGGTCGAGTGTTCCTGTCGGAGGTCATACAAGCTATTCTCGCTAAATGCAACATCATACACCGGAAAGCTACCGCATACCATCCACAGACGAATGGTCTCACTGAACGATTCAACCGCACAATTGGCGACATGCTCAGGATGTACACCTCCTCCGACCACACTAACTGGGACGCTGTATTACCATTTGTTACATTCGCTTATAACACCGCGACGCAAGCGACTACCGGCTTTTCCCCGTTCTTTCTGTTGTACGGCCGCGAACCATCCCGCCTACTTGACACTATACTACCGTACCGCCCTGATGCATCGGAGTGCTCCCCGCTTTCGGAAGTCGCCAGATACGCAGAAGACTGCCGTCAGTTGGCACGGTCTATGACAAGTGAGGCTCAAGGTCTACAAAAGACCCGACATGACGACGTTCATCACATGGCGCCTACGTTTCGTACTGGCTCTCGTGTGTGGCTTTGGGTGCCCCCGCACGTTCCTGGCCTTTCTTATAAGCTTCTGGCCCGGTACCATGATCTATACTGTGTCATTGACGCAACCTTGCCGGTGAATTACATCATCGAGCCCCTAACACAGTCGCCAGACTTGCGCCGTCGAGGACGTGAGACCGTGCACGTCGACCGTCTCAAGCCCTACTACGACCCCCTCATCGTACCTACTCCCTGAGTCGCCAGGATGGCTACTCTTTACCCCGGGGGTATTGTAGTGGAGCATACGCACTAACGCGTATGCGCCTTAAAAAGAGAACGGAGAACCCAGTGCTCTGATTGTGCGAGAGCCTGTGCCGCCTTTTCCAGACTTACCGTTCGCCCATTTTCCGCCGCCACCTTGTTGCGACTCCTCTGTTCGAATAAACATCATCGTAATAACAATAAATGTTTTACATTGGCGCGCAGTTGTCAACAAATAAGTGGGCTCCAGTTCACAATAGCCCCTTTCAATGTTAGAGCAGAACACAGCGGTGACTTGATGTCGATATGCTAGAAACGCAACTCTGGTAATTCTTGCACACTCTATTGTTTGAGCCGTACCTTTAAGGTAAAAAACTGCGTGCAAATTTGCATAAACTTTCACTTTCGACATGCGTGGAGATGAGCACCAGCGAATTCGACTTTCAACATTAGGTTCTACCACCATAATTTCCACCCAAAATTAGTCATACTGACCGAGTCCGTACAAGTGTTATCGACGCTCCTGCGTTTCAGAATGCACATTTTTGACGAGTAGAAACGACAATAAAGTACAGCTTCGGCACTATTTACCCCTAAATGAAGCCTTTTTATTGTGTGCTGTGTCCGTGGAAGAAGGGACAAACATCGATGCGACGCACTTGCAGCACTTCCACCAAATGTACGCCTCCCCTCACCCACAGCCACCGGTCGAAATCACCGGCACTTCTCTGGCTCTTATGCGAGAACATAGACACGTCAGTGTGTTTGGTTACTGTACCAATATGATAGAATATTCTTTCTGGCACACTGCATTCGTTTTGACCAAGCCGTTTTATAGTTGTTCCAAACTACAGAGCAACAGTGGTGTGCTGGCATGATTGCTCTGCGCGCTGCGCGAAAAACATCAAAAATAATGTTGTGGGCGTATCTGCCGAATTAGCATAGAAGCGTCATAAAGCCTGAACTAATATCGCCCTTTGAAGGAGCGAGAAAGAGGCAATAAACTTGGCAGTAACCACCAATAAACTCTACCTGGTACTCAGTCCACTATGTTGTTGTTTTTTTTTCTTGTGGTTGTAAGTTGTAATAAAAACATAGCGCTGTTGCGATTATCGCAGTGGCAATTGTTACAGGCAGCAGTTGTTTGTGTTTATCAATTGTGCAAATTTTAGTAGCTGGTGCAGATCCCATCCCTCCCGAATAAACAACAAACAGAACTGAAGTTAAACAGTGACATTGCGAGTTGACTGCTTCTTCAACACGCACCTCGCATCTGTCGGCTTGGCACAGGGGCGAAAGACGAAGACGACGTTTTGAACGGTCGCGTTTTATTGTTCTCCGCTTCGGAGGATTTATCGGCCATGGGCCGAGGTGCTGCTCAGGCTTCATTCAGCCAGCGGCACTGACTACCGTGTTGTACTTCCTCGCCTTCCCACCGGTAAGCTTGTTGTGAACTCTGTTTTTCTACATGTGGACTTAGCTGGTCGCCCTTACCTGGTTCAAGATTTTAGAGATGCTCTTCGGGATATCATTGACTTGAAGGAAATAAGCTCCATAGGTCAATTTCAAATGTCTCATGTTTGGATGGTCACATGCAAGTCAACGCTGACGAAAACAAAGTTGGTCACAAGAGGCGAATTTTTCGTCAGAAGTCGTCGATGCCTCGTTATAGACCCGGAGCCCACGGAAGTGAAGTTGAAGTTTATGTGGCTTCCTGAGCGCTTGGAGGACGCCTATGTGTGCGAGGCATTGCAAGCTTTAGGGAAGGTCAAGACAATATCACAAGAAATCTGGAAAGTAGCGGACATGGAACAAATGCGGACGCTAAATAAAGATGTTGTTTTGTCCCTTGCAGATGGAGTTCGCATTGCGGATATTCCTCACAATCTTGTTTTTTGCGGAGTGCAAAGCCTCGTCCTGATACCTGGCCGCTTACCACTTTGCCTTCGGTGCAGTAAGGTTGGACACATCCGTCGAAACTGCAGGATCCCTCGCTGTGACAACTGTCGACGCTTCGGTCGTTCGGCCGAGGATTGTGTTATGACATACGCCAACAAGATGCGACAGCACACACAGCAGCCAGATGATAACCTACAAGAGCATATTTTGGATGCCACCAAGGTTCTGGTCGCAACGGGAGACACCCCGTCAATTTCATATGCTGCAAGCTCTACCACAAGGAATCCAGAAAAGGAAAGAAAATCACTCGCTGTTGAAACAGTTGAAACTTCTGCGTGCAAAGAGCCAAGTGAATCATGCAAGCAGCATACCCAAAATGATTCGGCACAAACCCTAGCACAAGTAGGAGTTCCTAAGAAGTGTGCTGTTGCGCTGACCCATAAAGATGTTGTGTCATGACCTTGCTTCTTTTACTTGGGCTGTTTTTAACTGAGAGTCTGAAAAAAAGTGAGTTTCGGCGAACGAACTATGCGAATCAAGCGAGGTGAAATGCTGGTGCGAAAGAGATGACCCTTCAACAATGTATTGTTCTTTAGAAGAAAATACTTTCTTTATGTTGATGATTCGTTTTGTAGAACCAGATTTCTGTTAATTGACGTAATCATTAAATTCAGGTTGACTTCTACGAACATTTTTTGAATCTGAGAAGTATGAGTGGAGTGGCAACAATTTGTTGCGTGCTTTATTTAGCACGTCATTTCTCCTTTTTTCGCGATTACCCTGTTTGAACCTACAAAAGTAGGGATGGCTTGATGACGAGAATCTAGGTCAGCATGCGTCACGGATTCGAGCACCATCTCCCGGTGAGATTCCATACAACCGTTGCTACTGTGCAATTTTCGCTCACTAAAGGCTTCATCTCATGGTGTCTCGCCATGTAGAGCAGTGTATCGATTCAAGCACCGCTCTTTACTCGTGTTAGATGCTGTGCAGCACCAGCCATGTGCTCAATAATGAAACGGCAATGGCACCGGCACATCGCAATTGAGTGAAGACCGGTCTGGGTATGTTCAGAGAGTGCTTAAGGCAGTGACAACTTCGTGCGCTGTATAGATGCTCTCTCTGCCACGCACGATGACAATTTTGCCAAGCTACTTACAGCAAGGTCACCTTTCTGCACATAGAGCCGAAAGTACAATCGCTGTCTTTAATAGTTAGGGCGTGTGGAGAGAAAGCAGATGTCCTCTCCTCACTCTGTATTGCTTCCAGAACACGTTGGCCTGTTTGTCTGTCTAGGGTTGAAATACATATGGTGGCTGAGAGATCAAGCACAAAAACGTGCGAGAAATATAATCAAAGGGGGAGAAAGGAAAAGATAGAAAGAAGTAGAAAGTGATAAATTCTAGGCAAGAAATGTTTCTTCGCAAGGCGGGAGTCGAAGCCGAGCACGCGCAATTCGCAGGCGAGTGTGGTGAGTTCCCATCGTTTAACGAGGCAATTAAGCATGACATAGGCTGGCGTTGTAGACTACAGCAAGGGGGTCTGAAAGGAAAGTGACAGTGCAGAGGATCCATGCTAGGGTGTGGAGGAGAGACATGATTAGAGAGATGGAAGCGTAGTATAGAAAAAAACCGAGAGCATAAAAGCAACAGACAGAAAGAAATAAATGAAAAGAAGAAGACCAGAAGCAGCGAGAGATATATATGAATAAAGAAGAAGAAAGAAAATAATTTAAATAGAAGAAGAAACTACATAAAGGCAAAGAAGAGGAATAAGCAAGTAAACAACAAAATTGAAAAAAACAAAGCAGGTGACGCAGCTCAACTCTTTTTTCAGGCTTGGCCCCACTAGAGCGAAGCTGCTTGAGTTCTGCTTCACAAACTGGCGTCAAGGCTTTCACGTATTTACTGGCCGTCCTACCTTTTTTTTTTACAGGCAAAACTACCGAGTGCCTAACAGGCACAACGTTCCGTCATACAGCAGGTAATATGGAGGGAAATGCCAACTAAAACTATCACACCAAATCAACGAAGGCAAGTGACTATCCGCTATCGGAAGCCCCGGATGCCTGGGCTCAATTGTGGAACGCGTCCAAAGGGCCCACGATGAGACAGTCGGGCTTGAGCTCACTGTCCCAACGCGAGAGCAGCCCGCTGCGCATAGAGCGGTGCACCTCAGGACTACCAATAAAGTTTCGCATCAATACGTCCACATTTCGTGTGCCGTTTTGGTATAGGGTTAAGGGACTGGGGTGGTGCTGAAAAGAACTAATGTTATCAAGAAAATAACTGACCCACACATTTCATCACTGTGAAGTCGCTCAGCACAAGTGTGCACCACACATTGAAAGCGTATCATTTTCATGCAAGATATATTTTTGCGACCAGTCATAATCGATGTGCATACCAGGTATTCAGCGTTTCAATGCCACAAAGGAATCGCTTGTAAATGGCGCGCATTCAAAAAGAAGAAGAAGCCGGGAGAAACAAGCTGCGCTGCAAGCTACAGAATCTATATTTCGACTAATGCAGGTCTCCTCAGGCGCCTTCGCCACTGTGCGTGTTCTGTGGTGAACTGGATACAATAAGTCATTCATTTATAATCTGCACGTGCTTTACTACAATGCGAAAAACACTTATATAAATACCTTTACGTCGTAGTGGTATGGATTTATCTGTGCCTGTCCTCTTGCGCTTTGGAGCCTCCATCTCTGTGTTCTCAAGTGCGAGAATAGCGCGGCTGTCAGGCACTGTAATAATGAAACTCATCAGTTGATTAATATTTATGTATTATTCTCCTAATGTGTCTACAACAGTATATACGTATAAAATATCAAATTAGTGACCAAAGTTAAGAATAAATCTTTTTTTTACATATATAGGCATCAGATCAAACACCACTATTTTCTAGGCTATCTGTACTATTGCTAATATATAACCTCCACTATTTTAAAACTGCACATCACTATATAAAACCACTCAATACTTGGCCAACCCCCCATAGTGGGTAGGCGCCACGAGCAACAGATCAACAAAAATAAGAAGAAGAAGCCATTTTTCCCCGTGCTGACGCCAGGTCATAGGAAAGAAAAAAGGCATAATCGGCGAGATATTTCAAGGAGATTTATTTAGGCCCCCGACCACGTTGACGCCATTGAACCTGGCCAAAAAGGTGAAACCCGTGACACTATATCAACGCTTGTAGTCGTCGAAAGCAATGTACCGTACAGTTGAACCTTCGTTGCTTTGCTGTAGAGGCCACCGTCCCCACAACCCCGTTCCTCCTCAAGCGACATAGGTGGAGCAAGGATAACACGCCCCAAGGTCACCCGGAACATGGCAAGTCCCGGCGACAAGGTGACCGTGATCGACTGCAGTAATTAGGATTATATTGCCAAACATGAAACCATCTCATTGCTCTTGTTTATTCGCTATAGTTTCTTGGCTCACCACGTACCCGAGCGAAGACCAACATCAAGGTAAGAGAGCCTCGTACGCTACGTAGAATTTAGTGAGCCCTATTTCCTACGAATATGAGGAACTCAGATGTTGCTTATACAGTACATCTTTAAGCTAGTTCCACATAGTATATGTTTTATTCTTATTTCTCCTCTTTTATATAAACAACTGATAATACAGCGTCAAAAATTTAATGCGATAACTAGCATCCGCTATTGATAACTCTGGCACAAAGCATTGGACGGGCATGAGTTATGTGCCTGCCATGCATAAAAAATTACCAGCTCTGATATATTCATTCACAAAATTCCACTCGTTAACATGCTTCAAATGCACAGAAATATATTGCCTCCTGAGAATGGAGAAAACGCTTTGCACTGAACTGTACTAAATAAAAAAGATCCATTGGCCTGCCAAGGATTTTACGATGGTGTATGCATTTGTAGGAAGAGCCACAATTGAAGTGCACAAGACCCTGCCAAGG
This sequence comes from Rhipicephalus microplus, assembly GCF_043290135.1. Lineage (NCBI taxonomy): Eukaryota > Metazoa > Arthropoda > Arachnida > Ixodida > Ixodidae > Rhipicephalus > Rhipicephalus microplus. The sequence continues at coordinate 1,825,259 of NW_027464614.1, read as the reverse complement.
ATTGTACGATGGTGTATGCATTTGTAGAAACAGCCACAATTGAAGTGCACAAGACCTCATTATTGACTTTGTCACAAAAAAAACTTCCTCGAAAGGAATCGAAGTCCTCAGGCACAGGTATGTGTTAGAGCATGCCCGCCCGATATCCCTTTGCCCGTGAGAGCTCCATTTCCGCTCACCACAACACCTAAGGCAATACCTATCGGTAACACAGGCGTTTCTCCCAACGCTTTCTTAATCTACAGTGCTTGAATGTAAACATTCGACAGAAGTCTGTCTGGTTGGGTATGAAACTGGGAGATAATATAGACTCCAACCAAAAGTTTTGAAAAAACCCGATGTTTCGAAACCGACTTGGTTCCTTCCTCAGTGGTCACTGCGGAGCTACGTAACAGCGGCTGTCTTCAAAGCACTCGCGGGGTGACTAATGACCCCCCCTCTCTCTGTTTGCCGTGGAGGGCAGTCCGTGTGTATACACTGGGGGAAGGGTTCCGAGAGCGGTTGACGTCAAGGGCTGCTCTCTCTATGCGCCACGAATCGAGTAATAACCTTCTCCTCTAGTTCGGCTCACATATATATATATATATATTTATTTATTTATATAATAATAAAACTCATCAGTTGTTAGGTGGTAATCGAACCTACAACCTTCGAATAACGAGTTCGATCGAACGCGTTATTCGAAGGTTGTAGGTTCGATTCCTGCTCACGGCTTGTTATTTTTTCATCCACTTTTGTTTCTTCTTATTTACATACCATTTGCTCTAATAACTTACCATGCACATTCTTTGGCATTACTGTCTGTTATATCTCATATATATATATATATATATATATATATATACATATTCATATAAGAGATATAACAAGACTACGAAGACTTCATAATATATATATATATATATATATATATATATATATATGTATATATATATATATATATATATATATATATATATATATATATATATATATATATATATATATATATCGCTTGGGTAGGCAAGGCGACGTGTTTTTCTAAAATTTACGAGTTATTATTCAATTTTCCATCTGCGATAGATTATTCACCAGCAGTCACTAGGTATCGGTCACGCATTTTGTGGGCGTAAGGATATATTGTTACTCAATATATATATATATATATATATATATATATATATATATATATATATATATATATATATATATTGCTACGTGCCAGTGCATGGAGCTGAAGAAGACGAAGCAGATAGACTGGCACGAGCTAATCTGTGTGGCTGGCGCTGCTCGCCTAACCGTCTGAAAATACATCGGTGACTACCCCTCTGAGTCAGTCTCCTTCACGTAACATATTTGGTGGAGTTGTGCGATCCCCGTCCTCGCCACGGAACTCCGAAGCGGACGCTCCCTCGCGGCTAACAACATGACCACTCAAGACTCGGCTACATCCTCTCCGGTCGCTCCCCCTTCTGCCCGACCTGTCAACCCAGCGCCCGCAACAACATTCGTGACGCTTCCCGCGCTCAAAGACCCCGGCGTGTTCTCGGGCAGCGAGGGTTCCGACGTCGACCAGTGGCTACGCCTCTACGAACGCGTCAGCGCCACTTACAGGTGGGATCCCACTCTTATGCTGGCAAACGTCATCTTTTATCTCGACGGAACACCTCGTGTTTGGTTTGATAACCACGAGCATGACATATCAAGCTGGGACAGCTTCAAGGCAAAGATCCGTGAGCTTTTTGGCAACATCTCTGGTCGTCGTGAAGCTGCGAAAAATGAGTTGTCGACTCGCGCACAATCTTCCACGGAGCCCTACATCGGTTATATTCAGGCTGTCCTTTCACTATGCCGCCAAGCTGACGAAAATATGTCTGAACCTGAAAAAGTTGCCCATATCCTAAAGGGTATCGCCGACGATGCGTTCAACTTGTTGGTATTCAACAATGTGTCGTCTGTTGATGCCATCATTCAAGAATGCCGCCGGTTCCAACAAGCTAAAAGCAGACGCATCTCCCATCAGTTCCAGCGCCTCCCGAACACCACTGCGACGTCCTCATGTCTCGACACATATCATCCACCAGACACCTGTGACAACTTGACGCGAATCGTCAGGCGGGAGCTTGAAGCGGCTGCTCCAGCTAAGGTGGGAACAACGTCCCCTGACCCCTCTCCGCCAATTACGTTGCCTCTCATTCAAGCAGTCGTCCGGCAGGAAATCGCCAGCTTGGGAATTCACTCTATCACACCGCCTACCCGCACCGACTACCAGCCCCGATACACGCCTGCACGTCCCTTCCCGACCGGCTCTCCCTCAACGTTCCGTAATCCGTCCGCATGGCGAACACACGATGACAAGCCGATATGCTTCTCGTGTCACAGAATCGGGCACATTTCTCGCCATTGCAGAAGTCGCTGGGGTCCTCCTGCACAACCGTCCTCTCGTCCCTTATATGCACGTCCTGCCTATCGCCATGAGACCAACCGCGACCATTTTGCCCAGGAACCTGCTTCTGAACGCCGCTACTCCCGCTCTCCATCCCCCCAACGTCGCCAGTCTCGTTCTCCACAGCCCCGCCGACCATCTTCCCCCGCATTCCCACGAGGTTCTCCGACGGAAAACTAAGCGTTGCAGCCCCCGGAGGTGGCGCTGCATCGCTCGGACTGACCGAAAATCCTCTTTTGACGATACCGACAAAACGGAACCTCATCGACGTACAAGTAGACGGCCTACATGTCACTGCTCTTGTCGACACCGGCGCCCAACTTTCCGTGATGACGAGTGACTTTCGCCGCAAGCTCAAGAAGGTTCTCACACCTGCGACCACCCAGTTCGTCCGTGTTGCGGATGGTGGCATAGCATCTATCGTTGGAATGTGCTCCGCTCGTGTGAGCATTGCGGATCGACACACAGTTGTTCTCTTCACCGTCCTTGATAAATGCCCCCACGACGTAATCTTAGGCCTCGACTTCCTATCCGCGCATTCTGCCCTCATAGACTGTTCGACCAGTACGCTCCGTCTACACTTGCCCGCAACAGAACCTCTTACACAACGTCCGAGTCGCCTCTGCATAACGGGACACGCGCGCCTCCCTCCACAGACACTGACCTACATAGAGCTCGTCTCAATACCACCAGTTCCCGACGGTGACTATGTTCTGACCCCTATCACCGATGTTCTCATAAGCCGTGGCATTACATTACCGCACACCATTCTGTCCGTCGCAGGAAATTCTACGTGCCTCCCAGTTGTCAACTTTAGCTTGACACCTCAAGTTTTGCCGCAAGGGATCTCTTTAGCGTTGCTCTGCACCTTAGAAGACAATGCGGTAGATGTTTTCGCGATGGCCGCCCCTTCTGAACCCCACGCTCAACATCAGTCTGCCACTTGCTCCGACAGCGCTATTACTTCGATGATCGCTTCCAACTTAACACCGCAGCAGACTGATGAGCTCTACCGGGTTCTGCTGTCCTACATCGACGTATTTGACATCAGCGGCCGTCCGTTGGGGAAAGCTACCGGTATGAGCCACCGCATAAACACTGGTAATGAGCATCCTATTCATAGGCGCCCATATCGGGTGTCGGCGGCCGAGCGTCACATCATCCAAAATGAGGTCGACAAAATGCTCGCCAAGGACATCATTGAGCCATCTTGCAGTCCTTGGGCTTCTCCTGTAGTGCTAGTCCGCAAGAAAGACGGTGCATGGCGTTTCTGTGTGGATTATCGACACCTAAACAAAATTACCAAAAAAGACGTCTACCCTCTGCCACGAATAGATGATGCGCTTGACTGCCTCTATGGGTCCCACTATTTTTCCTCCATAGACCTTCGTTCCGGCTACTGGCAGATAGAGGTAGATGAAATGGACCGTGAAAAGACGGCATTCATCACCCCCGATGGCCTATATCAGTTCAAGGTCATGCCCTTCGGCCTTTGTAACGCTCCAGCCACCTTCGAACGAATGATGGACTCCCTGCTCAGAGGATTCAAATGGTCCACATGTTTGTGCTACTTGGACGACGTCATCGTCTTTTCACCAACGTTTGAAACTCACATAGAGCGCCTCTCAGCCATCCTGGGAATCTTCCGTCGCGCTGGCCTGCAGCTCAACTCGTCCAAATGTCACTTTGGACGCCATGAAATCACAGTGCTTGGCCATTTAGTAGACGCCAACGGTGTACAACCAGACCCGGCAAAAATCAGCGCCGTCAAAAACTTTCCTGTACCACGATCTGCGAAGTATGTACGCAGCTTTATCGGACTATGCTCCTACTTCCGACGCTTCGTGAAAAATTTTGCGCACATAACGAGGCCGCTTACGCAGCTCCTCAAGAAAGAAGTCCCGTTTTCATGGGGCTCCGAAGAGGCTTCTGCGTTCTCGACTCTCGTCGCTCTTCTCACTACCCCTCCAATTCTGGCACACTTCAACCCTGCTGCCCCTACGGAAATCCGTACAGATGCAAGTGGGCATGGCATTGGTGCAGTGCTGGCTCAGAAACAACATGGCCATGATTGCGTTATTGCATATGCCAGCCGCCTCCTATCCGCCCCTGAACGTAACTATTCGATAACAGAGCGTGAGTGCTTGGCTCTTGTATGGGCGGTGGCGAAATTTCGACCTTATCTATACGGACGCCCATTTTCGGTAGTTACCGACCACCACGCACTCTGCTGGCGGAACTCTCTGAAAGATCCATCAGGCCGCCTTGGTCGCTGGGCTTTGCGCCTGCAAGAGTTTTCCTATTCGGTGGTCTACAAATCTGGCCACCTACACCGTGATGCCGATTGCCTCTCCCGGTACCCTGTCGACGATCCCGAGGACACTGACGAGCCCACGGAGAACTCTATCTTGTCAGTGTCCGACTTCCTTAATATTGGGGAAGAACAGAAGCGAGATCCAGAGCTGCTTGACATCATCAGCCGTATAGAATCCTCCACAAATGATGCTTCCGTCCGCTTCTTTGTCATTCAAAAGGGTGTGCTATACCGTCGCAATTTCCGACCAGACGGGCCCGACCTTCTCATTGTTGTGCCTAAGCATTTGCGCCGCTATGTTCTCACCGAACTTCACGACGCTCCCACGGCTGGACACCTTGGCGTATACCGCACGTACGAGCGCGTCCGGCGCCGTTTTTTCTGGCCAGGCCTTGCTCGTTCGGTACGCCGATACGTCGCCACATGTGACCTATGCCAACGTCGTAAGACACCATCGCTGCTACCCGCTGGCCATCTTCCACCAATTGACATACCCGCGGAACCATTTTACCGTGTTGGGTTAGACCTGCTTGGTCCTTTTCCCACATCAACATTGGGAAACAAATGGATAGCCGTTATCACAGACTACGCTACACGCTACGCTATTACGCGAGCTCTACCGACCAGCTGTGCAACCGACGTCGCTGACTTCTTGTTACGGGACGTTATATTGATTCACGGTGCGCCGAGACAGCTTCTCACAGACCATGGCCGTACATTTTTATCCCAAGTCATCGCCGACATTCTGCGTTCTTGTTCGACGCAACACACACTGACAACCGCTTACCACCCTCAAACAAACGGCCTTACGGAACAATTTAACCGCACTTTAACAAATATGCTCGCTATGTACGTGTCGCCCGACCACCGAGACTGGGACCTTGCCTTACCCTACGCAACTTTCGCGTATAATTCATCCCGTCACGACACAGCGGGCTTTTCGCCGTTCTACTTATTGTACGGAAGAGAGTCGACTTTACCACTGGACACAGTCATCTCAGCTCACACCTCGTCCACCAGCGAGTATGCCCGCGACGCGATTGCGCGAGCCGATTATGCCCGTCAGCTCGCTCGCGCTCGGCTGATGGCGTCGCAAACCAACCAATGCCGTCGGTACGATGCGGAACATAGAGACGTACATTTCGCTCCCGGTACCCTCGTTTTACTCTGGTCCCCTCATCGTCGGCTGGGCCTATCCGAAAAACTTCTGTCTCATTACACGGGACCCTATCGTATATTGCGTCAAGTAACACCTGTCACCTACGAGATCAGCCCCATCTGCCCATCATCATCTACTATGCGGCCCAGTGATATCGTACACGTCTCGCGGATCAAGCCCTACAATAATGCGTCAGATAACGACCTTTAAAGCACCGGGACGGTGCCTCCGCCGCCGGGGGTCATGCTACGTGCCAGTGCATGGAGCTGAAGAAGACGAAGCAGATAGACTGGCACGAGCTGGCGCTGCTCGCCTAACCGTCTGAAAATACATCGGTGACTACCCCTCTGAGTCAGTCTCCTTCACGTAACAATATATATATATATATATATATATATATATATTATCGTATCAATATATATATATATATATATATATTATTACACGCCCAGTCGTAATAAGTTCACGTGCTACGTGACGCCAAATAGGCCCAAAAAGGATGTGCTACACTCGCCGCCAAGGCTACTGGTGGTGCTGATTGACACTCCCACGTTTAACTTCCTTATAAACCCAATAAAGTGGCTGGGGGGATAGCTCTCGTGGTAGCTCAGTGGTAGAGCATGGAACGCGTCATTCGAAGGTCGAAGGTGCGGATTCTGCCCACGGCAAGTTATCTTTTCATCCACTTTTATTCATATTTACATTACAAATCGGTCTAATAGCTTCCCCTACACTTTCCTTGGCATTATTGTCTGTTAGAACTCATTATATTGTGTAAAGCACAGAAAAACAAGCCCTTAAGTATACACTTCTTGCCTTTATATATATGAATATATATATATATATATATATATATATATATATATATATATTATATATATATATATATACTTTAGTATCTTGTGTAAAATGGAAGTGATGGTTAAGAGGAAGAACAGAAAGTGAGAAAGTAAATGTTATCAAATTATTGGAGTGTTTAGTATGGGAAGAAATTCGAATACAAATTTAAGGTGAGGAGGAGGAAAACATTTTAGGCAACGTCACCGGCAAAGCTGCTTTGTAAGTTTTGGCAGGACTAGTTGTTCGCAGGAGCTACATTTTAATGTTGCAATATAATGATCCCATGGCGGTCTGATAAAGATCATAAAGAATTTCGGCCAACTGCCATTTTGGTAACAAATATGACTGATTCAGATGCTTTAAGAAATCTGTCCGAACAATTGATATGTGTACTTTTACTGCCGAGCTACATATCCTGCACTAAAAAAAACATCAAGTAAAAAGGGTGTCTTCTTGTTCCACAACAGTGATCGTCATCCATCTTTCCTTTATTTCCTTCACTGTCGCCACGCACACGGCGCTTTGAGGTCATGAACGACATGGCGTGACAGAAAAGTGGCCAGCGCCGAGTTCTTCAGAAAGGATGCTGTAGAACACAAAAACACCTTTTTACTCGCTCTTTGTCTACAAAGTAATATTGAGAAGATTGGATTAAACATGTCTAAAGGAAAGTTTTTCAGATAGAGTCCACCTATAGATATATGTATATCTGCGGCAATGTCGCGTCTCTGAGCCTTTTAAAACGCACTCCTGCTTTATTTCAATGGGCAGCATAGCTGTTAGTCAAATTTTGTCTTTTGAACGAAGAAACCCTCGTAGGGGTTGAGAGATATTTTCATGCAGCCAGGAACACTGCCCCATACAAAATACATAAACTAGTCATTTCTTTTTTTATTAGGTGATTAACAGAGATGTCCTTACGTTACGTTAATGCGTTTTGTGAATACATGTTAAAGCTGCAATATTAAGAGCAGGGCAAGCATTCTGTTCATTGTTAAAAAGCTCGTGTCCCGCTTTTAAATTTAAGAGTGTGTGCGTACATATTCTTTTTTTCCAGAAATGTAATTAGTGTGTTCCTGGCAGTTGTCATAAATATTAGTGTAACATAAAATCAGCTATATGCAAGACAAACACATGACCACAACACTTGCAGGTCCAAAGTCCGGTAGAATTACTGGAGCAACGCCGTGCACCATTGAGACCCACCCAGCAGAAGCCCTCCTACCAAAAGCTAGAAGTGCCAGTTCTTTCACCGGTGGGTCATGACACGGCGGGGAGCTTTGATAGTTTTCAGGTGCGCTGTAAATTTGATGTTAACGTGGTGTGTTGTCTTGTCATGCGGTATATCTGAATTGGCCTGAAAACCTACATATCAACGCGTGAAGGAACGCTTTACGAGCGGCGTCCCGGTCCTTTCCATCAATTCATTCATAATCCGTAGAGACCGCGCGAGATCCTGAAGGAATATTATATTGAAAAAAAACACGTCTCTCGTTTGCCCTGTCGACTTAAATGATGCACAACGTATATCAGGGCTCATCGACGGCCTTCCTGCTCATATGGGAATGGCGCTTTTTCGGCTTACCTCGTCTACAACAAAGGCATGACTCCCAACTGCACTTTGTGTAGAGTCCATTGTGCAGATAGTGAAGTTGCAGCGCCTTCCACCAGCTCAGATTACAGAGATTTACGTCGCAAGCAACAGCGCTCGTCACCGTCTACCTTATTTATGCTCCGGTACGAACACCAGCGTCAGAATGGGGCCACTGCGCAATGGATGGTTTAACCCAACACAGATGCACTGGCATAATAAATGCCCATGACACTCAAGCATTTCCACTTTCTCCACCGACCAGGGAAACAAGGAGGGCGACGCAAAGTTCGTGTAATTCACTTTCTCAATCACGAGTTCCTTGTCAGCGCTACTGTTGAAGCCAGAGCTACGATTGCCTGTATCAGCGAAGCAGTGCTGGCGGCGCTTCACCAGCCAATAATGAGGAAGTCGAGCACCTTAGTGCAACAAGCCACATTTATATACCAAAATTTTGGAGCGTGTTAATCTGAACATACAAATAAGAAAGCTGACTAAACAAACGCAGGCTCGTCTGAAGGCATGAAGAGCAAGTTACTTCTTCGCTTGGATAGTGCCTGTCCTCTTAAGTCCTCTGTGGACCTTAACCCCCTGAATGCGCACCAAGGGCAATACACCCTCGTGCACTAAACCATGTCACGGCTAACATGGATGCGTCTTTTCGAAGAGTTGAAGTTTGCGATGAGTTTGTACATAAGTACGAAGACATTTTTTTTAAGTCATCGGGCGCATCCTTAGCTAAATGCGTCACATTCATCTAACGAACAATGTTTCCTTCTGTACAGCTCCCTGTCAATGCTCAGAAACCGACAGCGTTGAAATGAGCAGACCGATCAATGACCTTCTCAAGCGAGTTGTGATACGACCTTCTACGTCACTATACGCTGCGCTGGCACGCACTTCTCACACAGAAAAAAAAGAGAGCGACATACGCGCTTCTGCATAAATCACCACCAGCTAAACAAGCTGACGATGCCTGACTATCAACCCAATGTCGCTTCGACGATGTTCTCAATTCTCTCGAAAACGTTTCCAGACTATCTGAATTATCTAGACGCTGTTTAAAAGCTTCTAAATGCGAACGTATGCGTCTAGTTGAAATTGAAGAAATGTCAATTCCCTCGAACCTCCATTGAGTACCTGGGACACAAGTTTCGGCATGGCACTGGCACTTCGTAACAAAGCAACGTGGATGAAATTCTACGGTTTCCGACATCACCACGACGTAGAGATTTACAGTGCTCTCTCAGCACTGTGAACGTTTACCGTCGGTACATAAACCACTTCGGTCAAATTGCTCACCCACTGATACGCCAGCCCAGAAACACGCCACCTGAAACGTGGTATTAGTATGTGAGCTAGCTTTCGCTCATCTAAATAAATGCGTGGCAGAGGAGCCCTTCTTTAACATCTACGATGCCTCCAGGCCTACTGTGCTATACTGGGATGCATCCAACAACAGTATTGGCGCCGTCATGAAACAGGCTGATGATGAAGGTAGAGAACATTCAATTGCATACCATTTACGCAAGGTACTAAAACGTGAAATTAAGCACACCATCACAGGACTAGAATGCTTAGCAATAATTGATGCAATGCATAAATGACACTGTTATTTGCACTGGAAGTCTTTCACTGTAATCACGGACCACGCAGCGTTGCAGTCGCTTAAGAGCATCAAGAATCCCCGAGCCCAACTTTTCGGATGGTCCTTGAATCTCTCTATGTACGGATGTGAATATCAAGCGCTATTGACAACAATGACGCTATCACACTCTCTCGAAAACCCATAGTTCCACTCCCATCTCCTGAAGAATTTCGGGAGCATCACGACGACAAACCACGCGGCAAGCATAATATTGCGAAAAGACTGACTATTGTAACACGCACATGAATACGAAAACTGTATGTTCTGTTTCCCCTGCGGTCTTCTCTTCTACAAAAAGCTCATGAAGCTTTCGGTCATATCGGCGTAAAGAAGCCGTTGCGGCTTCTTTCTCCGCTATACTATTGGCCTGACATTATCACCGACATGAGCGAGTACATTCGGCACTACAACACTTGCCAGCGCTGCAAGAAGCCGAACACCAAATGATTTGGATCCTTGGAGTCTTTACCAACAGCTGAGCAACGATTTAATCTTCTGGCCATGGACACTATCGGAGATTTTGGCAACTACACCTCATCCAAACGATTCATACACTTAGCCATTGATCATGCCACGCGTTAAGTGTGGGGTTTCGCACACAAGAAAGAGACTTGCGACGCCTACATCTCTTGCCGGAAGAGTGTCTTCGCTGTTGGAGAGCTGCGGAAGTTTCTTTCCGACCACGGCACAGGATTCACTGCCGGTAAATTCAAGCAGTTCCTCAAGCGCAGCAACATTCATCAGCTTGTCATAAGCACACAACACCCGCAGTATAATGGCCTAAACGAGTGCACTAATCAGTTCGTTGTTACTCGTCACCGATGCGAGACTGAATTGAATTCAACTGAATTACGTTTATGGCGCAACAAGCTTGCAAGAAGACCTCGTGAAAAAGCTACACTGACCAGCTTAGAGAGAACCTGGCCACTTCACACACTCAGCAGTTGCAGCAGTTCAGGGCATGACCTATACCTAATGCACGGACAGAACAGCAGAAACAGGAAGCAAACATGGTAAGAAGTATTGAGAGATGAACGACGAACTCCGAAAGTGTGGTGGTGCATCCTCTCTTACGTTGTCGCCGAGTACAACTTCATTTCTTTGCTTAACTTTAAGACCTTAAAGACACCTGTTAGTGGGTGTAACATAATAATGGTTGAGTAAACAAATGTGGGCTTCATGATGAACGATGTGTAGTTATGTATTGGGCAAAAGATGATGGGCACGTGATGGTTGCGATGTCACGGCGCAGGCAATTTATGTCCACTCCTGTGCGAAGAAAAAATGATGTCGTAACAACAAAACACCTATCAAAGTCACAGGTTACCCACCCTTTTTTCTTATGTGTGGCACATCATCGTATCCCTATCTACGTTAAGGCTTTGCCGAAAGTCTTCAGGGAGCTCGTGCAAAGGCAATACTCAATTCAATGGTAACTAACGAGGAAACAAGGTTATATACGACAAGCAGTTCCTTTCATCAGAGCTTCAGGTGGGAGACTTTGTTCTATACCAAATACTCTGGCACCCGAACTGCGGCAAACTCCGTGCTGTCATGGATGTGTCATACCAAGATAATCATACGTATGATCCCTACTGTTAACTACGAGATCGACAACAGCATGGCTTTTCTCGCTCGCCAGACTGAAAATGCTCATGTGGGGAGACTAAGATGCTATCATCCACCCCTGCATCTAAGCATCTGGCGGAAAGATGGGGAAGCGGGCGAAGAACCACACGACAATGGTGTAATGCAGTTGTGGTGAAGGAGGAATACCAAGTCTACAAAACATATTTCACGGTACAGCCATCACGTCTCCTGCGTTACATAAATATATAGCATGAAACACGGTATCTGTGGTTTTACATGCCGAAACTACGCTACGAAAATTTCGGCCACCTGGTTTTTTTTTGGAGTGAACTTACATCGCACCGTGCACGAGCCTCTACTAATAAGACTCCACCGAAATGCGACCACCATGGCCGGGGTCAAAGTCGCAACCTTCGTGTGAGCAGCTGGGCTGCAGACGTGAGCACTGTTTGGCTCGATTATCACCGTAAACAGCACACGAGACCACACTCAACGCAAGAACGGGTGTTTCAGAGCTTCGCTTTCAAAGCAAATGATCAGATCCCTGCAACGAAGCAGGTATCTATTTTAATTAGCGGAAAAGCTAAAGTATTGATGAGTGTACCGAATGTATTGTCCAGATAGTTTGTTTTGTTCGACTCGGCTACGCCGAAATCCAAAACACGTCTATCTGCGAAGCCCTTCTCGGTATGGTAAGGGTGACAATATCAAAGAAACCGAAGTTTTAGTAGGCGCCTTTTGCGCAGTCCGTCTATATAAAACATATGATATGCGTGCCTCAGCAATCTGCATTACGCACATTAGCCTTCAAAGAACAAGACAAATTATGCCGGTAAGCTGGTGTTTGTACGCAGGAAACCGCGCCGAACACTATTCAGCGTGAAGGACTGGCTGTTTGGCGGTACGTCTGGTCCCTTACCTCGATCGCCTGTATCACGCTGCTTGTGCCACTCACCATTTGGCTGCTACCGTATTTCGTGGAACGCACAAGTTCGCACTGCACAGCAGGCTCGTATTATAGCAATTCATCATTTCCAACAGCGGTAAGCGTTAGCTCAGTTTGAGTTTGAGACAAAACGTTCATAATCCCTCCTTCGTAGGGATCCGCATAACACGGTTGTGAAACTTGTCTTCCCAGAAGTAGCGGTTACTTTATCATGCACTGATCTGAGATTTTGTCCTATATGTTGCTGTTTAACAGATAAAGCATAGTTACAAATATACGAACCAAAATTGACGCCTAGTGCCACATATGACACGCAATAATCGCTTTAGGAATTCATTCTTTTGTCGCATCACAGTCGAGTGGAACAAACTAACACAATAGTTTTAGTAACAATAATTAGCAATGTTTTCATCGGAACTAGAAAGCGATCTTACCAGTTGAATTGTACTACATACTGCTTTACAAGCTGATAAAAATGTTATTTTCTATTTGTATTGTATCTGCTTGCCCGTAGAAGTTTCTATCTGTCCTATAGACATTGTATAACCTGTATAATGGCCCGCGCATTACGCCATCATCACAGATTCGTAACATACTGATTCATCAACATGGCGGCCTTGATAACATAAGGGCAGCACAATCACATCGCTTTTGACCTGTTTCAATAGGACAACGATGCGGCCAAAATGAATTGGCCTCTGTGCGTCAATAACGAGAGAACTTAGAAGTGATCAACCAAAAACATTAACATGGTACGACACAAACCTTGCATGTGCGATGCGGTGCACTAATGTGGTTGTTTCAATGGTGCCTGTGCAAGACATTTATGTATTATATGACCACGTACTTCCCGCTTTTTTATGACTTATTTCAGCTATACCATGGTACTAAGATCACCGATTGGTGATTGCAGTACCAGTAAATAATAAAAAACTGCTAACGCTTATGATTTATGTGTTGACACAAGCGGTAGGTGAAGCTGTTAACATGCACCTCGACATAGCATATCGTAAATCTCGTGCAAGGAAGGGATAATGGTAAACACTGGTGATCAAAATAAGCTTTTTTAAAGCGCAGTCAATTGAGGAGAAAAACGTAAAGTAGTGTTCTTCGAGTAGTAAGTGACCTGAACAAATGCTTATGCATGCCTTTAAAGCGCACCGCATTAGTGCCTCAAAATTCGGCCTTCAGGCTTATAACCAACAGAAAGCTTCTTTTCGGCCTATTTGGTAAGTAATTCTTCCGTGCATTCATGCAAGACACCCCACGAATGAAATACATGACACACACAAGTGGTCCAACAGACAGCGCTGTAAAACAAAATACTGTAGGAAAAACGTGCTGCAACACACAGCGCTATCGCACAGTGCTAGTGTGTTGAAAAATATGTAAACAGGGGTTGTGTCGAGCTGATGGTTTGACAAGCGGACTTGTTTCACTCAGGACCTGAACAGAATTTTACAGAATCATTCATGGCTGCATGTGTTGTTTCTGTTCCTCGTCGCTAGACTCCCATTAACCGAGCAAAAATGTGGTAGCATGTTCTTTTCTTATTTTCTTCCATCGTTCATAGCTGCTTGGTCAAGCACGCAGTTATGACTGATTAAACGTCATTATCTGCATAAACGAGATCACCGCCTGAAAAGAAACTGGAAATCACGTCTGTATCTTGAATTACTCGAGATGAAATCTACAAGACAGACATTGAGTCGCACTGATGGAAACCTCTCCTCGGCCTGTGCGCAGCGCTTGTGTTACGTGACGCCACCTATTTAGACCTTATTAAAATCGCAGCCATCTGTCGGTCGTCGTGTGCATACGTATGCGTGCATTCACAGCACCAAGAGAGTGCTGGCAACTCTTTTCACGGGAGTAGAGGCGTGTCCCATATTTCACTATCTTTTCAGAAGAGCGGGGAACTCTCTTTTACACAGAGCAAGCACACTCTCTTGGCAGAGTGCTGGTACTGTGGCTGAACGAGAATGAACAAGCTCCCTCGCCAGAGTACAGTCACGCTTCTGAAAGGAGTTAATACACCCTCGGCGGAAGTTGCGCTACTCTCTCACAGAGTATTACAATATGGTAGGGCTAGAGTGCATCAACTGCCTCCAAGAGTAGAATCATTCCTGCTGCGCTAGGACTAACGTCTCAAAAAATCATGAAGATCATCTTGTAAAAGCAGTGAACTGCACAGATTGCGTCAAGCTTACGTCCTATATGCAGAACGGACATCGGCATGCACTATATAATAGTACGCAACACAGCAACCAACAACACTGAACATTTACCTCTCGCGGTATTTTTTCTTTATTGCCTTGCATATCAAGACTGTTCACAATTTACATCTATACATATTTGTCAAAATACAAGTGCGTCACAAATACCCCACAGAATTCATTAAAGTACCGTCAGCTTAGCTTACTATTGATCCGTACTTGGGCATTCTGCGCCCCATGCGCCCCATCCAGTCTGGTACATCTTCTTGGCCCTTCAGCATTTGAAGAAAATGGCACACGGATTCGCAAAAATATTGGCGCACAAATAGCACCTCTGCATCCGCGTTTTCATAGGGACATCGGGTTTTCCATATATTGTGCAAGCCCAGAAGCATGATTAGACCATAAGATACACCTGCCTCGTTTTTAACCGAAAGAAAACGGATGCCGTGTGGACTTAACGGTAATTCTTTTTTCAAGGTTATTTGCAATATGTCCCAGAAAAACACCCCGCTCTAGCAACCTATAAACATGTGTTCAATTGTTTCCACTTTATTACAGAAGTGGCAATTTTTGCTCCTTGGCACAAATATTTCCTTACCCTGCAACCACGTTTTATCTGGTAAGGTCCACTATGTAATATAAAGAAAACGTTTTGACCCCTGGCGCTACAAGCATTCTTTTAAGACGTTTCAGAACATCCTGTCATGGGCCTGCACAATATAGCTGACGCTACAATGGTACAGGCAGTAAAACATCCACAAGGTCTTTATACAGTTTTTTACATGGTACTTCAGCCAGATACTCTTACGAAAATCTTACTGACAAAAAGTGGAAAGACGAAACAACTTCCTATAAGTATTCTTGAATTGGTCCTTGCGTATTTGATGACGATACGAGAAATCCCGGCAGCACTCCAGATAACCTTAGTTGAATAACAGTTTTCAAAAATGGGTCATCTACATCACATAGAAAAAGAAAACGATTGACAAGTTGTTTTATGTACAAATGAACTAATCTGAGCCCTCCATCTCTAACTTTCCTGAAAAGGTTTGTGCGGCTTGATCTTTCCCATACAGAGCTTCTAATACAAACTGCAAATACTCTGTGTATTTTCTGTACACGTTTTCTACTGCAGTGCAAAACCTGCATTACGTACCACAGATTGCTCACCAGAAACACGTTGCACGTTTTTGCCCGTGCGAATATCGAAATACCGCAGCCTTTCCATTTTTCCACATCATTGCGCAATGCCTGTGTTTCTTTTTTCCGATGTCATTCACTGTCGTGATAAAACTCCAGTGGTACTCCTAAATAGTTCACTGTGTTCCCTGCCATTTATTGTTTAGAAATATTTTTGGCGTGACGTAGAAGCCAAGGTACTTATCCCAGTTCACGGCACTACCACTCACCTGGCAAAAAGTTTCCTCGGCATTTACGGCATGCAATATACTCTCATAATTTGTACAGGAAACTTCAATGTCGTCTGCGTATGCAAGGAGGCTAACCTCAGTTTTAAGCAATTTAAAGCGCCCTTATTGCAGTGTCATTAGTTACACCTAAACCGAAAGATTCAATAATAATGGCAAAAAGCAGGGTCGATAGGGGGCAACCCTGTTTTACTCACCGCAGCACAAGTATACGCTCACCCGCAGTTTTACTTATTACCAATCTGGTCGTGCATTCGGTGTAAGCTATGCGCACACCATCGCTAATCAAACTCCCTACGTTAATGTGCTCCAGTAATGAAAGGAGGAAGTCGTGCGGCATGCGATTACATGCCTTTTTGAGGTCAATTTGAAGCATGGCAACGTTAAGATGCATTGCGTCACAACTTTCTAGGAATATATCGTGCTATGTTTATGTTGGTTATTATTTTTTTTCCTTTTATGCAACAAGTTTGGTGGGACCCAACAAGATTTGTCATAACTGTCTGAAGTCGTCTGGCCAATATTGTCATCGATATTTTATAGTCAACATTAGTTAGGCTAATTGGTTTATATGAAGTGGCACTTCTTAACTTCGCGGGATCTTTTGTGTTAGGTATTAAGACCGTGTGGGCTGACAAGAACGATTGTGAAAGTTGTTTACATTTAAAAGCCTCGTTAAATGCCTCCTTCAAGATAGGCAAGATCACGTGTTTGAACTCCTTGTATACTGCAGCACAAAGGCCATCAGGTCCTGGAAACTTACCGTTGTTTAACCTATCAACTGCCTTTTCAACTTCTCGCTCTGTTACAGGCAATTCTGCCAAAGCGGTGTGCCTATTCTTATACGCCGATGATATTTGCCTCCGGAGTGCTGCAGTCACTCGCCCTCAGGTGTGTGCACGAATACAGCGGGCAGCACACCTCACAACAGCCTACCTTCAGAAACAAGGCCTACTTATATCAGCTGTGAAGTGCACGTTGATGGCGTTTGCACGCAAACCAATGACGTCATACCCTGTTTACATCAACGGGCAGAGTGTCAAATTTGCGTGAACGCATCGTTTCGTGGACATAATAATTGACAAAAGTGTTTTGTGGAGCTCGCATTGTGCGTACCTGAAGAAGAGACTGCTATCTATTGTGCATATAATGAAATTTATGTGCGAGAAAGCATGAGGAACTTCTGTGGCCTCCATGCTACAGCTGTACAGGGCCTTATTTCTGGGTCTCTTCCGCTACAGCTTGCCGGTTTGCAGGGAGTTTGCAGGGTGAGGCACTGCATATCTGCCTAGGAATTCCCCGATGCGCTTCTACTTATGCCACAATCGTGCTTGCCAAAGACCATCTGGTCAGGACATATAGACTGGTGGATTGCCTCAGAGCGCACATCAAGAACGTCGACATCAAGAATGAACATCGTGGTGTGGCCTCACGCGTAGTCGATGATTGCGTCACATTGCCACCTCGCAGTAGTATCTTCGTGCTTGTTGAGTGTCCACGGGAGCAGTCGATTACGGGCATCGCCGAAAGTAACCTGACAATACTGCTTGATCAGTTAGTGGCCATTGCTAGAAGTCTCGTTCAACTGGGAAATGGCCAGACTACGGTTTTAGTTACGAACTTTGGTGGCGAACACAGGCATTTTGCGAAACGCACAACCATAGCTTACTTGGAGGCATTGGGTGATTTGGACGCCTTCCCTTTGATTACGACGATCTCGACTGAGAACAGCTGCGATACTGACGTGACTAGTCGCCTCAACGTCAATCGCTAGTTGGAAGAACCTAAGAGGGCAAGGCTCTTCAGTCTCCTCTCATCCTTTAGTGACTGTTTTGCCACTACTTTGAAAGTCCGGCAGACTCCTCTAATGAAGCACAGAATTATCACTGAGCCCAACGTGCAACCCGTGCGCCAACATGCTTACCGTGTGTCGCAGAAGGAGCAGGATGCTATCTGTCATCAAGTGAAACAAATGCTCGACGACGACGTAGTTCAGCCGTCGACTGGTCCGTGGGCGTCGCCGGTTGTTCTGGTTAAGGGGAAAGATGGTTCATTGCGATTCTGCGTCGACTACCGCAAACTGAACAAGATAATGGAAAAGGACGTATATATTCTTCCTCGTATTGATGACTCCTTGGATCGCCTGCGACACGCCCGTTACTTCTCTTCCATGGATCTCCGTAGCGGATATTGGCAGGTTGAAGTAGATGAACGGGACTGAGAAAAGACAGCGTTTATTGCACCGGACGGTCTCTGTGAGTTTAATGTTCTCTCTTTTGGCCTGTGCTCCGCTTCAGCCACATTCCAACGATTGATGGACACAATTTTATGTGGCTAGATGTGGTACTCTTGTTTAGTGTATTTAGACGACGTAGTCGTTTTTTCTACGACGTTTGGGCAGCACATTGAGCGGCTTGAGGCGGTTCTTCTGGCTATTCGCACTGCCGGTCTCTCTCTAAAACCGGAAAGGTGTTATTTTGGGTATGAGGAACTGAAGTTTCTTGGCCACATTGTCAGCAGCAGTGGTGTTCGCCCCAATCTTGACACGGCTACGGCAGTTGCTTTGTTCCCGATACCGAAAACAAAGCATGATGTACGCCCCTTTCTGGGACTTTGTGCTTATTACCGCCGCATCATGCCGAACTTTTCGAAAATCCCCGACCCTCTACAACAACTCGTCAAGGATGACGTCGCCTTCGTCTGGGGCCTTAAACAATCCGGCACTTTCTGCAACCTTCAACAACGCCTACAAACGCCACGATCCTAGGTCACTTCGACACCGCAGCAGACAGAGAAGTCCGCACTGACGCGAGCAACCTTGGCCTCGGAGCTATTCTCGTGCAATATCAAGATGGCGCGGAACGCGTCATCCCCTACGCTAGCCGCACGTTGGCATCTGCGGAGAAGAACTACTCGACGACTGAAAAAGAATGTCTGCTGGCGGTTGTATGGGTCATAACGAAATTTAGGCCCTACTTTTACGGACGCCTCTTCCGAATCATCAGTGACCACCACTCTCTCTGCTGGCTAGCGAATCTGAAAGATCCTTCGGGCTGTCTCGCAAGATGGAGACTTCAGTTACAAGAATTCGACATAACGATGGTTTACAAGTCTGGTCAGAAACACACCTACGATGACTACCTTTCCCACGCACCCGTCGAGGCCGCTGAAGAAGACAATGATGAAGACTTCAGCTGCCTTGCTATTCTCGCATCATTAAACATGGCTGAGCAGCGACGCGAAGACTTAAGGTTACAACCACTGATCGAATACCTTGAGGGACATCGCCCACAACCCCCACGTCAGTTCGTGCATGATTTGTCATCTTTCTGTCTACGCCAAGGTATCCTGTACAAGCGCAACTTTCATCCAACGAAAACTGTTTACCTCCTCGTCGTTCCTGCTGCTCTCCGGGATGATATTTTGCGTGCTTGTCACGACGAGCCATCGTCAGGGCATCTTGGCTTCGCGTGTACTCTGGGGCGAATCAAAGAGAAATACTACTGGCGGAAACTTACAAAAACCGTCCGGCAGTACGTCAAGACATGCACAGCCTGTCAGCGCCGCAAAACTCCAACGACGAAACCAGCCGGTCCGCTTCAGCCTTTGCGACCGCCTCACGCACCTTTTGAAAAGGTCGGGACGGACCATTTCCGAAGTCTACAGCTGGTAACCGCTGGATTGTGGTTGCCACTGACTACTTGACCAGATACTGCGAAACACAAGCCGCCCAGCGAGCAACTGCTTCCGAGGTGGCTGACTTTTTTATCAAAAACATCGTTCTCCGCCACGGTGCTCGCGCTGTCGTCATCACAGATCGTGGTACTGCTTTTACGGCACAGTTGCTTCGACAGATCCTGTTGCTGAGCGGCACGACGCACCGAACAGCAACCGCGTACCACCCGCAGACTAACGGGTTCACCGAGCGCCTTAACAAAACAATTGCAGATATGCTTTCGATGTATGTCGCCAAGGATCGGAAGAATTGGGATGAAATCCTCCCGTATATAACATTCACCTACAATACGGCTTTGCAAGAAACCACCGGCTTTGCTCGTTTTTGTCTGGTTTACGGCCGCAACGTCGCCACAATGCTTGACACCATGCTGCAGCCAACTCTGCCGGACACGATTACCTCGGACACAGATGTATTTGTTCAGCGTGCCGAAGACGCCCGGCAGCTGGCGTGCTTTCGCATTTTATCGCGGCAAAATTAAGATGCTCGCCGATACAACATCCACCACAGAGCAGTAATATAGGAACCCGGTGACCTAGTCTGGATTTGGACTCCTATACGTTAACGGGGACGCTCAGAAAAATTGATATGTCGGTGCTTCGGACCCTCCCGAGTTCTTCATCGCCTCGGCAAAGTGAGCTATGAAGTTGTCCCAGCAGACACGTCACACCATTCTCGCAGACCACGCTTCTCGGATGTGGTTCACGTCTCCAGGATGAAGCCGTACTATTCGCAATGACTGCAAGTCAAGAACTTTGTGATGTGGCAATAGCCTTCGAGACAATTGTGCATTACTTTCTTGCTTCTTTATTTTTCATCTCGTCCTTTTTCTTTTCAAAGAACACAGACATTTCTGGTACCTTTCGTTGTTTTTCGGAGCCGTGACATTCATGCGATGTTTCTTCTTCTTTTTTTTTCTTTGGGGAGAGGGTAATGCCACGCGGTGTTGTTGGCAGAAGACGAGAGCGAAGAATTAAATGGCAGCTGTGGCTGAGTAAACAGCCCTCCTTTTCGAGTTCCTGCCTATCGTTTCCTCTCGCGACAATATATATATATATATATATATATATATATATATATATATATATATATATATATATATATATATCTTATAAAGGAGATTTATTGAGTGAAAAGGTGTTGCTAGTCTGGCGATGCACCAGCCGCAGTCCGCAGTTCACGAGCTCGAGCCTCTGCTGCACGCTCGATGCTGCTGCCTCTACGCCGGAGTACTTCCTCTTCTTTACAATGGCCTTGCGGAGAAAAAGGAGTCATCTTGGCGACTTAGCCTGTGCAGGTGGCGTAGAACCATGGTACTGCTCGAATCTCTGGACGTGTACAACTTCGTGGTTGCGACGTCGCAAGTCTGGCGGTGGCGTAAGAGGGTCAATGAGGTAATTTACTGCGGAAGTGTGTTCGAGAATACGATATGGCCCATCGTACTTTGGCAGTAGTTTGGAAGAGAGCCCAGGTGTGTGATGCAGGATTGACAGTGACATGAGAGCACCCGGCAGAAAAACGGGAGTTGAGGTCTGTGCATTATGAATTGCTTTTTGCCGGTTTTGGTCATCGGAGGTAAAGCGAAGAACAATGTCGCTAACTGGCGACATTCTTCTGCGTGTCTTGCTGCGTTCTAGATCGGCAGGCACTCGGACGCGTCCGATCGAGAGGGCAGATTGGTGTCAATGGTGTGGGAGGGGTGACGGCCATAGAGGAGATAAAAAGTGGAGAAACCTGTTGTTGCTTGCTTTGCCGTATTGTAGGTGTATGTATAAAAGGGAGAACTAAGTCCCAGTTAGAGTGATCCAGGCATCACGTACATAGGGAGCATATCACCAAGAGTATGATTAAAGTGCTCGGTAGCCCCATTGGTTTGAGGGTGGTAAGCGGTACGTGTGCGATGTACAATAGCACACTCAGCGAGCAGTTGTTCAATGACCTCGAACAAGAAGGCCCGGCCACGGTCGCTGAGGAGTTCTTGAGGGCCTCCATGACGCAACACAAAACGACGCAATAGGAAAGTGGAAACCTCCTGTGCTGTAGCCGTTTGAGGAGCAGCGGTCTCAGCATAGCGCGTTAGATGGTCGATAGCAACTATTGTCCACTTGTTGCCAGTTGGAGTCAATGAAAGGGGTCCATAAAGATCTATTTCGACCCGTTTGAAGGGTCGGGAAGGGCATGGCAGGGGCTGCAGTTCACCGGTGGAGGCGTGTGGTGGAGATTTTCGGCGCTGACATTCGGCACAAGAGCGGACGAAGTTGCGGACGAAGGTATACATACCACGCCAGTAGTAACGGTGTCGAAGCCTTTCGTAGGTCTTGAAGACTCCTGCGTGGCCACATTGTGGGTCAGTGTGGAAAGAGGAACAGATCCGTGACCTCAGGGTTCGTGGAACGACGAGTACCCACTTGCGTTCCTCTCGTGCGTAGTTGCGTCGATAGAGAAGTGTGTCACATATTGAGAAGTGTGGAACTTGGTGCCGGAGCGTTCATGTCCTTGGGAGTTCAGAAGTGTCAAAGAGATGATTGAGAAGAGACGCAGTCCACGGGTCATTGCGTTGTTCGTTAGCAATGGTGTCAAAGTCAAGAGATGACAATGTGGGATCACAAGCGGAGTCATCTGTGGCATTCTGAGAAAGGGGGAACAGAAAAGGGTGTCGGTGTTAGCAAGCTTCCGTCTTGACCGATAAACCACGCGTATGTCGTAATCTTGGATTTTCAACGCCCAGCGAGCGAGGCAGCCAGATGGGCCTTTTAATGTCGAGAGCCAGCACAGCGCATGGTGGTCGGTCTTAACGTCAAAAGAACGGCCATATAGACATAGGTGAAACTTTCCAAGGGCCCACACTATGGCCAAACACTCCCTTTCTGTGACGCTGTAGTTGCTTTCTGCCTTGGCGAGTGTGTGACTAGCGTATGCCACGACGTAATCCGTATGCTCCGGTTTACGCTGTACAGAAAGCAGGCCTACACCACTGGTGTTAGAGTGAATTTCAATTGGAGCTTCAGGATCGAAATGACGTAGAATGGGTGGCGTCGTGAGAAGCCGTCGCAAGGTGGTGAAAGCCTCGTCGCAGGCAGGGGACCACGATGAGAGGTCTTTACAGTTGTCAAAGAGTTGCGTGAGAGGTGATGCACCAGCCGCAGTTCACAAGCTCGAGCCTCTGGTGCACGCTCGATGCTGCTGCCTCTGCGCTGGAGTACTTCCCCTTCTTTACAATATATACATATATATATATGTATGTGTAGGTGTGTGTGTACACATACAGGGGTCCCAGATAACTAGAGCCAGGATTTTGACGATGAAAGGCACTTCAGAGCTGAATTGAATTAAAAGTATACTATTCTCACAAGCCTGTAGATACTCAGATGATTTTTGTTTCCCCCTAAGGTGATAACTTATTTATATTTAATTTTGAACTTTTTAATGGATTGGCTGAAAACCCAAAATACTCCCATGGAACTGTAGAGCACTTTTAGAAACCACAGACTCAATTGTTTTCTGTACAATATATATTTTTCACACATATCCAGAGGTGGCTCTTACATCTCCCTGTATTGCCTCATTGGCAACTCGACAATCGGAACCGAGCGCTCCATGGCTGACCTCTCTCTGCTGACACTCCAACCAATCCCTTGTCGTTGGCTATATGCACACTACCGCATTTCCAAACGTCCGGCCCGGCATACGAAACATTTCCCATAGGTTCCGGATCATTTGAAAGTGGTTGCAACCAGGCATCGGCGACGGAGGATTCATTGAGCCTGCGGCACAGTCTGTCAAATCATAGCCTCGCGTAGAGTGTATTTTGCTGCATCCACAGTGAACACTGATATCCTATCAACAAAGAAATAAGGTCCATACGTCTATGCCTATCAATAAAATTTAATTGACATCATAATAATGCGTCATCATAACAGTCTAGAGTGTCCACATATTATTAACTTCGTATATGCACTTCTCCCTTAGACGAAAACTAGACATCGCAACTGATGTCGCATATACATGCTCTCAACATCAAGTGCATCGCGAAACGTTGTCTTTCAAAACCGGTTTAGTTGACGTTTAGAATGATAAATATATACTGGCATGTAAAATCTAAAAAGTACTCGGACATAAATGGACATTTAACGTTCGAGCGTGCGTAATGCATACACTTACATGCACAAGGAAATGAAGAGTGTGAATGAACATAAAATTAACATGCATGGCACGTTAGTGCTGCCGCACATGATAGGGAGAAATCATGCAGGCCGAAGGTACTTTCAAGTGTAAAGCCCTTTAGGGGCCTGGGCTTTCGTCGCTTGGCGTAACGCAAGCAAAACCACATGAAAAATTTAAAAAGTTAAGCAAGTGAGAAATATAAATTCTAAAGGAAGAAATAAAAATAAATAGAAAGGGCAATAGAAATAGATTAAGAAATAAAAAATAAAGACATAAAAACTTAAAAAGAAAAAACAAGAAAGGAGGGAAGAAAGCATCAAGAGAAACAAAGCAGACTTTCCAGCTTCGCACTTTCTTCAGGCTTGCTGCATGTATACATAATTTTGTGTTTGAGACCTGCGCTCCCACTGCAGTCTGCCTCTTGGCTAGTGTGCCATACTTATAGAAAGTATCAACAACGTGAGGCTGGCCTTAGATATGTCGTCTGACAGCAATCCAGCCAGCCTCGCCCCGCCGCAGAGGTCTAGTGGTTAAGGTACATACTAGGCTGCTGACTCGCAGGTCGTGGATTCGAATCCCGGCGTCGGCAGGTGCATTTTCGATGGAGGCAAAAATGCTGTATGCTGGTGTGCTCAGATATGGCTTAAAAAGCCCCAGGTGGCTGAAATTTCTGGAGCCCTCTACTGCGGCATCTCTCATAACCATGTGGTGTTGTTGATTGTTTTTTCACGTTCTGAGCTGGGACAAGGAAACGAGGAAGAAGAAGAGCGCGAGCGAGGGACGCGGGGACGCTCAAGTGACAGCAGAGCGCTTCCGAGCGCAGTAAAATAAACAAGTATTTTTGCCTTATAGAGACAAAAACAAGAAAAGTGTCGCAAAAAACGGAGTCAGGGAAAAAAAAGAAAGAACCTACTTGCAGCACCCCAATGCAGAGCGCACTAGATAGTGACAAAACAAAACATGGTGAGGACAATTGTAAGGAAGTCTAGAAGGGATTGATTTGAGAGAAAAGAGGCCAGCTAGCCCGACTATTGGAACGTCAGTACAGATCTGAGACAACCATTCTCGGAGATTCGGCCATACATGGCCAATAAGTCGAAGCAGCAATTCCGCACAGAGACAGAGAAAGATGATATCAGTAGAGATTTAGGGGGAGGTAAGATGGAGTCACCCAAAGAGGAGTGTGAGGGCCAAGACCTACGAGACCCGAGAACGAGAACGACTGCAATCCCCCACTGCGATAAGGAGTTCCTTGATCTTCATTGAACGCCGCATCCAATGGCGGCCGCGTCAGCAGCACGGGTAAGTGAGCTCTGCACATATCTACGTATAACTTTAGCAATATTGGTTCTAGGAGGATCAGAGTGGTGTCTATTTGTTCGTGAAGATACAAGGAGTTCAACCGGTACAAATATTTCTCTTACGAACGAAAATTTCAAATTTTAGGAGCGCAAAACTGTGAGAATCTGTGAAAACAACAACCTTCGGACCACGGTTTTTTTTATTTGTTTTTTAGAGGTATCTTGCAATCAAAATTAAACCTAATCACTGGAAAAGTAAATTAGTAATATCGTCTGCGATATGTGTTTCTGAATTGTGGAAAGTTTTTTTAATGTCTCTGATTATTAAAACTTGGGTCTGCAATATATTTCATATTTACTTTATTCCGAAATGTCTTAGGCCAGTGCTTAGTTGGCACTAGCAAGGTAGTCAAGCTCATGTACCGCTAGTGAAATCAAGCTTGATGCTAAGCTAACCATTTTTACACTTGAATTAATTGAGGAATCACTTGTTGTTAATTCAAAATTATGAAATGATATACAGAGTATTTTTAACAAAAAGGTTAAAGGCAAGTTAATATGCATTGAAAAGGTGTTTTTAAGACTTGGTACGCCATTACTGCAGTGAAACTGCCTTTACAGAGGGTTACATGTGATTATGACACATCACCTGCATTGCAGTCATCCTCGTACAAAGTGTGGACTTGGGCTAAATAAGATAGACTGGAGCTTGGAATTGCTGCGATAATAATATAGTTATCAATATGGTAGCCTGCCGAGCTTTGAATTGTAGCGTCCTTATTGATTACATGTTGCAATATCAAACTTTGATGTGCTTTTGGGAGCAAGAAGTTTTCTAAACTTGGATAGTTACAAGTAAATAAGCCTATCATAATAATTTGGACTAATAACTATAAAGTCAACTGAACACCGATCCCTTGAAGTAAAGTTGTAATAAACATCCATGAACAAATTTTAATTTTATGCGGGAAGTTCACTCACAATGTTCAACAGTCGATAACTTAAGTTTAGCCATGTTTAAACATACCGCAGGGGTGCCTGCACAAGTAGGCGTTTGGTGTGTAGCGACACCACGAACCCGAGCTAACGGGGGAGTTTCGACTCCCTCCCACGCCTAGCCGTGCGTGGCTTTGCCGTGTCCGAGGAAAAGGGGATCCTGGGGGTTGAGCCGACGCTGGGTGATTGGACCGTTATGGCTCCCCGGCAAAGGCAACACACCCCTTTGGCCCCGGCTTTACGTAGACGGCACCCCTGAGCTGACCCACCCAGGGGAATCGGCAGTCGCCTTTTCCTATCTCTCTCTCCCTACATCTTCGTCTTTATCTCTTACTATTTATCTGTCCTGTCTTCTACTCTCTTCCGTTTACTTCCAAACTTCCTGGCGGCTAGGGTTAACCCTGTGCAAATAGCCTACCTTGGTCTAGGCGCATTGGGTTATAGTGGCGTTGTACGGCTGGCGTCTGCAGGTTTCAGCATTTGTAAACTTGTAGCGTCCCCTCGTTGGGCTCCGTGGTGGGTGGCCGCCAACGCTGCTGAACAACAATAAGGAAGACATGCATGGAGCCTTCCCACTACTGTCTGATCGTACAGGCTTAAAGCCGGTACGCACCGATGATCTCACCAGAGAAGGATTGGCCACCCTGGTGCAGTATCTGGCCATTCCCTCCCGTAGGCATTCGTCAATTAACTCACGGCCCTCAGTCCTCACCAGCTGCGGAGCAACTGACCACGGCGGCGGTCAGATCTGCAAAGCAGCAGAGGGTGCTAGGAATCTCTGGATACGGACAGGCCACCATTGGAACTTGAACTTAGCAACGTTTAACGTTAGAACGTTATCTAGTGAGGGAAGTCTAGCTGTATTATTCGAGGAGCTAGAAGGCATTAAATGGGATATAATAGGGCTGAGTGAGGTTAGGAGGACAAATGAGGCCTATACTGTGCTACAGAATGGGCACGTCATTTGCTATCGGGGCTTGTCAGACAGAAGAGAACTGGGAGTAGGGTTCCTAATTCACAGAAACATAGCTGGAAACATAGAGGATTACTATAGCATTATTGAAAGGGTGGTAGGCATTGTAATTAAACTGAATAAAGAATACAAAATGAAGGTAGTACAGGCTTACGCGCCTACATCCAGTCATGATGACGCTTCAGTTGAAAGCTTCTATGAAGACGTGGAATCGGCAATGAGTAAGGTGAAAACACAGTATACTATAGTAATGGGCGACTTTAATGCAAAGGTAGGAAAGAAGCAGGCTGGAGACCAGGCAGTAGGAGATTATGGCATCGGCGCTAGAAACGCCAGAGGAGAGCTACTAGTAGAATTCGCAGAACGCAATAATCTGCGTATATTGAATACCTTCTACCGAAAACGAGAAAACCGCAAGTGGACATGGAGGAGCCGTAATGGCGTAAATAAGAACGAAATAGACTTTATAATGACTGCACACCCAGGAGTCGTGCAGGATGTGGAAGTGGTTGGCAAGGTAAGATGCAGTGACCATAGAATGGTACGGGCTCGAATCCGCCTAGACTTGAAGAAGAAATGACAGAAACTGATACGCAAGAAGCCAATCAATGAGCTAGCACTGAGAGGGAAAGTACAGGAATTCAGAGTTTCACTGCAGAACAGGTACTCTGCTCTTAGCGAGGAAACCAACCTTAGCGTAGATACAATGAATGATAATCTGACGAGTATCATCACGGAGTGTGCAGTGGAAGTTGGAGGCAGGGTAGCTAGACAGGACACCGGCAAGCTTTCCCAGGAAACGAAGAACCTAATTAAGAAGCGTCAAATCATGAAAGTGCCAAGTACAACAGACAAAATAGAACTGGCAGAGCTTTCGAAGTTGATTAATAGACGTAAAGTATGCGATGTAAGAAGGTATAACATGGAGAGAATTGAGCACGCTCTGAAAAACGGAGGAAGCGTCAAAGCAGTGAAGAGGAAACTTGGGATAGGCAAAAGGCGGATGTATGCACTAAGGGACAAAGAAGGCAAAATAACTACCAATAAGGATAGGATAGTTAAAATAGCGGAGGAGTTTTACAGAGATCTGTACAGTAGCCGAGACAACCACGACCTTAATACTATAAGAACTAGCAGTAACACAGACGACACCCCACCGGTAATGATAGAAGAAGTCAGAAAAGCTTTGGAGAGCATGTACAGAGGCAAAGCTGCTGGTGAGGATTGGGTAACATCAGATCTGCTGAAAGATGGAGGACAGATTGTGTTAGAAAAACTAGCCACTCTATTTACGAGGTGTCTCCTGACGGGAAAAGTACCAGAGTCTTGGAAGAACGCTAACATCATCTTAATAGATAAGAAAGGAGATGACAAGGACTTGAAGAATTACAGGCCGATCAGCTTGCTCTCTGTAGTATACAAGCTATTTACAAAGGTAATTGCTAGCAGAGTAAAGAAAACATTAGAATTCAATCAACCAAAGGAACAAGCAGGATTTAGAACAGGCTACTCAACAATTGACCACATTCATACTAACAATCAGGTAATAGAGAAATGCTCAGAGTATAACCAACCACTATACATAGCCTTCATAGATTACGAGAAGGCGTTTGATTCAGTAGAAATATCAGCCGTCATGCAGACACTGCGGAATCAGGGCGTAGATGAAATATATTTAAACATTCTGGAAGAAACCTACAGGGGATCAACTGCTACCATAGTGCTTCATAAAGAAAGCAACAGAATACCAATAAAGAAGGGTGTAAGGCAGGGGGATACAATCTCCCCAATGCTATTCACTGCATGCTTACAGGACGTTTTCAGAAGCCTAGAATGGGAACAGTTAGGGATAAGAGTTAATGGAGAGTACCTCAGTAACCTGCGCTTCGCCGATGACATTGCATTGCTGAGTAACTCAGGGGACGAATTGCAACTCATGATTACGGAGTTAGACAAGGAGAGCAGAAAGGTGGGTCTTAAAATTAATCTGCAGAAAATGAAAGTAATGTACAACAACCTCGGAAAGGAGCAGCGCTTTGCAATAGGTAATAGTGCACTTGAAGTTGTAAAAGACTATGTCTACTCAGGGCAGGTAATAACCGCAGAGCCTAACCACGAGATTGAAGTAACCAGAAGAATAAGAATGGGGTGGAGCACATTCGGCAGGCACACTAAAATTATGACAAGTAGATTGCCACTGTCCCTCAAGAGGAAGGTATATAACAGCTGTATCTTGCCGGTACTTAGCTATGGAGCAGAAACCTGGAGACTCACAAAGAGGGTTCAACCTAAATTGAGGACGACGCAGCGAGCAATGGAAAGAAAAATGGTAGGTGTAACCTTAAGAGACAAGAAGAGAGCAGAGTGGATTAGGGGACAAACGGGAGTTAAGGATATCATAGCTGCAATAAAGAAGAGGAAATGGACATGGGCAGGGCATGTAGCACGTAGACAGGATAACCGCTGGTCATTAAGGGTCACCAACTGGATTCCCAGAGAAGGGAAGCGGGGTAGGGGGAGACAGAGGGTTAGGTGGGCAGATGAGATTAAGAAGTTTGCGGGTATAAATTGGCAGCAGCAAGCACAGGACCGGGTTAACTGGCGGAACATGGGAGAGGCCTTTGTCCTGCAGTGGACGTAGACAGGTTGATGATGATGATGATGCACATTCGACATGCTAGCCGTGTCCCCGACCACCACTTCGCCCTTCTACTCTCCAAAAGACCACGTGCTATGTTTTCAGACGTCATAGCCAAGCACCTAAAGAGCATTCCATCACGATATACGCCTGCACGAGAATTGAATGTCCTTTGTGGTGCCTCGACCAGCCGCAAGAACGCGTAGAAATTCCGGGTGTCAAAAGTAAAAGCAATCACTCCAGAAAAGCAATGAAGCAAACAAAACTGCTATTATTACATGATCTTGTCCATGACAATCATGACACGAAAGTCATGTGCGGCATCATTTACCTCCACCTCGTAACGTTGTGCTTAGTGAAAGTGACATATCAACAATTCTCATTTATGCTTTGCATATAATCGATTCCCACAGTACGTGGGATCTGCCATTTTTATTTCTTGCCTCTTTTGGGCAGGGGACCAGCTGCCGACAGAAGAACACAGAAGAAAGGTCTCCAAAACTGTGCCATATTGTCAACGCATTGCAGAGTTTGCAAGACTGCATACAAAAGCTCGAAAACTGCATTCAATGCATACAGCCTCACTGCTTTAGGCACGCTATGGTGTCTACTTCCTCGATCATATTTTTGATGTTCACCGAGCTCGTACTCTTATTTTTACAGTGTTTAGGTTGCATATGTTGGATTTATGAATACCTTGCAGTTGTATTCTTGTGTTTGCCTTGTTGCCCTTTATAAGCAACATGCGATAAAGGTTAATTTACCATTCACAACTTCTGTTTTGTCCATTTATCAACACATAGGCATCCTTGTGTGTGTATTTTCGTGATTAAACATGACTGCAAAAATCACCTCTCCGATTCTACAGGAGAGCAGTTCTACAAAATCAAACTTGTTTTATATAAAGCAGCACTACTCCCCTTCCACGGAACTCAGATGGCGTTGTTCTAACGGGCAGACGTGCTAATGATGCAGCAATAGCGGTTATTTTATTTACAGGCTTCTGACCAGATGTATTCGCGATGACTGCAATACTCTTGAGCATTTTCACCACATTGTTTCACTGGTCTTCAATAAATCAGCAGATTAAAATACGGTGCTTCTTGAAGACACTTTCTTCAAGGTTGAGAGAACCCACAAGATTGTTTTTAAAACAGAACAGCGCCAAAAGTGAGACGTGCCCTAAATTTTATGATTTCCAAAAAATAAAACATCTCCTGTAAATTATGTAGCGCCGAGTTTTTAGAATGCAGGACAGACACCACGACCTTTTTCAGCAAGTATTCCCAGCGATCACATTCTGCAAATAAAAGCCAAAACATTATTGCGAAGCACATTCGTGCAGTAACAAATGTGCTTCTGAGCTTGCAGATGAAGGAGACGGGAAAAAAAATTAAGACTTTGCCACTTGGTGAGCTTGGAGGTGAAAGCTACAAAGAATTAAAGGTTGCGCCTATTGGAATCTGATAAATTAGACGCACCGACAAATGCAGGGCAAATATAAGAACAATGAAAAAACAATAACTGTTTACTCACGTATCCTTTGAATATTAAAATGTTGAAATTGACACACACAAACACACACCAATCCCTGTTAACCTACCATATATGCTGCTAAATGAAGAAAACAACAATTTTAAAATGCATTTTTCGCCAAGTGGTAAAGAAAGGCACACGATCGCTTTTCTTAATTTGCGTAGCAGTCTAATTCGAACATTCAGCCACGAGTATAATATGCCTAGTTTTTAACGCTACCCTGGTATAACCTTGAATAGCAGTTTTGAGCATTGTCTTTCAAATTTCCTAATATATGCAGGGGAACAACTACGAAAGCGCCACGTTGAAATTCGCAGTAAATGAGAAAAATAAACATTGCATGAGCCCCTGACATTAGGAGCTGTGCACGTACTTCCGTAGCAAGAACAAATTTACGTACGAGTAATCCTTGTACATAATGCGGCGGTGAATTTTTAAAAGCACGCCAATGTGATATAGAGTAACAAATACTCACTCCATCACGGTATTCATTCGTTGGCTACATTAGTGATCAGAAGGCTCTCGGTGAAGCAATTGTAAACAAAGCAACAAACCATCTGTTGTGCTTCCTGTCATTACCCAACCAGTTCGTAAGTCACCCCGTCGAAAGTAGGGTCTAATACGACGCACACGAAGACACTACCGTAAATATGAACTGCAATTAGTAAACGCATACGAGACAAAATAAACTAAGCAGGTAGACATGTTCACCAGCGGACAAAACGACATAAGCTTTTCGTTCAGCTGCCTGGGTGCGACTGTTGCCAGACTTGAAGCGGGGGTTTCACAAACTCTGCCAGCACAAGGCAACGCAGAACCACGCTACCACATTAAATGCATGCATTTTGCTGTAATGCCAATTTATAAATAAGAATAACTAGGAAAAGCGTTCTCTTATTGTACAGAGATAGGCAATTCCTAACCACAATAAAGAATACTCTCATTAATAGGCACTTTTCTCGGCGCATGCAGTTCACTCAAGTGAAGGGAGCATTTCCAAGGCCTCCTTTAGCGAAGGAAGTGTGGAGGAGCGTTCATAAAACGCAGCGGCCCCTTGAGTGGAGGAGCACACTCCGCCTTGACTTCATCAAGTCGAGGGGAGCCCTTGAGTGAAGGAGCGTTTGTGAATACGGGCCTTAGTATCTGGGAGAAAACTTGCACAGCCCATCAGCTGCCACGCTTTGCGACGGGCGAGGTCGGTGAAGTGCTTACATTGCTGATTGCGACAAATTACGCAGTTAACTTTATGGCGAATGTGCAACAAAACCGTTATTTCCACCTACAGGGCCTGCACATAGACTGGAATTACCCGAGAGATGCTTGTAGCTACCCTTTCGCTCCATTGACCTTCTCGTCGGTGCTTCGAACGCTGCATCAAGCAAATATATCGCTGGTGATCAGCGTGCCGCCAGACGAGAGCCGCTTCCGTTTCTACGACCTCAGCAACACGGCCAACATAGCGCGCATCGTGATTGTTAAGGCCCCCACGCTGGTAATGCCCGGCATCGTCGCTTGCAACGGGGATCGTGTGTCGGCAACGAGAGTTTTTAACAAGATCGTCGAACCGATGAACGTAACCTTGAGGCACAAGTTCGGATACAGCATGTCCGTGAGTGAGCATTTTGCACGTATATCGGTCACCTATCGTTGTGTTAGTTACCTGCCTGTAATATTCCATGAACCTGCGTAGGTTTTAAGGAATACTCCCCTTAGCATCGTATTTGCAGTATTCGCCAACTGCGGTTCGTGCGATGTCGTAAATTTAGAGGATACTGTGCAACCAGTACTTCATTTAAAGTACGAGTGCAAACAAAAAATATTGCTTGGTTTGAATAGTCGTTTATTAGTTGTGTATACCTAGCGGCTGCTCGTGAATTTGCAGGCTGTCTATTTTGCTTTTCCACGTTCGCATGATCTTTCAGGTGAACCACAAAAGAAGAATCCTTCTTCACCTGTCTGAGTGCTTTATAAATCAGGCATTTTTAAAGAGTGTTCCTCTAGTTTTGAGTGTACGAAAAAATAACGCCATGTTAGCTCTGAAAACAGTAGTAAACAAGATCAGTTTTAAAGCGTGCTGGTTCAGGCTAAGGTGCAAAGCTCGAACTCCATTTGGCATTCTTGCCTTGCAATAATTAAAAGGGTAACATTACGTGAATATTTTTGCTAATGTCGGCAGTTTTGGTAATAAAAGAAATAGGTAAACCTTGAAGCCAGTAGGCAATATTCATTTTCTAATAAATAAAAAAATGAAATTGCGTAGTTTTAATCAGCTGTGAGCCTATAAGGGATAGCTTCACAGTCTGTCAGCAGGAGTTTTCCGTCCATCATCGCACAACAGAAAAAAAACTAAAACGCCCAGAAGGACTGTATGCAACCAGAATGAGACAGCTAATTGAGAATCATTATGCTTTAAAGCGACAATACCGTACTATTTTTTTCCGCGCTACCATAACAAACACCGCCATCCACTGAGTTAAACTAGCAGTTTTTCCGTGTACGAATGCAACCAGGAGTTGTAGGTAAAACCCGTGAGCTAAGCTCCTTAGGAATTGTACGCGAACGGCTATGCTTTTTGCCTCGCTGCTGGCTTTCGTGATGGTGGTTGGTTGGGGATTCGCGCTCGGTGGTGGGAATGACTGGGTGAGTAAGTCTGTGGCGTGACCTATCTGCCGCTGCACCTGCTCTCATACTTCGCAGGGAGCGCGCACTTGTCTTTTCCCTCAGCCCGCTTATCTGGCAATGGCTTCCGAGATCACGGCCGCACGCTCGCCATCTCGGAGTGCATGGCCCGGCACAGAGAGCTTCGAAAACGGCGACGGTGGCATGCGGGCCTAAGGGCCTTCGCTCCTTATAAATTCCGTGTAACAAAACACGGCAACAATATCAACAAAAATACGCGCACATCAGTCATGAACAGTCCCATGTAGCTGTCTCTTTCCAGGCTGTTCTGGGAAACGGACAAAATCACGACGGAAACCGGCGCTTATTGATTCGGTAGTTGAAGCTCGCACGTTCACATTACATTTACTGAAAGGGCAGCTGTGCGTTATCAGAATGCTTTCTTCTAAATCTTCATTGTTTTTCGTGGTGAAAACGATCTGGTGGTTTGTGGGTGCGTGTGCTACGCCGTAACGGTTGGTTTGCCACTAATGGTGTCTCCGTCTGTGAGGTCGGCGTTGGCGGCTCTGTCGCGCAGTCCCCGTGAACAGGCGGTATAGTCTGCTCAAACTGAGGTGTTGGATTACCTGCTACCGGTTCATCTGTAACTGGCACTCTGAAAAAGTTGGCAAAGCTCTGGCAAAACAAACGTTCTGGTTGAGCTCGCTGCGTATCTTCAGTGCACATACCCGCTCATAACGTGTCACATAACGCCTGCCATAAAATGTCCCCATAGCTTCATTTCGCAGCCAAGTACTTCTTTAGCTCGGCTTTAAAATTTTCCATGCTTTCTCCTTTGTGCTCCGCCCGCTTTTTGAACCTACAGCGCTCCCCTTGCAGGAAAAATGCACTTCCGCTGGGTTTATTGTGGCAGAGTACTAAGCCGTGCAAAGCATAGTGATCGCATCGGTCAAAAGCAAACCGTGCACTATCACTGCACTTTCACATGACTTCTTCGTCGTCGTCTTCCATGAACCTCGGGATCACGATTTCGTACATCCTTCGTGGCCAACAATATCCCTTGATCAGTTTCCCTGGACAAAGAAGTTGAACTGGTCTCATGTGTTTGTTACCGTCTGCTAGTTTGACATTTCATGTTCTGACGTGAACCGCAGGGGCGTCTGCGTAAGCAGGTGTTTGGTGTGTAGCGACACCACGGACCTCAGCTGAAAGGGGGGGGGTCTCACCAGAGAAGAATAGGCCACCCTGGTGCAGTGTCTTGCCACTACCTCCCATATTCAAACGTTTATTAACTCACAAACCTCAGTCCCCAGCAGCTGCGAAGCAATTGACCACGGTGGCGGTCAGATCAGCAGCGCTGAAGAGGGTGACAAGAATCTATGGATTTGGACAGGCCGCCATCGCAACTTGAACTCGGCAACGTTCAACACTAGAACCTTATCTAGTGAGGCAAGCCTAGCGGTACTATTCGAGGAGCTAGAGGGTGTTAAATGGGATATAGCAAGGCTCAGTGAGATTCGGAGGACAGATGAGGCCTATATGGTGCTACAGAATGGGCACGTCATTTGCTGTCGGGGCTTGGTTGACAGAAGACAACTTGGAGTGTGGTCCTAGTTCACAGAAACATAGCTGGCAACATAGAGAAATACTATAGCATTGATGAAAGAATGGTAGGTATCGTAATTAAACTCAATAAGAGATCCAAGATGAAGATGATACAGGCTTCCGCGCCTACATCCAGCCATGACGACGCTTCATTGAAAGCTTTTTGGAGACGTGTAATCCGCAATGATTAAGGTAAAAACACAGTATACTATACTGATGGGAGACTTTATAGCAAAATGAGGTAAAATGCAGGCTGGAGACCAGGCAGTAGGCGATTATGGCATTGGTACTAGAAATGCCAGAGGAGAGCTACTAGTAGAATTCGCAGAATGCGATTTTTTACGGCATTTGAATACCTTCTATCGAAAACAAGGATCCGTTATGGCACATAAAGGCGCCCTAATGGCAAAAATAAGAACGAATAGACTTTCTAATGAGTGCATACAAAGGCATCGTGAAGGATGTGGGGGCGGTTGGCAAGGTACGATGCAGTGACCATAGAATGGTACGGTCTCGAATTCACATAGACTTGAAGAAGGAACGACAGAAACTCATATGCAAGAAGCCAATCAATGAGCTAGCACTGAGAGGGGAAGTACAGAAACTCAGGGTCTCGCCTAAGAACAGGCACTTGGCACCTATTGAGGAAACCAACCTTAGCGTGCATACAATCATTGATAATCTGACGAGTATCACGGAGTGTGCAGTGGAAGTTGGAGGCAGGGCAGTTAGACAAGACACTGGCAAGCTTTCCCAGGTAACAAAGAATCTCATTAAGAAGCGTCAAAGCATGAAAATCTCAAGTACAACACAGAAAATAGAACTTTCAGAGCTTTCGAATTTGAATAATAAGCGTAAGATATCTGATGTAAGAAAGTATATTACGGAGGAAATTGAACACGCTTTGAAAAACGGAGGAAGCGTCAAAGCAGTGAAGAGGAAACTTGGGATAGGGAGAAATAGAATGCATGCACTAACGGACAAAGAAGGCAAAATAACTACCAATCTGGATAGGATAGTTCAAATAGCGGAGGAGTTTTACAGTGATCGGTACGGTAGCCAGGACAACCACGACCTTAATACTATGAGAACTAACAGTAGCCCAGATGACAACCCACCAGTAATCAAAAAAGTCAGAAAAGCCTTGGAGAGCATGCAAAGAGGCAAAGTTGCTGGTGAGGATCAGGTAACATCAGATCTGCTGAAAGATGGAGAACAAATTGTGTTAGAAAAACTAGTCACCCCGTTTACGAGGTGTCTCCTGATGGGAAGAGTACCAAAATCTCGGAAGAATGCTAACATCATCTTCATACATAAGAAAGGAGATCACATGGACTTGAAGATTTATAGCCCAATCAGCTTGCTCTCCGCCTTAACAAGCTATTTACAAAGGTAATTGCTAACAGAATTGTGGTATTAGAATTCAAATAACCAAAGGAACAGGCAGGATTTCGAACAGGCTACTCAACAATCGACCACATTAAAATATCAATAAGGTAATAGAGAACTTCTCAGAATACTGCCAACCACTATCCATAGGATTCATAGATTACGAGAAGGCGTTTGGTTCAGTGGGAATATCAGCATTCATGCTGACACTGCGGAATCAGGGCGTAAATGTAGCATATATAAATATCTTAAAAGAAATCCACAGGTGATCAGCTGCTACCTTAGTGCTTCACAAAGAAAGGAACAGAATACCAATCAACAAGGTATAAGGCAAGGGGGATACAATCTCCTTAATGATATTTACTGCGTGCTTACGACAGGTTTTCAGAGGCTATATAGAATGGGAAGAGTTAGGGATAAGAGTTAATGAAGAGCACCTTCGTATCCTGTGCTTCGCCGATGACATTGCATTGCTGAGTAACTCGAATTGGAACTCATGATTATGGAGTTAGACAAGGAGAGCAGAAAGATAGGTCCTAAAATAATCTGCAGAAAAACGAAAGTAAAGTACAACAACCTCGAAAGAGAGCAGCGCTTTGAGAAAGGTAATAGTCCACTTGAAGTTGTAAAAGACTATATCTACTTAGGGCAGGTAATAACCGCGAAGCCGAACCACGAGATTGAAGTAACTAGAAAAATAAAAATGGGGTGGAGTGCATTTGGCAAGTGCTCTCAAATTATGACAGGTAGATTGCCACTATCCCTCAAGAGTAAAGTATATACCAGCTGTATCCTTCCGAAACTTTGCTATAGAGCAGAAACATCGAGGCTTACAAAGTGGGTTCAGATTAAAATGACGATGACGTAGCGAGCATTGGAAAGAAAATTGGTAGGTGTAATCCTAAGAGACAAGAAGAGAACAGAGTTGATTAGGGAACAAACGGGGGTTAAGGATATAATAGTTGAAATGAAGAAGACGAAATGGACATGACGCAGGCATGTAGCGCGTAGACAGGATAATCGCTGGTCATTAAGGGTAACTAACTGAATTTCCAGAAAAGGCAAGATGGTTAGGGGGAGACAAAAGCGTAGGAGGGCTGATGAGATTAGGAAGTTTGCGGCTATAAATTGGAAGCAGCAAGCACAGGACCAAGTTAATTGGCGGAACATGGGAGAGGCCTTGGCCCTGCAGTGGACGTAATCAGGCTAATGATGATGATGATGATGATGGTGATGCTGTGGCATGTCCATCATTACCCTTTAAGCTTTCAACAACTCAAGCCAATTTCCAAAACGTAACAGGCACTTTGTTATCTTCAATTATGACAATGTTACCACATTATAAGGTGTTTTCTATCTTCTGGGACCTGCTGTGCGCGCTTCTTAGTGCCAGTAGTTATTCCTTATGCCAGCACTGCCAAAAGTCATTTAGATTTTGTTGTCTACGTCTTCAGGCGCGCAGCGTCTTTGTGCGGCCTCTCGAGTTAGCACTAACTT
This sequence comes from Rhipicephalus microplus, assembly GCF_043290135.1. Lineage (NCBI taxonomy): Eukaryota > Metazoa > Arthropoda > Arachnida > Ixodida > Ixodidae > Rhipicephalus > Rhipicephalus microplus. The sequence goes on along the minus strand of NW_027464614.1, from coordinate 1,786,646 downwards.
GTGTTTGCGAATTGGCCGTGAGGCATCTACCTGACAAATTGTTTGAAGTAGTCAGTACCTCTGCTTCGACAGTATCATCGAAAATGCATGTCCATAGCTTAGAATTTATCTCTGCTTTGACTCTGTTAGTAAATTGTCCAGCTACTCGAAGCTGAAGCATTTTTTTCCTAGAGTTTTCTTAGAGTTTTCTGGGGCAGTTTTTAACCGAGTCATTCGCTCCCAAAAGCCTCCTACCATGAAGCGTGCTCCGCCATGAATTTCCATGTAATATTACTTCCATGTTATATAACCTGCTTATCAAGTAGAAATTTATACGACACCTTAAGTTCGTGACTGGCTGCCTTCAACGTTTGTAGCATTATCAAAATAAAAGACACTTGGTAAGCCATGACGTGAATAGAATGACAAAAAGCCAATAAACAGTATTTCACAGTCAAGCCACTGACACGTTCCAAGTGAACTGCTCGTACTACTGTACAGGTAAACGCCACAACGAAAGTTTTCACCGAACTGTCGTCCTTGAATTCGACCAGTGAATTCGACGCCCGTTACTTCAAATCAGTGACACTTCGAGATTCCGTCGACAGGTAGCGGGGCCATTGAAGTTGAAGTGGCTTTTAAACGAAACCTTGCACAAACAACGCACTAGCCAAGTACTCTTTCAACTCTTTGACGACCACACATATTCCAAAACTAATTCCACAACTCTGTGAATGTAACACCGACACCACTGTGCAGAAGACGTCGATGCTCGCTGTCAAGACGAGGGGTGTACAACGATGATCTTCGGGTAACAGTATGTGGCATTTCACATTTTCGACGCGTCAAGGTTGTCTAGGCAAGTCTTGATCCTAATGATGCCTTTGATGTCCACGAAAGGGTGAAGGTCTCGTATGGGCAACGATTTGTCGAGAGCTTTGTTAGAGGTTAGAGCCACAATCTCATTTTGTTTCTCGATCGATTTTCAACCCTTAAGTATGCAATGACATCATATGCCTGCGAACTTGCGTCAGAAAAATACATGAAGCTAAAAGTGAGCTTCGTTTATGTTGACAATTTTCAGCAAACTCCTTCCTAAGGTTTAATCTCTTATGCCTTCAACCTCTGACGTAAACTTCTCCCACTACCCTTCGAGAACCTCTAAAATGGGCATGTCCCAATTTATTCCTTGCTTCCAAATATCTGTAAACAAGATCTTGGTTCTGATGCTGAATGGAGGCGAAAATCCCGACGGGTCAAAAATTCTTGATGTCGCTTCGAGCACTGTCCGCTTTGTGGATTTTGTGTTCTTGATAATCTACAGAAGAGGATTAACTTTCACACAAAGTGTGTCATCTTTTGTATTCAAGTATAGGCAAAGTACTTTCGCTAGTGTATGCTGTACCGTCGCCTCTCTTTGTCATGCAGTGTATGTCGCAGCTGGTCCAACCTAGTCGACCAATTCTGAATTTTCATTACTGAAAAGTTTATTATTTCACTTGTTTTGCCGTAAAATTGGCAAATTTCTTGTGATGTTGAAGCGACGATTAACAAATCATTCACATAGAAGCTTTCCTTGAGCTGAACTGCTGTTTCTTGGTACTTAGAATCAATGTGGTCGAAGTGGTACCGAAGTGTAGCTGATAGGAATAACAGACTCGTCGTTGTCCCAAAAGACACACAAGTCATTCTTATCCTCTAAAGTCGTGGGAACGGGTTGTTCTTAGTCGGTACGTTTTCAAATCACAAGAAGCGGAGCGCATCTCTGTCTTTTTCCCTCATGGATATCTGCAATAACGCCTTCTGAACGACCGCTGTAAGTTGGAATGCAAACAAGCAAAACCTGATTAGCATCTTTAGAAGGTCGGATTCAAGTTTCGTCCCTTTTGAAGCTTCTCATTTAGTCTGCATGACCCTGTTCTGTGTGAAGATGCGTCGAAAACAGCGCGCAGTCTCGTAGTAGAACACGTCTCGCGAATGATTTTATGATGCGACATGTAATAAATGTTTCCTAGCAATGTTTGTACTTTCCTGACCTTCTCTGCATATTCATCTTTCTCATATTGCCTAACAGCGTTGCCATTGCCCTTCAAAGCTTCATAAGTCGAGGAAAGTATTCGAACCAAGGAGTGCAGTTGTGATGGTGCGACTTTGCAATTGTCTCCAATATCCGGTTCATGTGGTTTCCATGGCAGTGACACTTCATAGGGGCCACCTTAAAATTTAATGGTTTCATTAATCCGCGAGAACCACTTCTTGCTTGGATGACGATGCATCCACACTTCCGATAGCTTCTATTTTCCAGAATCTTTCTAGCGGGAAGAAAAGCGCCTCCTTGTCGTATATGTCTACTCCCAAAACATATATACAGCTGCTCGTCTTCCGATTACCTTCTTTCTTTGAGAACGCCAAAGTTCCTTGAAGAGTACATCCAAAGTTTGTGTTGGTCGCTAAAAGAGATTGGTTTTCGGTGTGCCATTTAACCCACTTGCATTCGACATAAATTACCACATCTGGTCGGAACCAAACAGCAGGCTCACTCCAGGTTCACGTGTGACCCTAGTAAAAACCACGGTGTTTGCTAGTGACTTGCCTTCCGCTACGATGGAACGAAACAAGCGGCTGTCTTTGGACACTTCGACGATGTCTTCTTAGATGAACGGCACGACGATCGCTTCTATCTGCACTGAGATATTCCCGTGCTCGCTGCGATGTGCAATGCTCGCTGCCTTAGCCTGGTGAGCAGGCTGTGGTCGAGGGCGTCGCAAGGTGCTAACCACTAGATCTATATGTCGGATGGAAGAAAAATTAACCTTCTTGCATACCTCTTCCCGCAAAAATGTTCGTTGGCTCCGTTATCCAAGACACCGCGGACATAACAGGAATGAGTAGGAGGCGTCCCCCAGACACGGAAGTCGGAAGGAAAACCTCCGTGGCGAATCGAGGTTGGTTACTGTTTGTTACTACGTGCATGGTGACATTCGGGGTCTTTCTCGGTCCTGCGTCAGCTGATCTCTTGAGACTGTCAGCGTTGTACATCGTGCAAGCATGGCGACGCTTGCATGTCATACACTGCATCCTGCGACAGCAGTCCCGGATAAGATATCCCTTCGTAGTACACATAAAGCAGCGACCATCCTTTCTGAGCACACTGGGCTAATCTTCGAGGCTTACGTAATTGCTGCATCGTTCAGTCTTATGGTAATTGGCAGCACAAAAGAAGCATGGTTCTCTTATTACTTCTGCCTTATTTTGAAGAACCCTTGCCACAGAAACTGACGTGATAGTTGAGTTCACTTTAGTTTTAGGGTGTGTTTTGTTCATCCTTGTTACCCTAGTCTCAGCACACTTCTCTCTACATCCAACTTCTACTTGAAGAAATTTCAGCAAGCGCTCTAAATTCCGTTCAGCTGAATCCGCGCTGCTGTGTCTGGCTACCGATGAGGTATTGGACTCGATGCTTTTGCCGTTGTATTACTCTACTACCAATATATTCTGAGCTTTTGCTTTTTGAAGTATTTTGCATAGAATTGAAGCGTAAGATGACGCATTTACCCAAAGGCTAGCGAGTTTTATCCGGTTAAGTTGAGTGTCGTCGAATAACCTTCGCAAGGCAGTAACGCTGTGTGATAAAAACACTGGTCTAAGCGTGCGTAGGTTGATTCATATGTGTGGTCTAACGTCCCAAAATCACGATATGATTATGAGTGCAGAAGCGAAGGCCCCGGAAAATTTGACCACCTGGGGTTCTTTAACGTGCACCCAAATCCAAGCACACGAGCCTACAACATTTCCGCCTCCATCGGAAGTGCAGCCGCTACAGCCGAGATTACATCCCGTGACCTGCGGGTCGACAGCCGAGTACCTTAGACCACTGCGGGAAGCATGCGTAGGTTCTCCAAAAGTTTTGCTCGATCAACTTGCGCTTGCCATAGCGATGCTTCAATATTCCAAGTGCGTCGTCGTAACTTGATTCCGTCACTTGGATGCCGGCGACGGCCTTGACAGCAGCTCCGTCAAGCAGAGAAACCAGGTAATAGAAGCGGTTTGTGTCAGATATCCTCGGGTTCTCGTGTACAGAATGCAAAAACATGTCCTAGAACGGCTATCATTGGGTGATTGTCCCATCAAAACGCACAAGTTCCAACTGGGGCAACCCGGCGCCGAATTCACACTGGGAACGTGTCGTGTTCGTTGAGGATGCAGCCGGTCGGTTCTAGTCAGCAATTTCGGTTTTTCCATAGTCGAAAGCGAAGAGGAAGTCTTAAGCATGTCAATATTGTGATTGAGCAAGGCCAACGCGCTGACAGCAGCTTCGTCGGATTCCATGACGAATTAATAATCTAGTTAGACTTGCTCAATTGTCATGACTGCTTCCAATTTAGCGTTAAGTACGTTCAACTCCAACTTCGCCACCTTTAGCCGTCTTTGCAAGACACGAAGTGCGGAAAGCTTGAACTCTCCGGACTGAAGGACCTCGTTTACTTCGTTAATGATCCTCGTGGATCGTGCTCGGCGAGCGGCCCGCTTGTTCTTGATCCGTTCCTTGACAGCTCAATTCAGAGGTATCTCCCAAAAGATGCCGCAATATACAAAGGCACTGGCTAGCTTCGTGGGTCATTTGGCACCAAAACATTGTAGGAAAAAGACACTTCTGCCGGGTTTATTAGCGCAAAGCGCTAAGCCGTCCAACACATAGCTATCGAATTGCTCAAAAGCAACCGTCCACTCTCACTGCACGTTCACATGACTTTGTCTTCGTTTTACACGCACCGCGAGCATGATTCCCACCACACCTATCACTGCGCTGTGTGGGCTATAATGTTTCTTTGTTCAATAATCGCTTCGCTGCCCCTAAAGTTTCTCACGTGGGGTTTTCTTAAAGAGTTGATGAGCCTCGGCTGTTAATACAGTCAAAAAACCAGTAGCTTCTTTTTCTCGTTTTTGTAAATCGCTTGCACAAGCAGTTGAAATCGTTCCCTGCTCGAAAACCTGTGACTTAGGATCAAGCTCAGCGATTTTGAATAAGCGCGGCAATTCTATCTGTATTAGCAAAGGTTGAGTCACCTCTGTGCGGTCTTCTTGCTCCGTATTCGCTCGAGCTGCACAGCGTGGTCGTCAGCGTCCGCTCACTGCACCATTTAGGCATTTTTAGTGCTTATGCGAAGGTGTTTTTCTGCGGGCGTCACCGTCTACCCCACGTTTGAAGCTGCGGCGTCATCCTTCGAGAGCACGCACACTCAAGCGCGATTGGAGAGTTATCGCGCAAGCATCGACCAAGAACTATAACTGCGGTGCGCCCATAAATACTCTTTAGAGGAGCGGGTGGTGCCACTGAAGCTTCACTCACGCTTTTTTGCAGTTCCTTAAGCGACAATCACTTCAGTCTGAGGAAGCCGTTTTAACGAAACAGGGCCATGCACCAGGTTTACCACATATTTCCCAGTGATTTCGTAATCTCTCTTAGAGACGAGAGCTCAAAAGGAATACAGTTTTTCGCAACGAAAGGAATGCTCAAAATAAAGAGAAAGGGTGTAGGGTTTGTTTTAGGGGCGATCGTTGTAGCATGGAACAGCCAATGAGGGGGATTTGAATGTACAATCTTGACTTTCACTGTTCCTAAACGTGCCGTTAGGTCCCAAGACCCTCGAACATAAGGCGGCTCGATGCTCGTGCGATAGTCTTCATATAGCACACGATTGTATACATGTCCGTATGGTTTTGTCAGTCGCCGAAATGCACGTACTTTTTCGCATGTGGTTCCAACACCACATACGCCAACGCGATTCAAACTTCTTTGTCAGCAGTAACGTGGCCACAACGATTGGCCACGAACAGATGGGTTTTTTTATTCGGAAGCTCATATATTTTGTAGTCACTAGGTGTGTCATCATATACGTATGGCGATATATACAAGGCGGCATGCTATCCGCGAAAAGAAGACAGAACTCTGCGCAAATGACTCGGTGACTGATTGATTGATATGTGGAATCTAACGTCCCAAAACCAGCTTATGCTTATGAAAGACGCCGTAGTGGAGTGCTCTGTTAATTTCGACCACCTGGGGTTATTTACCATGCACCCAAATCTGAGCACACGGGCCTACAACGTTTCCGCCTCAATCGGAAATGCAGCCGCCGCAGTGGGGATCCGATCCCGCGACGTGCGGGTCAGCAGCCGAGTACCTTAGACGCTAGACCACCGCGGCGGGGCACGAACGACTCCGTGTATCGGACGTGGTCATATATTAGGGTTGTCCCACATACCACGCAGCAAGGCTTTAAAAATAGAAGAAAGGCGTTACGCGAGAATACCATAATACATTCTGTTGGGCTCAACTTCTCAAAACAATATGATATGATTGTGAGAGATGCCGTAGTGACGGGTTCCGAGAGTTGCCACCACTTGGGGGTTCTTCAACGTTCACGTAAATAGAAGCACACGGGCCTCAAGCATTTCTACTTCCATCGATAATTCAGCCGCTGCAGCTGGGATTCATTTCCGCGACTTGCGGCTTAACAGTTGTGTGCCGTAGTCACTGGATCACCGTGGCAAGTTTGCATGCAGTTTGGATTAAACTTCAGCAGGGTCAATTTATTTTTTATTCACGAGATATAATTATTTGATTAAATCTGTACATGCAAAAGTATACTTCTATTTACAAAAAATGTCGCTGAGGCACATAGGGCCACGTAAAAACAACATCTGTCAGTGATCCTTTCAACCACGTACCACTATGAATTGCCTGCTCTTTTTTTAGCTAATAAATAAAGCCCATGAAATATGAATATAATACGTAACCGTGGTTTCACCCGCAAAAGAAAGCTACGCCCTCAAATAAGCTTACTGCAAAAAAGCGGCTTGCCTCTTGTCCGCTTTTAAACAGCATTCTGCATTTCGACAAGGGCACTGGTTGTACGGCAGCATCACGCGTTACAACATCGCAGGGATTTTTTTCGCTCCATGTTACAGACCAAATCCAACTTGTTTCCGGCGGCGAAGCACTTGACTGTACATGCCGCTGTTGTCCGCAGCTGCTCCGTCACGTTAGCCACAAGCATTCGTTCATACTTTAGTCATAGTGCTAGCTCTTAGCAAGCAGTTTGACTATGCTAAGTGTCATTGCGGTGGCAGTCTTTGCATATTTTGCCGAAAACGGCAGTTGAAGCGGCTGGCTGGGCGCATAGGTGCGATTTCGTCTGCACCTCGCTATCATCGTGCATATCTCAAGGCCGACTGTTCTCTTTGATAATGTGACCAGAGAACTGTTTTGACGCAGCCTGAGAGTCGAGTACTAAAACAGGTGAGTGCTCGGAACAGCCACAGTAACAGTCGAGATAGTGACCAGGGGTAGACTTAGTGAACGCGACATATACTACATACCTTTTTAACGTGGGTGCCGTAATAATGACTCGTGGGCAGCTTCTTCATTCGTCTGGGAACCCACTGAAGCGTACAAAGCCCCGCATTTATGTGGAAGATATTCGAAAGGTTGCAGTCGCAGTCCGTTTTTTTTGTTATGTCGTGTTGTATTTTATCTCCAATGATGCAGTATAGGTAAGAAATGAGTCTGTGAGACGTTCTGAAAAGTTTCGATCCGTTCGGGGTCAAATATTATGGCATGCGACGGCGCGAACACATCGCAAAAGGTCGGTGTCTTATGCTTTCTGCGCTCTATCTGTTGAAAAAAAAACGTTGAATATTTTGACCGTTCCAGCAGGGAAAGGAAGCGTGGGTACTGTTTTAGGATACAAGAATTTCTTTCTTCCTGGACCGTAATATTAAGCTCTGCTTTTGAACTTAGTGCCATTCGCCGTTTGTTTATGCTGTCACATGCAACTACCACCACCATGTTTATGCTGTCACATGCAGCTACCATCAGAAGTGAGCGCGCAACATACAAATGTCGACGAAGACATTTGTGTGATGCTCAAGCTGTTGTCTATCTTTTGCTCAACTTTATATTACACTTTACTGCTCGATCGTTTCTTGTCCCTCAACTGTGAACAAAATTAGATTTGTTTACAGTGATTACGGACACAAAAATTGATGCTGCTGTTCACATGCCAGCACCCTTTTTTTTCTCTTTACAGCCATGGCGTTTGATTGGATTGCGGCAGTGGTATAGCAAGGTTAGTCAAGGGTTCCTTCTGCCGATAAGGCACCAAGCGCGACCAGACTCGAGCATAATAGCCTCTTTTTTAGTATATTTTAAGTAATTTTGTCTACCTGTTGTACTGCTTTTGCGAATCTTTCGCTGTCGTTCGCAAAGCTAAGCAGCGTAATCTACAGATATAAAAACAATAAACAACTGCAACAATGTAGTTCATTTTGTTTTACAATTAGAAGAGGAATAACTATGTTGTATATCTTTGCGCGGCTTGTCAGACATGGTTCTTGACCACGCATAAATTGTCTTTATGAGATATTTATTCTAAACATGAAGTGACAGAACTGTTTTTTTTTACTATTCTGCTTTGGTATATCGCACATCGCACGTTGCGGGTCCGTATCCCGGCTGCGGCTGCTACATTTCCAATTGAGGTGGAAATGTTGTAGGCCCGTGTTCTCAGATTTGCGTGCACGTTAAAGAACCCCAGGTGGTCGAAATTTCCGGATCCCTCCACTACGGCGTCTCTCATAATCATATGGTGGTTTCGGGACGTTAAACCCCGCATATTAATCAATCGATATTGCACATCGTACAGGATTCGTCCCACCGTCTTGCGGAAGTTGTACGCTCACGACATAAATTCTGCCACGTCATTTTCTTGTAAAATTCAGTGAATGTTCGGGTGTCACATGGTCGGTGAGCAGCACAAACTAAATAAGTCAAGCCGGTTACCAGCACCAGAGTGAGGGATTTACCTTCAGTGTTTGTACAGTCACATCAACAATATCGATCACCATGCTGAGCCGAGCTACAAGACTAAGTCTACTGACCAAAGCCATCATACTAAAATATAATATTAAAACGAAGCGAAACCAACTCGATTGGTGCTTATCACTGCAAATCGTTTCATACCCTTAAAGGTGGATTTTTGAATAAATCACCCATCTTACACCTATTATTTCTGCCAAACTTATCCGCATGGGTGTAAGTTCTGCAATTCCACCTTTTGTACACCCATTTCTCATTTTTAGGTGTATTATAGGTATATGTTAGCAAATTACACCCAAGGGTGTTTCCTTGAACGTTACCCCTATCATATATGTATATAGTTTAGAGCATCAATACATATCACATCTCAACGGATGCAATCAAACCGCATGCCAACAGTCTGGTGAAAAGATCGATGTTGCGGCATTCGTTTTCATTTCCCATAATTTATTTGCCAAAATATATCGTGCTATGTATTATATATATTAAACCACCCCCTATTTATTATATTCAGAAGATTCCTCACATGTTCAATGACTTAATTCATGGGTTAACTTTTTGGGATTCCCACTAAAAATAATTTGCTGCCGCTTATGTCCATTCTTCCCTAATTCTCACAGAGACATTAGTAAAAGAGATTATGTTGCACTTAAACATAACATGAAACGATTACACACGGTTTTCGACAGGCTATCGTGCACGCTTTCTCATTGGAAATCACACTAAGTTTTTTGTACCAGAGGTCCTGATTTATTAAAGACGATAGTCTTTTTTGGGGGCCTTCAACGCAAAAATTTTGGCTTGCCTGCCTGTCTGTCTGTTTATCTGCCTGTACATTTGTCGGTTTGTCCACTCTATACGGCATCTGGTACTTGAAATGGCCGACCTCATCCGCAGCGCCCACCAGTGTTGCTCAAGATTGAGCGTTCATGCTTGTGCAATTGTCAATTAAAAAGCCATCATTTCGCATGTCTGTGGCACCATAACAACACGTATATATTCTGCATGTGCGTCTTTTACTAGAAAAAGCATACATTAGTAATATTAAGGGCCGTAGCGTTTATCACGCTGCGCTGACCATGCAATGCTTGCACGGAACATGGAGTGTTTCCAACGCTTTGCTAAGGTGGTGGAATCTACCCGTCGCCTTGCGTTCTACACCTTATCACCTCTGAGATGGGCGCGCACACCCCTATGAAAGCCACACGCTTTGTTTTCTAGGAAGACTGCCAGATGGCTCTCATGTCTCACGTGCGACATGATTTGATGTTCTTTTTCGCCTTAGCTGTACGCTCGAGGCACTCAAACGCAGTGCCTACAGAATACCACTCACCGACTTTCTTGCGCAGAACACCAAATAAATGTCCTGTTCACTCTCCCCACACGCAAGACTATCTTCTTTTGACGACATTTGCAGAAACATGGAGATACGGGGCCAATTTTTTACAATGGGGGTCCATATATTTCCTCACACTGAAGTATTTCGCATCAATACACGGGTCCCTGATTTATTCAGTGAGTTAGATCTATGAACATGGGTCAGTTCAAATTGAATGTTTGTATTATTCGCCTTGCCACGAAACTAGGCATGTTTGCAATTAACAGACTAAGCTTACTCTGATGCAGCTGCTGTGCACGCATGCTGCGCCGCAGGACAAGCTTGGCGCACATACGCTGAGCACGGGTGAACTCTTCCAATGGGTCGCACCACTCTGTGGGCACTTAGTGCTTTTTTATATTTACTTGAAATGCACGCTTGCGCGTCGTATAATATACACGTGAACGATCGTAGACAACACTAGCGCAATGTACCCGTGCCACAAAGATGGAGAGTAGTTGACTAATGACTAATTGCAGCATTGTAATTCACAGTTGTTACTGTCGCGTTACAATGCACTGATAATCGCACATTGGTATGCTCACACAAAATTTAAGACTTGAAATAAAAGCAAGCGTCCTTCATACTTTGTCGGTAAAAAAAGCAAAGCCCCCGGTTCTTGCTGATTGGCAGAGTGTTGTTTAAAAGAAGCTAATAGCACAGCAGGGGTGTTGCTAGGATTTATGCGTGCAAGGGAACAGAAAGAGGAAAAAAGGGGGCCTGGCGCAATTTGTATGTACATTTTTGCCTGTAGTTGCATACGTGCGGATCCGAAGCTTAAGCTCTCTTTTTTTGCGAAATAGGCCAAATCCTGACCCGAAAGTCGCTCACATGACACTCAATTGGCTCATACATACGTTCACGTTTCCTCTAAAACAGTAAAACTAAAACACTATTTATAAATATTACTGTTCTAGAAGAACGTTGATAGTATGTATATGTCAAGGCAGCGTTAGTTGAGCTTGTTTCGGTTCTAGATTTGCCCCATTGTGAATTAAAAGATATCTCCTCAAACGAACATAAAAAAGGGTGGGAGATGTGTCAAATATGGAACAACCTCCTTGTTACCCTTCCCTAACTTTTTATTTATATCTATGTTCCGCAAGTAACAAATTTTGACTCCGAAATGTAGAAACAACGCCGCAATAACGCCTCACCGGGAAAAAAAAATGTACATTACGAAGGCTACGCATTTTCCGCCTGCACACGTCAGTGGCAAAAAAAAGACTTTGAAGCTCTGCTAGCAAATAAATATGTTGTCAAGCATGAAATATTACACTATATCTTGGAGGCTTGACATAGCTTGGAAATTATATCATAAAACGGTACTGCTATGTGTTTCGGTTTCGGTTTTGAGGTCTCGGGGCAACTGCGCATCGCCATCGTCAACAGGCAGACTTTGAATTGGGTGGTAACATGTCGTGTGCGTGTTTGCTGCAGGCTGACGGTGGTTTATTATTTTACTATTCACTTGCTTTGTTAGGGACGCGTACTTATACGGCTTGCACAGTTTAACTTGTGCTTGCAGTAGATACAGTACGTGTCACTGCAATCTGTGGCGTGTCGGCAAGTACAGAACAACTTCGGTGCGGCGGAGTGTGTGTCCTCTGCCAACGGCTTTCGTTGAAGCTTGTGCCCGCCGCAAGCAGAGTGTTTTCGATCAAGCAATCAACGGACTGTACGCTGGGAGCTACATGGAGAATGCTTTTGGATTTCGTGCTATTGCTGAAAAGGTAAGCTTTCGTGTATGTGAACAACGAAGTGCAGAAGTGCGTGCCTGCCTGCCAACTCCCGATTTGCCCGTGATAGTCGTGATTGCAGGAAGCGACCGTCTCATGGCGTCGGTAGCTTCGTGACCTTCGCTCGCTGTGTGCTTATCAGCTGCGATGCCGCAGTGTTCGTGAACCTCGCTTTGGGGCATGGTTAAAGAAAACGGGGGGATGTGCCCCGCGCAGATAAACCTTACGGCATTCGGCAGCGGGTGAGAAAACAAAGGGGGGGGGCTGAGCGAGCCGAGGTGGGCGAAAGAAATGGCATTATAATATAATAAAAACGAAGCAGATCAACGGTAAAAGAGGCGCCAGTTGTCAGTTAGCGGGACTGCAGTGGACAAATGGGGCGCGTTTATTACGCGGGTGAAAAAAAAAATCCAGATTTCAATGACTGAAATAGGGGTGCGTTTTTAATGCGAGTAAATACGCTATTTAAAGCAACAATTGTAAAATACTTAAACTTTGTATCAGTACCCCTTTGATGCCTGCGCTTTGCAGCGGCGTGACGTGTTTTGTTAAAAAACGTGCAGCTAACCAAAGAATTTATATGTACCTTGTTTAATCAGTGATTCGCGCTTTTGATGCCTTGCTAGGTTTGTTTATATTTATACTAGTATATCGTAAATGATCAGGATATAGAAATATTGATCTGCTTTAATAAGCGATTGAACAGCCACACTCAATTGCACACATCTTTTTGCATTTTTGCACCATTGTATTGCAGCACATAGAATATTGTAGAATAGAATATTTCTGTATATCTTGGTGTAGGGTTTTGCGATGTGGTTACATATGAAAGCTTAGCCAAAGTGTACCAACAAACACCCACAAAAAACTTTCAGTTAGACTGATACAGCACAGATGATAATGGTGTAGGCATAGTTAGCCACTAAAGAACAGGCTCGCGAAAAACAAAATGAGGATGGCGACACAGGTGGCTGTATATGAAAGCAGGCAGACCTAACAGCTCTTGTCTGTTTCATGCATTTTGTCTGTGCAGGTTTCATCCTTACGAATGTAAGCACACTGATCCAACTAATAAGCCCCTCATGCATATATTCCTGTTAGCTACTTCTCCAATATGTCGTGCAATTTTTAAATTACACATATTTATGGTCCAACAGTTCAGAGCTTATTGAGCATATATTTAACTTACTTGTGATACATTATCTGTTGCATGGCTGTTTTTATGAATTAAAGAATTCAACTGCAAATGAGCTGCTTATGCATGCACTCGAAGAATAGGGTTAGCACGTCTTATTTATTCTTGAGAGTTGTCAGTTTTACTCGTGGCCTAAAGTAATCATTTTTTTACCAATAAGCAACCTGTGAAAGACATAAAATTATCGAGTACACCAAATTTATGTAACTGGAGAAGAAATTTAGAGGTGAGCTTCCACAAATACACAGTGCTGTTTTTCCAGCAGCAGTTGTCATATTGTAAGTGCTGTTGATCCTTCCATATTGGAGCTTGCTCGATGTTTTACACTATTTTCACACAGTAGATTGTACATCTGTGATGTGTACATGTCTACACAACGATCCTTCAAAGTAAATGATAAATATTGCTACTTTTCTGTCGGAATGGGTTTATATAATTTTTTGTATCAACCATTGTAGTGGCCTATTGGTTAGGGTATTCTAGCTTAGCAAGAAAACTTGGTATAAACGCTGAAATTTGAGCTTCCCAGTATATTTCAAGCTTCTTGGTAGGTGCATGATTCAAGAGAGAAGCACTTTTTCACCACAACCACGGTGGTGAAAAAACCATACTCAAATATGGCACTTGCATTCGTACACTAATATGCACAGGTGCTTGTAAATATAAAAGTGAATAGTGGTAAAGCTGAAAGTGGAGAAGCTGGAGCTTTTTATTATATGACACATTATAATGAGGTTCTGATTGTTCCCAGTATTTTTTAAATGCTTAGTTGAATGTTGTGCATCTCTTACATGCAGAATGTTGAAAAGAAAGCACACTACGTCTTCTACGATGGACTGGATGCTGACAATGCAGTGCACTCTTCATCACAACCTGAAAGCAGCTGTTCCGGGCTCACGACCTCACTCAAAGGGTCACAGCAGTGGTGGACGCTACTCATAGGGTGCACCAAATATCTTGTACATTTTAGGAACATTCCTCTGATAGGAAAGGCTTCATCTCAAGCTATATGTGTCCTATATACCTATTTATATTTTCAATATAAGTATCAGTTTGCCATCAGATCAACAGCAGTGCGTGTAGAAAACTGTGTACAATGCATAATGTTACAGTTGTATGAAAAACTGGAGATGGCCTAGATGTCGCCAGCTTAAAAGGTTGATTCACTAATGGGTCAATCCAGGCCAAACATCCCAGCTATTTTAGCGACCATCTCAAATGTATTAAAAAAAATTTTGATGATTTACTGCATTGAAAACAGTGAAACAGTAAAATAATTTCCAAAGAAAAAAAATTTTCGGTCACGTAGTTGCCTTCTCAACTTACTGGAATGTCGTTTCAGTGTGGTTTGTGGGAAGGTAGTTTAAAAGTACTGCTCATTGCTTCGATACCAAAATTTGTCTACATGTTAAGTACAAGTTCATGTGTAAAGTGTTGAAGCGCAGTAATATTAGTGCAATTTCACTGGCACTTACGCCTCCAAGACTAACAATGTGCTGGATACGACTGGTTGGTGCTGTATGGTACACAAAGAAAGTGCCTAACAGCGCAAATGACAAGAAAGAAAAGATGAGACAAGAACAGAGCCCTGAACAAACAACCAAAGTTTATTGCAAACCAACTGCAATATACAGAAAACAGAATCTGTGCATAACAACGCATTATAAGCAGAATTGCACATACATGCACCATACGGCCTACCTTATCGACAACCGGTCATATAAGTGGACCCCAGATAACTAACTTCACAGCAGTTAAAAAAATTGAGGGTGCGCTAAGACAGGAAGCGCCAAGTTCTTGAATATAGAAAGCTTCACTAATCTCGTGCTCGCGCCGATTTTTATATCCCCCGTGATCAAACACTTGTCAAGAATTGGCTGTCAACAAGACTTATTACAATGGTCTACCAAGTGGCTGGGAAGGAAACCTTTTAGAGAGTTAGCGCGCTTCCTCAACCGATGATTCATGCATCGCCCTGTTTGGCCGATGTCCACAAGTAAATAATATTTTGTAGAGAATAGCGAAAACACATTCAACATGGTGCATAGCGTGTTTCTTAGTGCATGCTTCTTTCTCAGGTCCTTCGCTGTTGACCCTGCGACATAGGCCAGCGAGCTTGTCGCGTGCGCACAACGCAACTCTTACACCTATTTTTCCAGCGACCTTCTTTAGCCTTTGGGAAATTCCGTGTATGTAGGGAATAACAGCCTTGCTAGAATGAGGCTTGTTGAGTTAGCTGTTGCTTTGTCTCTTATCAACCACTCTTAGTGACGTTAGGAGAGTCTCGGCAATGGAAGTTAGCTCGGGATTAGAAAAGCCTCCTTGTTGAAGGCAGTGAACTTGGAGCTAGAAACTGCACTCTATCTGGCGGTGACAAGAGCCAGTTAAAATTGCCTTTAGGCAGGAAAAAGCGATGCTTCACTTGACCAGCTTAGAATGGGCGGATGTAAAAAAGAGGTTCTTTCTTGAGCATGACTCGTACCGCCAACATACATGATGAACCAAAAAAAGCATTTCTAATTTTAGACATCGTAGCTTGTCGTCAGAAATAAACTCCGACTTTATTTCTAGTTTCTTCATTTCACACTCGAAAACGTCAAATATCTCATCGGTGGTTCGCCGAGGGTCAGATTGATAGATGCGGTAAAGCACTAAAAAGTCGTCAACGTAGTCGAACACTTTAACTGTACTCGTGTGATCAAAGTTAGCCATGAGACTTCTTTCATACCGCGCGAGTAAAAAGTCGCACAGAAGCGGTGCTAAACTTGAGCCATTGCACACATCTGCACCGGTGAGATATTTGACATTTTTTGGCGTGAAATGATGCAACTGGAATTAAAGTCGGAGTTCAATTCATGACAATAGGTTACGATGCCTTGACTTGGAAATGCTTTTTTGATTGACCATGTATATTGGCGGTACGAACCTTGCTCAAGGAAAAGCCTTCTTTTTACGTCCACTAATTCTAAGCTAGTCAAGCGAAGCTTCGCTTTTTCCTGCCTAAAGGCAATTCTAACTGACTCTTGTCACCGCCAGATAGAGTGCAGTTTCTCGTTCTTAGTTCACTGCCTTCAACAAGCAGGCTTTTCTAATCCCCTGCTAACTTCTATTGCCGAGACTCTCCTAACGTCACTAAGATTGCCTGATAAGACACAAAGCAAGAGCTAACTCAACAAGCCTCATTCGAGCAAGGCTGTTATTTCCTACGTACACGAAGTTTCCCATAGGCTAAAGAAGGTCGCTGGAAAAATAGGTGTAAGAGTTGCGTTGTGCGCACGCGACAAGCTCGCTGGCCTATGTCGCAGGGTCAACAGCGAAGGAACTGCGAAAGAAGCATGCACTAAGAAACACGCTATGCACCATGTTGAATGTGTTTTCGCTATTCTCTACAAGATATTATTTACTTGTGGACATCGGCCAGACAGGGTGATGCATGAATGATCGGTTTAGGGAGCACGCTAACTCTCTAAAAGGTTTCCTTCCCAGCCACTTGGTAGACCATTGTAATAAGTCTTGTTGACAGCCAATTCTTGACAAGTGTTTGATCACGGGGGATATAAAAATCGGCGCGAGCACGAGATTAGTGAATCTTTCTATATTCAAGAACTTGGCGCTTCCTGTCTTAGCGCACCCTCAATTTTTTTAACTGCTGTGAAGTTAGTTATCTGGGGTCCATTTATATGACCGGTTGTCGATAAGGTAGGCTGTATGGTGCATGTATGTGCAATTCTGCTTATAATGCGTGGTTATGCGCAGATTCTGTTTTCTGTATATTGCAGTTAGTTTGCAATAAACTTTGGTTGTTTTTTTCAGGGCTCTGTTTTCGTCTCATATTTTCTTTCTTGTCATTTACGCTGTTAAGCACTTTCTTCGTCTACTACGCCTACAAGAACTTAGCCAACATGTGTTATGAATGTCTGACTAATGAATACTAGCTACACAAAAGGTATATTTTGAGGAAATATTATTATGAGACTTCTTAAGCTGCTAAACATTACGAGAAAAAATTACGAGTTTCGCAGAATCGTCATTTTCGTTTATACTGAGACCCGATTTGCACTGTGGAGTGGTCCAAATAAATATGACCTTCAAACCTAAATCAAAAGGAAAAAAAAAGGTATTTTCGTGTGCCAATTGTTATCACTACATTTTTTTTAAGGAAGAAAATGAGTTTTGAACTTTCCCATTGATGAAAATAGGAAATTTCAAGGTGGCAGCTGTCGTATGACGAAATGGGAAGATAGGCACCAAAGGGAATGCTAAAAAAATATTTTCTTCCTTAAAACAAAAAATTCAATGATAGTATATGAAAAGAAGTGCTCATTTGCTTTCAATTTATGTATAAAGGTAATTTTTATTTAAGCCACCACATGGCGTAAATCGCATCTGAATATGATCAAAAATTACGATTTTGTAGAATTTATGATTTTTTCTCATAAAGTTTACCAGCTTGATAAGTCTCAAATATTTTTTTCTCAAAATATACCTTGTTTGGAGTAGGTATTCACTACACAGATATTCATACAAACTGCACTATTGCAATAAATTGCAAACATAGCACATTTTGGATAAATTCTTAGAAGCATATATGCCAGTATAGTTGCAATAATATTACTGAGCTTCAAACACCTTACACAAGAACCTTTACTCAACATGTAGACCATGTTTGGTAAGAACGTACTTTTAAAATAAATTTTTTCACACACACCCAAACGACATCCCCGAAAGTTCCGACGGCAACCTTGCGACCAAACATTTTTTCTCTTCGAAATATCCTACCGTTTCACTGCTTTCAATACAGTTAATCAGCACAATATTTTTCGAATGCATTTGAGATGGTCGCCAAAACGGCTGAGCGTTTAGCATGAAATCACCCTAACAGTGTGTCATGAACACAGAAAAAGGTCCTATGCTTAATAAGCCTTTATTTACCAAAAAATATACTGAAAGTGCCTCCTCTGAAGCACGGTATAGTGCCGCTTTTTTCACAGTTCTAAGGGAACTAACTGCACGTGCTGTTGTTGTTTACATGTGCAGCAGTGCCGTTCATATCTAGTAGAACTCACTGTTGGGATAGTTGGTGCATATTTGCTATAAATATTAGTCAATTTTGCCCCAAAATGATGACCACACAAACGAAGAAAACACATAAACGGAATGGGCACTCATTTGCAATTGTTGATTTCTTGAGGAAATAGGCTGATATAAACCCACTTTTTGTCAACGCTTGTGTAACCTACTCGGGCCGTCCCTTACCTAATCACGCTACAGGACACATGATCGCTAGATACCATGCTTCCAGCTCATACATGATGAGTGAAGTTTTGCTAACGCAATTGATACCCCTTTTCTTTTGTGAAAGCCCATCAAAATGGCTCTTGGTGTGAACCCACATGAAGTGACAAGTGCTCTTGAATGGGCACCGTCGTTATTCTTTGCCGTAAGGGCGTGTTCCCTCGCTCGATCATTGACGCAGTGCCTCGTCGTCTGGCTAACATGTGTCTTTCTGCACGATAGGGGTATGTTGTAAACCACTTCAGTGGCAGACTTCGTGAATGGCCACGCATGCTTCTTTTTACAGCCTTTCAGCTGCTCAGCATGATTTTCAGCGATGCACCTGCGCAATTTTGCTAGTTTGTTAGGGGCACGAACATGATCAGTACTTCATGCCGGCTCGCCACCTTTTTAAGGTTGTACGTATGAATATATAGTATATTATGAATATAAGGTACAAACAGCTGCTAGTGAGCACCCGTCCTGTTCATCTGTTTTCTTTGTGCGGTCGTGGTTTCGACGTGAAATTCACTATTCAATTCAGGCATTCATGTCTATTCACAGTACATGTTTAATGTCCGTAGCAAAATATTACATAATATTTTCGTATTCATATTTGCATGTTCATGGAACAGCAGCCGTGCCAATTCTGTCAATTGGATACAATTTCCTAATTTTGCACAAAACCATTATGAAATGCCCAACCAGCCTCAATTATTTCTCAGTATTGTTAATTTTAACAAGAAACATAAAATCCATTATTCAACTTAAGTTTGCACATCACCATCCAATTGATTGCTGTGTGCAGTTTAATGTCCTAAAGCCACCATTTGATTATGAGACGCTTTAGGGGAGGGCTCCAGAAATTTCGGCTGCCTGGGGTTCTTGTGCACCCAAATCTAAGGAAATGGGCCTACAGCATTTCCGCCTGCATGAAAAATGCAGCTGAGTACTTGGGCGACTAAACCATCGAGGCGGGGTCATCATCATCCAATCTAGTACAGATGTGCCAACGGTAATTATAACTTTTAATTGGCTATATTCTAACCTCACAGCAAAAGAAAAGAGTAGAACGGTTTAAAAGAAAGTTCTCCCCCCCTTTCTGTGACGTCCATAACGCTTTTTAAGTCGCTTTTGCCAGAATACACTTTCGCTCTGCGGAAAAGTGCTTTTTGATTTACAGGACACGAAATATTTTTGTCCCTATATTACTCTGCCATGCAGATGCCATTCAATAACGAGTACTAGTATAAAGGCTGGCCGTCTTTCAGAGTGATTTTTGAGGTTTTTGCAGCCTTAAGCGACGATAAAGAAAATTGTATGCCACTTTTTTTCTTTTCGTCATTTTCGCCACCCCCTTGAGCTCCTCCTTTACGAATATCTGGAATTTCTGGGTCACCTGTCAAACAGTTGGACAAACTCACCAAATGCTACTGCGAGTTTTACACCCGTATTTTAGAACGTCCCTTCACTAAATGCTTCACCTTGACTTGAGAAAATTGATTCCAGCGCAGTCTCTAGGCAGAGCAAGTCACTCAATATCAGGGATAATCTGCTGCGATTCTCAAGAAACGCAGCGTCATTTTTAGACAAGCGGTGGCGCTGTGCTCAGCTAGTACAAGTGAAGGATGAGATTCGAGTTGAGGAGCATTCGTATTTAGGGAGGATATCATTGTTTGCACTGTGGGACAGTTCAAGAGTGCTTTTGTTAAAATAGCTGCACTCTCGTGTATTTTGAATGAATTAGCGTATGTCAAATAATTTCTACATATACTTTTTTGTGTGTGTGATTCAGTCTAATTTGTTGTACTACTGTAAATTTGAAGCCCCATCGCGGTGGTCTAGGGGCTATGGTACTCGGCTGCTGACCCCCAGGTCGTGAGATTGAATCATGGCTGCGGTGTCTGCACTTCCGATGGAGGCAGAAACGCTGTAGGCCCGTGTGCTCAGATTTGGGTGCATGTTAAAAAACCCCAGGTGTTTAAAATTTCCGGAGCCCTCCACTACGACGTTTCTTATAACCATATGATGGTTTGGGGACGTTAAACTGCACATATCAATCAATGCTGTAAATTTGAAATTTCAAGCTCAAAAATGCTGTGTTTGTTTTTCCTGAAACCTGCTCCAAATTTAGATTTTCTCCCTAGAAAAGCAAGATATGATGCTCCAAAATATTGCTCCAGATGATAGCTTGGCTGCTCCACCTCTGCTAGCTGTAAGTGGTTACTCTTTCACCCTGCTTTTGTGTGCCCATTTTATGTTCCTTGATGTTGCATTGTTTCAGGGGGACAGATTATGTGACGCGCTTGATATTTTACATCTTTAAATCAATTATTCTGCGTGGTTAGTATCTAGTGACACTGTTAAGCTATTGTAATTTTGCCTATTGTTTTCACTCCTGTATTATTGTTTCCCCAGTATTCTGAATGTCTGAACACACAAGGGTTATTGTGAAATGAAAATGCCATTTTAAGACTGTTTTGTCATTACATTCATTAGAATACCACTAGCCTTGCATAATATGCATAAGGCATGCCACAACACATGCAAACTGTGGCGTATCATTGTTGTAATTGTAATGTGCATTGATATATTATTTCAGTATATTGGTGAAACAAGGCATGCTGCATTGCACTACTTTTCCTGCTGTTTGTATGCTTCACTGCACTGTGCTTTTGTGCTGCATTGAAGCATGTTAAAATTAGTTCTTCATTTTTAAGTGCAAATAAAGGCTCTTTTGTTGTACTTTGATATGTATGCATTGGTCGTTAGAGCTCCATGCCGTACCATTGCCGTCTGATTTCCGGTCTTCTTTTGTAGCAAATGGCATTCTGCTTTGCACAATTGAAAAAGGCTTTTGATTAAGGTACAATTTGTCTCTGAATCCTGTATGTGCTCTGTGCCTAATAAAATAAAGCTTGATTTCGTTTTGCACAATGGCATGACTTTGTGAACGTTGTGTTATGTGTGGCAGCTCATTTTGAGTGATGCCTTTGCAGTAAGCTAGGATTACGTGTTATATGCCGTGCTTCATATATGCACCATAAAAGCTGTGCTAAGGCCAGGATTACCACACTGTGGCAGGAGCCATTACAATAGGACATCTGCACATGAAAGGTCTAGCTAAAGGGTAAGCTTTCACGTGCTTTCACAGGGGCTTACTGGAAAGGGGTAACTTTCGAATTATGGTATTTTTTGCATGGGTGTTGGGGCATTATTCAGCATGAACACCCCCACACCCTTTTTGCTGTTTGAGCAATTACACCCCTACACTACTTTTGTTTTTTAAGGGTGTTAGGGTGTCATAGCAATATTACACCCTTACGCCCTTAAGATTACTTGGGTACATTCGCTTTTACTACCTCACTCCCTTAAGGCCACTTGGGTGTACATATGTCTTTATACCCTAAGAAATGTTTGTGCCATAGGGTGTAAATTCGGAAATCCGCCCCACGATATAGGTGTAGTCCTGCTTGATACACCCATTTCGTGGGGTGTTGGGATGTGAGTTATAGACACTATAAAACACCTATATGGGTGTATTTGGTTTACAGTGTAGATTTTTTTGCGTTTTAGTGGTTAGGCTCGTGCTTGACCTCTTATTTTCGGTCGTCAATCCAAGGATATGCCATTGACAATTAGCTGAGTGAAACACAGGGTGTTCCGTGTATATTGCAGCACTTACCGATATATAACTTGTCACGTAACACAAAAGATGTACCACAAAGCGATTCCACAAACGCTGGGCGTGTGGTGATGCGTGCCGCATGCTTATTCAGCAGGCAGCTTCCTTTTTTTCTGAATTTCTTAGATCAACCAATCATGATTTAACCATATGGTGTAGTAGCGCAATTTTCACGGGGACGAAGAGGACAAGAACACACGACACTTCGTCCCCGTGAAAATTGCGCTACCACACCATATGGTTAAATGATGTCTCACCAACTAGCCCAGCTTTCGACCCTACTCAACCAATCATGGCACAGTGGCTTCCTGTTCACCATTCGCCGTCTGACATCGCAATAAAAGAGAGAAAAGAAACGATTATTAGTAATGTCAGTAACTAAAGTAGGTGGGGTCCTTCGTGCAGAGCTGCACTGGCTATAGCGGCTCGCCCGGCCCCGTACAGCGTTTCCACTTGGCTTCCCAAGGCCTGATCTGAGAGTCGCGCCTCCCTCGACAAGTGTGGTGACGTGTGTGCTTTTATGAGCGCCAAGTTTGCGGCAACAGGACACGAGGGACAGCTGTGTGTAATGCGTATAAATGGGTGCCCCTCCACAACAGATGCGCTCATCTTGATTTTCGGAAGGCTGTATTTCAGAAGATAGAAGCAAATCTTCAGTTCGACCTCAAACGTGCCGAAATTTTTCGAAAATGGCACCCGTCCAAGCACCATGCAGCACGCTCCAGGATAGAGGAAAGCACTATCTCCAGTGCGGTACTTCTCATCTGATGAAAGGGAATGGTCAATACGTAGAAGTGCAAAAAAAAGAAGGATGGCGAAGATGGAAGGTTGCGATAAAAATATCCGTAAACTGCGGTTGTGTCACGGCGATGTTTGTACAAGCGCATACCTCTCTTCCTCAAGGCAAGAACAGAACTCATTTCTTTACCACTAGCGCGTCTGCGCTTCCCACCCTCTCTTCCATCCTAACAAAGGAGGGGGAGAGGGTAACATTGTTTCACTGGGTTGTAAGAGTGAAGTGGAGGGGGGTGCTGTGACTACTTGTGCAAGAATATTCCTGGAACACCTGTTCCATATAAACAGAAAAGAAGGAAGCGGTGGGAAGGTGAGAATACACACGTCGCTGAATCACGATTGTCACAAGTTAACAGTGATTGATTTGAAAATCCTGGAGGGAGAGCTCGATTCGCATTGGTTTTTAGTGTGTATATACCATACCGAAAGGATTCACGAGCCCCATTAGAAGCATTTATATCTACAGGCTGGAGTGTGTTGAACTTGTGAATAACCCTATCGGAAAAATTGCCATGGTGGATACTGGAAAACATGGTGGGCGTAGTGGAAATAATAGTGGGCATGGTGGAAATTACGATGGATATGGTGGGACGTAGTGAAAAATATGGTGGATATGCCGGGACATACTGGGTGGTATGGTGTACGGATGATGGGTAAAGTGGAAATGACGGTGGAAAGCAGAGGCTAGATAGTGGGCAAAATAGGACACTCTGTCCACCATTGCGATAAAGCTGGGACGCCCTAAGCATGTGGTGGGTGGTGTTTATTATGGAGGGCCACATGGTGTACCAAGCTGAGAAACTCTTCCCACCATTGCGATAATGCTGGGAAGCACTAAGCAGATGATGGGTGCTGCTTGTTATGGTGGGCCACATGGTATACGAAGCTGAGAAGCTCTGCCAACCATTGCGATGATGCTGGGAAGCAAGAAGCTGATGATGGGTGGACTTATTATGGCGGGCAATTTATATAGTGTACCAAGCTGGGATGTGTACACTACATGTTCTACCACCATGATTTCCGCCAAAGGTTAGGCCTACCGACCGAGCCCGTGGTTCCGGGTTTCAGAATACACAATTTCGACAATTAAAAATGACAATACAGCGCAGCCATGGCATCAATTACCTAAACGAAGCATTTTCCATTGTGTATGGTGTCCGCTCAAGAAGCAACACATCAATGCGACGCGATTCAAGCACTGCCAGAGAACGTACGTCTCTTCTCACAGACAGCCGCTGGTCGCACTCACCGGCACTTCTCCAGCTTTTGTGCGAGAACTCAGGCGTGGCAACTCGTATGCTTGGGGAACCAATATTATAGCGTAATGTTTTCGGTACACTGCATTCGTTTTGGCCAATCCGTTATGTAGTTGTTGCTTTAGTGAAAGAGTTACAGCATTGCGCTGGCATGACCGCCCTCTATATTGCGCGAAAAGCATCCCAATACTCAATCAAATAAATTAGGCGGGCGTATCTATGGAATTGGCCTAGAAGCGTCATAAAGCGTGAACAGCTGTCATCCTTTAGAATGAGCGCGAAGTGGATATTAAACTTGGCAGACCCCGCCGGTAAACTGTTGCTGCTCCCCAGTCCACTTGGTTTTTTTCTTGCAGTTGTGAATTGTAAAAAAAAGCACTGGTGCCATTAACACAGTGGCAATCGTTACAGGCAGCAGTTGCTTGTGTTTAATAAATGTGCAATTTTTAGTAGCAGGTGCAGATCCCGTCTATGTCGTGTACACGAGAAACATAACTGACGTTGAACTGTAAATTCGTGTCACAACTAACTATTTGACACACAACCAACCTCTTGTTGGTATGGCGCAGTGTTAGTGTCTCCGAATGGGAATCGGCAGGTTGAACGTTCGATCCTTCGTGGCACCTTGTTTTTTTTACGGGACGGGCGTTTTTTCATACCGTTTTTATAGAATTCTTGTTTATTTTTTGTGGCAGCCCGTCACGGTGATTGTGACGCCATTTCGCGCTCAAGCGCTGCTGGCACTGCAGCACCCACCATATCCCACCATGCGCATTGGTGGGCGTTTCCCACCATTCACCCACTACATTAATCCACTATAATGGTGGGTGGTGGTTTACACCATGCCCACCATTCGTTTTCTTTCGATAGGGAAGGTACCACTTGCACATTAACAAGAGAGTGTTTTTCGCCAGTGTCAACCACGACTCTTCTGACGTATTTCTGTCACGGGTATGACGTTCTAAATTACGCTTAGAGATTGCTGAGAAATTACGCTTAGAGAATAAATTACGCTTAGAGATTGCTTAGAGTGTCGGAAGAAGTGGAGCTCGGACAGCGGGGCACTCCTCAGGGATCCGTCCTCTCACCCACGCTCTTCAACCTCGTGATGATCGGGCTTTCCGAACGACTTTCAAAAATAGACGGGCTAAACCACACTATCTATGCGGATGATGTAACCATATGGTGCTCCACAGGGTCGGATGGCTTCATTGAGTCCGCCCTGCAAGAGGCTATCGACACCACCGAGTCTTACCTTGACCACACCGGTCTCAGGTGCTCACCTGCGAAGTCGGAGCTGTTGATATATTTGCCCAAACGCCGGGGTGCCAAGCCCAAAGGGTGGAAACCTCCGGCGGAACGCAATATCACCCTCCACACCAGAGATGGTCGTACTATACCCAGGGTAGACACCATCAAGGTCCTCGGCATGATCATCGAGTCCCGCGGAACCAACACCCAAACAGTACACAAGCTCAGGGCTAAGACTGAGAATGCCATACGACTCGTACGTAGAGTAGCCAACAGGCACCATGGCCTCAAAGAAGACAACCTGCTGCGTCTCGTACACGCGTTTGTTTTGTGCCATTTTACATACGTTGCCGCTATACACAAGTGGCTACGGGCTGAGCGCGATCAACTCAATGTGCTTATTCGCAAGGTGGTCAAACGAGCCCTTGGCCTCCCTATCACCACTCCAACGTACAAACTCCTCGAGCTTGGCGTACATAACACGCTAGAAGAGATCGCCGAAGCTCAGGAACGTGTGCAATTGACCCGACTCACTACAACCAAGGCGGGCCGCCATATTCTGCGCGAGCTCGGCTTCTTCTCCTCGAGGGCCAGGGACCCCCCAGAGTTGACTCTAATTCCCCGTGAAATCCGCGACCTTATTACGATCGCTCCCATACCACGAAATGTACACCCCGAATACAACAGAGGCAGGCGCCTTGCGCGGGCGACCGCCATTCTCAAGCGCATAGACATGGAAGCGGACAACGTCTCCTTCGTGGACGCCGCTGCCTATCGCAACAACCAAGCCTTCGCCGCGGTCGCGGTATCATCCACGCAGCAGACTCTTAACACAGCCACAATCCTCACCCGAAACCCCGAAGTAGCGGAGCAAGTAGCTATAGCTATAGCTATGCTCGACAGCAAACGGGAATTCATCTACAGCGACTCCAGGCCGGCCATCAAAGCCTTCGAACGCGGAGTAATCTCCAACCAGGCGTTACGTATCCTGCGCAATGCGGACCCTAGTGCCCTGAAGCACCACACTGTCATCTGGTTCCCCGCCCATCTCGGCCAGGTGCCGGGTGCCCTATCCAACCTCAACGAGATCGCCCATGATGCAGCGCGCGCACTTACCGACCGCACTGCCACAGGGCAACCTCATCTTGCTGGGTTGGATACCAATCGGGATGCACCAATTACGTACAATGAAATTACAAAGCACTTTTACTTGGAACGCCGCATTTTTCCACCCCCACATCCGAAACTTAACCGACCACAGGCATTAACCCTACGCCTATTACAGACACAAACGTACCCAAACCTTGCCACGCTTCACGTTTATTATCCCGATGCATACCCCAGCGACACATGCCCATCATGTGGACACACAGCGACACTCCAACACATGCTCTGGGAGTGTAGAACAACTCCTCCCGACTCTACCTCAAGCAAGTGGGAGAGGTCCCTCAGGAGCTCACTTCTCGCCGACCAGCGATGGGCCGTCCAGCAGGCCCACGAAGCGGCCGCCAGGTACTCCCTGTCGGTCCCTACGTGGGAGACGCCCGCTACGCGCTAAGCGTGTCCTGCAGGACCGAAATAAAGTTTTTTCATTCCATTCCATTGCTGAGAAAAAAACATGAACAAAAAATACCTTTGTGAGGTGTCGAACCAGCGACCTGTTAATCTGCAGCTCGCCACGCTGACCACTACTTAGCGTAATTTGCTCAGCCTGCAAACAGCAAGCCATTTAGCGCAGTATGTACCACTGGCCATCCTCAGAGTTCACCAACCTTAGCGCGTTTTCATCATCAGCACTGAGTTGAAGCGAAAAACGCGCTTTGAGCATGCTCTAAAGGTCATCGCCCCTCGGCAACCCGAGCCATTGAGTTTCTCACAAACTTACCTAGAGGATAAATCTGGCGCTAGTTAGCTGCTGAATTCAAGGGAATGATGGGATATGTCAACTTCGAACTTGACTGAGATTTGTATACCTCGAAGACGCATGTGGTTTCGCGTTAAAATGATCGATTTATTATTAAAGAAGCACGTATAAAGCTATTTATTTTTGTATTTACACAGAAACGTGTTTTACGGCGAAAGGTGTTATGAAATCACAACTCGGGTCACGCGCAGCGCCATAGTTATCAGCCGCCCGTGTCTGTCACAACACGCGAAAATAGAAAAAAAAGTAAAGACTGTACCCATGACACAATAGGGCTCAAACCCAGGTCAGACGAGGGCAAGCGCACTACCACAGCATTCTACCACTGAGCCACGCCGTTTTTTTTTTAAACTGAGCCACGCCGTTACTTGGTATTTGTTGGCAAACTTGCCTTAGGCAGGCTTGATGTCGGGAAAGCAGTCGCGTTAATACGACTTATAAAGCGCTTCGAAACAGGGACATAACAACCATCCGTCGCACAATGCAGATAGCACACCGAGCGGGTCGTCCAACGCTCCAACCCTTTACAAAAACTTGTTTTTGTTCAGCTATTGACTTATACCTACTTCAAGCATAATTTTTAATCGTCGTCAGCCATCCCTATCTAAAACAAACGGCTACTATAGGAATAGTAGATTCCACCATCCACCATATTGGTGGATTATGGCGGTGAAAATGTTGGTGGCACATGGTTTATGGTGGCGTATGGTGGAGCGGATGTGAATGGCGTGCTCGGGCTGGCACTGCTGGAGCGCGAAGCAACTTCACAGCCACCGTTACGAGCTGCAACTAAAGAAATAGCAAAAATAATTGCACAAAAACTGATGCAGAAAGCACCCGTAAGAAAAAAGGTGCGACAGAGCGGTATAGAACCTGCCACCTCCACATTTAGAGCTGAGCACACTAACCACTGTTCCACGCCGACTTTTTTTCCAGGTATTTAATAAAGTACTTGCGCAATAAAAACAAAATCAAGCGAACAAAGTACAATCAAATCGCAAAAGTAAGCGCTCAAGCATTATCAATAAACACTAAATGGCTAATACAGCGTGATGATGATGATCATATATGTTGTTTAATGGCGCAAGGGCCATTGATAGCCAAAGAGCGCTAGAAAATGATATCAGATGAGAGCAATGGTTATGGTAAATGGCTGTAAAAGGGCCTAAAATTCTGCGCTCTAAAAAGGCGTAAGACATATATTTATTAAAATAATGAAAGTGAAGTGAAGCATGCCTGGTGAGAATGAGTCTTTAATCGTCATGACATCATAAAATAGGAGCGTTATATTAGCACCGATTTCTCGCCAGCGCCCTTGGTCCCAAGGGCCGGGAGACAGGTGCTCTTTTGAATGTAGCATCCGCAGCAGCAGCCTCCTTTCAGAGGCCGTGCTACCGATCACTTGAGTAGATAACATGGAAGGTATTTACTTCCTTTAAGAATGCATTCAATGCATTATATTTAAAAAGAGGTTCGCGACCAATAAACATATCTAGGCGAAGGGGTATGTGTTCCTTGTACGCTAGTGGAAAATGTTTTTCCTGTAAGCCTCTAGCTCACAGCATTCAAGGAGTATGTGAAGTACGGTAAGTGGACGGCCACATCTTTGACAGCTGGGTGGGTCACCACCGGACAAAAGGTGTGTGTGTGTGTGCGTGCTGTGTGTGTGTCCTATTCTAAGCTGACAGAGACTGACCTCTGTACGGCGTGTTTTCGACGTGGGTGGCCAGTTACGGAGGTATGGTTTAATCAAGTGTAACTTGTTATGAGTTCTGCCAGTAAGGCCTGAGGTTTTTCCGTATGTATGGTTTTAGGTCCGATAACTTCTGCCAGTAAGGCCTGAGCTTTTTCCGTATGTTTGGTTTTAGGTCGATTATAGGGACAGCAACTGAAGAGTTGGCGGAGCTTCCGTTAATTGATGTGGCGAGCTGGTCGGCCAAGACATTTCCTTCGATCTCACGATGTCCCGGCACCCAGCACACGACGATATGTTGCTTGGAAGTATAGGCCGCGCAGAGTACTGAATAGAGGGGTATACTTATAGGGTTTCTGTGTTTTTTAAGAGTTTTCAACGCTTTTACGACACTCAGGGAGTCTGTGTATATAACTACCCTTCGCATATTCAATTCTTTGATGTGTTTAACGGCTACGAATAACGCGTAAGCCTCGGCTGTAAAAATGCTTGTGTTGGTGGGCAGAACGCCGACATCCGAGAAGGATGGGCCGACCGCCGCATAGGACACGCCAGTATGAGACTTGGATGCATAAGTATAATATTCTGGACAGTCATATTTATGTTGCAACTCTAAGAAATACATCCGAATGTGTATGGAGGAGGCATGCTTTGTGACAGCTACGAAAGATGTGTCACAGTCTATAACCTGCCACTGCCATGGCGGGAGCCGCAGAGTGGGGGGGGGGGCTGAGGTGGTATTCAAGCAGTGGGACATCTGTTTCTTCAGCTAGGTGCCTAACACGCAGCGAGAAAGGGCGTGCCATTGCGGGTCGATTGTAAAAAAGTTGAGAGCTGGACAGGTCGTTGATGGTGGAATATGCAGGTTGCTCACTGTTCCCATTTACTTCAAGTAAATATATGATGGAAGAATTTGTTTCTCTGCAGATGGAGTGACCACTCGTCCGATTCTACGTAAAGGCTTTAAACTGGGCTTGTTCTAAAGGCACCTGTTGACAGGCGGATGCCTTGATGATGAACAGGGTCCAACATTTTCAGAGCGCTTGGCGTGGCAGAGTGATAGACTATTGACCCATGCTCAAGACGTGAGCGTATAAGGCTCCTATACAGATTCATGAGGCACTTTCTGTCGCTGCCCCACGTTGTTCGTGACAGCACCTTTAGGATATTCATTGTCTTCAAGCATTTGTTTTTAAGATGTTTTATGTGCGGTACAAATCTTAACTTCGCATCTAAAATTATACCTAGCAACTTATGTTCTGTGTTTAAGGGTAGATGCTCACCCTTAAGGACCAGTTCAGGTTCAGGGTGCAAGCCTCTTTTTCGTGAAAACAGGACACAGGTGCTTTTCTATGGGTTCAGTTTTAACCCGTTTTCATCAGCCCAATTGGATACCTTGTTAAGGGCGAGCTGAAGCTTTCGCTCACTGATCCCAAGAGAGCACGATTGAAAACTTATCTGCACATCGTCGACATATGTTGAATAAAAGATATTACGTGGAATGTACAGACGGAGAGAATTCATGTTTATAATAAAGAGCGTACAGCTGAGCACCCCACCCTGTGGCACTCCGGTTTCCTGTACAAATGTTCGGGACAGAGCATTGCTCACTCTAACGCGGAAGGTGCGATCAGACAGATAGCTTTCAATGACACTGAACATATTACCGCGTATACCTATGTGTGAGAGGTCTCTCAATATTCCAAACCTCCGCGTAGTATCGTAGGCCTTCTCCATGTCGAGGAACACAGATAAGAAAAACTGATTATGAACAAAAGCCTCACGTATGTGTGCCTCGATACATATAAGATGGTCGGTGGTAGATCGGCCCTCTATAAACCCGCACTGGTATGGGTCGATCAATTTGTTTGTTTCTAAGTAGTGGAGTAAGCGGCAATTAATCATTTTTTCAAATAGTTTTCACAGGCAGCTTGTTAACGCTATAGGTCTGTAACTTGATACAGTAGAGGGATCCTTTCTCTGCTTCAAATTTACAAATATAACAGCCTCCTTCCAGGAGGAGGGGATCACACCTGAAAACCATATGCGATTATAAAAAGAGAGGAGGGTTTCTTTAGTTTCGGAGGGTAGTTCCTTCAGCATTGCGTACATTACGTTGTCAGAACCTGGGGTAGATGTATTACAGCAGCTGAGTGGTGTTCGCAGTTCTGCTAAGCAGAGTGGTGCAATATATGCCTCACTTCTTGCAGATTTTCTTTTTAGCTTTAGTTTTTCTATCCGTGCCTTGTAATTCTGGAAGGATTCGGAGTAGTGTGAAGAGCTCGATATGTGTTTGAAGTGTGTGCCAAGAAAGTTGGCTTGATCCTCCAAGCTTTGCCCGAGGCTATTCACTAGTGGAAGAGAATACGTTTGTTGGCCCTTAATTTTCTTTACCTTATTCCACACTTTTCCCTCATCTGTGTACGAGTTGATACTCGATATAAACTTTGTCCAGCTCTCTCGTCTAGCTTGTTGACGCGTTCTCCTTCCCTGCGATTTGACCCGCTTGAAATTTTCGAGATTTTCTGCTGTAGGGGAATCGCGAAGCAACGCCCAGGCTTTGTTCTGAGTGGTCCGTGCTTTCCTGCATGCGTCGTTCCACCATGGGACTCGCCGTTTAGAAGACATGCTGCACGTTTTGGCAATACATTTAGATGCGGCATCAAGTATAAACGCTGTAAAATACGTGACAGCGTCATCTATGGTCAGGGCAGACAGCTCATTCAATGTCATGTGTGTAAGAGTTCTATACCTTTCCCAATCAGCTGAGTCAATCTTCCATCGAGAAACCTGCGGGGGTAGTTGATCTTTGTTCGGCGCACTCAGGATGATTGGGAAGTGGCCACTCCCATAAGCGTTTTTAGGAACGTTCCACTTAAAAACAGGTAAAAGGGACGGCGATGAAATGCTAACATCTATGAAGGAGTACGTGTTGTTTGCAAGGCTAAAATACGTAGGCTCCTTTATATTTAAAAGACATAAACATGAAGGGAAAAGGAGCTGTTCAATGAGACGTCCTCGCGCATCACAGTGAGCATCGCCCCACAGGACATTGTGTGCATTAAAATCACCTAGAACCAGAAACGGCTCTGGGAGCTCATCTATTAATGATTCCAGATCACATATGTGTAGCTGTTGATGCGGTGGTATGTACACAGAACAAATAGTAATGAGTTTGTTGAAAAGTACAGCTCGAATGGCTACTGCCTCAAGGGCCGTTTGGAGCTTCAAATGCTGGCATGCTATACTACCATAAACTATTATGGCTACACCGCCAGACGGTACGACAGGATCCTCCTGGTCTTTTCCGAAAATATTTTATTGTCGTAGGAAGTTCTTGTGCTTAGGAGCTAAGTGCGTTTCTTGCACGCATAGCACTTTCGCGTTAAACTTACACGGAAGTTCTTAGACGTCATCTAATTGTCTAACTATTCCCTTTACGTTCCACTGTATGATTTTGTCCATAGTGGAAAATAAAGGGAAAAAGTGCTGTGTGCAAAGACGGGGATTAACTCATTTTACAGGGCCTTTGTCAGGCCCAGTAATCAGCGTTCTGTTCTTTTTGGGGCGGTTGAGCGAAGCTCGCCACTCCTTCAGCGCTTCCTGCGCCGTTTGGCTTGAACTGGTGTCCATAGCTTCTTGCGAGGCACTGGACACCCGCTCTAAAGAGCGATCTGTGCGTCGCTTAGACTTCGCCTCGATCGACGAAGTCTTTGTCCCCACCGAGCTGGGGGTTGATGAAGCCCCCTTGGCCTCGTGATTGCCCTGGCTGCTGCCAGAGCTTGTAGAGGTCACTGGTGTGGACAGGCTGAATGTGGGCAGGGCAGCGCTGGCTGCTCCCGCCGCAGGGGCTTGTGGCATTGGCCTCGGCACTCTAGGCGCGGTCCGGGCAACTGCCAAGGGCCTTTGTGGTGCCGCCCCTCGTTGCACCACATCGGCAAAAGGGTGTTTTTAGTGCTAATGATAACGAGACCCGTTGTCTTGCTTCCCTGAATGTGATATTTTCCTTAACTTTTATAGTTATTATTCCTTTTCTCTTCTCCGGGCTGGGCATGCTCTGGAGTATGCGGGGTGACTACCTTCGCAGTTTGCACAGAGGAACTCATCATGACTACATTCATCAGAACTGTGGCTGGTTGTGCCACACTGAGCGCAAATCAGCTGCCCTCGGCAGCTCTGGGATGCATGACCAAATCGCTGGCAATTGAAACAACGCCTCGGGTTTGCAATGAAGGGTCGGACATGGAGTTTTATATAACCAACTTCGATAGTCTCGGGTAAAGTGGTTGAGTTAAAGTGAGTAGTAAGTGCTTTGTTGCTATTTCGTTGTTGTTACGTCTGATTTTGAAGCGCTGGACATGTATTACACCTTGGTCCTTCCATCCATCAAGAAGCTCTTCTTCACTCAGTGTCATCAAATCTTCGTCCGATACCACGTCCTTCACTGTATTCATGGTACGATGTGCGCTCACAGAGACGGGGATGTTACCAAAGGCTACGACGTGCGAGAGTTTATTGTACTGTTCCTTGTCTTTTAATTCGAGAAGCAGATCTCCACTTGTCATCTTCGTGGCCTTATAACCGGTTCCAATGGTCTCTCTGAAGCACTTGGCCACAAGGAAGTGTGAGATCGCTCTAGCTTTTGTAGATGATTGTTCGCAGTGGAGGACATGGTATTTTGGGAAAGTTTCTCTGTTTTTGGGCCAAAGTAGGAAAGTTGCCTCGGTGCGTATCCTTTGCGACGCACGATCAGTTAAAGAGGGAGTCGAGGATCCTATGAAAAAATGTGTATTTTTCGGTAACGGCGCCTACCACCCACCCCGGAGTCCAACGAGGGGACGTGGCAGAGCATGTGGGCATGTCTGCGCAACGCCAGCAGTAGGCAGTTACTATAACCCACTATGGTTTACCCTAGTTTGGATAGCCACACAAGGTTAACTCTTGCCGCCAGGAAAAAATGGAAGTAAAATGAAGTGAGGAGAAGACAGGAAAGATGTAAAGTGAGAACAAAAGAGGAAGATATAGGGAGAGAGAGATAGGAAAAGGCGACTGCCGATTTCCCCTGGGTGGGTCAGCCCAGAGGTGCCGTCTGCGTGAAGCCGGGGCCAAAGGGGTGTGTTGCCTGGGCCGGGGGGCTTTAAAGGTCCAATCACCCAGCGTCGGCTCAACACCCAGGATGCCCTTTTTCCCGGACACGGCAAAGCCACGCATGGCTAGGCGTGGGAGGGAGTCAAAACTCCCCCGTTAGCTCGGGTCCATGGTGTCGCTACACACCAAACGCCTACTTGCGCAGGCACCCCTGCGGGGAACACAGCGTGAGTTCCTCACATGAAGACTTCTTCACATCGTGTTCTACAAACAAAAAAGGGGTGAGGTCAAGCAGTTCTCTAAAAGGGAGTACCAGTACGGTCTAAAGTCTAGCTTGTCGTAAATGGTTTTTAGGTGAATAGCCATTTGAATGAAGTGTGCGCTTGAAGAAGTGGTTGGCTCGGCATTGCGGTCTTGCATTCGTGTCTTCCACAAGCTGTGCATACCCTTGAGAGAAAACATATCATATGGTACTTTATCAAACGCTGCTGGTAGAAGATAATGTATTGTGTGAGAATTAATGACGAAACGTTTTTTCAGTGCTCGTTGAAGGACATCCCAAAACAGTATGGCATCTTTGCAGCTAACAAAGCAAAGTTCAATCGTTTCCGGCACATCACATAGACGGCAGTTAACAGACGGAATGAAAATACCCTTTCTTTCTAACCATGTGTTTGCCTCCAATGTTTCAGTGTGGAGTTTATAGAAGAATGTTTTTGAATTCAGTGGAATGTACATGTTGCGCACTCGCTTCAACACATCGTGGCTTGGAAGATTGGAGTACATTGAGCGGTACAACGGAGGTGGAAAGAGTGTACTCAGTAGGTCCTTTTACAGCACCTTGCGCGATACCGTGTAAAGATAGTCTACAGAAAAGCGAGCTTTAAGGAACCGAACTGGGAGGTAAACTTCCTGCATGAATCCCCACAAGCATGGGCGTTCGGAGAAGTTGGATAAAACAATTGAATCTGGTAAGCAGTCAACAAGTGTAACCTGCAAGAAGGAACAGAATACAGGATGAGAATTGTCTCGAAAAAAAAAGAATCGGGGCACTATTTGCCATAGATAAAGGTGTTGTAGTCCTAACCCACTCTCACTAACTGACTTGAATATATTATCACGACGCATGGGCTCAAAAGTCGAAGACTTCATGAAAGTAGCGAAAATTCGATGAAAGCGTTGTATATAGAATCCAGCGCAATGAATAAGTTGAAATACAGAGTAAAGCTTTGTCGTGAAGAAAGTATTGCAAGCTTCAGCTCTCCCAAATATCGAAAGTCGATAGGGAACAAATTTCTGGGCCTGTCGTTCAAGCGTAGAGACGCGTTCCTTCTAGTAATGCACACTGAATCTATATGCATGCAATGGTACACCAAGGTATGCTGGAGGAGTTCTTGTCAAATTAATCCCTGCAAAGTGGTTCGGTGTGCTACCTCACAAGCCAAACTACAGTGCTAAACTTTTAGAGGCATTTAAACGAGCTCCTGATACTACGCCAAACTTTTCAATAGTATATACCACATTTTCGACACTTGGTTTATCTGTGCTAAAGAATGCGACATCGTCTGCATAAGCCAACACTTTAACCTCACTGCCTAATGTACTGAAGCCACGAATGCAACTCGACTGTAATATGCTTAAGCACAGTGGTTCTAGATTTATTTTATTTATTTATTTAATACATACTGCGGACACTAAGTGGTCCAAGCAGGAAGTGCAAATAAAAGAGGTGACATTGGGCATCCCTGTTTTACAGAAGAGCAAATAGAAACTGGCTTGGAGAGTTGACCATTAACTATCAGGCGAGTTGAGCATTCATTACAGCATAGTTTAACACCTTTAGGAACAACTTTGACAACATTAGCTTGTTCGCGAAGAAAAAAAAAGGAAGGAATGACGAACACGATCAAAAGCTTTTGCAAGGTCTACCTGTAGCATTGCAAGATGTTTTCGAGAACCATGACAGTAATTAAGAACTGCTCGAGCGACATGTATAATGGTTTGTATGGATCAACCTCTGATCCCACATGTCTGATGAGACCCAATGAGGATCGACATGGCAAATTGCAACCTATTTGCTGAAACTTTTGCGAAAATTTTTTAGTCCAGGTTTGACAGTGATACTGGTCTGTCGCTCTCGACGAAGCGAAGTTTTTCCTTGTCAGTTGTTTTCGGTATTAGCAGAGTGTTTTTTGTGCTAAAAGATTGAGGGAGTGTATCCACGTCATAACTCATCTGAAAAATATTCAGCATTATAGGAGCAAATGTTTTCTTGAAAGCTTTGTAAAATTCGCCTGAGATGCCATCAGGGCCCGGTGTCTTCAATAAAGGCAAGTTGTCGATTGCTTACTCGATTTCCTGTATAGTAATGGGCCCATTAGTGACTGCACAATCAATGTCCTTCAAGGGGTTCACAAGAGAAACAAAACTAGCCTAGAGGTGAGCGTCAAGATCATCAGAGGGAGAGCTAAATAAACTTATAGTATGTTTTGAACGCCAAAGTAATGTCTCCGTTATCTTTTATAAGCACATCGTTAAAGTACAAGTCTGGAATAACTTTAGAAATCGCATGGCGTTGCTCATCAAGTAAAGCTTGACGCATCGATTGCTCTGAATTTAAAGTGCGTTGGTTCCGAGATCTAATACGTGCCCCTTGGTAGCGAGCAGCATCAATTCTCTGTAGTTGGCATTTATTATTCTCAATGTCTTTGATGTACTTTCCGGCATTTCGCATTCCATCTTATAAAGATTGCAAAGACTTTTAACAAGTATCTTTTCATCATTCTTTCTATAGAAATACTTAACAGCCCCAATTTCTAAAGCTGTAGCATGAACTTCTTGTTTGAAAAGCTCCGAAGCAGCGAAGATATGAAAACCAATCGAAAAAGATTACCTCAATGCCATCTGGATGCGAATCATGAATTTCTAATCACAGAGGAGGTTCGCATTCATTTTCCAAAGGGCCCACTGGGGACGGAATTGTTTGTGACGATTTTCACCAATTTGCGCTATGACAATACAATGGTCTGAGAATGATACAGCTTCGGTGCTGCAGAACATTTTACGAGATAGGAGTGATGAGGACACGTAAATTCGGTCAAGGCGAGCTTGAGAACTTTCTTGTTCTCTTGTATATGCTGTTGCCCGATTCGAGACCCCGATGCCAATTAGTCCTGCATTATCTAAGCCAACTGAAACTTGATCATAACGTGTTTAAATGGATTGAATGTTTTCTCTCAAATCGCTCAAAATTTGTTTACGCTAACGGGTATGATTCGTGTTTTACTGAAGTACACTCCGGCGTTCCTCAGGGATCGGTAATTGGGCATCTCTTATTTCTAATTTATAATAATGACCTCCCCTGCCACATTAAATCCAGACTTCCTTTATTTGCTGTAGATTGCGTTATTTCTCGTGAGGTAAATAACATGATTGATTCGTGTACTCTTCAACCAGACCTTAACACTGTATATAACTGGTGTTAATGAAAGGTTAATGAAATTGAACATAAACATAAGGTTAATGAAATTGAACATAAACAAATGTAAAGTCATGCGCGTGTCCCGCAGTGTTTGCAGTCAATTTACTTACTACTTAAACGACATACCTCTTGAATCTACTAACTCGTACAAGTACTTAGGCGTCCACATAACATCCAATCTCTCATGGGCAATGCACGTCGAACAAATAATCAACAAAGCTAACCGTACGCTTGGGTACCTACGCCGTAACTTTTCCAAAGCTCCATCTTCATTGAAATTAGCCCTGTACAAAACATTAATACGACCTAAACTAGAATATGCTTCTTCGATTTGGGATCCCAGCCACATTAATTTAATTACATCGCTTGAGTTAGTTCAGAATAATTCCACACGCTTCATATTATCGAACTACAATTGCACTGCCAGTATATCTGCAATGAAAAATAATCTGTCCCTGCCTACTCTGTTACAAGTTTCCCGCCTATCAACTTTTCATAAATTGTATCACCACCCCATCTTGCGCGACGAACTTATTTTGCAACCCCAGTATTTTTCCAACCGTGTCGATCACCGTCACAAGGTTGGAATTATCACCTATCGTACTAAAACAGCTGCGCAGTCGTACCTGCCTCGTTCTTCTCGCGAGTGGAACCACCTTCCCCCTGAAATTGTTGCTAATAATGACAACCATCTTTTTCGAGATATTATAGCTAACATTGTATACGCAGGACCTATTTAATGTATTTTGTTTGTACGCTGACTTTTGCTTATATTCGTACTAACGCTGTATTCTTCCCTCCCCACCATGTACCATGTGTTATTCAATGTAATCCACTCCCCTCTGTAATGCCATTTGGTCCTGAGGGTATTATAAATAAATAAATAAATCTACAATACCGGATAAAGGTGGGCAAGGCAGGAGCGGCGTGAGCACGATGTCTGATCGCCGCTTGTTTTTGCAGTTCGCTTTTTGGTCCGCCGCCCTGCTGCTGTGTTCTGCTGAGCCAAGGATTGTGCCTGACCCATCACCCTGGCCTGCGCATGCGTACTTCGCGGTCCCTCCGGAATCGCCTATTGACGACGTATAAACTCTGGCCCCACCGCAGTGGTCTAGTGGCTAAGGTACTCGGCTGCTGACCCGCAGGGCGCGGGTTCAAATCCCGGCTGCGGCGGCTGCATTTCCGATGGAGGCGGAAATGTTGTAGGCCCGTGTGCTCAGATTTGGGTGCACGTTAATGAACCCCAGGTGGTCTAAATTTCCGGAGCCCTCCACTACGGCGTCTCTCATAATCATATAGTAGTTTTGGGACGTTAAACCCCACATATCAATCAATCAATCAATCAATCGACGTATAAACTCTGCTTAAAAGTAATCCCAAAAAGTTTTGGCGTTCTATCCTTCCTAAATCCATTTTACCGTCTTCATTCACCTCTGATGGCGAAACATTATGTGATGCAGCTGATATATCAAATGCCTTCAGTGACTATTTTAGTTCCAATTCTTCTGATGACAATAACATTGTTCCTCCCTTCCGAAATCGTCTCTGTAATATATCCATTGGGAATATTACAATTACCGCAGAGGGCATTTTGAACCTTATATTGAATCTGGACGCAAAAACATGCAGTGGTCCTGATTGCATTCTCAATGCATTTCTACTCCGGTATTCCCAATGGTGTGCTTGGTACCTTGAAATTATTTTTAACACATTGATCCGCACCGGTACCGTTCCCTCGTCCTGGAAAATAGGTAAAGTCCTTCCTCTTTTCAAATCCAGCGATAAGCACTCCTTTTCTAACTATAGACCAATTTCATTAACCTCATACTCTTATAAATGCTTGAACACGTAATCTTTAAACATATCATGGACTTCCTTGAGGCTAATAACCTTCTGTCCTATTTTCAACATCGGTTTCGACACGGGTTCAGCACGGTGACGCAACTTATTGCCTTTTCATATGACATTTCCATGAACCTTGACGCAGGATATCAGATTGATGCCATCTTTATCGATTTTTCTAAAGCCTTTGACACTGTTATTCATTCAAAACTCTTGCGAAAATAAATAAGATCCTCAATAACCCTCAATTAGTTCACTGGATTTCTTGCTTTCTTTCGAACCGTTCTCAATTTGTGTGCTTTGATTCCGTTGCTTCTTCCCCGGCCAAAATCACTTCTGGTGTTCCACAGGGCTCAATCCTCGGGCCTTTGTTATTTTTGCTTTATGTTGCTGACCTGCCTGATATTGTTCATTGTAAGATTAGTTTGTACGCTGATGATTGTGTTTTATATCATGTAATCCACTCGCCCAATGATCACATCCTTCTCAACAATTCAATTGCATCTTTCTGTAACTGGTGCCGTTCCTGGCAATTGAACATTAACTACAAAAAATGTGTTCATGTCCTTTACTAATAAATTAGTTCTTTCAGATTTCAACTACTCATTTAATGGACTGTCTTTGCTGAGAGTTTACCAACATAAATACCTTGGCGTGCTTTTCACTCCTAACCTGTCCTGGTCTCACCATATTGATTACATTACTTCTAACGCGCTAGAAAAACTTTGTTACCTGCGGCGTACACTATCTGCGGCCCCTAGCGATAAAAAACTAACTGTGTACAACACCCTTATTCGCCCTGTGCAAGAATTCGCGTCACCTGTGTGGAACCCCTACAACCAGTGCGAAATAAAACAAATAGAATCGGTACAGAAAAAGGCCATTAGATTCATCTTCAGGCGTTATGACTCTGCTTTTACACCTACGTCAGCATTACCATCTCTGAACCTATCTCTACTTTCATCGCGAAGGAACATTGAGTCTCTCAAGTTATGACATTCTATAATTTATTCGACGTGCAAACTTTCAAAAGATCTCTACTTAACATGTTCCAGACCTTCTTCAACACGCCAATACCATCCTTTGAATATGACACCATTCTACGCCCGTACTAACACGTTCAAATTTAGCTTCTTTCCACGAACTGTTGAACTTTCGAATGACTTATCCGGTGACATACGTTCTTTGCCCTTAAATGCATTTACAAAAGTATGAGGTTAATGAAATTGGTCAATAGTTGGAAAAGGAGTGCTTATCGCTGGATTAGAAAAGAGGAAGGACTTTACCTACTTTCCAGGACGCGGGAACGGTACCGGGGCGGATCGATGTGTTAAAAATAATTTCAAGGTACCGAGCACACCATTGGGAATACCGGAATAGAAATGCACTGGGAATGCAATCAGGACCACTGCATTTTTTTACGTCTAGATTCAATATAAGGTTCAGAATGCCATCTGCGGTAATTGTAATATTCCCAATGGATATATTAGAAAGACAATTTCGGCAGGGAGGAACAATGTTATTGTCATCAGAAGAATTGGAACTAAAATAGTCATTGAAGGCATTTGATATATCAGCTGCGTCACATAATGTTTCGCCATCAGAGGTGAATGAAGACGGTAAAATGAATTTAGGAAGGATAGAACGCCAAAACTTTTTGGGATTACTTTTAAGCAGAGTTTATACGTCGTCAATAGGCGATTCTGGAGGGACCGCGAAGTTGGCGTGCGCAGGCCAGGGTGATGGGTCAGGCACGATCCTTGGCTCAGCAGAACACAGCAGCAGGGCGGTGGACCAAAAAGCGAACTGCAAAAACAAGCGGCGATCAGACATCGTGCTCACGCTGCTCCTGCGTAGCCCGCTGAAGAAGGTGCTGGGATGAAGTCTTTTTAAACGGGTCGAGTGTGACATCACTGGGCAGGCGTTGATCGTCTTCCAGGGGTCGCTGCAGGCATTCCGGCAAGGTGAGCGAGGCAGACAGCCCAAGATATGGCTATCAAGCATCACCATTCCGCCGGGCACGTCGTCAATAGGCGATTCTGGAGGGACCACGAAGTTCGCATGCGCAGGCCAGGGTGATGGGTCAGGCAAGATCCTTGGCTCAGCAGAACACAGCAGCAGGGCGGCGGACCAAAAAGCGAACTGCAAAAACAAGCGGCGATGAGACATCGTGCTCACGCCGCTCCTGCCTAGCCCACCTTTATCCGGTATTGTAGATAATGCAGGACTAATTGACATCGGGGTCTCGAATCGGGCAACAGCATATACAAGAGTACAAGACAGTTCTCAAGCTCGCCTTAACCGGATTTACGTGTCCTCATCACTCCTATCTTGTAAAATGTTCTGCAGCACCGAAGCTGTATTATTCTCAGACCATTGTATTGTCATAGCGCAAATTGGTGAAAATCGTCAC
This sequence comes from Rhipicephalus microplus, assembly GCF_043290135.1. Lineage (NCBI taxonomy): Eukaryota > Metazoa > Arthropoda > Arachnida > Ixodida > Ixodidae > Rhipicephalus > Rhipicephalus microplus. Next base: position 1,744,772 of record NW_027464614.1, on the reverse strand, counting down.
AAAAAATTCCGTCCCCAGTGGGCCCTTTAGAGTGTGAATGCGAAGCTCCTCTGTGATTAGAAATTCATGATTCGCATCCAGATGGCATTGAGGTAATCTTTTTCGATTGGTTTTCATATCTTCGCTGCTTCGGAGCTTTTCAAACAAGAAGTTCATGCTACAGCTTTAGAAAATGGGGCTGTTAAGTATTTCTATAGAAAGAATGATGAAAAGATACTTGTTAAAAGTCTTTGCAATCTTTATAAGATGGAATGCGAAATGCCGGAAAGTACATCAAAGACATTGAGAATATTAAGTGCCAACTACAGAGAATTGATGCTGCTCGCTACCAAGGGGCACGTATTAGATCTCGGAACCAACGCACTTTAAATTACGAGCAATCGATGCGCCAAGCTTTACTTGATGAGCAAAGCCATGCGATTTCTAAAGTTATTCCAGACTTGTACTTTAACGATGTGCTCATAAAAGATAACGCAGACATTACTTTGGCGTTCAAAACGTACTATAACAGTTTATTTAGCTCTCCCTCTGATGATCTTGACGCTCACCTCTAGGCTAGTTTTGTTTCTCTTGTGAACCCCTTGAAGGACATTGATTGTGCAGTCACTAATGGGCCCATTACTATACAGGAAATCGAGTAAGCAATCGACAACTTGCCTTTAATGAAGACACCGGGCCCTGATGGCATCTAAGGCGAATTTTACAAAGCTTTCAAGAAAACACTTCCTCCTATATTGCTGAATATTTTTCAGATGAGTTATAACGTGGATACACTCCCACAATTTTTTTGCACAAAAAACACTCTCTTAATACCGAAAACAACTGACAAGGAAAAACTTCGCTTCGTCGAGGGCGACAGACCAATATCGCTGTCAAACCTAGACTAAAAAATTTTCGCAAAAGTTTCAGCAAATAGGTTGAAATTGGTCATGTCGATCCTCTTTGGGTCTCATCAGACATGTGGGATCAGAGGTCGATCCATACAAACCATTATACATGTCGCTCGAGCAGTGCTTAATTACTGTCATGGTTCTCGAAAACATCTTGCAATGCTACAGGTAGACCTTGCAAAAGCTTTTGATCGTGTTCGTCATTCCTTCCTTTTTTTTCTTCGCGAACAAGCTAATGTTGTCAAAGTTGTTCCTAAAGGTGTTAAACTATGCTGTAATGAATGCTCAACTCGCCTGATTGTTAATGGTCAACTCTCCAAGCCAGTTTATATTTGCTCTTCTGTAAAACAGGGATGCCCAATGTCACCTCTTTTATTTGCACTTCCTGCTTGGACCACTTAGTGTCCGCAGTATTAAAGTGTCCGCAAGTGTGACCACTTAGTGTCCGCAGTTTATTAAATAAATAAATAAAATAAATCTAGAACCACTGTGCTTAAGCATATTACAGTCGAGTTGCATTCGTGGCTTCAGTACATTAGGCAGTGAGGTTAAAGTGTTGGCTTATGCAGACGATGTCGCATTCTTTAGCACAGATAAACCAAGTGTCGAAAATGTGGTATATACTATTGAAAAGTTTGGCGTAGTATCAGGAGCTCGTTTAAATGCCTCTAAAAGTTTAGCACTGTGGTTTGGCTTGTGGGGTAGCACACCGAACCACTTTGCAGGGATTAATTTAAGAAGAACTCCTCCAACATACCTTGGTGTACCATTGCATGCATATAGATTCAGTGTGCATTACTAGAAGGAACGCGTCTCTACGCTTGAACGACAGGCATAGAAATTTGTTCCCTATCGACTTTCGATAGTTGGGAGAGCTGAAGCTTGCAATACTTTCTTCACAACAAAGCTTTACTCTGTATTTCAACTTATTCATTGCGCTAGATTCTATATACAACGCTTTCATCGAATTTTCGCTACTTTCATATGGTGTGGCAGCTTGGGCTAGTTGGTATGGCATGACGATAGTTATTGCGCGAGAACAAAACGACGACACAGAGACAAGAAGGACACGAAAGATACGAGCGCAAACTTCCAACTGAGTTTATTGCGCAGAGCACGAAAATATATAGAGGAGACAGTGACCATGGCACAAGAGCAGAACATGAGTAAGAAAACCAAAAACGAACAACACAAATACTATGCACTGAAAAACAGCAAAGAAAAACCTAGAAGAAACCGAACCAGAAAGGTAAAGCTACCTGCCCGCACCGAATCCTTCGAGGAACCTGCGTTCCTTCTCGGACTAAGCCACGGAGGGCTTGCTAATCTAAGGCACCTGTTCGCGTTACCTGCCCGCACCGAATCCTTCGAGGAACCTGCGCTCCTTCTCCGACAAGGCCACGGAGGGCTTGCTAACACAAGGCACCTGTTCGCGTGCCATCTGCGCAGCCTCGACAATGACCCGGGTGCCCACATCTCTGTGTTTGTACAACGTCGCTGTTTCCTCGAACAGGGGAACACACTTGCACTCAGTGCAGTGCTGGGCAAGAAAACCATCTTTACCGCTTTTAACATTGTTCGCGTGCTCTCTCAGTCGACCGTTCAGACACCTTTCGGTCGTTCCGACATAACAAGCATTACATGAAAGGGGGGTCCTATAGACGACTTCCCGGGAGCAGGCCGCATACCTGTTTCGATGTTGAACTCTGCAATCTGTTGATGATTTTGTTTTCAGGGGGTTGGTAGATTTGGTGAGGCTGATTAATTTGAACGGTGCTGAGAACATGACCCGAACTCCAACACGTTTTCCGATTTGCTCCTACGGGGTAAGCCTACCAGCAACAGCCTTCCGGTGCGGAAGACGACCAAGTTTCTTAGAGACAATGAACTTTGTGTTGTGCCGTCAGATAAGGAGGGTGGTTTTGCCGTTCTTCCTAATTGCTTGTACCTGGAAAGGGCGGTCACAGCTATCGAATCTGTTTTTAAATGTTGTACCGACATTCGTCTAGATAGGGTAAAAACGCAGGCCAGGGAAATGTGTCGTAAACTAGAGTTAAAACAGTTAGCACAGCACATTAGCAAAAGTGACAAAAATGGGCTCAGCATGTTTTTTTCTGCCAAAACACATAAGGTTGACATGCCCTTCCGTGTCATTGTGACAGAAAGTGGTACGTGGCACAAGCAACTCGGCTTGTTTATTCAGACCCATCTAAAGTGTCTAAAGATTGACGACCCTTTTGTGATCAGAAACTCGCAGGCTCTGATAGAATTTTTCAAACAGTCAAATCAATCTAATCTTTTCGGTTTTTCAATTGACATAAAGGACCTATACTACTCGCTGCCTCACGATGAGGTACTAGAATGTATAAGGAATAACATAGAAACTTTCGGGGAATTGAACTTCCAATTAAAAACTGGCATTAGTTCGCGGGATTTTCTTGACCTGGTTTTGCTGTATCTTACGTCTACTTTCGATCAATGGAATGATTGCATTTATCTGCAGAAAAAGGGTGTTTCAATTGGTTCATGCATAGCACCTTTACTCAGTGATCTTCTATTGGCAAAAATGGGCAAAAAACTACAGGAAAAGTTAGAAGGCTCGCATGTCGTCAAAATATTTAGATACGTGAATGATTTCTTGGTTATTATAAATTGTGAGTCTTCTATGTTTCACTCGTTGGCCACTCAAACTATAGGCGTGTTCGAAAATTGTTTGCAGCCTCTGGTGGTGACACATGAAATGCCCGATAATGACAAATTACGCTTTTTGGATTTAAATCTGGTTTTTAGCTCACAGCACATCTGTTGGTGTTATGAACCACGTGCGCAGAAACCTCTGCTTTCCTTTTCTTCTGCTCACAGTAAGATAGTTAAGCGAGGCATAGCACGAACCTGCCTTGAGAATGCTTTAAATGGGTCTTGCGCCCACAATATCTCTGCGAGCTTCAAAGCTCAAGTTTCCCGCCTTAAGGCTTCAGGTTTCCCCGAGGCGTTTATCGCGTCTGTTGCGGAGACGATCCTGCGGACTAATGAGGCGGAACAGAAAACGCGACAGAATCTGATCAACACGGATACAGAACGTGAAAGGGTAGCCGTGATTCCATACATACACCAGATATCACATAAGCTCAAAAAAATCGGAAAACGTGTTGGAGTTCGGGTCATGTTCTCAGCACCGTTCAAATTAATCAGCCTCACCAAATCTACCAACCCCCTGTAAACAAAATCATCAACAGATTGCAGAGTTCAACATCGAAACAGGTATGCGGCCTGCTCCCGGGAAGTCGTCTATAGGACCCCCCTTTCATGTGGTGCTTATTATGTCGGAACGACCGGAAGGTGTCTGAACGATCGACTGAGAGAGCACGCGAACAATGTTAAAAACGGGAAAGATGGTTTTCTTGCCCAGCACTGCACTGAGTGCAAGTGTGTTCCCCTCTTCGAGGAAACAGCGACTTTGTACAAACACAGAGATGTGGGCACCCGGGTCATTGTCGAGGCTGCGCAGATGGCACGCGAACAGGTGCCTTGTGTTAGCAAGCCCTCCGTGGCCTTGTCCGAGAAGGAGCGCAGGTTCCTCGAAGGATTCGGAGCGGGCATGTAACGCAAACAGGTGCCTTGGATTAGCAAGCCCTCCGTGGCTTAGTCCGAGAAGGAACGCAGGTTCCTCGAAGGATTCGGTGCGGGCAGGTAGCTTTACCTTTCTGGTTCGGTTTCTTCTAGGTTTTTCTTTGCTGTTTTTCAGTGCCTTTGTATTTGTGTTGTTTGTTTTTGGTTTTCTTACTCATGTTCTGCTCTTTTGCCATGGTCACTGTCTCCTCTATATATTTTCGTGCTCTGCGCAATAAACTCAGTTGGAAGTTTGCGCTCGTGTCTTTCGTGTCCTTCTTGTCTCTGTGTCGTCGTTTTGTTCTCGCGCAATAACTGTCGTCATTTCATATGGTCTTCGACTTTTGAGCCCATGCGTCGTGATAATATATTCAAGTCAGTTAGTGAGAGTGGGTTAGGACTAAAACACCTTTATCTATGGCAAATAGTGTCCCGATTCTTTTTTTTTCGAGACAATTCCCATCCTGTAATCTGTTCCTTCTTGCAGGTTACACTTGTTGACTGCTTAACAGATTCAATTGTTTTATCCAACTTCTCCGAACGCCCATGCTTGTGGAGATTCATGCAGGAAGTTTACCTCGCAGTTTAGTTCCGTAAAGCTCGCTTTTCTGTAGAATACCTGTACACGGTATCGCGCAAGGTGCTGTAAAAGAACCTACTGAGTACACTCTTTCCATTTCCATTGTACCGCTCAATGTACTCCAATCTTCCAAGCCACGATGTGTTGAAGCGAGTGCGCAACATGTACATTCCACCGAATTCAAAAATATTCTTCTATAAACTCCACACTGAAACTTTGGAGGTAAACACATGGTTAGAAAGAAAGGGTATTTTCATTCCGTCTGTTAACTGCCGTCTATGTGATGTGCCGGAAACGATTGAACTTTGCTTTGTTAGCTGCAAAGATGCCATACCGTTTTGAGATGTCCTTCATCGAGCACTGAAAAAACGTTTCGTCATTAATTCTCACACAATACATTATCTTCTACCAGCAGCGCTTGATAAAGTACCATATGATATGCTCTCTCTCATGGGTATGCACAGCTTGTGGAAGACACGAATGCAAGACCGCAATGCCAAGCCAACCACCTCTTCAAGCGCACACTTCATTCAAATGGCTATCCACCTAAAAAACACTTACGACGAGCTAGACTTTAGACCGTACTGGTACTCCCTTTTAGAGAACTGCTTGACCTCACCCCTTTTCTGTTTGTATAACACGATGTGAAGAAGTCTCCATGTGAGGAACTCACGCTGTGTTTTCCGCAGGGGTGCCTGCGCAAGTAGGCGTTTGGTGTGTAGCGACACCATGAACCCGAGCTAACGGGGGAGTTTTAACTCCCTCCCACGCCTAGCCGTGCGTGGCTTTGCCGTGTCCGGGAAAAAGGGGATCCTGGGGGTTGAGCCGACGCTGGGTGATTGAACCTTTAAAGCCCCCCGGCACAGGCAACAGACCCCTTTGGCCCCGGCTTCACGTAGACGGCACCTCTGGGCTGACCCACCCAGGGGAAATCGGCAGTCGCCTTTTCCTATATCTCTCTCCCTATATCTTCCTCTTTTGTTCTCAATTTACATCTTTCCTGTCTTCTCCTCACTTCATTTTCTTCCAATTTTTTCTGGCGGCAAGGGTTAACTTTGTGTGGCTATCCAAACTAGGGTAAATCATATTGGGTTATAGTAACTGCCTACTGCTGTCGTTGCGCAGACATGCCCACATGCTCTGCCACGTCCCCTCGTTGGACGACGGGGTGGGTGGTAGGCGCCGCTACCGAAAAATACACATTTTTTCATGGGATCTCCGACTCCCTCTTTAACTGATCGTGCGTCGCAAAGGGTACGCACCGAGGCAACTTTCCTACTTTGGCCCAAAAACAGAGAAACTTTCCCAAAATACCATGTCCTCCACTGCGAACAATCATCTACAAAAGCTAGAGCGATCTCACACTTCCTTGTGGCCAAGTGCTTCAGAGAGACTATTGGAACCGGTTATAAGGCCACGAAGATGACAAGTGGAGATCTGCTTCTCGAATTAAAAGACAAGGAACAGTACAATAAACTCTCGCACGTCGTAGCCTTTGGTAACATCCGTGTCTCTGTGAGCGCACATCGTACCATGAATACAGTGAAGGGCGTGGTATCGGACGAAGATTTGATGACACTGAGTGAAGAAGAGCTTCTTGATGGATGGAAGGACCAAGGTGTAATACATGTCCAGCGCTTGAAAATCAGACGTAACAACAACGAAATAGCAACAAAGCACTTAATACTCACTTTAACTCAACCACTTTACCCGAGACTATCGAAACTGGTTATATAAAACTCCATGTCCGACCCTTCATTCCAAACCCGAGGCGTTGTTTCAATTGCCAGCGATTTGGTCATGCATCGCAGAGCTGCCGAGGGCAGCTGATCTGCGCTAAGTGTGGCACAACCAGCCACAGTTCTGATGAATGTAGTCATGATGAGGTTCTCTGTGCAAACTGCGAAGGTAGTCACCGCGCATACTCCAGAGCGTGCCCAGCCCGGAGAAGAGAGAAAGAAATAATAACTATAAAAGTTAAGGAAAATATCACATTCAGGGAAGCAAGACAACGGGTCTCGTTATCATTAGCACTAAAAACACCTTTTGCCGAAGTGGTGCAACGAGGGGCGGCACCACAAAGGCCCTTGGCAGTTGCCCGGACCGCGCCTAGAGTGCCGAGGCCAATGCCACAAGCCTCTGCGGCGGGAGCAGGTAGCGCTGCCCTGCCCACATTCATTCTGTCCACACCAGTGACCTCTACAAGCTCTGGCAGCAGCCAGGGCAATCACGAGGCCAAAGGGGCTTCGTCAACCCCCAGCTCGGTGGGGACAAAGACTTCGTCGATCGAGGCGAAGTCTAAGCGACGCACAGATCGCTCTTTAGAGCGGGTGTCCAGTGCCTCGCAAGAAGCTATGGACACCAGTTCAAGCCAAACGGTGCAGGAAGCGCTGAAGGAGCGGCGAGCTTCACTCAGCCGCCCCAAAAAGGACAGAACGCCGATTACAGGGCCTGACAAAGGCCCTGTAAAATGAGTTAATCCCCGTCTTTGCACACAGCACTTTTTCCCTTTTTTTCCACTATGGACAAAATCATACAGTGGAACGTAAAGGGAATATTTAGACATTTAGATGACGTCCAAGAACTTCTGTGTAAGTTTAACGCGAAAGTGCTATGTGTGCAAGAAACGCACTTAACTCCTAAGCACAAGAACTTCCTACGACAATATAATATTTTCCGAAAAGACCAGGAGGATCCTGTCGTACCATCTGGCGGTGTAGCCATTATAGTCGATCGTAGTATAGCATGCCAGCATTTGAAGCTCCAAACGGCCCTTGAGGCAGTGGCCATTCGAGCTGTACTTTTTAACAAACTCATTACCATTTGTTCTGTGTACATACCACCGCATCAACAGCTACACAGATGTGATCTGGAATCATTAATAGATGAACTCCCAGAGCCGTTTCTGGTTCTAGGTGATTTTAATGCACACAATGTCTTGTGGGGTGATGCTCACTGTGATGCGCGAGGACGTCTCATTGAACAGCTCCTTTTCTGTTCTAGTTTATGTCTTAAATATAAAGGAGCCTACGTATTTTAGCCTTGCAAACAACACGTACTCCTCAATAGATCTTAGCATTTCATCACCGTCCCTTTTACCTGTTTTTAAGTGGAACGTTCTTAAAAAGACTTATGGGAGTGACCACTTCCCAGTCATCCTAAGTGCGCCGAACAAAGATCAACTACCCCCGCAGGTTCCTTGATAGAAGATTGTTTCAGCTGATTGGGAAAGGTATAGAACTCTTACACACATGACAGTGACTGAGCTGTCTGCCCTGACCATAGATGACGCTGTCACGTATTTTACAGCTTTTAAACTTGATGCCGCATCTAAATGTATTGCCAAAACGAGCGGCATGTCTTCTAAACGGCGAGTCCCATGGTGGAACGACGCATGCAGGAAAGCACGGACCACTCAGAACAAAGCCTGGGCGTTGCTTCGCGATTCCCCTACAGAGGAAAACCTGGAAAATTTCAAGCGGGTCAAATCGCAGGGAAGGAGAACGCGTCGACAAGCTAGACGAGAAAGCTGGACAAAGTTTATATCGAGTATCAACTCGTACACAGATGAGGGAAAAGTGTGGAATAAGGTAAAAAAATTAAGGGCCAACAAACGTATTCTCTTCCACTACTGAATAACCTCGGGCAAAGCTTGGTGTATCAAGTAAACTTTCTTGGCACACATTTCGAACACATATCGAGCTCTTCACACTACTCCGAATCCTTCCAGAATTACAAGGCACGAATAGAAAAACTAAAGCTAAAAAGAAAATCTGCAAGAAATGAGGCATATAATGCACCACTCTGCTTAGCAGAACTGCGAACAGCACTCAGCTGCTGTAATACATCTACCCCAGGTTCTGACAACGTAATGTACGCGATGCTGAAGGAACTACCTTCCGAAACTAAAGAAACCCTCCTCTCTCTTTATAATCGCATATGGTTTTCAGGTGTGATCCCCTCCTCCTGGAAGGAGGCTGTTATAATTGCAAATTTGAAGCAGGGAAAGGATCCCTCTACTGTTTCAAGTTACAGACCTATAGCGTTATCAAGCTGCCTGTGCAAACTATTTGAAAAAATGATTAATTGCCACTTACTCCACTACTTAAAAACAAACAAATTGCTCGACCCATACCAGGGCGGGTTTAGAGAGGGCCGATCTACCACCGACCATCTTATACGTATCGAGGCACACATACGTGAGGCTTTTGTTCATAATCAGTTTTTCTTATCTGTGTTCCTCGACATGGAGAAGGCCTACGATACTACGCGGAGGTTTGGAATATTGAGAGACCTCTCACACATAGGTATACGCGGTAATATGTTCAGTGTCATTGAAAGCTATCTGTCTGATCGCACCTTCCGCGTTAGAGTGAGCAATGCTCTGTCCCGAACATTTGTACAGGAAACCGGAGTGCCAAACGGTGGGGTGCTCAGCTGTACGCTCTTTATTATAAAATTGAATTCTCTCCGTCTGTACATTCCACGTAATATCTTTTATTCAACATACGTCGACGATGTGCAGATAGGTTTTCAATCGTGCTCTCTTGGGATCAGTGAGCGAAAGCTTCAGCTCGCCCTTAACAAGGTATCCAATTGGGCTGATGAAAACGGGTTAAAACTGAACACACAGAAAAGCACCTGTGTCCTGTTTTCACGAAAAAGAGGCTTGCACCCTGAACCTGAACTGGTCCTTAAGGGTGAGCGTCTACCCGTAAACACAGAATATAAGTTCCTAGGTATAACTTTAGATGTGAAGTTAAGCTTTTTACCGCACATAAAACATCTTAAAAATAAATGCTTGAAAACAATGAATATCCTAAAGGTGCTTTCACGAACAACGTGGGGCAGCGACAGAAAGTGCCTTATGAATCTGTACAGAAGCTTTATATGCTCACGTCTTGAGCATGGGTCAATAGTCTATCACTCTGCCACGCCAAGCGCTCTGAAAATGTTGGACCCTGTTCATCATCAAGGCATCCGCCTGTCCACAGGTGCCTTTAGAACAAGCCTAGTTGAAAGCCTTTATGTGGAATCGGATGAGTGGTCACTCCATCTGCAGAGAACATATTCTTCCATCATATAATTACTTAAAGTAAATGTGAACAGTGAGCAACCTGCATATTCCACCATCAACGACCTGTCCAGCTCTCAACTTTTTTACAATCGACCCGCAATGGCACGCCCTTTATTGCTGCGTGTTAGACACCTAGCTGAAGAAACAGATGTCCCACTGCTTGAATACTACCTCAGCCCCCCCGCTCTGCGGCTCCCGCCATGGCAGTGGCAGGTTATAGACTGTGACACATCTTTCGAAGCTGTCACAAAGCATGCCTCCCCCATACACATTCGGATGTATTTCTTAGAGCTGCAACATAAGTATGACTGTCCAGAATATTATACTGATGCATCCAAGTCTCATACTGGCGTGTCCTATGCGGCGGTCGGCCCATCCTTCTCGGATGCCGGCGTTCTGTCCACCAACACAAGCATTTTTACAGCCGAGGCTTACGCGTTATTCGTAGCCGTTAAACACATCAAAGAATTGAATATGCCAAGGGTAGTTATATACACAGACTCCCTGAGTGTCGTAAAAGCGTTGAAAACTCTTAAAAAACACAGAAACCCTATAATTATATCCCTCTATTCAATACTCTGCGCGGCCTATACTTACAAGCAACATATCGTCGTGTGCTGGGTGCCGGGATATCACGAGATTGAAGGAAATGTCTTGGCCGACCAGCTCGCCACGTCAATTAACGGAAGCTCCGCCAACTCTTTAGTTGCTGTCCCTATAATGGACCTAAAACCAAACATACGGAAAAAACTCAGGCCTTATTGCAGACGTTATGGGATCAACAAACTCATAACAAGTTACACTTGATTAAACCATACCTCCGTAACTGGCCACCCACGTCGAAAACACGCCGTACAGATGTCAGTCTCTTTCGGCTTAGAATAGGACACACACACAGCACGCAGACACACCTTTTGTCCGGCGGTGACCCACCCAGCTGTCAAAGATGTGGCCGTCCACTTACCGTACTTCAATTACTCCTTGAATGCTCTGAGCTAGAGGCTTACAGGAAAAAACATTTTCCACTAGCGTACAAGGAACACATACCCCTTCACCCAGCTATGTTTATTGGTCGCGAACTTCTTTTTAAATATAATGCATTGAATGCATTCTTAAAGGAAGTAAATACCTTCCATGTTATCTACTCAAGTGATCGGTAGCACGGCCTCCGAAAGGAGGCTGCTGCTGCGGATGCTACATCCAAAAGAGCACCTGTCTCCCGGCCCTTGAGACCAAGGGCGCTGGCGAGAAATCGGTGCTAATATAACGCTCCTATTTTATGATGTCATGATGACTAAAGATTCATTTTCACCAGGCATGCTTCACTTCACTTTCATGATTTTAATAAATATATGTATTACGCCTTTTTAGAGCGCAGAATTTTCGGCCCTTTTCAGCCATTTAGCATGACCATTGCTCTGATCCGATATCATTTCCCGGCGCTCTATGGCCATCAATGGTCCTTGCGCCTTAAACCACATATATCATCATCACCATCACGCTGTGTTAGCCATTTAGTGTTTATTAGTAACGCTTGAGCGCTTACTTTCGCGATTTGATTGTACTTTGTTCGCTTGATTTTGTCTTTATTGCGCAAGTACTTTATTAAATACCAGGAAAAAAAAGTCGCCGTGGAACAGTGGTTAGTATGCTCATCTCTAAATGTGGAGGTGGCAGGTTCTATATCGCTCTGTCGCACCTTTTTTTCTTACGGGTGCTTTCTGCATCAGTTTTTATACAATTATTTTTGCTATTTCTTTAGTGGCAGCTCGTAATGGTGGCTGTGAAGTTGCTTCGCGCTCCTGCAGTGCGAGCCCGAGCACGCCATCCACATCCGCTTCACCATACGCCACCATAAACCATGTGCCACCAACATTTTCACCGCCATAATCCACCAATATGGTGGATGGTGGAATCCACCATTCCTATAGTGGTCGTCTTTTTTTGGATAGGGATGGCTGACGACGATTAGAATTTATGCTTGAAGTAGGTATTAGTCAATAGCTGAACAAAAACAAGTTTTTGTAAAGGGTTGGAGCGTTGGACGACCCGCTAGGTTTGCTATCTGCATCGTGCGACGGATGGTTGTTATGTCCCTGTTTCGAAGCGCTTTATAAGTCGTAATAACGCGACTGCTTTCCCGACATCAAGCTTGCCTAAGGCAAGTTTGCCAACAAGTACCAAGTAGCGGCGTGGCTCAGTGGTAGAATGCTGTGGTAGTGCGCTTGCCCTCGTCTGACCTGGGTTCGAGCCCTATTGTGTCATGGGTACCTGCAGTCTTTACTTTTTTTCTATTTTCGCGTGTTGTTACGGACACCGGCGGCTGATAACTATGGCGCTGCGCGTGACCCGAGTTGTGATTTCATAACACCTTTCGCCGTAAAACACGTTTCTGTTCAAATACAAAAATAAATAGCTTTATACGCGCTTCTTTAATAATAAATCGATCATTTTAACGCGAAACCACATGCGTCTTCGAGGTATACAAATCTCAGTCAAGTTCGAAGTTGACATATCCCATCATTCCCTTGAATTCAGCAGCTAACTAGCGCCAGATTTATCCTCTAGGTAAGTTTGTGAGAAACTCAATGGCAAGGGTTGCCGAGAGGCGATGACCTTTAGAGCTTGCTCAAAGCGCGTTTTTCGCTTCAACTCGGTTCTGATGATGAAAACGCGCTAAGGTTGGTGAACTCTGAGGACGGCCAGTGGTACATACTGCGCTAAATGGCTTGATGTTTGCAGGCTGAGCAAATTACGCTAAGTAGTGGTCAGCGTCGCGAGCTGCGGAGCAACAGGTCGCTGGTTCGACACCTCACAAAGGTATTTTTTGTACATGTTTTTTCTTAGCAATCTCTAAGCGTAATTTAGAACGTCATACCCGTGACAGGAATACGTCAGAAGAGTCGTGGTTGACACTGGCGAAAAACACTTTCTTGTTAATGTGCAAGTGGTACCTTCCCTATCAAAAAAAAACGAATGGTGGGCATGGTGTAAACCACCACCCACAATTATAGTGGATTAATGTAGTGGGTGAATGGTGGGAATCGCCCACCAATACGCATGGTGGGATATGGTGGGTGCTGCAGTGCCAGCAGCGCTTGAGCGCGAAATGGCGTCAGAATCACCGTGACGAGCTGCCACAAAAAATAAACAAGAATTCTATAAAAACGGTATGAAAAAACGCCCGTCCCGTAAAAAAAAAACAAGGTGCCACGAAGGATCGAACGTGCAACCTGCCGATTCCCATTCGGAGACACTAACACTGCGCCATACCAACAAGAGGTTGGTTGTGTGTCAAATAGTTAGTTGTGACACGAATTTACAGTTCAACGTCAGTTATGTTTCTCGTGTACACGACATGGACGGGATCTGCACCTGCTACTAAAAATTGCACATTTATGAAACACAAGCAACTGCTGCCTGTAACGATTGCCACTGTGTTGATGGCACCAGTGCTTTTTTTACAATTCACAACTGCAAGAAAAAAACCAAGTGGACTGGGGAGCAGCAACAGTTTACCGGCGGGGTCTGCCAAGTTTAATATCCACTTCGCGCTCGTTCTAAAGTGTGACAGCTGTTCAAGCTTTATGACGCTTCTAGGCTAATTCCATAGATACGCCCGCCTAATTTATTTGATTGAGTATTGGGATGCTTTTCGCGCAATATAGGGGGCGGTCATGCCAGTGCAATGCTGTAACTCTTTCACTAAAGCAACAACTACATAACGGATTGGCCTTAACGAATGCAGTGTAGCGAAAACATTACGCTATCATATTGGTTCCCCAAGCATACGAGTTGCCACGCCTGAGTTCTCACACAAAAGCTGGAGAAGTGCCGGCGAGTGCGACCAGCGGCTGTCTGTGAGAAGAGACGTACGTTCTCTGGCAGTGCTTGAATCGCGTCGCATTGATGTGTTGCTTCTTGTGCGGACACCATACACAATGAAAAATGCTTCGTTTAGGTTAATTGATGCCATGGCTGCGCTGTATTGTCATTTTTAATTGTCGAAATTGTGTATTCTGAAACCCGGAACCACGGGCTCGGTCGGTAGGCCTAACTTTTGGCGGAAATCATGGTGGTAGAACATGTAGTGTACACATCCCAGCTTGGTACACTATATAAATTGCCCGCCATAATAAGCCCACCCATCATCAGCTTCCTGCTTCCCAGCATCATCGCAATGGTGGGCAGAGTTTCTCAGCTTCGTACACCATGTGGCCCGCCATAACAAGCAGCACCCATCATCTGCTTAGTGCTTCCCAGCATTATCGCAATGGTGGGAAGAGTTTCTCAGCTTGGTACACCATGTGGCCCTCCATAATAAACACCACCCACCATATGCTTAGGGCGTCCCAGCTTTATCGCAATGGTGTACAGTGTCCTATTATTGCCCACTATCTAGCCTCTGCTTTCCACCATCATTTCCACTTTACCCATCATCTGTACACCATACCTTCAGTATGTCCCGGCATATCCACCACAATTTCCACTAGGTCCCACCATATCCATCGTAATTTCCACCATGCCCACTATTATTTCCACTACGCCTACCATGTTTTCCAGTATCCACCATCGCAATTTTTCCGATAGGGTTATTCACAAGTTCAATACACTCCAGCCTGTAGATATAAATGCTTTTAAAGGGGCTCGTGAATCCTTTCGGTATGGTATATACACACTAAAAACCAATGCGAATCGAGCTCTCCCTCCAGGATTTTCAAATCAATCACTGTTAACTTGTGACAATCGTGATTCAGCGACGTGTGTATTCTCACCTTCCCACCGCTTCCTTCTTTTCTGTTTATATGGAACAGGTGTTCCAGGAATATTCTTGCACAAGTAGTCACAGCACCCCCCTCCACTTCACTCTTACAACCCAGTGGAACCATGTTACCCTCTCCCCCTCCTTTGTTAGGATGGAAGAGAGGGTGGGAAGCGTAGACACGCTAACGGTAAAGAAATGAGTTCTGTTCTTGCCTTGAGGAAGAGAGGTATGCGCTTGTCGATACATCGCCGTGACATAACCGCAGTTTACGGATATTTGTATCGCAACCTTCCATCTTCGCCATCCTTCTTTTTTTAGACTTCTACGTATTGACCATTCCCTTTCATCAGATGAGAAGTACCGCACTGGAAATCAGTGCTTTCCTCTATCCTGGAGCGTGCTGCATGGTGCTTGGACGGGTGCCATTTTCGAAAAATTTCGGCACGTTTGAGGTCGAACTGAAGATTTGCTTCTATCTTCTGAAATACAGCCTTCCGAAAATCAAGATGAGCGCATCTGTTGTGGAGGGGCACCCATTTATACGCATTACACACAGCTGTCCCTCGTGTCCTGTTGCCGCAAACTTGGCGCTCATAAAAGCACACACGTCACCACACTTGTCGAGGGAGGCGCGACTCTCAGATCAGGCCTTGGGAAGCCAAGTAGAAACGCTGGACGGGGCCGGGCGAGCCGCTATAGCCAGTGGAGCTCTGCACGAAGGACCCCACCTACTTTAGTTACTCACATTACTAATAATCGTTTCTTTTCTCTCTTTTATTGCGATGTCAGACGGCGCATGGTGAACAGGAAGCCACTGTGTCATGATTGGTTGATCTAATAAATTCAGAAAAAAAAAGAAAGCTGCCTGCTGAATAAGCATGCGGCACGCATCACCACTCGCCTAGCGTTTGTGGAATCGCTTTGTGGTACATATTTTGTGTTACGTGACAGGTTATATATCGGTAAGTGCTGCAATATACACGGAACACCCTGTGTTCCACTCAGCTAATTGTCAATGGCATATCGTTGGATTGACGACCGAAAATAAGAGGTCAAGCACGAGCCTAATCACTAAAACGCAAAAAAAATCCAAGCACCAATCGAGTTGGTTTCGCTTCGTTTTAATATTATATTTTAGTATGATGGCTTTGGTCAGTAGACTTAGTCTTGTAGCTCGGATCAGCACGGTGATCGATATTGTTGATGTGACTGTATAAATACTGAAGGTGTTTATACCCTCACTCCGGTGTTGGTAACCGGCTTGACTTATTTAGTTTGTGCTGCTCACCGACCATGTGAAACCCGAACATTCACTGCATTTTACAAGAAAATGACGTGGCAGAATTTATGTCGTGAGCGTACAACTTCCGCAAGACGGTGGAACGAATCGTGTGCGATGTGCGATATCGATTGATTAATATGCGGGGTTTAACGTCCCGAAACCACCATATGATTATGAGAGACGCCGTAGTGGAAGGATCCGGAAATTTCGACCACCTGGGGTTATTTAACGTGCACGCAAATCTGAAAACACGGGCTTACAACATTTCCGCCTCAATTGGAACTGTAGCCACCGCAGCCGGGATACGGACCCGCAACGTGCGATGTGCGATATACCAAAGCAGAATAGTAAAAAAAAAATCAGTTCTGTCACTTCATGTTTAGAATAACTATCTCATAAAGACAATTTATGCGTGGTCAAGAACCATGTCTGACAAGCCGCGCAAAGATATACAAAATAGTTATTCCTCTTCTAATTGTAAAACAAACTGAACTACATTGTTGCGGTTGTTTATCGTTTTTATATCTGTAGATTACGCTGCTTAGCTTTGCGAACGACATCGATAGATTCGCAAAAGCAGTACAACAGGTAGACAAAATTACTTAAAATATACTAAAAAACAGGCTATTATGCTCGAATCTGGTCGCGCTTGGTGCCTTATCGGCAGAAGGAACATTTGACTAACCTTGCTATACCACTGCCGCAATCCAATCAAACGCCATGGCTGTAAAGAGAAAAAAAGCGTGCTGGCATGTAAACATCAGCATCAATTTTTGTGTCCGTAATCCCTGTAAACAAATCTAATTTTGTTCACAGTTGAGGGACAAGAAACGATCGAGCAGTAAAGTGTAATTTAAAGTTGAGCAAAAGATAGACAACAGCTTGAGCAACACACAAATGTCTTCGTGGACATTTGTATGTTGCGCGCTCACTTATGATTGTAGCTGCATGTGACAGCATAAACATGGTGGTGGTAGCTGCATGTGACAGCATGAACAAACGGTGAATGGCAATAAGTGCAAAAGCAGAGCTTAATATTACGGTCCAGGAAGAAAGAAATCCTTGTATCCTAAAACAGTACCCACGCTTGCTTTCCCTGCTGGAACGGTCAAAATATTCAACGTTTTTTTTTCAACAGATTGAGCGCAGAAAGCATAAGACACCGACCTTTTGCGATGTGTTCGCGCCGTCGCATGCCATAATATTTGACCCCGAACGGATCGAAACTTTTCAGAACGTCTCACAGACTCATTTCTTACCTATACTGCATCATTGGAGATAAAATACAACACGACATAACAAAAAAAACGGACTGCGACTGCAACCTTTCGAATATCTTCCACATAAATTCGGGGCTTTGTACGCTTCAGTGGGTTCCCAAACGAATGAAGAAGCTGCCCACGAGTCATTATTACGGCATCCGCGTTAAAAAGGCATGTAGCATATGTCGCGTTCACTAAGCCTACCCATGGTCACTATTTCGACATAGTTACTGCGTGGCTGTTCCGAGCACTCACCTGTTTTAGTACTCGACTATCAGGCTGCGTCAAAACAGTTCTCTGGTCACATTATCAAAGAGAACAGTCGGCCTTGAGATATGCACGATGATAGCGGGGTGCAGACGAAATCGCACTTGTGCGCCCAGCCAGCCGCTTCAACTGCCGTTTTCGGCAAAATATGCAAAGACTGCCACCGCATTACACTTAGCATAGTCAAACTGCTTGCTAAGAGCTTGCACTATGACTAAAGTACGAAAGAATGCTTGTGGCTAACGTGACGGAGCAGCTGCGGACAACAGCGGCATGTACAGTCAAGTGCTTCGCCGCCGGAAACAAGTTGGATTTGGTCTGTAACATGGAGCGGAAACAATCCCCGCGAAGTTGTAACGCTTGATGCTGCCGTACAACCAGCGCCCTTGCCGAAATGCAGAATGCTGTTTAAAAGCGGACAAGAGGCAAACCGCTTTTTTGCAGTAAGCTTATTTGAGGGCATAGCTTTTTTTTGCGGGTGAAACCACGGTCACGTATTAGATTCATATTTCGTGGGCTTTATTTATTAGCTAAAAAAAGAGCAGGCAAATCATAGTGGTACGTGGTTGAAAGAATCACTGACAGATGTTGATTTTCGTGGCCCTATATGCCTCAGCGACATTTTTTTGTAAATAGAAGTATACTTTTGCATGTACAGATTTAATCAAATAATTATATCTTGTGAATAAAAAATAAATTGACCCTGCTGAAGTTTAATACAAACTGCATGCAAACTTGCCACGGTGGTCCAGTGACTACGGCACACAACTGTTAAGCCGCAAGTCGCGCAAATGAATCCCAGCTGCAGCGGCTGAATTATCGATGGAAGTGGAAATGCTTGAGGCCCGTGTGCTTCTATTTACGTGAACGTTGAAGAACCCCCAAGTGGTGGCAACTCTCGGAACCCGTCACTACGGCATCTCTCACAATCATATCATATTGTTTTGAGAAGTTGAGCACAACAGAATGTATTATGGTATTCTCGCGTAACGCCTTTCTTCTATTTTTAAAGCCTTGCTGCGTGGTATGTGGGACAACCCTCATATATGACCACGTCCGATACACGGAGTCGTTCGTGCCCCACCGCGGTGGTCTAGCGTCTAAGGTACTCGGCCGCTGACCCGCACGTCGCGGGATCGGATCCCCGCTGCGGTGGCTGCATTTCCGATTGAGGCGGAAACGTTGTAGGCCCGTGTGCTCAGATTTGGGGTGCATGTTAAATAACCCCAGGTGGTCGAAATTCACAGAGCCCTCCACTACGGCGTCTTTCATAAGCATATGCTGGTTTTGGGACGTTAGACTCCACATATCAATCAATCAGTCACCGAGTCATTTGCGCAGAGTTCTGTCTTCTTTTCGCGGATAGCATGCCGCCTTGTATATATCGCCATACGTATATGATGACACACCTAGTGACTACAAAATATATGAGCTTCCGAATAAAGAAACCCATTTGTTCGTGGCCACTCGTTGTGGCCACGTTACTGCTGACAAAGAAGTTTGAATCACGTTGGCGTATGTGGTGATGGAACCACATGCGAAAAAGTACGTGCATTTCGGCGACTGACAAAACCATACGGACATGTATACAATCGTGTGCTATATGAAGACTATCGCACGAGCATCGAGCCGCCTTATGTTCGAGGGTCTTGGGACCTAACGGTACGTTTAGGAACAGTGAAAGTCAAGATTGTGCATTCAAATCCCCCTCATTGGCTGATCCATGCTACAACGATCGCCCCTAAAACGAACCCTACACCCTTTCTCTTTATTTTGAGCATTCCTTTCGTTGCGAAAAACTGTATTCCTTTTGAGCTCTCGTCTCTGAGAGTGATTACGAAATCACTGGGAAATATGTAGTAAACCTGGTGCATGGCCCTGTTTTGTTAAAACGGCTTCCTCAGACTGAAGTGATTGTCGCTTAAGGAACTGCAAAAAAGCGTGAGTGAAGCTTCAGTGGCACCACCCGCTCCTCTAAAGAGTATTTAGGGGCGCACCGCAGTTATAGTTCTTGGTCGATGCTTGCGCGATAACTCTCCAATCGCGCTTGAGTGTGCGTGCTCTCGAAGGATAACGCCGCAGCTTCAAACGTGGGGTAGACGGCGACGCCCGCAGAAAAACACCTTCGCATAAGCACTGAAAATGCCTAAATGGTGCAGTGAGCGCACGCTGACGACCACGCTGTGCAGCTCGAGCGAAGACGGAGCAATAAGACCGCACAGAGGTGACTCAACCTTTGCCATTACAGATAGAATTGCCGCGCTTTTCAAAATCGCTGAGCTTGATTCTAAGTCACAGGTTTTCGAGCAGGGAACGATTTCAACTGCTTGTGCAAGCGATTTACAAAACGAGAAAAAGAAGCTACTGGTTTTCTGACTGTATTAATACCCGAAGCTCATCAACTCTTTAAGAAAACCTCACGTGAGAAACTTCAGGGGCAGCGAAGCGATTATTGAACAAAAAAACATTATAGCCTTCACAGCGCAGTGATAGGTGTGGTGGGAATTGTGCTCGCGGTGCGTGTAAAACGAAGACAAAGTCATGTGAACGTGCAGTGAGAGTGGACGGTTGCTTTTGAGCAATTCGATAGCTATGTATTGGACGGCTTAGCGCTTTGCGCTAATAAACCCGGCAGAAGTGTCTTTTTCCTACAATGTTTTGGTGCCAAATGACCCACGAAGCTAGGCAGTGCCTTTGTATATTGCGGCATCTTTTGGGAGATACCTCTGAATTGATCTGTCAAGGAACGGATCAAGAACAAGTGGGCCGCTTGCCGAGCACGAACCGCGAGGATCATTAACGAAGTAAGCGAGGTCCTTCATTCCGGACAGTTCAAGCATTCCGCACTTCCTGTCTTGCAAAGCCGGCTAAAGGCGACGAAGTTGGAGTTGAACGTACTTAACGCTGAATTGGAAGCAGTCATGACAATTGAGCAAGTCTAACTAGATTATTAATTCGTCATGGAATCCGACGAAGCTGCTGTCAGCGCGTTGGCCTTGCTCAATCACAATATTGACATGCTTAAGACTTCCTCTTCGCTTTCGACTACGGAAAAAGCGAAATTGCTGACTAGAATCGACCGGCTGCATCCTCAACGAACACGACACATTCCCAGTGTGAATTTGGCGCCGGGTTGCCCAAGTTGGAACTTGTGCGTTTTGATGGGACAATCACCCAATGATAGCCGTTCTAGGATATGTTTTTTCATTCTGTACACGAAAACCCGGGGATATCTGACACAATCCGCTTCTATCACCTAGTTTCTCTGCTTGACGGAGCTGCTATCAAAGCCATCGCCGGCATCGAAGTGACGGAATCAAGTTACGACGATGCACTTGAAATATTGAAGCAGCGCTATGGCAAGCGCAAGTTGATCGAGCAAAACTTTTGGAGAACCTACGCATGCTTCCCCGCTGCAATGGTCTAAGGTACTCGGCTGTCGACCCGCAGGTCACGGGATCGAATCTCGGCTGTAGCGGCTGCACTTACGATGGAGAACAGTGCTCCGATGGAGACGCAAATGCTGTAGGCTCATATGCTTGGATTTGGGTGCACGTTAAACCCCAGGTGGTCAAATTTTCCGGGGCCTTCGCTTCTGCGCTCATAATCATATCGTGATTTTGGGATGTTAAACCTCACATATGAATTATGCTACGCATGCTTAGACCAGTGTTTTGATCACACAGCGTTACTGCCAAGCGAAAGTTATTCGACGACACTCAACTTAACCGGATAAAACTCGCTAGCCTTTAGGTAAATGTGTCATCTTACGCTTCAATGCTATGCAAAATACTTCAAAAAGCAAAAGCTTAAAATATATTGGTAGTAGAGTATTACAACGGCAAAAGCATCGAGTCCAATACCTCATCGGTAGCCAGACACGGCAGCGCGGATTCAGCTGAACAGAATTTAGAGCGCTTGCTGAAATTTCTTCAAGTAGAAGTTGGATGTAGAGAGAGGTGTGCTCAGACTAGGGTAACAAGGATCAACGAAACACACCCTAAAATTAAAGTGAACTCAACTATCACGTCAGTTTCTGTGGCAAGGGTTCTTCAAAATAAGGCAGAAGTAATAAGAGAACTATGCTTCTTTTGTGCTGCCAAATACCATAACACTGAACAATGCAGCAATTACGTAAGCCTCGAAGATTAGCGATGTGTGCTCAGAAAGGATGGTCGCTGCTTTATGTGTACTACGAAGGGATATCTTATCCGGGACTGCCGTCACAGGATGCAGTGTATGACTTGCAAGCGTCGCCATGCTTCCACGATGTACAACGCTGACAGTCTCAAGAGATCAGCTGACGCAGGAACGAGAAAGACCCCGAATGTCACCATGCACGTAGTAACGAACAGTAACCAACCTCGATTCGCCACGGAGGTTTTCCTTCAGACTTTCGTGTCTGGGGGACGCCTCCTACTCATTCCTGTTATGTCCGCGGTGTCTTGGATAACGGAGCCAGCGAACATTTTTGCGGGAAGAGGTATGCAAGAAGGTTATTTTTCTTCCATCCGACATATAGATCTAGTGGTTAGCACCTTGCGACGCCCTCGACCACAGCCTGCTCACTAGGCTAAGGCAGCGAGAATTCCACATCGCAGCGAGCACGGGAATATCTCAATGCAGATAGAAGCGATCGTCGTGCCGTTCATCTAAGAAGACATCGTCGAAGTGTCCGAAGACAACCGCTTGTTTCATTTCATCGTAGTGGAAGGCAAGTCACTAGCCAACGCAGTGGTTTTCACTAGGGTCAAACGTGAACCTGGAGTGAGCCTGCTCATTGGTTCCGACCAGATGCGGTAATTTATGTCGAATGCAAGTGGGGTGAAATGGCACACCGAAAACCAATCTCTTTTAGCAACCAACACAAACTTTGGATGTACTCTTCAAGAAACTTTGGCGTTCTCAAAGAAAGAAGGTAATCGGAAGACGAGCAGCCGTATATATGTTTTGAGAGTAGACATATACGACAAGGAGGCGCTTTTCTTCCCGCTAGAAAGATTCTGGAAAATAGAAGCTATCGGAAGTGTGGATGCATCGTCATCCAAGCAAGAAGTGGTTCTCGCGGATTAATGAAACCAATAAATTTTAAGGTGGCCCCTATGAAGTGTCACTGCCATGGAAACCACATGAACCGGATATTGGAGACAATTGCAAAGTCGCACCATCACGACTGCACTCCTTGGTTCGAATACTTTCCTCGACTTATGAAGCTTTGAAGGGCAATGACAACGCTGTTAGGCAATATGAGAAAGATGAACATGCAGAGAAGGTCAGAAAATACAAACATTGCTAGGAAACATTTATTACATGCTGCATCATAAAATCATTCGCGAGACGTGTTCTACTACAAGACTGCGCTCTGTTTTCGACGCATTGTCACACATAACAGGGTCATGCAGACTAAATGAGAAGCTTCAAAGGGGACAAAACTTGAATCTGACCTTCTAAAGATGCTAATCAGGTTTCGCTTGTATGCATTCGAACTTACAGCGGTCGTTCAGAAGGCGTTAATGCAGATATCCATGAGGGAAAATGACAGAGATACGCTCCGCTTCTTGTGATTTGCAAAAGTGCCGACTAAGAACAACCCATTTCCACGACTTTAGAGGATAAGGATGACATTTGTGTCTTTTGGAACAACGTCGAGTCTGTTATTCCTATCGGCTACACTTCGGTACCACTTCAACCACATTGATTCTAAGTACCAAGAAATAGCAGTTCAGCTCAAGAAAAGCTTCTATGTGAATGATTTGTTAATCGGCGCTTCAACATCCGAAGAAATTTGCCACTTTTACGGCCAAACAAGTGAAATAATAAACTTTTCAGTAATGAAAATGCAGAATTGGTCGACTAGTGAGGACCAGCTGCGACATACACTGCAAGACAAAGAGAGGCGACGGTGCAGCATACACTAACGAAAGTACTTTGCCTATACTTGAATACAAAAGAAGACACACTTTGTGTGAAAGTTAGTTCACTTCTGTAGATTATCAAGAACACAAAATCCACAAAGCGGACAGTGCTCGAAGCGACATCAAGAATTTTTGACCCGTCGGGATTTTCGTCTCAATTCAGCATCAGAACCAAGATCTTGTGTAGAGATATTTGGAAGCAAGGAATAAATTGGGGCATGCCTATCTTAGAGATTCTCGAAGGGTAGTGGAAGAAGTTTACGTCAGAGGTTGAAGGCATAAGAGATTAGACCTTAGGAAGGAGTTTGCTGAAAAATGTCAACACGGACGAAGCTCACTTTTAGCTTCATGTATTTTTCTGACGCAAGTCCGCAGGCATATGATGTCTTTGCATACTTAAGGGTTGAAAATAGATCGAGAAGCATCATCATCATCATCATCAGCCTGTCTACGTCCACTGCAGGACAAAGGCCTCTCCCATGTTCCGCCAGTTAACCCGGTCCTGTGCTTGCTGTTGCCAATTTATACCCGTAAACTTCTTAATCTCATCTGCCCACCTAACCTTCTGTCTCCCCCTACCCCGCTTCCCTTCTCTGGGAATCCAGTTGGTGACCCTTAATGACCAGCGATTATCCTGTCTACGTGCTACATGCCCGGCCCATGTCCATTTCCTCTTCTTTATTGCAGCTATGATATCCTTAACTCCCGTTTGTCCCCTAATCCACTCTGCTCTCTTCTTGTCTCTTAAGGTTACACCTACCATTTTTCTTTCCATTGCTCGCTGCGTCGTCCTCAATTTAAGTTGAACCCTCTTTGTGAGTCTCCAGGTTTCTGCTCCGTAGCTAAGTACCGGCAAAATACAGCTGTTATATACCTTCCTCTTGAGGGACAGTGGCAATCTACTTCTCATAATTTGAGAGTGCCTGCCGAATGTGCTCCACCCCATTCTTATTCTTCTGGTTACTTCAATCTCGTGGTTAGGCTCTGCGGTTATTACCTGCCCTAAGTAGACATAGTCTTTTACAACTTCAAGTGAACTATTACCTATCGCAAAGCGCTGCTCCTTTCCGAGATTGTTGTACATTACTTTCGTTTTCTGCAGATTAATTTTAAGACCAACCTTTCTGCTCTCCTTGTCTAACTCCGTAATCATGAGTTGCAATTCGTCCCCTGAGTTACTCAGCAATGCAATGTCATCGGCGAAGCGCAGGTTACTGAGGTACTCTCCATTAACTCTTATCCCTAACTGTTCCCATTCTAGGTTTCTGAAAACGTCCTGTAAGCACGCAGTGAATAGCATTGGGGAGATTGTGTCCCCCTGCCTTACACCCTTATTTATTGGTATTCTGTTGCTTTTTTTGTGAAGCACTATGGTAGCAGTTGATCCCCTGTAGATTTCTTCCAGAATGTTTATATATATTTCATCTACGCCCTGATTCCGCAGTGTCTGCATGACGGCTGATATTTCTACTGAATCAAACGCCTTCTCGTAATTTATGAAGGCTATGTATAGTGGTTGGTTATACTCTGAGCATTTCTCTATTACCTGATTGATAGTATGAATGTGGTCAATTGTTGAGTAGCCTGTTTTAAATCCTGCTTGTTCCTTTGGTTGATTGAATTCTAATGTTTTCTTTACTCTGTTAGCAATTACCTTTGTAAATAGCTTGTATACTACAGAGAGCAGGCTGATCGGCCTGTAATTCTTCAAGTCCTTGTCATCTCCTTTCTTATGTATTAAGATGATGTTAGCGTTCTTCCAAGACTCTGGTACTTTTCCCGTCAGGAGACACCTCGTAAATAGAGTGGCTAGTTTTTCTAACACAATCTGTCCTCCATCTTTCAGCAGATCTGATGTTACTTGATCCTCACCAGCAGCTTTGCCTCTGTGCATGCTCTCCAAAGCTTTTCTGACTTCTTCTATCATTACCGGTGGGGTGTCGTCTGGGTTACTGCTAGTTCTTATAGTATTAAGGTCGTGGTTGTCTCGGCTACTGTACAGATCTCTGTAAAACTCCTCCGCTATTTCAACTATCCTATCCATATTGGTAGTTAATTTGCCTTCTTTGTCCCTTAAGGCAGACATCCGCCTTTTGCCTATCCCAAGTTTCCTCTTCACTGCTTTGACGCTTCCTCCGTTTTTCAGAGCGTGCTCAATTCTCTCCATGGTATACCTTCTTACATCGCATACTTTACGTCTATTAATCAGCTTCGAAAGCTCTGCCAGTTCTATTTTGTCTGTTGTACTTGACCCTTTCAGGATTTGACGCTTCTTAATTAGGTTCTTCGTTTCCTGGGAAAGCTTGCCGGTGTCCTGTCTAGCTACCCTGCCTCCAACTTCCACTGCACACTCCGTGATGATACTCGTCAGATTATCATTCATTGTATCTACGCTAAGGTTGGTTTCCTCGCTAAGAGCAGAGTACCTGTTCTGCAGTGACACTCTGAATTCCTGTACTTTCCCTCTCAGTGCTAGCTCATTGATTTGCTTCTTGCGTATCAGTTTCTGTCGTTCCTTCTTCAAGTCTAGGCGGATTCGAGCCCGTACCATTCTATGGTCACTGCATCTTACCTTGCCAACCACTTCCACATCCTGCACGACTCCTGGGTGTGCAGTCATTATAAAGTCTATTTCGTTCTTATTTACGCCATTAGGGCTCCTCCATGTCCACTTGCGGTTTTCTCGTTTTCGGTAAAAGGTATTCAAAATACGCAGATTATTGCGTTCTGCGAATTCTACTAGTAGCTCTCCTCTGGCGTTTCTAGTGCCGATGCCATAATCTCCTACTGCCTGGTCTCCAGCCTGCTTCTTTCCTACCTTTGCATTAAAGTCGCCCATTACTATAGTATACTGTGTTTTCACCTTACTCATTGCCGATTCCACGTCTTCATAGAAGCTTTCAACTGAAGCGTCATCATGGCTGGATGTAGGCGCGTAAGCCTGTACTACCTTCATTTTGTATCTTTTATTCAGTTTAATTACAATGCCTACCACCCTTTCATTATTGCTATAGTAATCCTCTATGTTGCCAGCTATGTTTCTGTGAATTAGGAACCCTGCTCCCAGTTCTCTTCTGTCTGCCAAGCCCCGATAGCACATGACGTGCCCATTCTGTAGCACAGTATAGGCCTCATCTGTCCTCCTAACCTCACTCAGCCCTATTATATCCCATTTAATGCCTTCTAGCTCCTCGAATAATACAGCTAGACTTCCCTCACTAGATAACGTTCTAACGTTAAACGTTGCTAAGTTCAAGTTCCAATGGTGGCCTGTCCGTATCCAGAGATTCCTAGCACCCTCTGCTGCTTTGCAGATCTGACCGCCGCTGTGGTCAGTTGCTCCGCAGCTGGTGGGGACTGAGGGCCGTGAGTTAACTGACGAATGCCTACGGGAGGGGGTGGCCGAATACTGCACCAGGGTGGCCAATCCTTCTCTGGTGAGATCATCGGTGCGTAACGGCTTTAAGCCGGTACGATCATACAGTAGTGGGAATGCTCCATGCATGTCTTCCTTATTGTTGTTCAGCAGCGTTGGCGGCCACCCACCACGGAGCCCAACGAGGGGACGCTACAAGGTTACAAATGCTGAAACCTGCAGACGCCAGCCGTACAACGCCACTATAACCCAATGCGCCTAGACCAAGGTAGGCTATTCGCACAGGGTTAACCCTAGCCGCCAGGAAGTTTGGAAGTAAACGGAAGAGAGTAGAAGACAGGACAGATAAATAGTAAGAGATAAAGACGAAGATGTAGGGAGAGAGAGATAGGAAAAGGCGACTGCCGATTCCCCTGGGTGGGTCAGCTCAGGGATGCCGTCTACGTGAAGCCGGGGCCAAAGGGGTGTGTTGCCTCTGCCGGGGGGCCTTAACGGATCAATCACCCAGCGTCGGCTCAACCCCCAGGATCCCCTTTTCCTCGGACACGGCAAAGCCACGCACGGCTAGGCGTGGGAGGGAGTCGAAACTCCCCCGTTAGCTCGGGTTCGTGGTGTCGCTACACACCAAACGCCTACTTGCGCAGGCGCCCCTGCGGTAGTTTAGTGCAAGGTATACGATAATTTTTACCCTTTATTATACATATTAGTTAGGCTGTTTACTTTATTATTATAGGTAAGCACTGTTAGTGGTAAATACCAAGCACGAACGATACACTAGTCGCCTTCTGTCACAAGTGGAAAAAAATTATTCCATCACTGAGCGGGAATGCTTAGCCGTCATATGGCCCATTGCGAAATTCCGTCCGTACTTATACAGACGTCCGTTCGCAGTCATCACGGACCATCATGCGCTTTGCTGGCTGTCGACGCTTAAGAACCCTACAGGAAGACTCGGCCTATGGGCACTTCGATTACAGGAGTACACATTCTCGGTTGTGTACTAATCTGGAAAGCTGCACAGCGATGCTGACTGCTTATCTCGGCACCCCGTTGACCCACCTAACTCCACCGATTTGGAATCCATTGCCTGCGTTTTAGCCATCACTGACTTTCTGAACGGGGCAGACGAACAGCGCCGAGATCCCATCGCTGTTCACCATCATTGACCGCCTTCAAGTGCGTCATACTGACCCTTCCCTTAGCAGATTCCTGCTTCAAGACAACGTTTTGTACCGCCGCAAATTACACCCCGACGGCGCGAAACTTTTACTCGTTGTATCACACCACCTGCGAAAGGATGTTCCACAACAATTTCACGACGCTCCAACTTCTGGACATCTAGGTGCCTCTAGAACTTAAGACCGCATTCGACGACGAATATTCTGGAAGGGTCTTTACCGCTGCGTTCGTCGTTACGTCGCATCTTGCGACCTCTGCCAGCGCCGAAAGAAGCCTACGATTCCCCTTGCCGGTCTTCTTCAGCCTATTGAAGTTCCAGCCGAGCCGTTTTATCAAGTGCGGTTAGACATGCTAAATCCTTTTCCTACTTCCACAACTGGAAATAAATGGATTGCAGTGGCCACAGATTATGCCACTTGGTATGCAATCACTCGAGCACTACCAACCAGCCGAGCATCTGACATTGCCGACTTCCTGCTCTACGACAATATTCTCCAGCATGGCACTTTGTCTCACCTGCTCACAGATCGTGGTCGCTACTTTCTATCTCATGTGGTTGATGATCTACTTCGATCTTGTGCTACCCGTCACAACTTCACCACATCTTACCACCCTCAGACTAACGGCTTTATGGAGCGCCTAAACCGCACATTGACAGACACGCTTTCTATGTATGTATCTACCGACCCCACTGATTGGGACATAGCTCTGCCGTTCGTCACCTTCGCCCATAACTCGTCGCGTCATGAAACAGCGGGCTACTCCTCATTTCATCTACTTTTCGGACGTTATCCCTTACTGCCCTTCTACACACTGCTTTCATCAGACCACCCATCTTCTACTTCGTACGCTCAGGATGCCGTCACCCGTGCCCTCACGGCATGTGTGGTAGCCCGCGCTCGGTTATCGTCGTTGCAGACAGCACAAAAGTCTCTTTACGACCGTCGACATAGAAATGCAGTTTTTTTCTGCTGGATCTCTTGTTCTCCTGTGGCTCCCATCACGTCGTGTTGGCCTCTGCGAGAAACTACAATTGCGGTACGCTGGGCCCTACCGAGTCTACGAGATTGACGTGACCACAAAATCATCGGCTGCTGCACCCAGAACGGAAGTAGTCCACGTTTCTCGTCTCAAGCACTACAACACTGACTCGCTCATTTAACAGGCACCAAGACGGTGCCTTACCGGCCGGGGTGATGATATGTGTATGGAACTGTCGCTCCAGCACAGCTGAAATGGCACCCAAAAGGAGGAAGATGACAACGTGGTTGTTGTGGGTTGGACCCTCGAGTTTCCCCGTTGGCCTGCATGACTGTGCGCTCTTTAAGGCGCTAGCAAGACCCGCTGTCGGTGAATAAATCTTCTCCTTAACAATAGAATCGGATAAAAGTTTTGTTTGCCTAACCGTGGCATAGATAATGTGAATAGACTAAGCTACAGTAGTAAAGAGCACCATGCAAAGTGCAGTTGGAGCAAGAAATTATGTGACTATCCCAGTCAAAGCATAGCATTGCTTTTATCATGAGAGAACTGTTCACAGCTTCACGGCTGATTACTTGTTGCCCTTTTGCAGCACTAATAGCTGTTAGGAGAAATTAAAAAGCATGTAGCCTTCATGGTAATTCCGGACAGCTATGCTAGTGTCTTAAGGTTACTTCGAACAACCTCGGTTGTGAGATACATTGTAATAAAATGGAAGGATTACACAATAAACACAGTACGCCATAGACACATACGGTCCGTCGTGTCTGCTGATGGTGTGCCATGTTTTCTTTTTTGAAAAAATGCACGAGCTTGCCACTAAATATGTGCTACTAGGTATACTGTAATGAAATTTTCATTACTGCATTGATGCCAAGCTTTTAGTATAAGAAACTGCTTATAGATATCATTTTCTGTGCTGGCTGTGGAGTAGCACAGCCTTTGTTTCGCTATGTGTGTACAACATAATACACTCAGCCAATGTCACCTGTATGCATTTTAGCATGTATGGATACTTAAGCAGAGAGAGATGACCCTGCTGTAGCATTTGGACAATCTATAGAGAGGTTACAGACATGCAAATGAATGTATATTACAGGTGGAGCCTATCCAGGAGATGACTGAAGAGATGATTCAGCGCAGAATGCAGCGTGTCAGAAAACGAAAGCAGCAGGCTGAAGAGAAGAAAGAGATAGACAAGAAGCAGACTATTGAGCGGCTGCTCAAAAATCAGAGTCTCGGCTTCGTGCTTGCAAAAAGCCAGCCAAGAAGGCAGACATGCCTAAAGTGTCGCTGCTACGAAGCAGTGAAGCTGGAACGCTGTTAGTGTTTCCTCCTGGTATTCCGTTCCCACTTGTTCCTGCTGTGGCACCCTCCGAGTACCCACGGAGGGTGCTATGCAGCATCAAAGGCTGCTCGAACCCCAAAAAGTACTCCTGCTCCAAAACGGGTGTGTCCCTTTGCAGTTTGTAATGCTATAAAGCAAACATGCTGCAAATGTGTGTATGAGGTGTCGTTCAAAATAAGCATTTTCATTTGTTTCCCAAATCAAGATTACATACTGTGCCAGGTCGTATTCTGGAAAAGAATAACTGCTTGAGACTTAAAAAGGCAAGGAAGCATAGATAGTACTATTTACTGTGTATTCTATATAAATAGTGGAAATCAACAATAAAGTGTAAAAAATGCAAATTAATAGTTTAACACCTTGACCAGACCACATCCTCAAAAAATGTTTATTTTCGAAGGTTTGCATATCTTTTGTTCTCATTTGCTCACACTTAGTTTAGTTTCTCTACTTGCACGTAAAAAAAATTGATGTCGGAGAAGGTCAAATAGGCTTTTAAAAGGCTTTTAAAAATCTACAATGAACCGACTGTCTAGAGTCTCCTGTATATTGTCGCCTGGGACTTATTACTATTGCATTTTGCTTGAACAAGTCACCGAAGCCACATACTCAAAATAACCATGGTTTGTATGCTCTCATGATGGCAAAAAAATCATTTAAAAAACATATTCTTGCTGCATAGACGAGCTTTCACTCGTACCTTTGAAATGTGCTTTTCTCTTTAGCTAGTTTAACTTTATCTTTAGCTAGTTTATCTTTAGCTAGTTTATCTTTAGCTAGTTTATCTTTAGCTGGTTTAGCTGTTTATCTTTAGCTAGTTTAACTTTAAAAGACAAATCTGTTTGTACTAACGAAGCCGATAAATGAAGTGTTCCTCATAAGAGAATTGGCTATGGAAATTAAACCATCTCATTCCTCCTGTCAATTATTTCAAACGAATATGAAAAAAAAGAAGTGATGGTCACCTACCTACCCTAACCCATGGAGAGCATAAAAAATATTTTGTAAGGTACTACAGTTTAGAGGTCTCTTTTTTTATTTCTATGAGTACTTCTTTTTTTTGTTACAACTTGCATGGTTCTCTTCTTTTATTTCTTGTAAGTTACATCTTTATGTGCAATTATTTCAATTTTCGCTTGCTGACTGCATTTAGTTTCTTGTGCCATATATGTCCCATGAATGTATTTCTGTTGGGCGTCAGGCACACTCAAGCTACAGTTTTGTAGCTTTTGGTCAGGGGTGCATTCACCTTTCTGTATGGCGAAAATAGGGACAATTATATAAAAAAACAACTGTAACAGCCTGAGGAAAATGCGAGCAGGCTCTTTAATGAGGGTGAGAAAAGTAACAAAAAAGTGGCTATCTCTTTCGAAAATTTGAACAGACTAAACTAAAATAGTGTAATGTGATAAAAGAATGCAGAATTAAATATCAATACTATCCATGGCAAATAATTTGAAAGAAGGCTAGATGTTCCGAGATCTGACGTCACTTTGAAACCGATTGGTGTGTGGCACATTCTGTAAGAGAAGTGATGTTGCAGGTGTGCATGCGATGTCAGCTGCAAAGTATGTATGTCCATTTCTAATTGACCAATTTGCTACTGCCTGAAAGTCATTGAAAGGAACACTTCCTTAATAGAACACAAAAATGGAGTTTAACATTCATAAGAAGATTACTTATGATTACATTCATAAGAAGATCGAGAAGCATATATGTTCAACAGCTGCTCACGAAAGCTCGGGTCGCTCTTATCAAAAGAAGGATGTTACAACGTCTTTAACTCGTCGGGGCTTGCCTGGATGCGCGGATGGTAAATTTTCTACGTAAGATGCTACCGAAACGCGACAAAAACTTTTGGTGGACTTATTCTAACATTTGCCGATGCTGGATTTGGTGGTGATTTACGAAGTGAAAACCCATTGTTTACAACATAGTGATAGAAATTCAATAACATACTGATCCTAGCCACTGATGTCACTGCGCAGGGAAAGGCAACCGAGCTTCTTTTCTTACAAGAGAAGTGTCATACCACAGCATAAGAACGAGCTCTCTATGGTGGCTTGGCCCCGAATGGCTCATTATGCTTCAAGAAACATAGCCGAAACAAGATGAGGATATCGAAAATTTATCTGACACGTTACCTGACGAAAGAAACCCAACATGTAACGTGGTTCTAGTTGCGCAGAACAGGACGCTGGACCCTCTATTTGGGGTCACTAAACACAGTCACTGGAAGACGATCCTTCGAATCACGGCTTGGGTGAGGAGGTTCCTACGGAACTGCCGAGCAAGTTTTATTACGAGAACAGAAAATTCTCTATCGGCTCAGGAAATGGCTGAAAGCAAAAGAAACGTAAATAGGAACTTTTCAAGCACAAAGCTTTGAAAATGAGATTGTGGCTCTAACCTCGAACAAAGCTCTCGACAAATCGTCGCCCATACGAGACCTTCACCCTTTCGCGGACATCAAATGCATCATTAGAATCAATACTTGCCTAGACAACCTTGACGCGTCGAAAATGTGAAATGCCACATACTATTACCCGTAGATCATCGTTGTACACCCCTCGTCATAGACAGCCAGCATCGACATCTTCTGCACAGTGGTGTCGGTGTTACATTCACAGAGTTGTGGAATTAGTTTTGGAATATGTGTGGTCGTCAAAGAGTTGAAAGAGTACTTGGATAGTGCGTTGTTTGTGCAAGGTTTCGTTTAAAAGCCACTTCAACTTCAATGGCCCCGTTACCTGTCGACGGAATCTCGAAGTGTCACTGATTTGAAGTAACGGGCATCGAATTCACTGGTCGAATTCAAGGGCGACAGTTCGGTGAAAACTTTCGTTGTGGTGTTTACCTGTACAGTAGTACGAGCAGTTCACTTGGAACGTGTCAGTGGCATGACTGTGAAATACTTTTTATTGGCTTTTTGTCATTCTATTTCACGTCGTGGCTTACCAAGTGTCTTTTATTTTGATAATGCTACAAACGTTGAAGACAGCCAGTCACGAACTTAAGGTGTCGTATAATGTTCTACTTGATGAGCAGGTTATATAACATGGAAGTAATATTACATGGAAATTCATGGCGGAGCACGCTTCATGGTTGGAGGCTTTTGGGAGCGAATGACTTGGTTAAAAACTGCCCCAGAAAATTCTAGGAAAACTCTAGGAAAAAAATGCTTCAGCTTCGAGTAGCTTGACACTTTACTACCAGAGTCAAAGCAGAGACAAATTCTAAGCTACGGACATGCATTTTAGATAATACTGTCGAAGCAGAGGTACTGACTACTTCAAACAATTTGTCAGGTAGATGCCTCACGGCCAATCCGCAAACACAAGTTAGTGCTAACTCGAGAGGCCGCACAAAGACGCTGCGCGCCTGGAGACGTAGACAACAAAATCTAAATGACTTTTGGCAGTGCTGGCATAAGGAATAACTACTGACACTAAGAAGCGCGCACAGCAGGTCCCAGAAGATAGAAAACACTTTGGGATGTGGTAACATTGTCATAATTGAAGATAACAAAGTGCCTGTTACGTTTCGGAAATTGGCTTGAGTTGTTGAAAGCTTAAAGGGCAATGATGGACACGCCAGAGCATCACCATCATCATCATCATCAACATTAGCCTGATTACGTCCACTGCAGGGCAAAGGCCTCTCCCGTGTTCCGCCAATTAACTTGGTCCTGTGCTTGCTGCTTCCAATTTATAGCCGCAAACTTCCTAATCTCATCAGCCCGCCTACGCTTATGTCTCCCCCTAACCATCTTGCCTTCTCTGGAGATCCAGTTAGTTACCCGTAATGACCAGCGATTATCCTGTCTACGCGCTACATGCCTGGGCCATGTCCATTTCGTCTTCTTCATTTCAACTATTATATCCTTAACCCCCGTTTGTTTCCTAATCAACTCTGCTCTCTTCTTGTCTCTTAGGGTTACACCTACCAATTTTCTTTCCGATGCTCGCTACGTCATCGTCATTTTAATCTGAACCCACTTTGTAAGCCTCGATGTTTCTGCTCTGTAGCTAAGTATCGGAAGGATACAGCTGCTATATACTTTACACTTGAGGGATAGTGGCAATCTACCTGTCATAATTTGAGAGCACTTGCCAAATGCGCTCCACCCCATTTTTATTTTTGTAGTTACTTCAATCTCGTGTTCGGCTTCGCGGTTATTACCTGCCCTAAGTAGACATAGCCATTTCCAACTTTAAGTGGACTATTACCTTTCTCAAAGCGCTGCTCTCTTTCGAGGTTGTTGTACTTCACTTTCGTTTTTCTGCAGATTAATTTTAGGACCTATCCTTCTGCACCCCTTGTCTAACTCCATAATCATGAGTTGCAATTTGTCCCCTGAGTTACTCAGCAATGCAATGTCATCGGCGAAGCACAGTTACGAAGGTACTCTTCATTAACTCTTATCCCTAACTCTTCCCATTCTATATAGCCTCTGAAAACCTGTCGTAAGCACGCAGTAAATATCATTAAGGAGATTGTATCCCCCTTGCCTTATACCCTTCTTGATTGGTATTCTGTTCCTATCTTTGTGAAGCACTAAGGTAGCAGTTGATCACCTGTGGATTTCTTTTAAGATATTTATATATGCTACATTGACGCCCTGATTCCCCAGTGTCAGCATGAATGCTGATATTCCTACTGAACCAAACGCCTTCTCGTAATCTATGAATCCTATGGATAGTGGTTGGCGGTATTCTGAGCAGTTCTCTATTACGTTATTGATATTTTAATGTGGTCGATTGTTGAGTAGCCTGTTCGAAATGATGCCCGTTCATTTGGTTATTTGAATTCTAATGCCCTAATTCTGTTAGCAATTACCTTTGTAAATAGCTTGTTAAGGCGGAGAGCAAGCTGATTGGGCTATAAATCTTCAAGTCCATGTGATCTCCTTTCTTATGTATGAAGATGATGTTAGCATTCTTCCGAGATTTTGGTACTCTTCCCATCAGGAGACACCTCGTAAACGGGGTGACTAGTTTTTCTAACACAATTTGTTCTCCATCTTTCAGCAGATCTGATTTTACCTGATCCTCACCAGCAACTTTGCCTCTTTGCATGCTCTCCAAGGCTTTTCTGACTTTTTTTTATTACTGGTGGGCTGTCATCTGGGCTACTGTTAGTTCTCATAGTATTAAGGTCGTGGTTGTCCTGGCTACTGTACCGATCACTGTAAAACTCCTCCACTATTTGAACTATCCTATCCAGATTGGTAGTTATTTTGCCTTCTTTGTCCCTTAGTGAATGCATTCTATTTCGCCCTATCCCAAGTTTCCTCTTCACTGCTTTGACGCTTCCTCCGTTTTTGAAAGGGTGTTCAATTTTCTCCATATTATACCTTCTTACATCAGATATCTTACGCTTATTATTCAAATTCGAAAGCTCTGAAAGTTCTATTTTCTGTGTTGTACTTGAGATTTTCATGCTTTGACGCTTCTTAATGAGATTATTTCTTACCTGGGAAAGCTTGCCAGTGTCTTGTCTAACTGCCCTGCCTCCAACTTACACTGCGCACCCCGTGATACTCGTCAGATTATCATTCATTGTATGCACGCTAAGGTTGGTTTCCTCAATAAGTGCCAATTGCCTGTTCTTAGGCGAGACCCTGAGTTCCTGTACTTCCCCTCTCAGTGCTAGCTCATTGATTGGCTTCTTGCATATGAGTTTCCGTCGTTCCTTCTTCAAGTCTTTGTGAATTCGAGACCGTACCATTCTATGGTCACTGCATCGTACCTTGCCAACCGCCTCCACATCCTCCACGATGCCTTTGTGTGCACTCATTATAAAGTCTATTCGTTCTTATTTTTGCCTTTAGGGCGCCTCCATGTCCCATAACGGATCCTTGTTTTCGGTAGAAGGTATTCAAAAGCCGTAAAAAATTGCATTCTGCAAATTCTACTAGTAGCTCTCCTCTGGCATTTCTAGTACCAATGCCATAATCACCTACTGCCTGGTCTCCAGCCTGCTTTTTACCTGATTTTGCTATAAAGTCTCCCATCAGTATAGTATACTGTGTTTTTACCTTAATAATTGCGGATCACACGTCTCCAAAAAGCTTTCATTGAAGCGTCGTCATGGCGGGATGTAGGCGTGGAAGCCTGTATCATCTTCATCTTGGATCTCTTATTGAGTTTAATTACGATACCTACCACCCTTTCATCAATGCTATAGTATTTCTCTATGTTGCCAGCTATGTTTCTGTGAACTAGGACCCCCCCTCCAAGTTGTCTTCTGTCAACCAAGCCCCGATAGCAAATGACGTGCCCATTCTGTAGCACCATATATGCCTCATCTGTTCTCCGAATCTCACTGAGCCTTGCTATATCCCATTGAACACCCTCTAGCTCCTCGAATAGTACCGCTAGGCTTGCCTCACTAGATAAGGTTATAGTGTTGAACGTTCCCGAGTTCAGGTTGCGATGGCGGCCTGTCCAAATCCATAGATTCTTGTCACCCTCTGCAGCGCTGCTGATCTGACCGCCACCATGGTCAATTGCTTCGCAGCTGCTGGGGACTGAGGTCCGTGAGTTAATAAACGTTTGATTATGGAAGGTAGTGGCAAGACACTGTATCAGGGTGGCCTATTCTTCTCTGGAGAGACCCCTCCCTTTCAGCTCGGGTCCGTGGTGTCGCTACACACCAAACGCCTGCTTACGCGGACGCCCCTGCGGTTCACGTCAGAACATGAATTGTCAAACTAGCAGACGGTACAGAACACATGAGACCAGTTCAACTTCTTTGTCCAGGGAAACTGAGCAAGGGATATTGTTGGCCGCGAAGGATGTACAAAATCGTGATGGCGAGGTGCATGGAAAACGACGACGAAGAATTCATGTGAAAGTGCAGTGATAGTGCACGGTTTGCTTGTGACCGATGCGATCACTATGTTTTGCACGGCTTAGTACTCTGCGGCAATAAACCCAGCGGAAGTGCATTTTTCCTGCAAGGGGAGCGCTGTAGGTTCAACAAGTGGGCGGAGCACGACGGAGAAACCATGGAAAATTTTAAAGCCGAGCTAAAAAGTACTTGGCCGCGAAATGAAGCTATGGGGACGTTTTATGGCAGGCGTTATGTTACACGTTATGAGCGGGTATGTGCACTGAAGATACGCAGCGAGCTCAACCAGAACGTTCGTTTTGCCAGAGCTTTGCCAACTTTTTTAGAGTGCCAGTTACAGATGAACCGGTAGCAGGTAATCCAACACCTCAGTTTGAGCAGACTATACCGCCTGTTCAAGGACTGCGCGACAGAGCCGCCAACGCCGACCTCACAGATGGAGACACCATTAGTGGCAAACCAACCGTTACGGTGTAGCACACGCACCCACAAACAACCAGATCGTTTTCACCACGAAAAACAATGAAGCTTTAGAGGAAAGCATTCTGATAACGCACAGCTGCCCTTTCAGTAAATGTAATGTTAACGTGCGAGCTTCAACTACCGAATCAATGAGCGCCGGTTTCCGTCGTGATGTTGTCCGTTTCCCAGAACAGCCTGGAAAGAGACAGCTACATGGGACTGTTCATGACCTATGTTCGCGGTATTTTTGTTGATATTGTTGCCGTGTTTTGGTACACGGAATTTATAAGGAGTGAAGGCCCTTAGGCCCGGATGCCACCGTCGCCGCTTTCGAAGCTCTCTGTGCCGGGCCATGGCCTCCGAGATGGCGAGCGCGCGGCCGTGATCTCGGAAGTCTTTGCCAGATAAGCGGGCTGAGGGAAAATACAGGTGCGCGCTCCCTGCGAAGTGTGAGAGCAGGTGCAGCGGCAGATAGGTCCCGCCACACACTTACTCATCCAGTCATGCCCACCACCGAGCGCGGATCCCCAACCGACCACCATCACGAAAGCCAGCAGCGAGGCAAAAAGCATAGCCGTTCGCGTACAATTCCTAAGGAGCTTAGCTCACTGGTTGTATCTACAACTCCTGGTTGCATTCGTACACGGAAAAACTGCTAGTTTAACTCAGTGGATGGCGGTCCTTGTTATGGTAGCGCGGAAAAAAATAGTAAGGTATTGTCGCTTGAAAGCATAATGATTCTCAATTAGCTGTCTCATTCTGGTTACATGTAGTGTTCCTACTTAAAATAACGGAACAGCATTAAAGCTTCAGTATGGAACTGGCGTCCATCTTAATCTGCTTTATTTTTCACTTCCTCCTCCTTTGCTTTCCTGCCGCGGCTCTCGTGCTTCTTCATCTTCTGTCCAAAGGCTCATACCGCTTCACCCTTCCCGCTTTCTTTTAATTACCCCTCCTGGGGTAATACTTGAAGACATTCCCAATTGAAGCACATTCAACAGATCCACGTTCACCAGTGTACCAGTGTAATTCTTTTTCATTCGTTTTCGGTACATCTCCTCCTGTGATTTTTGTTGCCTCTCCTCGACAATCTTGAGGTTTTCCAAGAGTCCCAACTCACGATCTGCCTGCAGAATAGGGGTCTCTCCTGTAGAAGCGTACTGTGGACTGCACCCCAAGCCACTTGTGTAGGATCGGTTATGATGTTTTACGGCTGCTTCTAAAGAACATTTCCATCCCCCAGGAAAATTATCGTACATCTTGATGTATTGTTTCACGTCCCGTATGGCACGTTCTGCAAGCCCATTCGCCGCAGGATGGTATGGCGCACAGAACTTGATCGATACATTGTGATCTCGAGCCCATCTTACTAGCTTTTCACTCTTGAACGCGGGGCCGTTATCGCATACGATTGTCCGCGTAGTTCTAAACATGTCTCTTTCGAGAAGGGTTATGACGCTATTTGCATCTTCTTTTCCTGCTCGTGCCGCGACCATCCTGGTGCATTCATCTATGGCCAGCAGAAAGGCTTGCGTTTTTCTGACTCCTTCCCGTTTCTTGTTAAGTTCGGCGAAATCCAGGTGAACTACTTCAAAAGGCACGTTCGAGTGGCAAGGTAGTATCATGGTGTCCGTAGGCTGTTTATACTTGACTTTGTGTACTTGACACACATGGCATGAACGAACGTACTGACTGACGTCTTTCTTCATGTGAGGCCACGTAAACCTCTTGACCAACTTGTTGTAGGTACGCCAAAAGCCGTCGTGTCCTCCAGATTCTGGGCTATCGTGGTACAAGTAAAGCACTTTGGAAACAAGAGTTGGTGGGACTTGATACCGACCTTCAGTAAAAACCAGTTGTTCTGAGCCTTCCCACAGCTTCACTTCATTGATTTCTTCAGATTTTTCTGTGTTGTTTTGTACCATCAATCTTGATAGAGCATCTGCATCGGTTAAAAGCGGTCCTGGTCGGTGCGAGATGGTGAAGTCAAATTGCTGCAAGTAATTCACCCATCTGGCGATACGCCCTTTAGTTTGGGTCATATTCAAGAGATGAGTGAGTGCCTGGTGATCGGTGAACAAAGTGAACTTCGTACCTTCCAGGTACGTGCGGAAGTAGTCAACGGCCTTCAGAACCGCCAGTGCTTCCTTTTCTGTAGTAGTGTAGTTTGTTTCAGACGGCTTGAAAGTGTAACTGTAGTAACCTACTACGTGTCGCTTTTCTCGGCCAGATGCTTCAATACATTTTTGATACAACACTGCACCAGTCCCATAATGTGAGGCGTCAGTGTTCAATTCAAAGGGTAAAGTGAAGTCTGGTATACGCAGAACTGGGTCAGAAGAAATTCTGTGCACCAAGTCACGGTAGACTCTCTCACATTCGTCACTCCATTCAAAGGGAACTTCTTTCTGCGTTAAGCGCGTGAGGCATCTAGTTTTGAC
Organism: Rhipicephalus microplus; assembly: GCF_043290135.1. NCBI lineage: Eukaryota > Metazoa > Arthropoda > Arachnida > Ixodida > Ixodidae > Rhipicephalus > Rhipicephalus microplus. The sequence continues at coordinate 1,704,483 of NW_027464614.1, read as the reverse complement.
AGCAAAGTCCTTTATGAAAGATCGGAAATGTCCTGCCAATCCCAAAAACACACGCAGTGAATGGACGTCATATGGTTTCTTCAACTGGGAGATCTTCTCGACGGACTCTTGTTTTGTGCTTTTGGTGTTCCCATCAAAGACTCTTCCAAGAAACACAACTTTTTGTTGAAAGAATGCACTCTTCTTAAAATTAACCTTGAGATGTGCCAAGCTCAAGGCGTTTAACACCTGAGACAGATGGTCCTGATGCTCAGCCTCTGTTTTGGAGAAGACTATAATGTCGTCTATGTACACATTACAAAAAACACCAAGGAATGGCTTTAGGACTTCGTTCATGATCTTCTGGAACCACGCTGGCGAGTTTTTCCAACCGAAAGGAAGCCGGTTGTATTCGTAGAGATCGAATGGCGTGATAAAAGCGGTGTACATTTTTGTTTCTTCGGTTAGTGGGATCTGCCAGAAACCTTTGCATAAATCGATGCGGGAAAAATGTCGGCAACCCCCGGTCTCATCTATAATTGTGTCGATCTTCGGCATAGGAAATGGTATGAGTTCTGTCTGACGATTGAGAACCCTGTAGTCGGTGCATAATCTGAAGGTTCCGTCTTCTTTCGGTGCGATCGTTATGGGAGAAGCGAAGGGTGATACCGAAGGTCGTATGATATCAGCATCTAGCATCTCCTGCAACTCTTTCTTGAGCCACATCTTTCGCTCTCTTGACATATTGTAAGGTGCTTTTCGGATGACGGTCTTATCAGCGAGTTCGAAAGGAACCTTGTGGGACTTCATCGCCTGAGGATAGCTTCCTATGCATACAAGTTCAGGGTAGGTCGTTGCGATATCCTCCGCGCACTTGACAACTCGTAGATTATCTTGTCTACCCTGATTTGTCTCGTTCCTTGCTACTCCTTCGACTAGAACCACATCGTCCCAGTACACGTTGATCTTTAGTTTCTTTATATCTGGTCTTGATAGCAAAAAGTCGTACGTTACCCCCTCTATCACCAACACTTCGCTCTCTATTTGCTGACCCTGGAACTCGATGTTTACAAAAGCCCACTGATCATGCAACGTTACTTTTCCATCATAGCCTTGTACTCGTAGGATTCTTCCACTATGCAAGCGATTTGCATCCACCAGCTTGGCATTTATAATGGACACAGAAGCACCGCTGTCTACCAGAGCCATCATATGTTTGTTTCCTACTTTGACGGGAATGTGAAGTAGGCTAGAGCAACTTAAATAAACAGTCTCATTTGGAGTCATCGGGTGGGACTGATCACCCTCGTTTATTAGTTTTTTTCTGTCGAATACTCCTGAGCTTCAGTGTCGAGATTATTCACTCGACATCTTGGAACACGCCAGGGCAAGTTATCTGTGCGAGTAGCGAGGTGGCTCGGTTCTCGCTGAGCGCGGCTTGACCAGTCCGCTTTACTCCGACTGAAACAGCTGCTTGACTCGGCGGTTATGCTTGTTTCCGAAGCTGATGGTATGTTCTGAAGACACGCGAGGAGGTCATCTAGAGTCTTTGGTGACAGTATTTGCACTTGCTTCAACACGTTAGTGTGCAATCCATGCATTATTAAGGCAACTACGGCCGTAGATGGAAGCAAAGGCTCCGCCAGCTTTAAAAGACGGCGTTTCTCAAAGAAGTACTCGACAAGGCAACTTTGCTCAGACTTGAAATTAAGCGCCGTGTTCCATCTTTCTACTGGATTGCTTCGGAATGCAGTCAAAAACTTTTTCCTCCACTGGCTCCAAGAGTCGTCACTGTCTTCCAGAATGCATGTTTCATACCACTTTCGCGCAACACCTCTCAAGTAAACGCGCATGTTGGTGATTTTAGCCTCATCAGAGAGCCACTTGTTTTTTCCAGCGGCATATTCGTAGAAATCAAGCCAACTTTCTGGATTTGAAGACACACCGTCGAAAGCATCAGGTTCTACGAATTTAGGTGTCGGTCTCTCAGCATTCAGAGAGCTTATAAGAGATGTCATTATTTGGTTTTGTTGAACCATCTGTTCCTGTTGCAGCTGAAAAGCTTTTAAAACGAGGCTCACCTCTTCCGTCGAAGATCGTGATCCTGAGTGTTGTCGACGCACTGGTTCAAGAACTAGGTCGTTGAAGGTTGCCACACGCAAGTTCACTTTCACAGCACCTTTCCGTCGTAGTTCAGTAGTGTCTACGGCTGCCTTTTCCACAACCAGGTTCACGAGTTCTTCCGAGCTGAGCTCACGAGGTAGGTCTACCGCTGCTTCGTCTTGAACTTGGTACTTCGAAAAGATGATCTCCTCGGAGGTCTCGTCTATGAAGAACGTCACCCACATGATGGCTTCGATCCTGTCGGCTGCGCCAAAATAATGTAGTGTTCCTACTTAAAATAACGGAACAGCATTAAAGCTTCAGTATGGAACTGGCGTCCATCTTAATCTGCTTTATTTTTCACTTCCTCCTCCTTTGCTTTCCTGCCGCGGCTCTCGTGCTTCTTCATCTTCTGTCCAAAGGCTCATACCGCTTCATTACATACGGTCCTTCTGGGCGTTTTAGTTTTTTTTTCTGTTGTGCGATGCTGGACGGAAAACTCCTGCTGACAGACTGTAACGTTATCCCTTATAGGCTCACAGCTGATTAAAACTACGCAATTTCATTTTCTTTATTTAATGGAAAATGAATATCGCCTACTGGCTTCTAAGTTTACCTGTTTCTTTTATTACCAAAACTGCCGACATTAGCAAAAATATTCACGTATTGTTACTCTTTTAAGTATTGCAAGGCGAGAATGCCAAATGGAGTTCGAGCTCTGCACCTTAGCCTGAACCATCACGCTTTAAAACTGATCTTGTTTACTGCTGTTTTCAGAGCTAACATGGCGTTCTTTTTTCATACACTCAAAACTAGAGGAACACTCTTTAAAAATGCCCGATTTATAAAACACTCAGACAGGCGAAGAAAGATTCTTCTTTTGTGGTTCACCTGAAAGATCGTGCGAACGTGGAAATGCAAAATAGACAGCCTGCAAATTCACAAGGAGCCGCTAGGTATACACAACTAATAAACGACTATTCGTACCAAGCAACATTTTTGTTTGCACTCGTACTTTAAATCCACGTGAAGTACTGGTTGCACAGTATCCTCTAAATCTACGACATCGCACGTACCGCAGTTGGCGAATACTGCAAATACGATGCTAAGGGGAGTATTCCTTAAAACCTACGCAGTTCCATGGATTATTACAGGCTGGTAACTAACACAACGATAGGTGACCGATATACGTGCAAAATGCTCACTCACGGACATGCTGTATCAGAACTTGTGCCTCAAGGTTACGTTCATCGGTTCGACGATGTTGTTAAAAACTCTGGTTGCCGACACACGATCCCCGTTGCAAGCGACGATACCGGGCATTACCAGCGTGTGGGTCTTGACAATAACGAAGCGCGCCATGTTGGCCGTGTTGCTGAGGTCGTAGAAACGGAAGCGGCTCTCGTTTGGCGGCACGCTGATCACCAGCGATATATTTGCTTGATGCAGCGTTCGAAGCGTCGACGAGAAGGTCAATGGAGCGTAAAGGTAGTTACAAGCATCTTCCGGGTAATTCGAGTCTGTGTGCAGGCCCTGTAGGTGGCAATAACGGTTTTGTTGCACATTCGCCATAAAGTTAACTGCGTAATTTGTCGCAATCAGAAATCTAAGCACTTCACCGACCTCGCCCGTCACAAAGCGTGGCAGCTGATTGGCTGTGCAAGTTTTCTCCCAGATACTAAGGCCCGTATTCACAAACGCTCCTTTACTCAAGGGCGCCCCTCGACTTGATGAAGCCAAGGCGGAGTGTGCTCCTCCACTCAAGGGGCCACTGCGTTTCATGAACGCTCCTCCACACTTTCTTCGCTAAACGAGGCCTTGGAAATGCTCCCTTCACTTGAGTGAACTGCATGCGCCGAGAAAAGTGCCTAATAATGAAAGTATTCTTTATTGTGGTTAGGAATTGCCTATCTCTGTTCAATAAGAGAACGCTTTTCCTAGTTATTCTTATTTATAAATTGACATTACAGCAAAATGCATGCATTTAATGTGGTAGCGTGGTTCTCCTTTGCCTTGTGCTAGTAGAGTTTGTAAAACCCCCGCTTCAAGTCTGGCAACAGTCGCACCCAGGCAGCTGAACGAACAGCTTATGTCGTTTTGGCCGCTGGTGAACATGTCTACCTGCTTAGTTTATTTTGTCTCGTATGAGTTTACTAATTGCAGTTCATATTTACGGTAGTGTCTGCGTGTGTGTCGTATGAGACCCTACTTTCGACGGGGTGACTAACGAACTGGTTGGGTAATGACAGGAAGCACAACAGATGGTTTGTTGCTTTGTTTACATTTGCTTCACTGAGAGCCTTCTGATCACTAATGTAGCCAACGAATGAATACCGTGATGGAGTGAGTATTTGTTACTCTATATCACTTTGGCGTGCTTTTAAAATTCACCACCGCATTATGTACAAGGATTACTCATACGTAAATTTGTTCTTGCTACGGAAGTACGTGCACAGCTCCTAATGTCAGGGGCTCATGCAATGTTTATTTTTCTCATATACTGCGAATTTCAACGAGGCGCTTTCGTAGTTGTTCCCCTGCATATGTTAGGAAATTTGGAAGACAATGCTCAAAACTGCTATTCAAGGTTATACCAGGGTAGCGTTAAAAACTAGGCATAGTATACCCGTGGCTGAATGTTTGAATTAGACTGCTACGCAAATTAAGAAAAGCGATCGTGTGCCTTTCTTTACCACTTGGAGAAAAATGCAGTTTAAAATTGTTGTTTTCTTCAATTAGCAGCATATATGGAAGGTTAACAAGAATTGGTGTGTGTTTTTGTGTGTCAATTTCAACATTTTAATCTTTCAAGGATACGTGAGTAATCAGTTATTGTTTTTTCATTGTTCTTATATTTGCCCTGCATTTGTCGGTGCGTCTAATTTATCAGATTCCAATAGACGCAACCTTTAATTCTTTGTAGCTTTCATCTGCAAGCTCACAAAGTGGCAACGTCTTAATTTTTTTCCCGTCTCCTTCATCTGCAAGCTCAGAAGCACATTTGTTACTGCACAAATGTGCTTCGCAGCAATGTTTTGGCTTTTATTTGCAGAATGTGATTGCTGGGAATACTTGCTGAAAAAGATCGTGGTGTCTGTCCTGCATTCCAAAAACTCGGCGCTGCATAATTTACAGCAGATGTTTTATTTTTTGGAAATCATGAAATTTAAGGCGCGTCTCACTTTTGGCGCTGTTCTGTTTTAAAAACAATCATGTGGGTTCTCTCAACCTTGAAGAAAGTGTCGTCAAGAAGCATCATATTTTACTCTGCAGATTTATTGAAGGCCAGTGAAACAATGTGGTGAAAATGCTCAAGAGTATTGCAGTCATCACGAATACATCTGGTCAGAAGCCTGTAAATAAAATAACGGCTATTGCTGCATCATTAGCACGTCTGCCCGTTATAGCAACGCTATCTCAGTTCCGTGGAAGGGGAGTAGTGCTGCTTTATATAAAACAAGTTTGATTTTGTAGAACTGCTCTCCTGTAGAATCGGAGAGGTGATATTTGCAGTCATGTTTAATCACAAAAATACAAACACAAGGATGCCTATGTGTTGATAAATGGACAAAACAGAAGTTGTGAATGGTAAATTAACCTTTATCGCATGTTGCTTATAAAGGGCAACGAGGCAAACACAAGAATGCAACTTCAAGGTGTTCATCAATCCAACATATGCAACCTAAACACTGTAAAAATAAGAGTACAAGCTCGGTGAACATCAAAAATATGATCGAGGAAGTAGACACCATAGCGTGCCTAAAGGAGTGAGGCTTCACGCATTTATTGCAGTTTTTGTGCTTTTGTATGCAGTCTTGCAAACTCTACAATGCGTTGATAATATGGCACAGTTTTGGAGACCTTTCCTCTGTGTTCTTCGGTCGGCAGCTGGTCCCCTGCCCAAAAGAGGCATGAAATAAAAATGGCAGATCCCACGTACTGTGGGAATTGATTATATGCAAAGCATAAATGAGAATTGTTGATATGTCACTTTAACTAAGCACAACGTTACGAGGTGGAGGTAAATGATGCCGCACATGACTTCCGTGTCATGATTGTCATGGACCAAGATCATGTAATATTAGCAGTGTTGCTTGCTTCATTGCTTTTCTGGAGTGATTGCTTTTACTTTTGATACCCGGAATTTCTACGCGTTCTTGCGGCTGGTCGAGGCGCCACAAAGGACATGCAATTCTCGTAGCAGGCGTATATCGTGATGGAATGCTCTTTAGGTGCTTGGCTATGACGTCTGAAAACGTAGCACGTGGTCTTTTGGAGAGTAGAAGGGCGACGTGGTGGTCGGGGACACGGCTAGCATGTCGAATGTGCGCTCTGAGGCAATCCACCAGTCTATATGTCCTGACCAGATGGTCTTTGGCAAGCACGATTGTGGCATAAGTAGAAGCGCATCGGGGAATTCCTCGGCAGATACGCAGTGCCTGACCCTGCAAACTCCCTGCAAACCGGCAAGCTGTAGCGGAAGAAACCCAGAAATAAGGCCCTGTACAGCTGTAGCATGGAGGCCACAGAAGTTCCTCATGCTTTCTCGCACATAAATTTCATTATATGCACAATAGATAGCTGTCTCTTCTTCAAGTACGCACAATGCGAGCTCCACAAAAGACTTTTGTCAATTATTATGTCCACAAAACGATGCCTTCATGCAAATTTGACACTCTGCCCATTGATGTAAACAGGGTATGGCGTCATTGGTTTGCGTGCAAACGCCATCAACGTGCACTTCACAGCTGATATAGTTAGGCCTTGTTTCTGAAGGTAGGCTGTTGTGAGGTGGGCTGCCCGCTGTATTCGTGCACACACCTGAGGGCGAGTGACTGCAGCACTCCGGGGGCAAATATCATCGGCGTATAAGGATAGGCACACCGCTTTGGCAGAATTGCCTATAACAGAGCGAGAAGTTGAAAAGGCAGTTGATAGGTTAAACAACGGTAAGTTTCCAGGACCTGATGGCCTTTGTGCTGCAGTATACAAGGAGTTCAAACACGTGATCTTGCTATCTTGAAGGAGGCATTTAACGAGGCTTTTAAATGTAAACAACTTTCAAAATCGTTCTTGTCAGCCCACACGGTCTTAATACCTAACACAAAAGATCCCGCGAAGTTAAGAAGTGCCACTTCATATAAACCAATTAGCCTAACTAATGTTGACTATAAAATATCGATGACAATATTGGCCAGACGACTTCAGACAGTTATGACAAATCTTGCTGGGTCCCACCGAACTTGTTGCATGAAGGGAAAAAAATAATAACCAACATAAACATAGCACGATATATTACTAGAAAGTTGTGACGCAATGCATCTCAACGTTGCCATGCTTCAAATTGACCTCAAAAAGGAGTTTGATCGCATGCCGCACGACTTCCTCCTTTCATTACTGGAGCACATTAACGTAGGGAGTTTGATTAGCGGTGGTGTGCGCATAGCTTACGCTGAATGCACGACCAGATTGGTAATAAATAAAACTGCGGGTGAGCGTATACCTGTGCTGCGGTGAGTGAGACAGGGTTGCCCCTTATCGCCCCTGCTTTTTGCCATTTTTATTGAACCTTTTGGTTTAGGTGTAACTAATGACACTGCAATAAGGGTGCTCTAAATTGCTTAAAACTGAAGTTAGCCTCCTTGCATACGCAGACGACATTGAAGTTTTCTGTACAAATTATGAGAGTATATTGCGTGCCGTAAATGCCGAGGAAACTTTTTGCCAGGTGAGTGGTAGTGCCGTGAACTGGGATAAGTACCTTGGCTTCTACGTCACGCCAAGAATATTTCTAAACAATAAATGGCAGGGAACCCAGTGAACTATTTAGGAGTACCGCTGGAGTTTTATCACGACAGTGAACGATATCGGAAAAAAGAAACACAGGCATTGCGCAATGATGTGGAAAAATGGAAAGGCTGGGGTATTTCGATATTCGCACGGGCCAAAACGTGCAACTTGTTTCTGGTGAGCAAGCTGTGGTACGTAATGCAGGTTTTGCACTGCAGTAGAAAAAGTGTACAGAAAATACACAGAGTATTAGCAGTTTTCATTAGAAGCTCTGTATGGAAAAGATCAAGCCGCACAAATCTCTTCAGGAAAGTTAGAGATGGAGGGCTCAGATTAGTTCATTTGCACATAAAACAACTTGTCAATCGTTTTCTTTGTCTATGTGATGTAGATGACCCATTTTTGAGAACTGTTATACAACTAAGGTTATCTGGAGTGCTGCCGGGATTTCTCGTATCGTCATCAAATGCGCAAGGACCAATACAAGAATACTTATAGGAAGTTGTTTCGTCTTTCCACTTTTTGTCAGTGAGATTTTCGTAAGAGTATCTGGCTGAAGTACCATATAAAAAACTGTATAAAGACCTTGTGGATGTTTTACTGCCTGTACCATTGTACCCTCAGCTATATTGTGCAGGCCCAGGACAAGATGTTCTGAAACGTGTTAAAAGAATGCTTGTAGCGCCAGGGGTCAAAACTTTTTCTTTATATTACATACTGGTACCTTACCAGATAAAACGTGGTTGCAGGGTAAGGAAATATTTGTGCCAAGGAGCACAAATTGCCACTTCTGTAATAAAGCGGAAACAATTGAACACATGTTTATAGGTTGCTAGAGTGGGGTGTTTTTCTGGGACATATTGCAAACAACCTTGAAAAAAGAATTACCGTTAAGTCCACACGGCATCCGTTTTCTTTCGGTTAAAAACGAGGCAGGTGTACCTTATGGTCTAATCATGCTTCTGGGCTTGCACAATATATGGAAAACCCGATGTGCCTATTAAAACGCGGATGCAGAGGTGCTATTTGTGCACCAATATTTTTGTGAATCCATGTGCCATTTTCTTCAAATGCTGAAGGGCCAAGAAGATGTACCAGACTGGATGGGGCGCATGGGGCGCAGAATGCCCAAGTATGGATCAATAGTCAGCTAAGCTGACGGTACCTTAATGAATTCTGTGTGGTATTTGTGACGCACTTGTATTTTGACAAATATGTATAGATGTAAATTGTGAACAGTCTTGATATGCAAGGCAATAAAGAAAAAATACCGCGAGAGGTAAATGTTCAGTGTTGTTGGTTGCTGTGTTGCGTACTATTATATAGTGCATGCCGATGTCCGTTCTGCATATAGGACGTAAGCTTGACGCAATCTATGCAGTTCACTGCTTTTACAAGATGATCGTCATGATTTTTTGAGACGTTAGTCCTAGCGCAGCAGGAATGATTCTGCTCTTGGAGGCAGTTGATGCACTCTAGCCCTACCATATTGTAATACTCTGTGAGAGAGTAGCGCAACTTCCGCAGAGGGTGTATGAACTCCTTTCAGAAGCGTGACTGTACTCTGGCGAGGGAGCTTGTTCACTCTCGTTCAGCCACAGTACCAGCATTCTGCCAAGAGAGTGGGCTTGCTCTGTGTAAAAGAGAGTTCCCCGCTCTTCTGAAAAGAGAGTGAAATATGGGACAAGCCTCTACTCCCGTGAAACGAGTTGCCAGCACTCTCTTGGTGCTGTGAATGCACGCATACGTATGCACACGACGACCGACAGATGGCTGCGATTTTCATAAGGTCTAAATAGGTGGCGTCACGTAACACAAGCGCTGCGCACAGGCCGAGGAGAGGTTTCCTTCAGTGCGACTCCATGTCTGTCTTGTAGATTTCATCTCGAGTAATTCAAGATACAGACGTGACTTCCAGTTTCTTTTCAGTCGGCGATCTTGTTTATGCAGATAATGGCGTTTAATCAGTCATAACTGCGTGCTTGACCAAGCAGCTATGAACGATGGAAGAAAATAAAAAAAGAACATGTTACCACATTTTTGCTCGGTTAATGGGAGTCTAGCGACGAGGAACAGAAACAACACATCCATGAATGATTCTGTAAAATTCTGTTCAAGTCTTGAGTGAAACAAGTCCGCTTGTCAAAACATCAGCTCGACAGAACCCCTGTTTACATATTTTTCAACACACTAGCACTGTGCGATAGCGCTGTGTGTTGCAGCACGTTTTTCCTACAGCAGTTTGTTTTACAGCGCTGTCTGTTGGACCACTTGTGTGTGTCATGTATTTCATTCGTGGGGTGTCTTGCATGAATGCACGGTAAGATTACTTACCAAATAGGCCGAAAAGAAGCTTTCTGTTGGTTATAGGCCTGAAGGCCAAATTTTGAGGGACTAAGGCGGTGTGCTTGAAAGGCATGCATGAGCATTTGCTTAGGTCACCTACTACTCGGAAGAACACTACTTTACGTTTTTCTCCTCAATTGACTGCACTTTAAAAAAGTTTATTTTGATCACCAGTGTTTACCATTATCCCTTCTTTGCACGAGATTTACGATATGCTATCTCCAGGTGCATGTTAACAGCTTCACCTACCGCTAGTGTCAACACATAAATCATAAGCGTTAGCAGTTTTTTTGTTATTTACTGGTACCGCAATCACCATTCGGTGATCTTAGTAGCATGGTATAGCTGAAATAAGTCATAAATAAACGGCAAGTACGTTGTCATATAATACATAAATGTCTTGCACAGGTACCACTGAAACTGCAACATTAGTGCACCGCATCGCACATGCAAGATTTGTGTCGTAACATGTTAATGTTTTTGGTTGATCACTTCTAAGTTCTCTCGTTATTGACGCACAGAGGCATATTCATTTTGGCCGCATCGTTGTCCTATTGAAACAGGTTAAAAGCGATGTGATTGTGCTGCTCTTATGTTATCAAGGCCGCCATGTTGATGAACCAGTACGTTACGAATCTGTGATGATGGCGTAATGCGCGGGCCATTATACAGGTTATAAAATGTCTAGAGGACAGATAGAAACTTCTACGGGCAAGCAGATGCAATACAAATAGAAAATAACATTTTTATCAGCATGTAAAGCAGTATGTAGTACAATTCAACTGGTCAGATCGCTTTCTAGTTCCGATGAAAACAATGCTATTTATTGTTACTAAAACTATTGTGTTAGTTTGTTCCACTCGACTACGATGCGACAAAAGAATGAATTCTTAAAGCGAATATTGCGTGTCATATGTGGCACTAGGCGTCAATTTTGGTTCGTATATTTGTAACTATGCTTTATCAATTAAACAGCAACATATAGGACAAAATTTCATATCAGTGCATAATAAACTAACCACTACTTCTGGGAAGACAAGTTTCACAACCGTGTTATGCGGATCCCTACGAAAGAGGGATTATGAAAGTTTTGTCTCAAACTCAAACTGAGCTAACGCTTACCGCTGTTGGAAATGATGAATTGCTATAATACGAGCCTGCTGTGCAGTGCGGACTTGTGCGTTCCACGAAATACGGTAGCAGCCAAATGGTGAGTGGCACAAGCAGCGTGATACAGGCGATCGAGGTAAGGGACCCGACGTACCGCCAAACAGCCAGTCCCTCACGCTGAATAGTGTTCGGCGCGGTTGCCTGCGTACAAACGCCAGCTTACCGGCATAATATGTCTTGTTCTGTGAAGGCTAATGTTCGTAAATCAGATTGCTCAGGCACGCATATCATATGTTTTATATAGACGGACTGCGCAAAAGGCGCCTACTAAAATTTCGGTTTTTTTGATATTGTCACCCTTACCATACCGAGAAGGGCTTCGCAGATAGACGTGTTTTAGATTTCGGCGTAGCCGAGTCGAACGAAACAAACTATCTGGACAATACATTCGGTACACTCATCGATACTTTAGCTTTTCGGCAAATTAAAATAGATACCTGCTTCGTTGCAGGGCTCTGATCATTTGCTTTGAAAGCGAAGCTCTGAAACACCCGTTCTTGCGTTGAGTGTGGTCCCTTGTGCTGTTTACGGCGATACTCGTGCCAAACAGTGCTCACGTCCTCAGCCCAGCTGCTCACACGAAGGTTGCTACTTTGACCCCGGCCATGGTGGTCGCATTTCGGTGGAGGCTAAATAGTAGAGGCTCGTGCACGGTGCGATGTAAGTTCACTCCAAAAAAAAACCAGGTGGCCGAAGTTTCCGTAGCCCACCACCTAGAGGCGTCTCTTATAGCCATATCGTAGTTTCGGCATGTAAAACCACAGATACCATGTTTCATGCTATATATTTATGTAACGCAGGAGACGTGATGGCTGTACGATGAATTATGTTTTGTAGACTTGGTATTCCTCCTTCACCACAACTGCATTACACCATTGTCGTGTGGTTCTTCGCCCGCTTCCCCCTCCCTCCGCCAGATGCTTAGATGCAGGGGTGGATGATAGCATCTTAGTCTCCCCACATGAGCATTTTCAGTCTGGCGAGCGAGAAAAGCCATGCTGTTGTCGATCTCGTAGTTAACAGTAGGGATCTTACGTATGATTAGGTATGACACATCCATGACAGCACGGAGTTTGCCGCAGTTCGGGTGCCAGAGTATTTGGTATACAACAAAGTCTCCCACCTGAAGCTCTGATGAAAGGAACGTCTTGTCGTATATAACCTTGTTTTCTCGTTAGTTACCATTGAATTGAGTATTGCCTTTGCACGAGCTCCCTGAAGACTTTCGGCAAAGCCTTAACGTAGATAAAGATACGATGATGTGCCATACATAAGAAAACAGGGTGGGTAACCTGTGACTTTGATAGGTGTTTTGTTGTTACGACATCATTTTTTGTTCGCACAGGAGTGGACATGAATTGCCTGCGCCGTGACATCGCAACCATCACGTGCCCATCATCTTCTGCCCACTACATAACTACACATCGTTCATCATGAAGCCCACATTTGTTTACTCAACCATTATTATGTTACACCCACTAACAGGTTTAAGTTAAGCAAAGAAATGAAGTTGTATTCGGCGACAACGTCAGAGAGGATACACCACCACACTTTCGGAGTTCGTAGTTCATCTCTCAATACTTCTTACCATGTTTGCTTACTGTTACTGCTGTTGTGTTCGTGCATTAGGTATAGGTCATGCTTTGAACTGCTGCAACTGCTCAGTGTGTGAAGTGGCCAGGTTCTCTCTAAGCTGGTCAGTGTAGCTTTTTCACGAGGTCTTCTTGCAAGCTTGTTGCGCCATAAACGTAATTCAGTTGAATTCAATTCAGTCTCGCATTGGTGACGAGTAACAACGAACTGATTAGTGCGCTCGTTTAGGCCATTATACTGCGGGTGTTGTGTGCTTATGACAAGCTGATGAATTTTGTTGCGCTTGAGGAACTGCTTGAATTTACCGGCAGTGAATCCTGTGCCGTGGTCGGAAAGAAACTTCCGCAGCTCTCCAGCAGCGAAGACACTCTTCCGGCAAGAGATGTAGGCGTCGCAAGTCTCTTTCTTGTGTGCGAAACCCCACACTTAACGCGTGGCATGATCAATGGCTAAGTGTATGAATCGTTTGGATGAAATGTAGTTGCCAAAACCTCCGATAGTGTCCATGGCCAGAAGATCAAATCGTTGCTCAGCTGTTGGTAAAGACTCCAAGGATCCAAATCATTTGGTATTCGGCTTCTTGCAGCGCTGGCAAGTGTTGTAGTGCCGAATGTACTCGCTCATGTCGGTGATAATGTCAGGCCAATAGTATAGCGGAGAAAGAAGCCGAAACGTCTTCTTTACGCCGATATGACCGAAAGCTTCATGAGCTTTTTGTAGAAGAGAAGACCGCAGGGGAAACAGAACATACACTTTTCGTATTCATGTGCGTGTCATAATAGTCAGTCTATTCGCTTGCCGGGTGGTTTGTCGTCGTGATGCTCCCGAAATTTTTCAGCAGATGGGAGTGGAACTATGGGTTTTCGAGAGAGTTTGATAGCGTCAATGTTGTCAATAGCGCTTGATATTCACATCGTACATAGAGAGATTCAAGGACCATCCGAAATGTTGGGCTCGGGGATTCTTGATGCTCTTAAGCGACTGCAACGCTGCATGGTTCCTGATTACAGTGAAAGACTTCCAGTGCAAATAACAGTGTCATTTATGCATTGCATCAATTATTGCTAAGCATTCTAGTCCTGTGATGGTGTGCTTAGTTTCACGTTTTCGTACCTTGCGTAAATGGCATGCAATTGAATGTTCTCTACCTTCATCATCAGCCTGTTTCAAGACGGCGCCAATACCGTTGTTGGATGCATCCCAGTATAGCACACTAGGCCTGGAGGCATCGTAGATGTTAAAGAAGGGCTCCTCTGTCACGCATTTATTTAGATGAGCGAAAGCTAGCTCACATACTAATACCACGTTTCAGGTGGCGTGTTTCTGGGCTGGCGTATCAGTGGGTGAGCAATCTGACCGAAGTGGTTTATGTACCGACGGTAGACGTTCACAGTGCTGAGAGAGCACTGTAAATTTCTACGTCGTGGTGATGTCGGAAACCGTAGAATTTCATCCACGTTGCTTTGTTATGAAGTGCCAGTGCCATGCCGAAACTTGTGTCCCAGGTACTCAATGGAGGTTCGAGGGAATTGACATTTCTTCAATTTCAACTAGACGCATTCGTTCGCATTTAGAAGCTTTTAAACAGCGTCTAGATAATTCCGATGGTCTGGAAACGTTTTCGAGAGAATTGAGAACATCGTCGAAGCGACAGTGGGTTGATAGTCAGGCATCGTCAGCTTGTTTAGTTGGTGGTGATTTATGCAGAAGCGCGTATGTCGCTCTCCTTTTTTCTGTGTGAGAAGTGCCAGCGCAGCGTATAGTGACGTAGAAGGTCGTATCGCAACTCGCTTGAGAAGGTCGTTGATCGGTCTGCTCATTTCAACGCTGTCGGTTTCTGAGCATTGACAGGGAGCTGTACAGAATGAAACATTGTTTGTTAGATGAATGTGATGCATTTAGCCAAGGATGCGCCCGATGACTTAGAAAAAATGTCTTCGTACTTATGTACAAACTCATCGCAAACTTCAACTCTTCGAAGGGACGCGTCCATGTTAGCCGTGACATGGTTTAGTGCACGAGGGTGTATTGCTCTTGGTGCGCATTCAGCGTGTTAAGGTCCACAGAGGAGTTAAGAGGACAGGCACTATCCAAGCGAAGAAGTAACTTGCTCTTCATGCCTTCAGACGAGCCTGCGTTTATTTAGTCACCTTTCTTATTTGTATGTTCAGATTAACACGCTCCAAAATTTTGGTATATAAATGTGGCTTGTTGCACTAAGGTGCTCGACTTCCTCATTATTGGCTGGTGAAGCGCCGCCAGCACTGCTTCGCTGATACAGGCAATCGTAGCTCTGGCTTCAACAGTAGCGCTGACAAGGAACTCGTGATTGAGAAAGTGAATTACACGAACTTTGTGTCGCCCTCCTTGTTTCCCTGGTCGGTGGAGAAAGTGGAAATGCTTGAGTGTCATGGGCATTTATTATGCCAGTGCATCTGTGTTGGGTTAAACCATCCATTGCGCAGTGGCCCCATTCTGACGCTGGTGTTCGTACCGGAGCATAAATAAGGTAGACGGTGACGAGCGCTGTTGCTTGCGACGTAAATCTCTGTAATCTGAGCTGGTGGAAGGCGCTGCAACTTCACTATCTGCACAATGGACTCTACACAAAGTGCAGTTGGGAGTCATGCCTTTGTTGTAGACGAGGTAAGCCGAAAAAGCGCCATTCCCATATGAGCAGGAAGGCCGTCGATGAGCCCTGATATACGTTGTGCATCATTTAAGTCGACAGGGCAAACGAGAGACGTGTTTTTTTTTCAATATAATATTCCTTCAGGATCTCGCGCGGTCTCTACGGATTATGAATGAATTGATGGAAAGGACCGGGACGCCGCTCGTAAAGCGTTCCTTCACGCGTTGATATGTAGGTTTTCAGGCCAATTCAGATATACCGCATGACAAGACAACACACCACGTTAACATCAAATTTACAGCGCACCTGAAAACTGTCAAAGCTCCCCGCCGTGTCATGACCCACCGGTGAAAGAACTGGCACTTCTAGCTTTTGGTAGGAGGGCTTCTGCTGGGTGGGTCTCAATGGTGCACGGCGTTGCTCCAGTAATTCTACCGGACTTTGGACCTGCAAGTGTTGTGGTCATGTGTTTGTCTTGCATATAGCTGATTTTATGTTACACTAATATTTATGACAACTGCCAGGAACACACTAATTACATTTCTGGAAAAAAAGAATATGTACGCACACACTCTTAAATTTAAAAGCGGGACACGAGCTTTTTAACAATGAACAGAATGCTTGCCCTGCTCTTAATATTGCAGCTTTAACAAGTATTCACAAAACGCATTAACGTAACGTAAGGACATCTCTGTTAATCACCTAATAAAAAAAGAAATGACTAGTTTATGTATTTTGTATGGGGCAGTGTTCCTGGCTGCATGAAAATATCTCTCAACCCCTACGAGGGTTTCTTCGTTCAAAAGACAAAATTTGACTAACAGCTATGCTGCCCATTGAAATAAAGCAGGAGTGCGTTTTAAAAGGCTCAGAGACGCGACATTGCCGCAGATATACATATATCTATAGGTGGACTCTATCTGAAAAACTTTCCTTTAGACATGTTTAATCCAATCTTCTCAATATTACTTTGTAGACAAAGAGCGAGTAAAAAGGTGTTTTTGTGTTCTACAGCATCCTTTCTGAAGAACTTGGCGCTGGCCACTTTTCTGTCACGCCATGTCGTTCATGACCTCAAAGCGCCGTGTGCGTGGCGACAGTGAAGGAAATAAAGGAAAGATGGATGACGATCACTGTTGTGGAACAAGAAGACACCCTTTTTACTTGATGTTTTTTTTAGTGCAGGATATGTAGCTCGGCAGCAAAAGTACACATATCAATTGTTCGGACAGATTTCGTAAAGCACCTGAATCAGTCATATTTGTTACCAAAATGGCAGTTGGCCGAAATTCTTTATGATCTTTATGAGACCTCTATGAGATCAATATACTGCAACATTAAAATGTAGCTCCTGCGAACAACTAGTCCTGCCAAAACTTACGAAGCAGCTTTACCGGTGGCGTTGCCTACAATGTTTTCCTCCTCGTCACCTTAAATTTCTATTCAAATTTCTTCCCATACTAAACACTTCAATAATTTGATAACATTTACTTTCTCGCTTTCTGTTCTTCCTCTTAACCATCACTTCCATTTTACACAAGATACTATAGTATAAATAAATATATATATATATATATATATATATATATATATATATACACATTCATATATATAAAGGAAAGAAGTGTATACTTAAGGGCTCGTTTTTCTGTGCTTTACACACTATAATGATTTCTAACAGACAATAATGCCAAGGAAAGTATAAGGGAAGCTATTAGATCGATTTGTAATGTAAATATGATTAAAAGTGGATGAAAAGATAACTTGCCGTGAGCAGGATCCGCACCTGCGACCTTCCAATGACGCGTTCGATGCTCTACCACTGAGCTACCACGAGAGCTATCCCCCCAGCCACTTTATTGGGTTTATAAGGGAGTTAAATGTGGGAGTGTCAATCAGCGAACACATCCTTTTTGGGCCTATTTGGCGTCACGTAGCACGTGAACTTATTACGACTGGGCGTGTAATATTATATATATATATTTATATATATATATATTTTGAGTAACAATATATACTTACGCCCACAAAATGCGTGACCGATACCTAGTGACGGCTGGTGAATAATCTATCGCAGATGGAAATTGAATAATAACTCGTAAGTTTTAGAAAAACACGTCGCCTTGCCTACCCAAGCGATATATATATATATATATTATGAAGTCTTCGTAGTCTTGGTATATCTCATATATATATATATATATATATATACTTATATATATATATATGAGATATAACAGACAGTAATGCCAAAGAATGTGCATGGGAAGTTATTAGAGCCAATGGTATGTAAATAAGAAGAAACAAAAGTGGATGAAAAAATAACCAGCCGTGAGCAGGAATCGAACCTACAACCTTTGAATAACGAGTTCGATTGAACGCGTTATTCGAAGGTTGTAGGTTCGATTCCTGCTCACGGCTGGTTATTTTTTCATCCACTTTTGTTTCTTATTATTTACATTCCGTTGGTTCTAATAACTTCCCCTGTACATTCCTTGGCATTACTGTCTGTTATATCTCATTAATATTGTGTTCAAACATGGAAAAACGAGCCCTTAGGTATACACTTCTTTCCCTTATTACATACATATATATATATATATATATATATATATATATATATATATATAATGTAGAGAAGCCGCCGAACACTGAAATGGGTCGAACTCTCAAGTGCTTTCTAATGGGTCTACCCAAAAAAGGATGCCGCTCGCGCTGAGAGCCCCGGCTCGGCCGTTACTGTCGCCGTTGTGTATGCTCGCTGTGTGTCGGCTAATAAACGCCTTAACAAATATATATATATAAGTGAACCGAACTACAGAAGTTTATTACACACACACACACACATATATATATATATGTGTGTGTGTGTGAGCCGAACTAGAGGAGAAGGTTATTACTCGATTCGTGGCGCATACAGAGAGCAGCTCTTAACGTCAACCGCTCTCGGAACCCTTCCCCCAGTGTATACACACGGACTGCACTCCACGGCAAACAGAGAGAGGGGGGGGGTCATTAGTCACCCCGCGAGTGCTTTGAAGACAGCCGCTGTTACGTAGCTCCGCAGTGACCACTGAGGAAGGAACCAAGTCGGTTTCGAAACATCGGGTTTTTTCAAAACTTTTGGTTGGAGTCTAAATCATCTCCCAGTTTCATACCCAACCAGACAGACTTCTGTCGAATGTTTACATTCAAGCACTGTAGATTAAGAAAACGTTGGGAGAAACACCTGTGTCACCGATAGGTACTGCCTTAGGCGGTGTGGTGGGCGGAAAGGGAGCTCTCACGGGCGAAGAGATATCGGGTGGCCTTGCTCTAACACATACCTGTGCCTGAGGACTTCGATTCCTTTCGAGGAAGTTTTTTTTGTGACAAAGTCAATAACGAGGTCTTGTGCACTTCAATCGTGTCTGTTTCTACAAATGCACACACCATCGTACAATCCTTGGCAGGCTCTTGTGCACTTCAATTGTGGCTGTTTCTACAAATGCATACACCATCGTAAAATCCTTGGCAGGCCAATGGATCTTCTTTATTTAGTACAGTTCAGTGCAAATCGTTTTCTCAATTATCAGGAGGCAATATATTTCTGTGCATTTGAAGCATGTTAACGAGTGGAATTTTGTGAATGAATACATTAGAGCTGGCAATTTTTCATGCATGGCAGGCACATAACTCATGCCCGTCCAATGCTTTGCGCCAGAGTTATCAATAGCGGATGCTAGTTATCGCATTAAAATTTTGACGCTGTATTATCAGTCTTTTATATAAAAGAGGAGAAATAAGAATAAAACATATACTATGTGGAACTAGCTCAAACATGTACTGTGTAAGCAGCATCTGAATTCCTCATATTCGTAGGAAATAAGGCTCAGTAAATTCTACGGTGCGTACGAGGCTCTCTTACCTTGATGTTGGTCTTCGCTCGGGTACTTGGTGAGCCAGGAAACTATAGCGAATAAACAAGACCAATGAGATGGTTTCATGTTTGGCAATATATTCCTAATTACTGCAGTCGATCGCGGTCACCTTGTCGCCGGGACTTGCCATGTTCCGGGTGACCTTGGGGCGTGTTATCCTTGCTCCACCTATGTCGCTTGAGGAGGAACGGGGTTGTGGGGACGGTGGCCTCTACAGCAAAGCAACGAAGGTTCAACTGTGCGGTACATTGCTTTCGACGACTACAAGCGTTGATATAGTGTCACGGGTTTTACCTTTTTGGCCAGGTTCAATGGCGTCAACGTGGTCGGGGGCCTAAATAAATCTCCTTGAAATATCTCGTCGATTATGCCTTTTTTCTTTCCTATGACCTGGCGTCAGCACGGGGAAAAAATGGCTTCTTCTTCTTATTTTTGTTGATCTGTTGCTCGTGGCGCCTACCCACTATGGGGGGTTGGCCAAGTATTGAGTGGTTTTATATAGTGATGTGCGGTTTTAAAATAGTGGAGGTTATATATTAGCAATAGTACAGATAGCCTAGAAAATTGTGGTGTTTGATCTGGTGCCTATATATGTAAAAAAAAGATTTATTCTTAACTTTGGTCACTAATTTAATATTTTATACGTATATATTGTTGTAGACACATTAGGAGAATAATACATAAATATTAATCAACTGATGAGTTTCATTATTACAGTGCCTGACAGCAGCGCTATTCTCGCACTTGAGAACACAGAGATGGAGGCTCCAAAGCGCAAGAGGACAGGCACAGATAAATCCATACCACTACGACGTAAAGGTATTTATATAAGTGTTTTTCGCATTGTAGTAAACCACCTGCAGATTATAAATCAATGGCTTATTGTATCCAGTTCACCACAGAACGCGCACAGTGGCGAAGGTGCCTGAGGAGACCTGCATTTGTCGAAATATAGATTCTGTACCTTGCAGCGCAGCTTGTTTCTCCCGGCTTCTTCTTCTTTTTGAATGCGCGCCATTTACAAGCGGTTTCTTTGTGGCATTGAAACACTGAATAGCTGGTATGCACATCGATTATGACTGGTCACAAAAATATATCTTGCATGAAAATGATACGCCTTCAATATGTGGTGCACACTTGAACTGAGCGACTTCACAGTGATGAAATGTGTGGGTCAGTTATTTACTTGATAACATTAGTTCTTTTCAGCACCACCCCAGTCCCTTAACCCTATACCAAAACGGCACACGAAATGTGGACGTATTGATGCGAAACTTTATTGGTAGTCCTGAGGTGCACCGCTCTATGCGCAGCGGGCTGCTCTCGCGTTGGGACAGTGAGCTCAAGCCCGACTGCCTCATCGTGGGCCCTTTGGACGCGTTCCACAATTGAGCCCAGGCATCCGGGGCTTCCGATAGCGGATAGTCACTTGCCTTCGTTGATTTGGTGTGATAGTTTTAGTTGGCATTTCCCTCCATATTACCTGCTGTATGACGGAACGTTGTGCCTGTTAGGCACTCGGTAGTTTTGCCTGTAAAAAAGGAAGGTAGGACGGCCAGTGAATACGTGAAAGCCTTGACGCCAGTTTGTGAAGCAGAACTTAAGCAGCTTCGCTCTAGTGGGGCCAAGCCTGAAAAAAAGCGTTGAGCTGGGTCACCTGCTTTGTTTTTTTCAATCTTGTTGTTTACTTGCTTATGCCTCTTCTTTGCCTTTATGTAGTTTCTTCTTCTATTTAAATTATTTTCTTTCTTCTTCTTTATTCATATATCTCTCTCGCTGCTTCTGGTCTTCTTTTCATTTATTTCTTTCTGTCTGTTGCTTTTATGCTCTCGGTTTCTTTCTATACTACGCTTCGATCTCTCTAATCATGTCTCTCCTCCACACCCTAGCATGTCTCCTCTGCACTGTCACTTTCCTTTCTGACCCCCTTGCTTTAGTCTACAACGCCAGCCTATGTCATGCTTAATTGCCTCGTTAAACGATGGGAACTCACCACACTCGCCTGCGGATTGCGCGCGCTCGGCTTCGACTCCCGCGTTGAGAAGAAACATATCTTGCCTAGAATTTATCACCTTCTACTTCTTTCTATCTCTTCCTTTCTCCCCCTTTGATTATATTTCTCGCACGTTTTTGTGCTTGATCTCTCAGCCACCACATGTATTTCAACCCTAGACAGACAAACAGGCCAACGTGTTCTGGAAGCAATACAGAGGGAGGAGAGGACATCTGCTTTCTCTGTACACGCCCTAACTATTAAAGACAGCGATTGTACTTTCGGCTCTATGTGCAGAAAGATGACCTTGTTGTAAGTAGCTTGGCAAAATCGTCATCGTGCGTGGCAGAGAGAGCATCTATACAGCGCACGAAGTTGTCACTGCCTTAAGCACTCTCTGAACATACCCAGACCGGTCTTCACTCAATTGCGATGTGCCGGTGCCATTGCCTTTTCATCATTGAGCACATGGCTGGTGCTGCACAGCATCTAACACGAGTAAAGAGCGGTGCTTGAATCGATACACTGCTCTACATGGCGAGGCACCATGAGATGAAGCCTTTAGTGAGCGAAAATTGCACAGTAGCAACAGTTGTATGGAATCTCACCGGGAGATGGTGCTCGAATCCGTGACGCATGCTGACGTAGATTCTCGTCATCAAGCCATCCCTACTTTTGTAGGTTCAAACAGGGTAATCGCGAAAAAAGGAGAAATGACGCGCTAAATAAAGCACGCAACAAATTGTTGCCACTCCACTCATACTTCTCAGATTCAAAAAATTTCGTCGAAGTCAACCCCTATTTGATGATTACGTCAATTACCAGAAATCTGGTTCTACAAAACGAATCATCAACATAAAGACAGTATTTTCTTCTAAAGAACAATACATAGTTGAAGAGTCATCTCTTTCGCACCAGCCTTTCACCTCGCTGGATTCGCAGAGTTCGTTCGCCGAAACTCACTTTTTTTCAGAATCTCAGTTAAAAACAGCACAAGTAAAAGAAGCAAGGTCATGACACATTGATGAGGCAAGCTCAGGGTGATTTAAAACTTTTTACGTTATTAGCACGTACAGCCAAGATGCATTGTTTCCCTGCGTCATCTCAATGCTACTGGTATTTCACGTCATGAATCTTGAGTGCGCTATTAAATCAAATAGAAATGTTGTGAACAGAAGTTATGTACTCCAAGTTTTCAAAAAAGCCAACGCAAATACGCTTGACGACAAGGAAGACTCCCCGAATGTGCATTCTATGGTTAGAGTGCATGTTTACAAGTTTACGAACACGTTTTGTGTGTGTCGTTGCGGTGAACTCAGTGTGCAACTTCAAACTTGTCGCGCGCAGATAGCATTTTGAATACCATTATTGCCACACTACCAGCGCGAACGAAGTGCCTGTAGGGTTCTTCTGAACACGTTGCTCAATTTACTCTACGATCTCTCTTTTCTTTAAATTCTTTTTCAGCCCATCTGTGGTGGTCTAGTGGCTAAGGTATTCGGTTACTGACCCTCAGGTTGCGGGATCGAATCCTGGCGGTGGCGGCTGCATTTTCAATGCAGTCGAAAATGCTGTAAGCTCGTATGCGCACATTTGGGTGGACGTTAAAGAACTCCAGGTGGTAAAATTCCCGGAGCCCTCCACTACGGCGTCTCTCATTATCATGAGGTGGGTGTGGGATATTAAACCCCACATATATACATAAATTCTTCTCCACCGTAAAGGAAGAACAACTAAAGCGAACGCTATAATACAACATTAAGATATTTTATCACTCATGATCTGGAAGAAATTTCAAAGTGGGGGCATTGACAGGTATTCATGATGCCCCATCATTTCATTTCATGCACAAACAACCAAGCACTGAAATTCTACACAATAAAAACGTTCGTATACGAGTTACTGCAGCCTCATATATACTTTGGCAGCATAGTTGGTCTGAACATTTATAGATATTTAACGCATAAATACACCAAAAGACAGAAGAGAGGACAGAGCACTTCGCCATGTCTTCTGTCGTGTAGCGCCGTCTTGCGCTAAAAAGTAGTACCATGGGTTCCTACAGCCTCGGTGCCAAGAAGCGATAATATTTCGGCAATTATTATTGATGTCAACACATCAGTATGGAGCGATGTTGTCCGCATATACGTCGCTCTATGCATATACACCACTGGACAAATGATTTCTGTGATTTTCAAGCTGTTACTAAAGTTTGCATGGTAGGCGCAGCAGTAAAAGCTATTTTTCTTCTGCGCGATGTTTGTGAATCTCCTACTATCTGGTTTAACAGCTTTGTCTATCCAGTGGTATCGCTTTTTGTTGCGTCCACTTCTTGCTTCTTCAATGATAGTTGCAGCGTGAAACTGTATAGATGTAATTAAATTATATTGAACTAGTTACTTTTACCTTCTCATGTGTAGGGGTACATTTCAGCATTGACTTCGTTTCTGCACTCAGAAGTTTTCTCCTTTTTCTAAGTTTGTATACTGCACTCAATGTACTTCGCAATGTTTCATCTAAGATTTCACTATTTTTAACGTATCACATTGTATATTTACCCCATCTATGACTATGCAGATGCAATTTATGGTTTATTAGCGAAACAAAATGGACAATAGTTTTCTAGCTGGGATACATGCGTGCTTACTTGAACGTGCAACGCAATCACAGGATCCTCCCAAGAATGGTCCACGGTAATGTTTAGCTTGCCGTCAGGTCTCACAACAAATGACCTTCCTGTGCAGCCCGATGAGGTCATAATACCAGATATGACGTCGCAGTATCTTCCCGGGGGCAAAGAAGTTTGAAGAACTGCATCTAAGCGGAATTCCTCGTTGTTTATGGCGACGAAAGTAGCATTTCCGCGACCGAACGCGATTGCATGATAGCCGTTGTCCCACCAGTTAGTGACAGACGAGAAGCCTGCCACGTTGTGCAGCTCGACGAGGTTGTAGATCTGTCTCCACCTGGATCATAATGAAATCGCTAATAAGTACACAACATATAAGCACTACGCAATTCATATAGTGATGGCAAAAATATATTTCTTCAGATGGCAGCCGAGAATGTTTCCATGTTAGATATGGCCATCTCCGTGTTAGATATGGCCAAGCTTAGTCCACCTTGTTTGTGGTGGCGTCATCGCATACGTTGCCGTCGAAAATTGCGCCGGCCTTTTTCAGTATCAATATCACTTGCAGTATATGACTCACTATAGTTCCCATTGTCACTCCCCTTCAGGGGAACGTTCTGATAGGTTGTACATAATTTTCTCCGACAAGACAAAACATAAACACAAATAAATGACGATAGCTATAGCGCGAGAACAGTTATAGCGCGAGAAGTCGTCGTTTTGTTCTCGCGCTATAAGTATCGTCATGCCATACCAACTAGCCCAAGCTGCCACACTTACTCTGTTTCCTATGGTTGGGCAATCTGGATTGATTGATTAATATGTGGGGTTTAACGTCCCAAAACCACCATATAATTATGAGAGACGCCGTTGTGGAGGGCTCCGGAAATTTCGACCACCTGGGGTTCTCTAACGTGCACCCAAATCTGAGCACATGG
The DNA here is from genome assembly GCF_043290135.1 of Rhipicephalus microplus. Lineage (NCBI taxonomy): Eukaryota > Metazoa > Arthropoda > Arachnida > Ixodida > Ixodidae > Rhipicephalus > Rhipicephalus microplus. Next base: position 1,679,387 of record NW_027464614.1, on the reverse strand, counting down.
GCCTACAACATTTCCGCCTCCATCGGAAATGCAGCCGCCACAGCCGGGATTCAAACCCGCGACCTGCGGGTCAGCAGCCGAGTACCTTAGCCACTAGACCACTGCAGTGGGGCAGGGAAAGGGGGCAATCTGGATGTCTCACCGCCACGTTCATCGCAGTAAACAAGGCCTGTGTAAGCTTTTCCGACTCAGCACATTTCCTTTCCCTCCCCTGTACCTCGTCAATGAAAAGCATGCAATGCCTTTGGAACTAAGAGTTCAAAAGTATTTTTTTTTCTATTTCAGTGCTACAACGAATTCCGAATCGACACGGACTTTATTCCCGGCAGTCCCAATGTATTTCCTTACAGTTCTTGCACAGGAATAAGTTAATACGTCACTTTCCCGAAGAAATTTGGTGGTTAACGGTGAACGAATTTGTAAGAGAAGACACAGCAGCAGCCGACTGTATGTGTAGTGCCTTTCCTGTTTCGATGCTGCTTTCACGGCCGCTATACACTACGTTAAGAGCATAAGGGTTGTTTCTGGCAGCACCGCTTTGTTCACCAGCTCATCTACTCCACTATCATTTAATTCTCTCACTTGCTATTTCTTTTCAGTAGTTCGTTGACAAAAAACGTTCTTGTTTTCTGCATTCTTAACATTTGAGCAATAACAGGCACTGGGTTGCCTTCACAATGCCTCAAAATTCAGCCATTTGATGGAATCACCAAATGTAGCATGCGCATCGCTTTCTCTCATTTTGTCTTCCGCGTTTCGTGAACTCCCAGCATGTTGTATAATCATTTGTAGGAACTGCATTGCGTTTTGCATGCGTTAAACAGTACAGAGCAATTATGCTGGCGCTAGCGCATAGATGAACTCGGTAGCGTGAACGCGAGCAGATCACGTTCATGAAGCTTTCCTCTTTCCATGTTGGTGCAAAATCATTGTGCCGGCATGATTACGAGTGCATAATACTTTATACAGTCCTCAAGAAGGCAACCTACCTCCAATCCTTATCCCATGCATTAGGTAAACGAAAGATTATTTAGGATCTTGAGAATTGTTTTGTTGGCAACCTCTTCTACTACGTCGTTTCTGTCTGCATAGCTTGCACAAGATTTTAGTGCGTTATTAAAGAAAAGTTCAACAACGTAGCGTTTTGACGCACAGAGTGCACTGAAATAAATATCCCAGCATGGAGGAATTGGGTACCAGTCCTTTAAATGTACCATTGGCTCCGCGTGGCAATCAATCTTCAATAAACGCATGCAGCCTAGATAGTAAACAATTCTATTGTTTCCTTGGCTGCAGCTGAAACTGAAGAGAACACCATTTGTCACAACGGCACTCAAAACATCGATTCGGTAAGTACTACTCACGAGAAGAATGCGTGCACAACATAAAGGCACAAGTTTGACTGGGCCGATACACGTACCGGGATTCTATGAACCCGGCTCCAACCGATGACGTGTGCAAAGGTGTCATCGTGAGACTGAGAGTAAGGAGGAGAAGGAAAGCAGGTGATACGGCGTTGCATAGTCTTGTATAATTTAGTCATCATCATCATCATCATCAGCCTGACTACGTCCACTGCAGGACAAAGGCCTCTCCCATGTTCCGCCAGTTAACCCGGTCCTGTGCTTGCTGCTGCCAATTTATACCCGCAAACTTCTTAATCTCATCTGCCCACCTAACCTTCTGTCTCCCCCTAACCCGCTTCCCTTCTCTGGGAATCCAGTCAGTTACCCTTAATGACCAGCGGTTATCCTGTCTACGCGCTACATGCCCTGCCCATGTCCATTTCTTCTTCTTGACTTCAGCTATGATATCCTTAACCCCCGTTTGTTCCCTAATCCACTCTGCTCTCTTCTTGTCTCTTAAGGTTACACCTACCATTTTTCTTTCCATTGCTCGCTGCGTCGTCCTCAATTTAAGCTGAACCCTCTTTGTAAGTCTCCAGGTTTCTGCTCCGTAGCTAAGTACCGGCAAGATACAGCTGTTATATACCTTCCTCTTGAGGGATAGTGGCAGTCTACCTGTCATAATTTGAGAGTGCTTGCCGAATGTGCTCCACCCCATTCTTATTCTTCTAGTTACTTCAATCTCGTGGTTCGGCTCTGCGGTTATTACCTGCCCTAAGTAGACATAGTCTTTTACAACTTCAAGTGCACTATTACCTATCTCGAAGCGCTGCTCCTTGCCGAGGTTGTTGTACATTACGTTCGTTTTCTGCAGATTTTTTTAAGACCCACCTTTCTGCTCTCCTTGTCTAACTCCGTAATCATTAGTTGCAATTCGTCCCCCGAGTTACTCAGCAATGCAATGTCATCGGCGAAGCGCAGGTTACTAAGGTATTCTCCATTGACTCTTATCCCTAACTGTTCCCATTCTAGGCTTCTGAAAACCTCCTGTAAGCACGCGGTAAATAGCATTTGGGAAATTGTGTCCCCCTGCCTTACACCCTTTTTGATTGGTATTCTGTTGCCTTCTTTATGAAGCACTATGGTAGCAGTTAATCCCCTGTAGATTTCTTCCAGAATGTTTATATATACTTCATCTACACCCTGATTCCGCAGTGTTTGCATGACGGCTGATATTTCTACTGAATCAAATGCCTTCTCGTAATCTATGAAGGCTATGTATAGTGGTTGGTTGTACTCTGAGCATTTCTCTATTACCTGATTGATAGTATGAATGTGGTCGATTGTTGAGTAGCCTGTTCGAAATCCTGCTTGTTCCTTTGGTTGATTGAATTCTAATGTTTTCTTTACTCTGTTAGCAATTACCTTTGTAAATAGCTTGTATACTACGGAGAGCAAGCTGATCGGCCTGTAATTCTTCAAGTCCTTGTCATCTCCTTTCTTATGTATTAAGATGATGTTAGCGTTCTTCCAAGACTCTGGTACTCTTCCCGTCAGGAGACACCTCGTAAACAGGGTGGCTAGTTTTTCTAACACAATCTGTCCTCCATCTTTCAGCAGATCTGATGTTACCTGATCCTCACCAGGTGCTTTGCCCCTTTGCATGCTCTCCAAAGCTTTTCTGACTTCTTCTATCATTACTGGTGGGATGTAATCTGGGTTACTGCTAGTTCTTATAGTATTAAGGTCGTGGTTGTCTCGGCTACTGTACAGATCTCTGTAAAACTCCTCCGCTATTTTAACTATCCTATCCATATTGGTAGTTATTTTGCCTTCTTTGTCCCTTAGTGCATACATCCGACTTTTGCCTATCCCAAGTTTCCTCTTCAATGCTTTGACACTTCCTCCGTTTTTCAGAGCGTGTTCAATTCTCTCCATGTTATACCTTCTTACATCACATACCTTACGTCTATTAATCAACTTCGAAAGCTCTGCCAGTTCGATTTTGTCTGTTGTACTTGACACTTTTATGATTTGACGCTTCTTAATTAGGTTCTTCGTTTCCTGGGAAAGCTTGCTGGTGTCCTGTCTAACTACCCTGCCTCCAACTTCCACTGCACACTCCGTAATGATACTCGTCAGATTATGATTCATTGTATCTACGCTAAGGTTGGTTTCCTCACTAAGAGCTGAGTACCTGTTCTGCAGCGACACTCTGAATTCCTGTACTTTCCCTCTCAGTGCAAGCTGATTGATTGGCTTCTTGCGTATCAGTTTCTGTCGTTCCTTCTTCAAGTCTAGGCGAATTCGAGACCGTACCATTCTATGGTCACTGCATCGTACCTTGCCAATCACTTCCACATCCTGCACGATACCAGGGTGTGCACTCATTATAAAGTCTATTTCGTTCCTTCTTTCGCCATTAGGGCTCCTCCATGTCCACTTGCGGTTTTCTCGTTTTCGGTAGAAGGTATTCAAAATCCGTAAATTATTGCGTTCTGCGAATTCTACTAGTAGCTCTCCTCTGGCGTTTCTAGTACCGATGCCATAATCTCCTACTGCCTGGTCTCCAGCCTGCTTCTTCCCTACCTTTGCATTAAAGTCGCCCATCACTATAGTATACTGTGTTTTTACCTTACTCATTGCCGATTCCACGTCTTCATAGAAGCTTTCAACTGAAGCGTCATCATGGCTGGATGTAGGCGCGTAAGCCTGTACTACCTTCATCTTGTATCTTTTATTCAGTTTAATTACAATACCTACCACCCTTTCATTAATGCTATAGTATTCCTCTATGTTGCCAGCTATGTTTCTGTGAATTAGGAACCCCACTCCCAGTTCTCTTCTGTCTGCCAAGCCCCTGTAGCAAAGGACGTGCCCATTTTGTAACACCGTATAGGCCTCATCTGTCCTCCTAACCTCACTGAGCCCTATTATATCCCATTTAACACCCTCTAGCTCCTCGAATAGTACAGCTAGACTTCCTTCACTAGATAAGGTTCTAGCGTTAAACGTTGCCAAGTTCAAGTTCCAATGGTGGCCTGTCCGTATCCAGAGATTCCTAGCACCCTCTGCTGCTTTGCAGATCTGACCGCCGCCGTGGTCAGTTGCTTCGCAGCTGCTGGAGACTGAGGGCCGTGAGTTGTTTGACGTAAGCATGTGGGAGGTAGTGGCCAGATACTGCACCAGGGTGGCCAATCCTTCTCTGGTGAGGGAGTGCGTTCTCGGCGGTGTTTGCCGGTGAGGCCGCACACCAGGCCTCTTAATGCAGTTCCATCAACACGCGGATTTTTTTTTTAATCCGGTTGGGAACTGCGCGGTACCGGGATTTGAACCACGGACCTCTTGCATGCGAGGCGGATGCTCTAACCACTACGCCATCGCCGCATCGGTGTATAATTTAGTAATAGGTGCAAAAAGGGAACTTAGGGTGAGCCATGACTTAAAGGAGAGGGGGAAAAGAAGGAGGAGAGAGTGTAGCTTATAAAATAGCATTATAGAATAGCATCTACACAGAAATGGGAAAGGAACGTCTTTTTGTATACAAATGAATGTACTTCCGCGCAGACAGTGTCTAGAGGAAGCTTGTTATCCAGACGAGTGTGTTCTCTTACCTTTTGAAAAGAGAAGTAAAGAAATAACCAAAATGAAATGTAACACAAGCGGTGAAGACAAACAAGTTGAAGGCTGAACGGAGTGGATAGAAGTTGCCCCTTACCCACAAAACCTTATACGTTGAAAGACAAACGTTGCGTCAGCGTATGAGGGCGTGTCGTACATTCAGCCAAAAAGGAAATGGCAGAGATTTATCCGGCAATGCACACTGGCCGCAAAAAACGGCAGAGAAGAAAGGAAAAGTTAAGGCAACTTCGCACCAGTAGTACAGAGCTTGGGATAAGAGTGGGGCTGGGGAGCTATGCAGGATGGGCCAAGCTTCTTGGGCAGGCAAGTTTGCTTTGAGCTCGCCCTTCGGCAGCCATGGCATCAAGACATTAAGTGATAGCAGCGTTGATAAAAATGGCTACAGAGCTGTTAAGAAAGGCACGAGTCATCGCCACCCTGGCAAAGCCCAACGTCGACCTCTTCCTTATTAGAACTCTCTGATCCCAAGCCCCGATTTTGATAGCTTGCTCTTCGTCGTTTACACTATACTCAACGACCACCGCGCACCAACAGTGACAACTGACGACGGAGACAACTAATACACAAGAGTTCTAAGCACACACTCTTTGTTTATGATTGAAAGTTCCTTGTCAGTCCTTGTTGAATTATCCGGGTTTTTTCTTGTGCCTGGCTGCCCAGCGATGTTTACGACGCTTGTTCCGCATTCGCGCCTTTGAACGCATTACCTGTGATGAATTTGTGATCTACATAATCGGGTTCTGTTCGCATGAACAACGATGATGTTGACTATTCCACAATCCCGTACTGTAGCCTCCGTTTAACAGTTGTCTTAACTTCTTTTTCTTGGTATTGTTTGCCTCAAAGCACCAGCCTCTTCTATTTGTCTTCGTCAGGTCTCTGATTTGCGGCTGTGGTCGGGCATTCCTCGCCTAAATATTATGTCACCCACATTGCCCTCAACCTTCACGTCTGCAGTTTTCTAGAAGATAATTTCGAGAAGTACAGCCACGGCCATGTCTGCGTAGAACACGCGAGAAGCCGCTATTTGCTCTACGGGGCCAAACCTTGAGGCGGTAGCGGGCTCCGACGTAGTCAGTCTGACAACTACGCAGCCCATGCTTCTGATACAGCACTTTAGAGCCCGAAACTGCCTCCAGGTTTCTCACTGCAGAGCAAAAGCCGGCTCCTTGCGTGCTCTACACAGACTTGGCTGCAGCTGTTCAAGGTGCTTCCTTCTGTGTCTTCATAGTGTTCCTCCTGTTTCTTTTCGCTCTATGAAGTGGCCTCAATTATTTTTTCGTCGGGCACTTCCACGCACGGCAGTCTGGACGGTATAACAACTGAGTTTGACAATGTCGTCTTGTACACATCCTCATTACCTCATGAATGGCCTTCTGGACTCACAAAGCCTTCTCGTTTTCGGTCAGAGGAATGCCTACACCGGCGAGCACCGGCGTTGTTGCAGATGTCTTGTCATAAGCTTTAAGAGTACTGCATGTTGACGAGAATTCTGAAGTTGTGGAAAGTGTCTTTGAACTTCGAGGTTCCTATTCGGTGTTGATCTTCGATAAGAAATTCAGACTCTCTGCTTCCAGATTGTCACTATTTTTCCTGAGGTAGACTCATCTAGCGCGTGGGCAATAATATCGCTATTCGGTGCGTAATAGCTGGACGGCGGTGACTCCGACGGAGAGAGCTAGTAATTTTTTGTGCTTCTGTTCTCATGCAATGTTTCGTTGAATGCGAAGCATTTCTTGGTTAATTTTGGCGACGTATCTATCTATCTATCTATCTATCTATCTATCTATCTATCTATCTATCTATCTATTCATCTATCCAGCCTCCTACGACTTTCAGCTCTGTTAGCCGTTTCAATGATTGTATCGATACCAAACTTGGTATGGAATAACATGAATGTATATCGTGTATAAGTAACTAGTCATACCATGAAAGTCATGATATCAATGTCGTGAATCTCATGATTTTTATTTCAATGTCTTGCTGCTCTTGCGCTTGTTTCGTTCACATGACATCTTGCAGAACTGGTATGGTATGGCATCACTGCATGGCGAACAAGTGGCAGGCCCTAACGTGGAAATCATGGCATGCCTGTCATGTAATACCATGTTAATCATGACTACGCCATACGCTCATGGTGCGCTCACGGTCGTTTCGCTTGATTCACATATACCAAATTCGGTATTACGCCTCGTGCATGAATGACAAAGGTATGTGACTGGTGCAGACATGATAATCATGAGATGCGTGTCATGTAAGAACATGACTACTTGCCACACTCAAAGTGCCAATACACTTCGATGTGATCCGGCGCGTGTTCGTTTTGAGCCGTCATGCTGGCAATGCCGCGCCAGGTGCCGTGTGCGCCACGCTGCGTTGCTTTGGCGCATGCACGTCTAAGTGCCCGGTGTCTCTCTGTCAAGAAGTGAGGCCGACGCAGTGCTGTCTGGGTAACGTCATCGGCGAGAAACGCAGCATGTCGCATTTGGCGCCGGTTGACGCCGTTCCGCGCCGACGGACGCTGGTCGCGCCTGGCTTCAGACTACGTAGTGTTCGCGTTTTGCTAGCGTAGCGTCACTGTACCCGTGGACTCGTGTCAACGTTACATCTGAGACTATTGGGCCCTTCAGGATGCGCTGGCAGCCGTTTCACTAGCTTATGATATACCAAATTTCGTGTTACGTGACGTCAATGAATGACGAAAGTGTAGGACAGGTCCAAACATGATAATATTGAAATGCGTGTCATGTAAAACATACCTACATGCTACGCTGATACGGCGGTCGCGGCCGTTTTGCTAGCTCAGCATATATAAAAGTTGGTATTACATGACGTAAATAGACGACGAAGGTAAGTGGCATTTTCAAACATGGTCATCATGACATGCGTGTCATGCAAATCTCAACTACATGCATGCTACGCTCATAGCACGCTCGCGGCCGTTTCACTAGCTCCCATATACCGAATTTGCAATCAGGTGACGTGAATAGATTACAAAGATAAATGGCAAGTCCAAACATGATAACCGCAACGTGGAAGTAATGCATGGCATAATTTACATCTGCCTTGTAAGGCTGTGCTGATTTTGAAGTGACATAACAATCTTTCTATTCGTTCTTTGCATATCATCGATTCGCACTGCACGTGGGATCTGCAAACTTTGTTTGCAGGTGAGCGTGTGAAGTGTTCAATGCATCTTCGATCTTATACTCCACTCTCGCCCTTGCTAGAATGGTCTTATGCTCATAAATCTCGGCTTCCTTTATCTCTGCTTCTAAATGATCAATGTAAACCGTATTTTTAATCTTCTTGACAATTCCTCTGCGGAGCTCGTGCTGTCCGGTCAAAATTCGGCAGATATTCTACAACTCACATATTGGTGGAAGCGTGAGAAAGCACTGGCTTGCCACGTCACGAGGCGAAGTCAGAGTCAAAGCACACAACAGCAACGAAGATCTGCTCAACGAAGATACGGGCATCGTCAAGTTGTCATGCCTCGCCATCTGGGTCGCTGGTACGACAAGACCTCGCACATCAGCTTTACCCACGGTGGTTTCACAAAAGTACACTAGGCTACGGACGCAGCCACAGTATGGGAAGTTCATTCCGTCTCACATCCAACGGCCATGCCTTCCGGGCCTTCACGGCACCGAAACGTTGAAGAAAGAACGAGCCCCCATCCCCATGGTGAAGCCCATCGTCAACATTTTGTTCTGATCTCAACCCGCAACGATGATAGCGTCTCTCGTCGTCGTTTAGACAATGTTGAACAGACATAATATGGACAGCATGTAAACTGAAATCGTCGTTTCTACTGGTATGTCAAAAGGCAAAGAAACTCGCACTTCCAATTTGGTGTAGGCCGTGCTTTATCACCGGTATATACGGACACGCGCTCGTGACACCTAACGAAGGCGGCAGTCAGTGTTTTCAAGACGACTTTGTAAGTAATTTAACCTGTGCCCTGAAAACAAAATGTGACTCTGCAGGCAATACGTGTTGTAGACTGTTAGCGGTGAACAAAGCGTTGGATGTCGACAATATGATCATTACTGGGACGCGCTGTCTTTGATACATCACGCTCCGAGCTTTTCAACCTTATCCCTGGTGGTCGCACAAGCTAGAATAGGCTTGCATTCTGTGCGAAATTGTAACACTCAGGTGCGTAGTAAAAAAGTTAGGAAGAAGGTGTGGGGAGGGCTCCTTTTTGCTTTTGGCAGGGGCACCCCCTTCAAAGGGTCCTTTTTTGCTCTCTATGCTTTTTGCTCTCTATGAAAATATTTCGCAGGGTGGGTTGGGTGGGGCACGAGTTTGGGCGCTGCCTCTTGGCTACGCCCACGGCTGCAATCGCGAAGCTTCTTGAAAACCAACTCCAGCGATTTTTTATGTTAGTGGATCTAAATGAAATTATCTGGGTACGTTATTTTCCACATTTTTGTCATTTCAGTCAAATTATTTGCTTGAGATATGCGCCGATCGTTGGCAAATGAATTTTCAAGATAGCCTCAAAACACTCACCTGCCTTGCCAGAATTATTGGCAACACTGTCAGTGTGACGTCATGTTTGGCATTGCAACTGGGTCAACGAAAGTGACCCAGTCAATAGCACCGCTAACTTTGGCCGCTACGGCGTTTACTGTACATTCACTGTGTGTTTACAAGGCGACGGTGGCGGCGTTTGGCACAAAATAGCTTCCTTCCTTCCTCTGTGGTGTTTGCCCGCTTGGCTCGGCACGCTCGCCTTTGAATCACTCCCTGCTCTTCCCGGTATTCACTATCTTCATATTCCGCGCCGTCGGACAACTATACGACCACCGGTTCTTACCAAATAGTACGCCATACGTAGCAATTCACTCGGTGACGTTACGGTATTGGTATTGCGCATTTTTGCTTATTAAAATTATTTTCGAGTTTGCTGAGCACCTCGGCTATCGGGCTCATGACAAAATTGCCTCAAGAACAAAGCGAAGCAATAACGCTGACATGGTCAAAAATCGCCGGAGTTGGCCTTCAAAGAGTACACCATGCTCTGGACCTAGCATGGCTAACAGTCTTTGCAGGTCGACTGAGGCGGAAATGTTGTAGGCCCGTGTGCTTAGATTTGGGTGTACGTTAAAGAACCCCAGGTGGTCTAAATTTCCGGAGCCCTCCACTACGGCGTCTCTCATAATCATATAGTGGTTTTGGGATGTTAAACCCCACATATCAATCAAATCAATCAGTCTTTGCAGGTCGAAACTCGTGGCACTACGAGCATTACCTGTGCTCACATATCCATCCGCCTCCACAGGTGTTGTCGCTGCGTCGAACTACGTTTTGTATGTTCCACGCAGCATCGAACGGCGGTCCAAACCAGGCATTCTGGTCAACACCACTGCGGAAGTCGCGGGGCCAGTGGTAGCTGCTCATAACGCGAGGCAGTCCGTACGGCCACGCTAGCATGAAAGCGATGGCCATCTTGTACAGTCGGGGTTCGAAGAACGTCAATATATCCGCGCCGCCAGCTCCGTGACCCCGCTGGTTATCATGATTGTCCACGAAAGTGAGAGCGTCTCCACCCGGAAGGAAGCCCCAACCCTCGCCAAAGTTTCGAAGGTACTTGAGGAGCTGGTTTGGTCTTTTCCTGAGCACTTCTCCTTCAAAAAAGCGAAAATAAAGTATGTTATAATCACTAATATATTACTAATGTCCTACGTAAGGTATTTCACCACTTAGGTCCCAACTTCTGCAAAACGAAGTTATATTTGACTAGGATATGTATTTTGCTTTACATAAAACACATTACGAATCGCAAAACAAAAGGAGCGTGCAGAAGCTTTAGCGTCATATGGAGAGGTAAAACGTATCCACTCATAAACAAAAGTATGTTACAGGTTAGAACCGCTTTTAAATAAACATGGTTCTCCTCTGATCATCATGACATTCAGCACAATTTACTAAACACTGTGCGAACCCCCCTCCTCTGCTTTTTTTTTCGGTGTGCGGTATATAGTGCGATTGCGGTATAATTTAGGCCCAATATAGAGCACAGTGCCCGTATGTGAATGCATCCTGTGGCCGATGGTGCCTCATACAAACGTCACCGTTGGTTTACGGGAGCTATCGGCCAACAACAACATACCATGCAGCAGTCGCAGTAAGCTCCTATGATATTGAGGATGGACCTCTGTGTGAAGAGAAAGCAAGTGGCAACGTCACGCGAGCCCTCCCATATCTTTTCGTTGCACACTACTGTAACGTTTGGGCGTGTTGTTCACAAGAGCGTCTGCTTTGCGCTGAATTCGTTCTTTCGCCGAGCATGGAGGGTGGCCCAATCACCGTTAAAACTGACTGGCGAGCCGCATGCGGCCCGCGGCCCATACATGACTGTTTTTTTTCTCCTATGTAATTTATGAGTTTGTGACCGCTCGTAAAATATTTATACGCGTTTGCATTGCAATGAACTCTTCATCGAATGAATATTCATTTAACGAACATTTCATACTAACGAACTTTTTAAAATCCCTAGTGGTTTTCGCATGCATTATACGCAAAATGTTTCAGTAAAAGAACTTTCTGAATAGCAAATATTTCAGTTGAATGCAATTATCTGCAGACCTGGGCCTATTTTTGAGATGAATTCACTGAAGTTTTGCGTTCTTCAGTAGTGGCGCAGGCGAACAATGGCGCCCCCCAAGCACCCATCCGTCAGCGGCGCTGCTACATCGCTCGTGCATACCATGACGCCGTGGCAAAGCTGCCGTGTGGCTGGTGAAAGCACAGCCGCGCTAGCCTGCAACTGCGCGTTCGTTTCTTACCATAGAGTTAATATACTTCTTACGGCTTTCACAACGGGTGTAGTACATGCCTCTTGCCGCTGCTGTGAGTGGGATGCTGCTACCTTGATCCTCCTCCGCCACTCCGTGCAGCGTGCGCAACGCCTGCACATGATTTGTGGCACGCTTCTTCACTTTCCATGGGTTGAAAAAAACAAGTGAAAAACAAGGAAAGATGGTCCTCGAAAACAGTGCGCGTGGAGTCACGAAAAAGTTTTCTGCCGTGTGCTCTGGGCTGAGGATGCAAGGTCATGGTCGCAGCGCCTATACCGGCGACGGCTGGTGAAATATACTCAGAAACTTTGCCATTTCTTTCGCGACGTGTGAGAAGGCCATAAATAAAGAAGCGTGTGCAGGTGTAGTCTAGGCTGGCCGTGGTGAAAACTAGGCGCGCGTGCTTCAATCGCATGTGCGGAACAATGAGGCATAGAATTTTTTTCGGTGCTTGTCCTGAACGTAAAGAAGCAGAGGGTGACAAACAAAATGTATTTGCTGAGGCATGTTAAAATCCTACATCTATAGCCGAGGCTAAACTATAGTAGAAAGCTCTGAATTTTTGTGATACGGCAATGAGCTCTGCCAGAGGGAGTGCATTGAAAGCAGACAAGCCCTTTTTGTAACAGCGAGGACACTGAAAAGTATTCACTGCCAAGTGAGAGACCATCTGATGACTATATACAACTTGTGACGAGCCGAAAGGTGAAGAGACGTAACACCAGGGCCTCTGCGTGACGGAATGAAGGAGTACCGCACAAGCCAGGGACTAACGCCATCATTTTCGTTCCTGTTGACCCTCACGGCAGCATGAAACGCCTCAACAAGCCATCTGTTTCGGTGCTGCTGAATGAATGAAATCATGGATATCCGACTGAACCCCCCCAAGTACGTCATGGCGATTGGTGTTTTGCACACGACTTCACTGAACACACTACAAAACTTCACAGAACTTGATGAAATCAACCTCCGTCCTACATTCCAGGGGGCTCTAACGACGTCACCGGCGTAATCTACGACGTTGACGCTGCGATTTCAAGCTCCGACTTGTGTGGCCTCATCAAACCAGGTTGCGAAGCTACCATCATCGCCAAGGTTGCTCGAAAATAGATTTCAAGGCCGGCTCCATACCTTCCTGTGTAGAGGTGGGCAAATTCCGACATTCGGCAAGACCATTTGTGCCTAAGCCACTGCAACTCCACAACTGCATGAAACAAAGTCACATCAGAACCATATGCGAAAACACGCGAGTATTTTTTAACTGCGCTAAAGCTTATTGCCTCGACCTGTAAAGGCCATGCCCTGAAATGTTCCAATTGTGATGAGCCCCACGAAGCCTCCTTAAAGTAGTGCTCAAAGAAGGAACAAATGGCGGGAGACCTTACATCACATTGAGAGGATGCGGAAACCATCAGAAAGTGGCCACGTCAGCGACAACGACGCCGCAGTTCATTCAAGAGAAACATTGCCTCTGCGTCTATAGCACCCCTTGTACGCCCTTCTTCACTGACTCCCTTGTCAGCCTGACCCTTCACGACCGGTGTGAATTCTGATTGGCCTATATTTTCGAAACCACAGTCCCACGTATGGGTGACAGCTGGTCTAAACGACAACACCGAGAAAGGCATAGGCACATCTTACGCAGCTTGGCCTTCGTTGCTGAAGTCGCAGCGACGTGCTGAGTCACAGTACAGCGAACACTAACCCCCGTATTCACAAACGCTCCTTGACTCGACCCTTCACTCGACACGCTCTTTGAGGAGCGTTTTCCCAGTCACAAACCACGCTTCACTTAAAACGCTTCCTTCACTTGAGAAGATCTCGAGTATTTTCTCTAGACTGTCACGGAAGCAATCGACTTTCGTTGAATCATCCCTCGAGTGAAGTTTTTGTGCCAACATCGCGTTCATGGCAGAGTCTGTGTCGCTTTGACGGCGTTTCTAGAGCAATTAGGCTGCCACCGCCACGTTCTTTCGACAGAGATGGTACGTGATTCCTATGGAGCTGTCTGCGAACGGTTCGGCAACTGCTACTGTGGCACCGGGACAGGCGACCGTGGTGTCAAGATGACCACTCGCTTGTGTCATGGTGTGTTGTGTCCCGTGCACGAGCCAGTGAACGCTCGAACATATATTTTGCGACTGTTCAGCATATGCTAGCGAACGTCAGCAACTGATATATTAGTCGACCATTAACCGATGACGTTGTGTTAGGTCCTTGGCCTGACGCCAGCAGAACACATGTGGTTATACGAGCCGTCATCACTTTTTTAGAAGCCACTGGACTGGATGCACGTCTGTAGAATTACCCAGCCTAATAAGAGCATATCATCTCTCTACCTTACCATCGTCATTCATCACTCTTTCACTCCCCAGTCACCCTTCCCCAGTGTAGAGTAGCAGGCCAGAGCAAACTATAGCTCAGGCCAACCGCTCCACCTTTCTGTAAATAAATTCTCTCTCTCTCTCTCCCCGGGTGTGCGTATACTCGCCATGCGAGTGCTCCAGGACTTATTGCGGACGCCAGTGCTTTGAAGTGTTTCGATCAAGCTCGCACACCGCATCAGTTCAAGCGTGGTGCGAAAGCTCGACAAGCAAGCGGAAAGGAAACATAATACCAAACTTTTGATGCGTTGCATTCACAGTACTTTAGAGTGGCTTCCTCTCCGGTGACTCTTTGCTACTCTAGCCAAAATTTACGGCGAAACATACCTCCGTTAGACTACCGTCTGTCACAACAAGCAGGCAAGTTCTTCTGTGTTTTTTTCATTTTTTTGTTCCGATCACTATTAGAGACAGTCTAGGAAAAGCAAAACACAATACAATTGGGCACAATGAGTGTGCTGCTGTTGCTACTACGCGTGAAACAGAGCTCCCATATACAGTGTCGATGCGGCTCACAATACCAATGAACAACCAAGCCCACCTCTATGGGATCAAGCAGAGGGCTATGCTCTGTGAAACCTGCATGTACGCAAAATGCATTGAGTGCCGTATGAAAACGCAATTATATGAAATAAAAATACGACAGTTACATAAGGAGATTATTTTTTTTATTTGAACTCCCTCCTCCCTCTTTCGAAGGAAAATAGCTGGCTATATGGCACTGACTCGAGCAATTAGAAAAGGAAACTATATAACCAGATGCCTGGTCAGTTGCCCAAGTTCCTAAGCGAAACATGTGTCGAAATAGTCAAAGCTCAATACTTCAACCATGTGTGCTCTTGAACACAAGACCACTTGGCAGCAGCGGTTGCGGCGGAAAGAACGGCGTAAAAGAACACGGTCTCTTCTTCTGTTTCGCAGGCTGTTGGCATTCGTCAGACACCGTGCGCATTTTGCGTCGTCCACATGCACATCGCCGTCGGTGCGAAGGAGAAGTAACAAGCTCCGCTGCGCCTGCGCCCAACTACCCTGCGATAAATTCTACCGCACCTGCGCCGTACAGCCATTGGGCTTCTTAAAGGGAGGACCAAGCCATCACCGAGACCACTTGGCAGCAGCGGTTGCGGCGGAAAGAACGGTGTAAACGAACACGGTCTCTTCTTCTGTTTCGCAGGTTGGTGTTGTTTCTATGCCCGCTGTAAATTTGGTTGTGCCGCAACTACTGCCGCTACTGCTGGTGCTGCTGTGTAAACTACTGTTCTCATTTATCGCTTTGTGCAACTATGCCCCGAGATGGAACATGCTCTGTGTGCGATAAGCCGTTCACTGGGGACGTCGTATGGATTTAATGTAGCGACTGCTGTCAAGCATTTCACGCCGGCAAATGTGCTGGAATTTCTGAAGCAACTATTAAGTCCAAAGGGCAGGCATACTGCGATGCATGGCGCTGCCCTACCTGTAGACGGTCGAGGTTGCGAGCAGCATCAGTTGAATTAAAAGAACCGGGAAGTGAGGCCGACATGCAAGATGTCCGAATTTGGATGAAAGCTACTAACGACAAGCTGGATAAACTAGTACTGCTCAAAGAGACAGTTGAGAGCATTGACGACGCGGTGCAATACTTGAGTGAGAAATACGACGAAATACTAAAAAAAACGGAACAAAACGAGCGTGACGTCAAGGACCTTAAGCGCAGATTGGAAAAGGTTGAGATGCGGGACCGAGAAGTAGGTGAAGTGCAGGCAGAAGTAGATAATCTTGAGTGGAGGAGCCGCAGACTCAACCTAGACTTCCATGGAATACAGGAAACAGAAGATGAAATTTTGCTAGAAACGATCAATGCAATGGCAATTAAACACCAGTTCCCGCCACTCGCAGAAAGCGATGTGGTTGCCATTCATCGGCTTCCGCCCAGAAAAGATAAGGCGCCGGTCGTTATCTGTCGTTTTGCGAAGCAAGCGGACCGAGATTTCTGGTGGAAAAACAGAAAGAAACTGAGCAGCTTAAATGAGCACTTCTTCTTGATGGAAAACCTGAACAAAAGAGCGCGTGCGCTGTTGTTTGAGGCAAAGAACTGGGCTAAAGAAGCGAACTTCAAGTATGCATGGCACTCAAACGGGAAAGTTCTAGTGCGTAAAGCTGATGGGGAGAAAGCCATACAAATTGCAAATGCTAGTGATCTAAACAAACTAAGCTAAAGAAAGAAGAAATGATCGGCTCAACATGGCTTGCGTAGGAAACGATTCTTATGTGCTTCCGGAAGCGTTTTCGCAGAGTTTAGGAAATTTCTATTTAAATTCATTTAAATGTTTTCACTTGATTGTGCAATCGGTAAATAATAAACAGTCCGACCTTAGCCTTTTTTTCGAACAATTAAATCATGTATTCGACGTCATAATGTTAACTGAAACATGGTCAACAGATGAAGCAAGCGTGTTTCGCTTGCCTTCGTACAATACGTTCTACCTTAATCGAATTTCCAGTCGTGGCGGTGGCGTATGTATTCTAGTAAAAAAGGTCCTTGACTGTGACCTAATTCAAAATTTCACCCACTCTTGCAATGACTTCGAATTTCTATCAGTTAAACTACAAAATGTGGTTCTTGCCGTTTGTTATAGACCACCAAATGGTGAAACGGCATCCTTTCTGGATTACCTGGACACGTTTTTTGCGTTCACTAACACAAATCGCTTAGACGTTGTGTGTGGCCGTGACATGAACATAAATATGCTCAAACAGGAAGCTATAGTACAAAAACTTGATATTTTGCTGAAATCTCATTGCTTTTCAAATATGATCACTGTCCCTACGAGAATCACACAAATGTCTTCGTCCTTGATTGATTTGTTCTTAACAAATATACCGACAGAAAACCTCAAGGCTGGTGTTATTACTGTAGATTTGAGTGATCATTTGCCAATATACATTTGTTGTAGGAAACACTTATGTGACAAAAACAAACCGAACACATTTTTCACCCAGCGTATAAACGAACAAACTCTGAAAATATTTTCGGAAAAGATTTTGAGGGCTCCTTGGACGAATATACTTAAAATGAATGAGCCAAACAAGGCGTACGAAGAATTTATGAACATACTAAAGCCAATTTATACTGCTTCGTTTCCTCTGGTTAAAACAAAGCAGAACAGGAAAGTTCGTAAACTCTGGATCAACGCGGAACTTCGGAAAAGAATACAAGAAAAAAATATGTTATTTAGCCGCTATCTTAAAACGAAAGACCCTAAATTGTTTAAAGAGTTCAAGGTTAAACGAAATCGCCTAAATAAAGATCTCAAAAAGGCAAAACAAGAATATTATAACAATATGTTTAGTTCAGTTCCTGGGTGTTCAGATATAATGTGGAAAAGGCTAAATTCTCTCTTAAATCGCAATGTGTCCACGGGTTCAGTACATAGCATGAATCTTAACGGCGAGGTCATATCAGGAAAACCCTTGGCCGACACTTTCAATAAATATTTTGTAAATGTCGCAGAAAAATGTGATGTGAGTAGTAACCTTGGAAGTGTCCCATTTATCGACAGTACCATTTTTCTTGATCCCACAAGTGAGAATGAAGTGAAAGAATGTCTTGATTTTGAAAAACAGTAGAGCACTTGATATTGACGGGATACAAGTTCAACCTATAAAGCATGTCATTATATTGCTTCTTCCTTATATAACGCATATATTCAATTTGTGCCTTGGCCGGGCTGTTTTTCCCACTAAAATGCAAGTTGCACGCGTTACCGTCCTCTTCAAGAAAGGCGATAGAAATAACATGTCGAATTACCGGCCAGTCCTATCGAAGGCATTAGAAAAACTAATATTAAAAAGGCTGACTAATTTTGAAAGGAAGTTTCAGTTGCTTCATGACTCGCAGTATGGTTTCCGCAAAGGCTTCAGTACAGAATATGCTCTCATGGCACAGAAAGAGTACATTTATCAGCAATTCGAACAGGGAAACGTTGTGTTGGGGTTGTTCGTAGATTTTACGAAAGCTTTTGACCACATTAACCACAAATTGCTTATAGAAAAACTGGAACGGTACGGTATTCGGGGAACGGCGGGATCATTAATACAGTCCTATTTGCAACACCGTAATCAGATTGTTAGCCTGGGTGGTTGCAATTCCGATTCTTTGTCAATCGTTGCAGGAGTTCCACAGGGAAGCATTTTGGGACCTTTCATCTTCAATGTTTACATTAATGATATCGTGCACATCTCCTCTGACGTAAAATTTATAATATATGCAGTTGATACGAATATATTTTTAACAGGAAAATCAGTGAACGAATTAATAACACATGCAAATCTACTGCTCATTAGATTAGAAAAATGGACAAGAGAAAACGGTCTAAAAATAAATGTTGCAAAGACTAAGGCTATGGTATTTCATGCTAAAAATAAAGCGGAAATTGTAAAACAAACGATCTTTTTAAATTTCACCCCTGTCGAGATAGTTCCTTCTCTTAAATAATTAGGAGTAATATTTCAAGAAACATTATCATGGGATCACCACATACACTTCTTAGCTACGAATGTCTCTCAGGTAGTCGGTCTTGTGTACCGAAACAAGCACTTGCTTCCTCGGAATATTTTGTTGTTAATTTACAATACCTCATTTTTATCAAGAATCAATTACTGCCATCTAGTTTGGGCTCTAACTTCTAAAGAAAACATAAACAAACTTCATATGTTGCAAAAAAGATTTGTACGGGCGGTAGAGAACGTGCCACGTACTTATCATACTCATTCCTTATTTGAAAAATACAACCTAATGCCAGTAATAAAAATGTACGATTTTCTTCTGTCTAAGACAGAATATAAGCAAGACATAAAAAACTCTAATCCGTTTCTAAAGCAGTTGGCAGATTTAATACTTAACCAGCCTAAGTATAATACCCGGAAAAATGAAGTGTGGACTGTTCGAACCTTTAGAACCACATACGGTCTTCAATCGTTGGGAAATAAACTTCCCAGGTTACTAAATGAACTTAGGGATAACGAAATTGACTTAGAAAAAAATCACCTTAAAACAACTGCGGAATCATTTCCTCCAGATGTCATGATCACTCGTTTCTGTTACTTGTAATTTTCTAAAGAATGTATTTTTGTATTTTTGTTTTTGTTGACGTGTATTTTGTATACTGCTCTGTGTTTTTTTACGATATGTTTTTGGTGTCTTGTTTGTTTTTTCTGTTTTAGGAAACGAGTATGCATTTGTGGTGTTGCCAAAGCAATAAATTAGGCATATTTCTTTTATGATGCTTTTTCTGTGTTTTGCAAGGCAAATGCGCCTGTATTTTTCACATTGCGAAATTATTTGTTTATAGCAATATATGTACCAATATGTTACACCTGTACAGTGTTGATTGCTCTTTTTGTCGTATACATGTTTGTATGCTTCGCTCGGATGTATTACGCAAATGCTTCCTTTTTTTTGGCAAATACGCCAACATTTTTTGCATCTTTTGAAATAGATTTTTTGTCGTTGTTGTTTAAGCATTAGACGTTTCGTTTTATCACACATGTACAGTGATGATTTCTTTCTTGTCATAGACCTGTTTATGTTTATTTTACGCGTATGTTCCAGAATGTTTTTATGAAAGTGTTACCGCTGCTGCGATGTGTTCGGGGAGGGGGAAGGGGGGCCTACGGCCTTGTCAAGCTGGCATCACGCCAGCTTTTTCGGCAGGTCTCCTGCATCATGTATCCTTGATGTGAAATAAAGTCATTAATATTATTATTATTTATTATTAAATACTAAAGATTGTGTGCACCGCTAAAAGTAAAAAAAAATGCGGCTTTGGTGTCCGAACTAGTATGTTTTTCTAATATTATTTCTTGCCTTTTTAGTGCAGGGGACCAGCTGCCGACAGAATGAGAAGGAAATGTCTCTGAAAATGTGCCGTATTAGCAATGCATTGCAGAGTTTGCACGACTGTATACAAAAGCACAAAAACTGCATTGATTGCGTGCAGCTGCACTGCATTAGGCCCGCTATGGTATCTACTCCCTCGATCTTTTGATTTTGTCCTCCAAGCTTGTACTTGATCTTTACAGTGTGGAGGTTGCATTTGTTTCATTGATGAATACTTTGCTGCTGCATTCGTGTGTTTGCCACGTTCCTCTTCATCACCCACATGTAATAAAGTTTAATTTGTCATTCACAACTTCTGTTACGTTCATTTATCAATACATAGGTATCCTTGTGCCTGTCTTTTCATGATTAGACAGGACTGCAAAACCACCTCTCTGACTCTACAACAAAGTTCTGCAAAAATCAAACTTGTTTTGCATAAAGCAGCACCACTCCTCTTCCTCCGAACTGAGATGGCGTTGTTCTAACTGGCAGACCTGCTAATGATGCAGCAATAGTGGATGTTTTATTTACAGGATTCGGACCAGATGTATTCGCGATGATTGCAATTCCCTTGAGCATTTTTCACCGCTTTGTTGAACTGGTCTTCAATAAATCAGCAGAGTAAAATACGCTGCTTCTTGACGACCCTTTCTCGAAGGTTGAGAGAACTGACAAGATTGTTTTTAAAACAGAACAGCGCCAAAAGTCAGACGCAGCTTCATTGTTATGATTTCCAAAAGAATAAAACATCTCCTATAATTCATGTAGTGCCAGGGCTTTGAAAGGCAGCACAGACACCACGATCCTTTTAGACAGGTAATTCCAGTAATTATATTGTGCACATAAAATCTAAAACATTAGTGCGAAGGTCATTCGTGCACTAACGAATGTGCTTCTGAGCACGCAGATGGAGGGGACGGGAAAAAAATTTAAGACGTTGCTGCTGTGTGAACTTGGAGACGGAAACTACACAGATTTGAAGGTTACATCTATGCGAATATGTCAAATTAGACGCATCCACAAATGCAGGGCAAATAGAAGAACAATGCAAAAACAATAACTGATTCTTTGGAAGTTTAAAATGTTAAAGTTGACACACACACACCAGTCCCTTTTAACCGACTATATACTCTGCTAAATGAAAAAAAAACAACATTAAAATGTATTTTTCGCCAATAGGTAAAGAAAGGCACACGATCGCTTTTCTTAACTTGCATAGCAGCCTAATTCGAACGCTCAGCCACGAGTATAACATGCCTAGTTCTTAACGCTACCCAGGTATAAGCTTCAATATCAGTTGCGAGCAATGCCTTCCAAATTTCCTTTTATACCCAGAGGAACAACTATGAAAGGTCCACGTTGAAATTCGCAGTAAATGAGAAAAATAAACATTGCACAGGCCCCTGATAATAAGAACTGTGCATGTACTCCCGTAGCGAGAACGAATTTACGTACGAGTAATCCTTGTACGCAATGCGGTGGTGAATTCTAAAAGCATGCCAATGTGATGTGATATATAGTAAAGATTACTCACTCCACCACGTTATCGATTCAGTTGCTACATTAGTGATCACAATGCTCTCAGCAAAGCGAAAGTGAACAAAGCAACAAACCATCTGTTGTGCTTCCTGTGATCACCCACGCAGTTCGTTAGTGCCCCCGGCGAAAGTAGGCTCTCAAACGACACAGATGCAGACACTACCGTAAATATAAACTGCCATTAATAGACGCAAACAAGACGAAACACTAAGCAAGTAGACATGCTCACCAGTGGACGAAATTCCGTCAGCTGTTCGTTCAGTATCCTGGGTGCGACTGTTGCCAGACTTGAAGCGGGGATTTCGCCAACTCTACCAACACAAGGCTAACCCCCGTATTCATAAACGCTCCTCGACTCGACCCTTCACTCAAAACGTTCCTTGAGTGGCGTTTTCCCATTCACAAATCACCCTTCTCTTGAAACCCTTCCTTTACTTGAAAAAATCTCGAGTATTTCCTCGAGATTGTCAAGGAGGCGATCGAGCTACCTTGAATCAACCCTCGAGCGAAGTTTCTGTGCCAACATCGGGTTAATGGCACAGCTAGTCTCATTTTGACTGCGTTTCCTCGATCAATTAGGCTGCCACCGCCGCGTTTTTTTTTCGACAGTAACGGTGCGCGTTTACTAGGGAGTTGTCCTCGAACGGCTCGGCAGCTGCTACTGTGGCGCCGGGACAGGCGGGCGTGGTGTCAAGATGACCGCTCGCTAGTGCCGTGATGTGTTGTGTTCCGTAAATGAGCCAGTGAACGCTCGAACATATTACTTGCGACTGTCCAGCATATGCAAGCGAACGCCAGCAACTGATATATTCGATTGGCCGATATATTAGTCGACCATTAACCGATGAGGTTGTGTTAGGTCCTTGGCCTGACGCCAGCAGAACACATGTGGTTATGCGAGCCGTCATCGCTTTCTTAGAAGCCACTGGACTGGATGCACGTCTGTAGAGTTACCCAGTCTAATAAGAGCATATCATCTCTCTACCTTACCATCGTCATTCATCACTCTTTCACTCCCCAGTCACCCTTCCCCAGTGTAGAGTAGCAGGCCAGAGCAAACTATAGCTCAGACCAACCTCTCTACCTTTTTGTAAATAAATTCTCTCTCTCTCTCCCCCCGGGTGTGCGTATACTCGCCATGCGAGTGCTCCAGGACTTATTGCGGACGCCAGTGCCTTGAAGTGTTTCAATGAAGCTCGCACACCGCATCAGTTCAAGCGTGGTGCGAAAGCTCGACAAGCAAGCGGAAAGCAAACAGAATACCAAACTTTTGATGCGTTGCATTCAACGTACTTAAGAGGGGCTTCCTCTCCGCTAAATCTTTGCTAGCCTAGCCGAAATTTACGGCGAAGCATACCTTCGTTAGACGACCGTCTGTATCGATGAGAAGGTAAATTCTCATTTGTTTTTTTTGTTTTTCATTTTTCCTGCTTCGGTCAGATCACCATTAGAGAGAGTTTAGAAAAAGCACAACACAATACAATTGGGCGCGATAAGTGTGCTGTTGTTGCTACTGCGCGTGAAACATAGCTTCCATGTACAGTGTCTATGCAGCTCTAAATACCAATGAAACACGAAGCACACCTTCAGGGGATCAAGCATAGGGTCATGCTCTGTGAAACCTGCATGTACGCAAAAGTGCATCGAGTGTCGTATGAAAATGCAAACATATGAAATTTAAATACAGCAGATACATATTGAGATTGTTTTTTTATTTAACCCCCCTGCCTCCCCCCCGAAGAAGAATTACTGGCTATGGCACTGATTCGTGCAATTAGATAATGAAATTATATAACCATATGCCGGGTCAGCTGCCCAAGTGCCTGAGCCGAACTTGTGTCAAAATAGTCAAAGCCTAATACTTTAATCATGTCTGTTATTCCACGCGAGACATACTTATGAGTGTGTGCACCACTAGAATTAAAGAAAAATGCGGCTTTGGTATCCGTGTTACGTTTTTCTAATAGAATTTCTTGCCTCTTTTGTGAAGGGGACCAGCTGCCGACAAAACACAGAGGAAATGTACCTGAAAATGTGCCGTATTAGCAATGCATTGCAGAGTTTGCACGACTGTATACAAAAGAACAAAAACTGCATTGAATGCATGCAGCTGCACTGAACTTCGCGCGCTATGGTGCCTACTTCCCCGATCTTATTTATGAAGTCCTCCAAGCTTGTAATTTATCTTTACAGTGTGTAGATTGCATATGTTTGATTGATGAACACTTTGCAGTTGCATTTTTATCTTTCGCACGTTGTTCTTCATCAGCCACATTTACTAACGTTTTATTTGCCATTCACAACTTCTGTTTGGTTTAGTTATCAATACATAAATGTCGTCATGTTTATCTTTTTAAGATTAGGCAGGACTGCAAAAACCACTTCTCCAATTCTACAGGAAAGCAGTTCTAGAAAAAATTAAACTTGTTTTATATAAAGCAGCACCACTCCTCTTCTACGGAACTGAGATGGCATGGTTTTAACGGGCAGACGTTCTAATGATGCAGCAATAGCGGATATTTTATTTACAGGAATCTGACCAGATGTATTCGCGATGATTGCAATACTCTTGAGCATTTTCACCAAATTGTTTCACTGGTCTTCACTAAATCAGCAGAGTAAAATACGCTACTTCTTGACACTTTCTCGAAGGTTGCGAGAACCCACAGGATAGTTTTTAAAACAGAACAGCGCCAAAAGTAAGACGCGGCTTCATTGTTATGATGTCCAAATAATAAAACATCCCATATTATTTATGTTGTACCGGGGCTTTGGAATGCAGCACAAACACCACGATCCTTTTCAACAGGTAATTCCAGTAATTATATTGTGCACATAAAATCAAAAACATTAGTGCGAAGTCATTCGTGCACTAACGAATGTGCTTTTTAGCATGCAGATGAAAGAGACGGGAAAAAAATTTAGGACGTTGCCGCTGTGTGCACTTGGAGACGGAAGCTGCACAGATATAAAGGCTACGTCTATGCGAATCTGTCAAATCAGACGCATCCACAAATGCGGGGCAAATAGAAGAACAATGCAAAAACAACAACTGATTCTTTGGAAGTTTAAATGTTAAAGTTGACACACACACACCAGGCCCTGTTAACCGACTATATATGCTGCTATATGAAAAAAAACAACTTGAAAGTGTATTTTTCGCCAATTGTTAAAGAAAGGCACATGATCATTTTTCTTGACTAGCGTAGCAGTCTAATTCAAACGCTCTGCCACGGGTATAACATGCCTAGTTCCTACCGCTACCTTGGTACTATCCTTGAATATCAGTTGCGAGTAATGTCTTTCAAATTTCCTTTTATACCCAGAGGAACACCTACGAAAGGTCAACGTTGAAATTCGCAGTAAATGAGAAAAATAAACAGTGCACAGGCTCCTTAAATTAGGAACTGTGCACGTACTCCTGTAGCGAGAACGAATTTACGTACGAGTAATTCTTATACATAATGCGGTAATGAATTCTGAAAGCACGCCAATATAATGTGATATATAGTAAAGAATACTCATTCCCCTGCGTTATACATTCGATGGCTACATTAGTGATCAGAAGGATCTCAGTAAAGCGAAAGTAAACAAAGCAACAAACCATCTGTTGTGCTTCCTGTGATCACCCACGCAGTTCGTTAGTGCCCCCGGCGAAAGTAGGCTCTCAAACGACACAGATGCAGGCACTGTACCGTAAATATAAACTGCAAATAATAAACGCATCCGAGACAAAATAAACTCAGCAGGTAGACACGTTCAGCAGCAGGCGAAATGCCATCAGCTAGCTCTTCGTTCAGTTTCCTGGGTGCGACTTTTGCCAAACTTGAAGCGGGGTTTCACTAACTCCACCAGAACAAGACTTAGGAAAACCACACTACCACTCTGAATGCATGTATTTTGCTGCAATGTCAATTTCTAAAAAAAAGAATAACTAGAAAAAGCGTACTTTTATGTACAGAGATAGGCAATTCTTCACTACAAATACGAATACTCTTGTTATCAGGCGCTTTTCTCGGTGCATGCCGTTCACTCAAATGAAGGAAGCATTTCCAAGGCCTCCCTTGGCGAAGGAAGTGTTGAGGAGCGTTCATGAAACGCAGCGGTCCCTTGAGTGGAGGAGTACGCTCAACCTTGACTTCATCAAGTTGAGGGGAGCCCTTGAGTGAAGGAGCGTTTGTGAAAACTGAATCAGCGACTGTCCAGTTACCTTAAAACAGTCTTCATGGTTCTTCAGTCACTCTTTCTAGTCAAATCCTGGCTAGACTACGCACCCGCAGGCAGTAAATCAAGTCAATCACCGCTTCTACGCTGCTCCGTATCCGCGTCCTAGAGAAACTGGCCCGATTTGAAGTGGCCTTTAGAAAAGCCGGGACAAAGATTCGTTGTGGTTATTTGGTAAATTCTTTTCCTGGCAAGATATGGCCTGCGGTGAAGTGTGATATTTCCGTAGGCGGTCCGGCCCTGAGGCGGTGGCGAAAAAGAAAGCATCAATTTAGGCTTTTAAGAGCGACTCCTCGCCGATAATGTGGCGGATATTATGACAACCAGTAATTAGAAAACCTTTATTATCTCAATCACCTACATCTGCAAGATTTTCACGTAAAGCACACACAGCCCTGGAATCGAACTGAGGAGCACATGCACGTGAAGCAGATGTTTTACCCATTGCACCGCAGCGGCACCGCACGAAGGTGAGACTTTTTGCGGGGTACACTGTAAGCAAAAGTTAGCCGGGATGAGAGTTTCTCCAGCACATGAGCCCACAAAACTCCTCTGCCCCAATTATTTACTCCCTGGTAGAAAGTGAACTCGGCACATGTCATCGTGAAACGCCCCCTGCATAATCACAGAGTTTATGAACGACATGACCTTGTTAAACTCCCCAGGGAGTTTCAGGCCACGTGGTTACAAACTCCCTATAGGAGCTTTAAAAACCCTCTTCGGGCTTGGCGTGTGTGTGTATGTGTGTGTGTGTGTGTGTGTGTGTGTGTGTGTGTGTGTGTGTGTGTGTGTGTGTGTGTGTGTGTGTGTGCGCGCGCGCGCGTGTGTGTGTGTGTGTGTGTGTGTGAGTGTGTGTGTGTGTGTGTGTGTGTGTGTGTGTGTGTGTACGGGCATATGTTTGCACGTCAGTGTGAAACACATGTGCTTTGTGTGGCTAACCGTGTAAGCATCTGTCAACAGGCAACGAAATTATAAGTTCAGCGAAGAATAGCAACAATTGGTTGGTATTTACTGTGAACATTTCAACATATTTCGAACGGTTAAACCACGGTGCACATCGGTCCGATTCCTCAACGAAACGCCGTGAATGCCGCGCTTCAAAGGGCTGAGTAACAAAAAACTTCGAAGAATAAATTAATGGTAGCAAAAGTAAGCTGTTACGATCGTCAGCGGCTGCTCCTGGAGTTTCACCGTCAAAAACTTTGAAGCGGTCTGAAGTAGGCTTCGCTCGACTACGGCAGGCTGGCCGGCAACCGGTCTGAGAGTTGCGCCGGCGACGCGCTCGCCCCGTCTCCGCCCATTGTGGCTCCTCGGAGTGTCACCGGTATTTTACCGGCTGTAACATCTGAGTGGTTAGAAGTCCTCGCTATGCTATCGGTATCAAGCCGGCATCGTATCGAGCTCGCACTGCGTGCCGGCCACCGCGGCAAGCGCTACGAGCTAGCACCGAGCACCGGTGAGGCAAAGAATGTGTTTCACAAAAAATGAAGGCTGCTGGAATGTATAACAGTCTTCTGCGCCTTGCGACCGCAGCTGTCAATGACTAACTACATGGCGAGCGCCGAACGAGGCGGAGTACGATCGTCAGCGATTGCACCGTAAAACTTCGAAGCGGTTCGAAGTAGGCTTCGCTCGACCACGGCAGGCTAGTCAGCAACCGGTGTGAGAGCTGCGCCGGCGACGCGCTCACCCCGTCTCCGCCTATTGTGGCTTCTCGGAGTGTCACCGGTATTTCACCGGCTGTAACATCTGAGTAGTAGGAAGGCCTCGCTATGCCGTGGGTATCAAGCCGGCATCGTATCGAGCTCGCACTGCGCACCGGCCGCCGTGGTGAGCTCTGCGAGCTATACATGCAGTGCATGCGAGCAACTGGAACAGCGACTGAGAACCGTCTCATTCGTTTAAGTCTATCGCTCCGTAGCTTAAACTGCGTGGATAGCGGACACCTATTTCTGTGGATGGGAAAAACAACGAGACGTAAACTGCACATCAGCAAGCATTTTGTGATCGCCAGCTGTCATTCATCGAATCACCATGCCGTACACGTGAGTGAGGCCTAGTCGTCGAACGCAGTAGCGGTGGTCTACCTCGGTTCATCGCTGGAGCTGCTAAATTTGCCTGGTTAATGTGTTCATTCAAGGCCGCGCGCACTTTGTGTATGATTCAGTGCATTTTACGGGTCCACAAACAGTACTGCTAATGCAAATTCAGCCCGTACGACAGAGCGTCAACTGATAAAACTTTTAGGAGCGAAGCTCCTTATGGCGTGGCTTGGGCGTCCCTCGTATGTAACCACCAGTGGCACATACCCGAAATAGGTATGACACTTGACCTCCAAGGTGGTGCCAGTGAGAGATTTCGTCTGTGCGTTGTTTAACAATAAAAAATAGTGCTCAATGTACGTGCAAATGGCTGCTAATGGGGAATGAGAGACATGAGCATTAGGCTTTTAGTTAACGCGCACGCTGCGATCCCCATTAGCAGCCATTGGCATGTACATTGAGCACTATCGGACAAGAAAGGGATGCTACATTATACTCGCTGGGTGTAACCTCCTTAGCTTTAGAAAGGTTTAGCGAGCGTTGAGCCTCAGTGCCATGAATACAATGAACTTGTATATACCATGAATGAACTCAAGGTGGTTAAAAATGAGAAGTAGATACGAAGCGCAAGCCGTAAGAAAGTAAAAGCCGAATTCTCCTGTCTCTCATTTCTCATTAGCAGCCATTGGCATGTAAATTGAGCCCTATCTGACAGGGAAAGGTTGCTACGTTATACTCGCTGGGCGTAACCTCCTTGGTTTTCGAAAGGTTTAGCGAGCGTTTGGTCGCAGTGCCATGAATACAGTGAACTAGAATATACCATGAACTCGAGGTGGTTAAAGGTGGGAAGTGGACCCAAAGCGCAGGCCGTAAGAAAGTGTGCGTGTGCCACCTCTTGTTTAGTCCTTGGAATGTCCGCTGGATGGCGGTGCTTCTATATGGGGAATATATCATAAAAAGATGCGAGATGGTGGGACTTGGAGTGTTGAATAGATGAACGAACGGACACACAAACAGACGCATGGATGGACGCATGAACGGACGCAGGGGCGGATGCATGAAAGAACGCAGGGACGGGCGCACAAACAGACGCATGGACGGTCACACAGACGGACGCATGGACGGACGAATGCTTCGCCCCACTCTCCATCATTCACTCCGTGGATATGCTGCCATTTGTTTTCGCTATAGTAGAAAAATATTGAATATTAGGCAGGCTTAGGATAAAAGGCATGTGTGCTGAAGTGTCTAAATCAGACAACTGCAAGTGTGTACTTACGTCGTGCGTATTTATTTCCTAATTATTAGCGAAAAAGGCTTTCACTTGGGCTAAATGGGAGGTAAGAATGTGGTGCCTATATATACCCGGTGACTATATGGTAGGTGTGTACTGCATGTGGCAAGCTGTGTGAGTGCGAGTGTTGTGATATTACGTGAACATTGTGATAATATATCTGTACTGTAATCAGTGTTGTGCACATTAAGTGTAATGTAATTAAAGTTGCGTTTGCGCATGGTACGGCTGCAGACATAATTTTTTTTCTCGAGCGATGCAAAAACATTTACTCCCATACTGACCTGAAAAAGTTCCTCAATGGATGTAAATAAAAGCCCCCTGGCATCATGCAAAAACCCCCTACTGATGGGGAGTAAATCTTTTACTCCCTACGGACGGTGTTCATAAAACTCCATCGGGGCGTGCGCTAGAGGACGTCATTTACTCCCATCTTGGCTTATTTCTGTTTACAGTGTATATATCTACGAAGTGGCTTTTTGCAAACTGTGACAGAACCTTTAACTGTTTTTGTGCCTTGTGCATGCACTTGACAGCGAATAGTTGGTACGGCTTCGTGAACTCGAGGAAACCACGGTGAGCGCTTTCGACTCCGACCTCAACCCACGGTACGCCGTTCCGGAAGAACGATTAACGTGTGTTCGTGCGTCGTTTTAGTGCTTCCCGTGAACTTCGGATGTTACGCTCATCGAAATTGGCTGACGAGGCTGTGTTGGGCTGTCGAAATCGCGTATGTTTCTCGCATGTGCGTGTGCCGGGAGAAATTTCGCTGATTTGTACCGGGAGGTACACGCGTGTCAATGACAGTAGCCAATTCTCAGTTGTTTAAAGACGATGCGCTTTCGCACGTAAACGCTGCATGGGTATTTTAGCATGCCTACTCTAACATTTGCATGTCGTGCGCGCGAACTGCCGCGAGCTGCACGCTGGGGCAGCAGCGCCTTTTTAGCATTTCGACGATTACTTATTTCAACTAGTAGAACTTATGCGCATTATTTCGCGATATATAGTCAAGTGTCTTTACTCATTTGCAGTGTTTAACTGATCTTATTTATGAAGAGTGGGTATACTCTTACCTTTATTCAGCATCACATCGCTGTTCAAGTGACTGCCAAAACGCCCGTCAAAGTCAAGTAGGACGTACACAAATTAGCGACGGACAGGTCGGTCTTCCTCCAAATAAATAATGCTGCTGCACATCTATTTCGCAAACGTTCGCGTGCACTTGGGGTCAAGAAATGGTGCAGAACGACCCTCGAAATCGTTATTGTTACTGCATACATTTGCTTTTTAAAAAATGGGGATTTTTATAGCCGGTACATTATCTCCACAGCAGTACACAGGTTGTCTTGGTGATGGTTCTCTTTTACAAATTCATTCTGGAATATGAGAACTGTACTTATTATTCAAAAGAGTGAGCAAATGGCGGTGACATACGCTTTCCTGCTGACTTCTGCACCTGACTTCTGTACCTATTGTTCATCTTTAAATTACGCAACTACTAAACAAACATCGATCAATCGACTTTTAATATTGACCTTTCTCTCTCTCGCTGCCTTCGGTTTGTTTCTTTTTTGTCACACTTTCCTAAAATCATCAGTTCAACTTGTTTCGTAGAGCATGAACATCGACATACATAGGCCAGTGTTTCAGTAAGCTGCCGCGCATGCACTAGTCCTCTTTGATTTAGTTCATGACACAATGTCATACCTCGACAACTGATGAAGGGAAAGTTGTTTGTACTCTTTTATTGAAGTCAAACGAGTAAAAATGGGGCTGCACATTCCAGTGTTTGCCCAAATGCAAAGAAATGTATGATACATTGACTAAAGTGAGCCGTATTGCACTGGAAAATGTTTCCGTCCCAGACCATCTTGTAGAAAGCGACCATCACAAGACAGCGGGACGAAACGGTGACGCACAAATGACATGGAATGCAGGTGACGGTGAACGTGACGCCGCCTTGTGGCGAAAGGGGGGGGGGGCGAGGGAGGCGTTTTTTTTTGCTTTTTTTCGCGCTCGCGCTTGTGTCTGAACACGTTTCTGCATCAGTTTATGCCGACTCCTGGCGCCAGGCTGGCGCGACAAAAATGGTGGCTCTTCCCCTTATTTTCTTTTTTCTCCCTTCTTGCGCCTGCTCTCACCGGCTCTATGCGTTACTTCTGCGGCGCGCGGCTGCCACGGGTATCTTTTTATTGCTGGGCTGGCTAGAGACAGCATTTTAGTGAGTACGCAGCAGCGCGCCACCTATATGCCGTTCGTTATGCGGCACCTGACTGAGAGCGTAGAAGCATTTCACATGTTCGTCGTCTAGCACTCAGCCCGACCAACAAATGTTCGATAGTCTTTGTTCAGTACTTGCAAGTCATCAGTGGACACTATTACTGAACTATCTACAGT
Organism: Rhipicephalus microplus; assembly: GCF_043290135.1. NCBI lineage: Eukaryota > Metazoa > Arthropoda > Arachnida > Ixodida > Ixodidae > Rhipicephalus > Rhipicephalus microplus. The sequence continues at coordinate 1,647,844 of NW_027464614.1, read as the reverse complement.
GCAATATGAAGTGGCCGAGATCCTGTGTTTAGTAGCATGGAACGCAGTAGTGTTTTTTTGTCTGCACATTGAAATCGACAATATGATAGCTCTGTTGGACTCTGCACTTACCTAGCTTGGCGCCATAAAGGAACTCTGTCACTCTGCCCATTGCGATATACTCCCAGCGGGTGATGGGTTCACCGTGGCCCATATCGATCACCTCCTGGTAGATGAACGGCTTGGACCCCGCAGGAAAGAACTCTGTGCTGAGGTTATTAAGCTTTCCATAGATGACTTTCAAGTCGACAGGCCACATATGCTTGGCGGCATCGATGCGAAATCCGGCTACGCCAAAGCTGATGAGTCGATTTAGGAACTCAGATATCTTGGCTCGAACGTGATCTTTACCATGGTCCAAGTCCCGAAGTCCGACCAATTCACAGTTGCGCACCTGTGATACAAGGTAAATACCCCCTGAATTGCTCGGATATCTAAAAAAATGTAGAATAACAGTCAGCTACGCGCAATATTTATGTACACTCCAAAGTATTCGCATTCTTCATAGACTATCGCTCCACCAAGAGGAATTCGGGAGCGTCCTTTCAAGGTTTATATAGGCTGATGCTCCCTCGTGTAGCTGTGCTACCTTCAGTGTTAACGCATAGGCGAGTAATGAACACTACCACTCTGCACGTCTCTTGCATCTGTGAGCAAACAGGACCCGCCGTGACACGATAAATCTGATTCGTTCTTGCGTTATGTGAAGCTTTCGTGAAAATACGTGGCAACTGGCGCTTTCGATGAAAGTCCTCAAATTACGCATTTCAGCTTGGCGAGGTTTTCCGTCGTCTTTTAGGCTAGTTAGGTATCATCGTCTGACCTATTAAGTCCAAACAGACCTTGTTTTTTTGTGTATATCGCATTCGTCAGTGCTTTTGTAGTGCATGAATTTCGCCTTTTACGCGAAAGGTCGCGCGGGCTCGCGATTCCTCAAAATGGCCACCTCTGAACCTCCTATTTTTGCACGTTTTTTTATAGACAGCAGCACATTGCGAGCGACTTGCTTGTTGACGGAATAGTAAAATTAGAGAGTGCTAGAACATTCTAGTACTCTCCAGCGAAATGTGCTCGACGCCCAGATAAACGTGGTGACGCGCTGCTGTTGCTGTTGTCAAGTCATTTGGCACAGGCTATTTCTCAGATTGCTTTAGAAGTTACGTTGAAAGAAACGTCTTGACGACGGTGATTTTTCGCTGAACGTAGAAGACTGTCACCGAGAGTGAGAGCGACGGCCAACGATGAGCTGCGAACTCACAAGGAGCGAGTTGCACATGCCGTCCCCTCGTGCGTTAATAATTTTTCACGCTCCTAAGTCAATTTGATTGTATTTAACGTATATTTTCCGTTAGCTTGGTGAAAATAAAAGCATAGTTTTTCTTTTGCGTTGCATGTAGCGCAATTACTGTGGATATTATGGAGCGCCGGATGCTGCCAACACACTCGAGCTTCACCAGTGAATCGAAATGGTTACAGAGATGAAACAGGCAATTACGGCTACAGTCCAAGCACTTCTGCCAACTTCTCCTCTACTACTTGTAGCTTCCCAACAGGGTTGTTGCTCGACTAAATATTGCCATTTCAAAATTGCGAAAAGAATGCGTGTGTATTCTTTCCGGTATTGATATTTCGATCGCGCCTTTGGAACCTGCAACTTCCGAGTGCAGTGAACGGCGCACGGTTAGTGCCTGAATATGACTGTGACACACGCGCGACGTAATGTGACGTTAAATGCTCGTGCATCGTTGAAGAAGCAACTTCATGTTCCTGCCAGCGCAAGTAATGACGACTGCGTAATATAGGCTTGCAAACCTTCACCACGTCAAACATTCGGTTCTGTGCATCCGCGATGACGGTACTATCGCGAGGCCTAATAGTGCGGAAAATACGTCAGCAAGGCTCGGCACATACGAGCTTGGACACCCGCTCACTTCATACGTCAACTCTTGTAAGCGCAGCTTTCTGTAGCACGCATAGGAATTCGCAAGGCGTCGTTCATGCACGGCAACGAAGACTTTCACACCCACACCTCTCACGCCGGCGCAAATGTCCCTGTGGCGAGCTTTCATGGTTTTGGAGAGTATATTGGTCTCATGTAAGTTTCAGTGCACGTCATGACTTTATTTGGTGAAAGCGACAAGCTCCGTATGTCCACGCGCCTAATCTGTTGCTGTATTAACAAAGGAGTTGACCCTCCTCTGGGCGCCATCTTGAATCGTACAGCGCGCCACCTATTCCGAATTTTGTGTTACATATACGTACAATGCTGAAGAAAGAGACTTCACGTGCTTACTGTTTCATAGCACAGGTGATGAAATGTAGTTATGTCTTTAGTGCAAAGCATTCTCTCTCGCTGACTGCATAATTCAAAGATTGCGTTCCTGTGGTGAATAAATGAGCATATATGATTTTTATACATTGTAAAGAAGCATCGAGTATTTGGATGCAATTCTGGCACAGAGTCATAATCATCATCTTGTTTCCTCACATTAATTTTTTCGAAACTAGATTCACGCGAATACGCCGTGCGTGACAGGGAAGTGCCAGCACCGTGGCGATAAGTGATAACGCGAGGAAATTGCCCGAGGTAAATGACGATAAAGTTGTGTGATAGAAATACTCGCGAAGTACTCAATTTCTTTTACTCTGTAGTTGCTACGTACTGCCCGATTATTTTATCATTTTATACACAGCTAGGTGCTCTACCGCGTTACAACAAAGCAACATTGCAGTGCGACAAGAAGCCCTTGTATTGAACTAATCTTGAGCCTAAGCGCAGTTCATTTTCACTACAGACCTGCTAAGAACGAACAAACACGCAGTTAAAATAACAAAAACAAAATATTGTCGTTGTACAATACAAAAAAAATTTCACAATGGACACCTGCAAATACTGTTGTGAATCGAAGCCATGTTAGCATTAGGCATCGGAGGTTCCACAATTTTTACGTTGATTGATTGATATGTGGGGTTTAACGTCCCAAAACCACTATATGATTATGGGAGACGCCGTAGTGGAGGGTTCCGGAAATTTAGACCACCTGGGGTTCTTTAACGTGCACCCAAATCTGAGCACGCGGGCCTACAACATTTCCGCCTCCATCGGAAATGCAGCCACCGCAGCCGGGATTTGAACCCGCGCCCTGCGGGTCAGCAGCCGAGTACCTTAGCCACTAGACCACCACGGCGGGGCACAATTTTTACGTGCCTTTGTGACAAAATAATGTACAACTTACCATGTTCACTCTACCAATTTCGACTTATTTACCTGGGCATCCTTTGGTAATTCGGAAATGCAATGCCGCAGGATGGAACACGACTTCATTCTTAGTAGTGCAGTTATTTCACCGCGTGAGTGGTTCAGTGAATAAATGAGTAAACGTCTGAACGTGATGGAGTTTTTTAAAGGCGCCAGCAACAAAAAAAAAATCGCGAGCACGAGTACCTTTAGCACTATATGTCTAGTCACCAAGTGCTAATCACAAGCTCATTAGTGCGGCGACATCCTTTTATGTTGGTCAGTGCTATTTGGCATAGGCGAAAGGTGATAATCGACAGAATGAGTCTGATTTCCGACATCTATGATTATGTGGAACCGGGAGCGACTGCCTGTGAATTAATGAGCGTCAGTTTAATTGACGCGAGAACAGGCTGTGTACCCAGGGGCAAATATGAACGTCCTTAATAACCTTCAGTGCTAAAGGGGTCAGTAACTATGAAGCAAATCGCTCATTTGTACGAATAAAAGACGCTTTCCCTAATTTACCACCTACCTTACACTAAAAGCCACCTACCACCTACACTTTTCATTATTGCCTACATTGAGTACGCGTCATCCCTCAAGACTGCTCTAGGCGATTACGTATTGAGCCTATACTAACCAATAGTTCTTTGAAGTTGTGTTGTGAATAATTTGTTACAAACCATGTTTTATTCTCACGGCATTTATCGTTGCATTACCACCCTCTGTAATACTTCTATTTTCCCTTAGTACAGTGCAAATAAACGAGCAGAATAAAAACAATACTAAGTTACCAAATTTAAAGGAACATGCTTTTAGTGTCGTGGTTCGAAAAGGGGAGTCAGTAAATTTATATAGCACATGCTCAGGCCTTTACAGACCAGCATTATCTGTAAACGCGTTCGCGTACTCATGCTCAGACATCCACTCTGAATCATAGCTTAAGTATCACTACGAACGTGAATGGGCGTATAAACGTACCAAGGATGTAACTGCAACTTTATTGGTGTGCTACTTATTTCATCAGCAAGGAGCTAGTACGCATTGTTCAAATGAAGGAGCAATTCATACGTGCACTTGAGATGGCACCCAGAAGCACGTTGGGTGAATCTTGTTAAAAAGTAAAAAGAAGCATTACGGAGTGTGGCTAGCTTTCCTCTAACGTTTCAACTTTAGTTGCAGATGTCGGCTTTGAAAGAAAGTTAGTACAATAAGACCAATGCTCTTAGCCAAAACTGTCTAGTGTAAAGTAGTTGCCTTGCCTCTACTGTTTCGGTTAAGCTTATTCTTTAACCCTTCTTAAGAGTTCCGAGTGATCACAAAAGTGCATACAATTTGCCAGAAAAACAACGTTTTCCTACCAGACGAGAAAGTGCCTGAAGAAATACAACTAAATATCATTTACACGCACAAACACGTACAACTACGTGACAATTTATACGATAAAAACCGAATCCGTTAGTTTTAATTTATTGCGGCCAATCTGATCCACAACTTTTTTCTTGCAGCTTAACAGCACTAGTAATTAGGATAAGCTTGAAAAGAAATGATGGTGTTACCAATTACAATGCACATTTATTATTTATGGTTAACTGCATGTTCGCTACGTTTGTACTGACAAAAAGGCTTTAGTTATGACAATGGCGTTCCTAATTTTAGGAGACAAAGAGTACTCAAGCAATCGATACGTGACCTTCGACAAAATCGGTTCAAAATTTTCGGCGTTTACACTTGTATACAGTGTAAAAGACACGCGGGAGTACTCGACAGACGCTGATAGCGAATGCTCAAGAATTAAGCCAAATTCTAGACAAGTTTCTTACCTGCAGTGCATCTCCGTAATTCTCAATTGTTCCTGACTCACTGTTGCATTTTTCTTTCCTGTTGAAATCATTGGGACCATACGGTACGGCTGGGTAACTTAACTCGTCGTAATTGAAGCTGCACCCCGCTGTTCCCTTTTTTATTTGCAGAGGACCAGACATGTGATTGATCACTACGTCCACGTACACTCTGTGGAAAGACAAGAAAAGGATTATAATGATTTGTTTAAGAAGTCTGTGAGAAATTATGCTGAGTGTGACGATGTTAAACGTTGAATTGTGTGCCAGTACGTGCGTGCCATTGTAATTGTGAAATAAGCGCTCTGTTATGACAAGAAAAGAGAGAGAGAGAAACGTTACTTTTATTTATGTAGAAAGCAGTTTAGTGCTTAGTAGGAGGAGAGAAGGGCTTGTTAACCTTGCCTATAGATTACACCAAGAGGATTTGCGCTCTTGGTCACTGTATATGATCGCGACGGGAGCAGAGTTGTGCACAGGCCAGCCATTATGTTCAATGGCTGCGCAGGGAAACCACTCGTCGGACGCACAGGAAACGAATATGGTGAGATGTCCCAGCGCGGGTGGTATGCTGCAGACTTACACACGCGTGCTGATCAAAATTGCTCTCTTACAGGTAATCAAAATATGGCTGCAAATTTTGACTGGTCGTAAAACGACGCGTACAAGGTCAATTCCCCAGTGTTTGGACGAATACGGCAGCAGTGCAGGGTGTGGGGCAGTGGCTCACATAATTGATTTGTGGGATTTAACGTCCCAAAACCACCATATGAATATGAGAGACGCCGTAGTGGAGGGCTCCGAAAATTTTAGCCACCTGGGGTTCTTTAACGTGCACCCAAATCTGAGCACAAGGGCCTATGACATTTCCGCCTCCATCGGAAATGCAGCCGCCGCAGCCGGGATTTGAACCTGCGACTTGCGGGTCAGCAGCCGAGTACCTTAGCCAATAGACCACCGCGGCGGGGCGGGCAGTGGCTCCTACGCGAAGCAAATGTGCAATTTGAAGACAGTATTAAGGTGAATCGAAGGCAACGTTTTTGAACTAAAAGCAACGGAGTTAATTGAATGTGAATTAGGCGATTCAACCGTTTGACTTATTCGAAGGCACCATATGTTACCGAAGGTATAATGCTGCAGCGAGGCAGTAAATGGCTCTGCTAAGAGAAAAAGTGAGTCAACTTATCAAAGCATTCGCACTCAGAATACTCATGATTTGACACTAGGAATAGTGCGCGTCTATTGCTTACTCTTGAGAACGCGCCTAAAAGCTGATGATTGATTGATTGATTGGTTTGTTGGTTTATATGCGGGTTTTAACGTTCCTAAAATCATCATATGATTGTGAGAGACGCCGTAAGTGAATGGCTGCAGAAATTTCGATCGGGGGTTTCCTTAGCGACCCGTGTGCCTAAATTAGGTGTATACACCTAATTTAGGCACGCTAGTTGACAACATTTTGTCTATCAAAAATGCAGCTGCCGCAGCCTCTATTCAATCCCGCCACCTGCAGTTGAGCAGCCGAGTACCTTGACCACTAGATTACTGCCACGGGGCGCTGAAAGTTGGGTCGCTGAGCAATGTGAATGGGAAATCAACGTTTATAACTGATGAGCACACCAATTGCATACCTGTTGCTAAACAAACATGTCATGACTGATCGAATGGGATTTTAATTTATTTGACGCTGCCTGGCGCTCAGGATTGCCATAATTGGCCGAACTGTGCCTATTTGGCTACTTTTCCGGCAATGGCATGAACAAAAAAAAATCACAGCTTATCCACCGAACGATTGATGATGGGCGGGGCGAAGCATTGGAGGTTTTCAGTGTTAAACCATGAACCATCCACGAATATCACCCACTACATCATCATAGACGGGACAAACACTGTATACAGAGTGCCCCACGCAACTTTAGCCAGAGTTCCAAATTATGCCGCAGCACGTAATTATGACGTGATCAAATGTATGTTCCTCGCAGTTGCCTGGAGTTGGTCAGGCTATTTCTTATTCTCAGATATTGTTTAATTAGATATGTTTAATAACCAACTTTTCAAGAAACGAAGATAAATAAAATTTTTAGTGAAGAAGTTGTAGATCGGTTTGCGAAACGTCCGATTAGACAGTTTTGAACTCTATATCTGCTAGGTATTAGTGTTTTTCTGCTAAATGCAAATGCCTGCGAAATAAAAAAAAATACCACGTGACAAACCCGCTCACGCGTCAGTGTGCACAATGATTCTAATGCTCCCTAACGTACTGCGTACGAACGACACGCTTCCCTTGCGCTGGTTCATGACAGCAATAAGCAGTCACAGCGGTTGTCGTTTGTGTGACTGATAGCAAAACGTGTTCATCCTAAAGCCACCACCATCCCTGCGGCCCTGCCGAGACAGCACAATGGGGCAAATGCTGTTGTGGTTCGTCTACGGAACGTTATGGAGCACTAGAATAATTACGCGCACTGGCGAGCAAGCGGGTTTGTTACATGGTATTTATTGTATTTCGCAGGCATTTGCAATTAGCAGAAAAACATTAATACATAACAGACATAAAGTTTGAAACTTTCTAATCGGACGTTTTGCAAACTTCTCTACAACTTTCTCATTGATTTTTTATTGCTCTTCGTTTCTTGAAAATTTTGCTAATTAAACATATCCAATTGCACAATGTTTGAGAACACAAAAATAGTCTAACTCCAGGCAACGGTAAGCAACATGCATTTGGTCGCATCGTGATTACAAGCTCCGGCATGTTTTTTTTTTTTAACTCTGGCTAAAGTTACGTCGGACACCCTGTATAGTTACACAAGAAATTTTATTATTCGTAAATGGTAGCTATAAGTAATTTTCCCTTCCTCTTCATTTAAACGGCTTTGTGGTCCGTAAATTGGCGGATTGGTAATAAGGAGCAGTGAGCAGTTTGTAAATGCGGAACTATAGGCGGTCGCGTATAAACAAGGAATCAGCACAGTGGGACAATCTATCATTTTTCAACGCGCACCTGGATACAAGAACACTCTTAATCAGATCCTGGTTAAATGCTGGCGATATTCAGGAAATCAGACGAAAAAATGCCTGCTTTCCTGGCTATACCTATTCCTTTAGGCGGGACCTGATTAAGAGTGTACACGACCATCTTACATTTCAAATTGGCTACCTCTCAACAGTATTTGCTTTATGGTCGGTTAAGGGGTGGATCGGTAATGGGGCGTAGTGGGATGTTTGCAAGTATGAAGTAGGAGACAAAAGTGGGTACACAGGCGGTCAAGTACATGCATACAAAGGACGGGCAAACCCACACCTTTAGAAGCTTCGCGCCTTAAAATTTCAGCCGGTTGGGGGCTATTTTTATTGCTATCTGGTCCCCCCCCCCCCCATCGAACTGACTTTTTTCAATCCTGTGGCATCACTGCCGCTTCTGTTCGAGCATGCGTTGTAAAACATGACGGCCAAGGCGTGCTTCGAAGTCTCACAATTTAATTCGGCGTTTTTTCTCTTTCTTCTCGGTTCTAACCTCTTCTCGGCTCAAGTAACGATGCGCACTGGCCCAGCATAACCTACAGTGGCGGTCAAAATAATACAAGCTAGAGGAGCATTTCGCGAAACTAAAGTAAAAACAGCACCGCGGTGCCTTCTCACGGCATTTAGCGAAGCTCGAGAGGGCGTGCTGCCCACGCACATACTTTTTACACGAGACCGCTATTTCGCTCGCTTCAAGGGAGCGCTCACCCGAACGTACGTACACTTCCACCAAAAGGCTCTCATAAATAATCATTTAAAGACTTTTTAGCACACATGCGTGGCCACTTTCAGCAAGATTTACTAGCTTTCGCTGCAGCTGGCTGCTTTTTTGGTGGGTTGGTTCTGTTTTTTTACCAATCCTTCTATTTTCGACCTGGCGATTCCGGCTCATCCCTCTACTTCTCAGCGAGACCGTGACGTTGCTTTTGAACTCACGGCTAGCAATGGAAACAGCTAGCAGTGATTGCAAAATCTACCTGTCACTATCAGGAATACTTGCTTTAAAATGATTGTAACAGTCCTAATATCTTTCCCGACGGTAAAGGTATTTGTAACACCAAGTTCACGCCTTACAGTGGCGTCTGATGCGATCCTGGTAATACCACGATGTTTTTGCATCTATAAAATAAATGTTCAGCCAAGGTCAAAAGAAAGCAACGTCCGTTTGCGCATTCACCTCACGCCTGCCTCGTTGCAGCGACGAACCATGTCACGAAACTGCGTCTCGTTGCCGCTCCGAGTACCGATTTTGTAACTGACAGGCTGGTACCGCTCATACCATGGTCGTTTCACTGGCTCTCCAAAGACGATGCCGTGCTCGTTTACTGGCGATGTCTGTTTGAAATGGACAAAGTGATAACAATCGCATCATTATTCATTTGCAGTAAAAAGAAGAAATAGTACTCACTTCAAAGAATTTGATATATAGCTCTATGTAATTACAATCTTTGAGCGGTGTAACCTGAAATCTGTAAAATTGGTTGATCACTGGCTTATCCACTCGCCGTAAATATTGCTTACGATCATAGAACGGGATAGGTCTTTCGCTGTGTTGTAGCAGTGGTCACGGGGCTTGGCTAAGCTAACCCTTTGGTTGCTGGACTGATCCTGGCCGTGGTGCTCTGACTGTCTTTTGTAAGCTCATCTTGAAGAACATCAGATGGCCTGAATTCTTTGAGCCCTTCACAACGGCGTATCTCATACCCACACCGTGGTCTTGTAATGTAAAGTCCCGAATATTATTATAATTGAGGTCTCTTGATCGACAGCATTAATTTGGCATCTCTAGTGAATAATATAAAATAGCAGATAAGCATTTTTCTCTTAAGTAAAACTACCTAAACGTCATTACCATAGTCTTCGTGCGGCCGCCTAAATAAGAACTTTTTCAATATGGATTAGAGGAACCTGTTGAAAGTTTTGAAAAAAAAAGTGTATTTTTATTATTGATTCTCGGTGAAACAACGCCCACTATCAGAATTTCGGTAAGTTTGTCCTAGGGAACCTCGTCCCCCTAGCTACGGGCCTGCTTTCTTGAGAGCATATCGTTGCCACAGTGGCAGCGACGGACACCTTACTTGACATCACTCACCGTAAAATTATTTAGAGAAATCATTTTTGTGCAGCGCGTGTTAGCTTTATGTTTTCTTTAATTGGCTTCGGGTCGTCCTTTATATGTCATTAGCAATTTTGATTACTGTTCACGTAGATTTAGCAACTACGTTGCGTGGGATTTGACGCTGCCTTTCACACAGTGAGAGCGAGCGGATGGTCTTCAAACGTGCTCAGTGCAATAAATGGCGCTCTTGCGCAGACGTAGGTAATGACTTTACGGACGTTGGGTACGTTGAACGAGCTAGAACTCATAATTGTCGGAAAGATGTCTTCGCAGCTGCATAGAAGCTTGCCACTGAATAGAAAAGCTACCTCGCTATTTTCAGATATGCTTCTTTAACTTATAGAATATTTTGGGCAATTGCAAATATTGTGGGTTATGTTAGTACAACTATATAGCCTGAAAACGGTTTTTTTTTGCTATGAAATATTTCTGGACTCACTCAGTGACGCTACTGCTGAATTTAGCAAGGCCATTCCAAATCAGATATGCATATGTACTCAAGTTGAGCACGACATATCGTGGTGTACAATTTGTAGAAGACTTTAGAAGAACCGGATTCTTGAGAGATGTTGAGACAACAGTAAGAGAACGAAGGCCTCACATCGCAGCACATTTAATGCAAGTTGAAAAAATTCAGCATGCTATCAAAAAGAACACCAAGTTCCCTGATCTCATAAAATTTACATAACGACACAGTATTGACAGCATAAGGAATGGAAACGTTGGACGTTTTGCGAGATACAACAACAACAATAATAATAATATTAATAATAATATTAAAATTAATAATAATAATAATAATAATAATGATGATGATGATGATGATGATGATGATGATGATGATGCACTCATATAATTCTGACATGGTCGAAAATATCTGCCCACATTGAATGAAATGCTAGTATTCAGGTGCGCGAGTGTGCACCTGAATAGTGCGCGCAGTTTGGTGGGTATGTACCGGCATACGTATCTTATAGGTAAATGCACTACAGCGTTGGTGTTAAAAGGATATGTTTGCAAGTAGTTTTAATCATTACGCGCCTGCACAGAAAGGGGCTTGATTGATTGATTGATTGATTTGTGGGGTTTAACGTCCCAAAACCATTATTTGATTATGAGAGACGCCGTAGTGGAGGCCTCCGGAAATTTTGACCACCTGGGGTTCTTTAACGTGCACCCAAATCTGAGTACACGGGCCTACAACATTTCCGCCTCCATTGGAAATGCAGCCGCCGCAGCCGGGAATCGAACCCGACACAGAAAGGGGCTGTTTACATAATGTAGAGTTTGGCGTAGGCATCACGCCAGCCCACAAAAATGTGTCATACTGATTGTAATCGCAAGGCAATGTTTAAGCTAATGCTGATGACGGCACGTGCGCATTAGTGACCTCGACCAATTAGTGGCACACCCACACCAAATAGAAATTTTGTGAACTCAGCAGCCTACAGTAAATGTTGCTATAAAGCTTCAGCATTTCATTACATGGTCCATTATTGTGTATCACGTGTGAGTCAGTTGCACCTTTCTTAACGTACACGTGTATGACGCGAGATTTATTTGACGCTTGCACACATTACACGAAAATAATTGTTTACTAGTGCAATCATAAAATTTTCGATAAATGTACTACGTGCACAGCCAGGAACATTATACGTAGCCAAAGGAAACGCAAGATGTAATTTTGCAATAAATTAGTACAACTTCCATCTAGAATGTAATCATAATAGTGCCTGCAAGTTGCATTTACGTAAGTTCTTTTTTGTTTTTGAAAGTACTCCCTTAAACATTGCACTGCACATGTAAATATGGGAAATGGCAACTGAAAGCAATCGCAGATGAGGGGTCAACAGGATTAATTAAAATCTTGCTATATGAAGGGAGCATATAGCCATCAAAACCTTCAAATAATCAGAAATTTTGTCTACCGATGTGGAAGCTCAACGTGCACTGAAAGTACTATTTCTTGTTGCCACTCCAAACAAGGCATTAATGTGAACAATCAAGGTTGCATGCATTTTGTTTTTACATAATACTTTATAGGATTGCTCTATAATATTAGCGAGGTTCGGAAGCTTCAATACGTTTGTGACCTGACACGATTCCTTCCTCGTATAACATGTCTGCTCTCGAATACATTATTTACGTCGTATTAATTGCAACTTATTGTTTCAAACCTAAATGTCATGAAAAATGTGCGAGTTAAATTAAACGAATTCATGCATGTATGCATTTAACTGAGTTGCAACTATCACTTACACAAAGCTGACGTGAAATTTCGCTTTTTTTGCATGGCAGAAGCAACATATATAATTAATACTCCTATTGTTGTAGAAAATAAGCAGGTCAGCTTTGTGAACAAATTGTTATATATTGCAATCCGCATAAAAGTGTGATCATGGTGCTAAATGTACACAAGGTTCATTCCTTATAAGGGAGCACTTTCACATATAAGGATTCACTTGATATGTTATATATGGTGTGGCCATGCATTATTATGGCCGGATTTGACTCCTTTTATGGGCCAACCGCGTCATATATGGCTGTATATAACCCCATACATAAACCGACTCCGCCAGATATACATCCGTAGATGGTATATGGAAGCCACATATGCTGAGATATATGCTTATATGTGGCCACATATAACCTATATATCAGCCATGTATGGCAGATATATATATATATATATATATATATATATATATATATATATATATATATATATATATATATATATATATATATATATATATATATATTTGAAGGTATGGGATATGGCACAACGGGAGCGTTGTCAACAAGGAAAAATATATTTTCCAACAGTTTAAGGAGGGGTCCTCCCTTCATCAGGGGATGAGTTTTACTGACATGAACTTCCAAGTATAACTCATCCCCTAATGAAGGGAGGACCCCTCCCGAAACTGTTGGGAAATAAATATATTTATCCTTGTTGACAACGCTCCCGTTGTGCCATATCCCATACCTTCACGAAGACTAACTGGCCCATTCAATTATTACTCCCACTGACTATATATATATATATATATATATATATATATAGGCAGGCATGGTGGTTGAGTGGCCGTAGCGTTGCATATAGTCTAGTAGATCCTCCGTGAGCGGTCACAACGTGGTTTATTTCGACGTTTCGGCCTAGAGTCTGGCCTTCATCAGGAATGATGAAGGCCAGACTCTAGGCCGAAACGTCGAAATAAACCACGTTGTGACCGCTCACGGAGGATCTACTAGACTATATATATATATATGAGAAAGAAGTGTATACTTAGGGCTTGTTTTCCGTGTTTGGACACAATATTAATCAGATCGAACGCGGAATTCGGAGGTCGTAGGTTCGATTCTTGCTCACGGCAAGTTATTTTTTCACCCACATTTCTTTCTTTCTATTTAATTTAAAATGGTTCTAAGAACTTCGCCTATACATTTCTTGGCAATACTGTCTGCTAGATCTTATATATATATATATATAAATATATATATATATATATATATATATATATATATATATATATATCCTGAGAAAGAGATGCGGAAATAATGAGTGCGTTAGCAACTTGCCTGAACACCACCATAGCCGCGCGGTCCAAGGAATGTCTCGCATTCTTCGGCAATGTCATCAAACCTCCACTCGAACAAGTGCACGATCACGCTTCGACCGGGAGCCATGTTTGGCTCCTTGTTGCTTCCATAGACGCTGTTGCAGAAGATCCACAGCGCAGCAGTCAACCGTGTAATCTCAGATGGCCCCATCAATTTGTTTGAGCGCCGCCGTTGTACACTCCTACACAGAGATCGAAAACCCGATGTTGAACTCGTTTTGTAAACGCGTTTTTGCTTGCTTGATTACTTGTTTTTTTGTTTTTCCTCCAGACGTCTATCCCGAGAAAAAACGTGCGATTTATTCTTTGTTTTCTTCGATCTGTAAGCTATACCTGCAGATGTCTCTAGGTTTTCAGTGAGAGACGTCAACCATTCCGCCGTAAAATGCGATCGTACTCTCCAGGTGCCCCTTTTCAAGGTATTCTGGAGTGTTGCGGACAGGCTTCTGCTTATCGCAACACGCGTGTATCAGTTATCACTGAGAGACTCATATTATCTTCACCTGGGTGTGCGTTTCTGCCTCGTGATTCGATAACGATTATCAATTTGGCAACCCCCTGCGGCGGGATGCCTCTCTTTTGTGCAAAATCGTAGAAGTAGAGGAAAAATAAACAAGTATAATAAACTATTTAAAATAGCTTTCTTCTGCTTGTTTATTTTTTCTCTGCGATGAACCTCCTCCAGCTGGCTCACTTTATTGAAAGCTCTTAAGGCAAAGCTTTGTTTCGCTTCTGTCTGTCTAACCGGCGGACACACATTATCTATACGTTCAACCATGCTTCTGGAAATACAAAGGAAATAACGGACACAAAACGAGGACGTGACCATATTTCAGGTTATCACTCGTTTTCCCCTGCCGAAATATTGCTTGTGTTCTCATTATTCATATGATTGGATTCAGACTTTATCAGGTACTTCCTTTTATTAGGGTCTTGAATGACAATAACGAAGCTCTTATTTGTACTCTAAAGCAAGTTACCAAGCACTTAAACTGTACCGCGACAAATATGAAGCATCCGTAACAGAACGCAGTGCATTGATGATTCATAGCATTCGGATAACTGCTTCAATAATTGTCTACCGAACTCTTCTTAACTATTTTTATTTCAAGTATAAACAGCATTATTATACCAGATAAATACTACGGGTTGCTGCTGTAAGGTTTTAATTTGGTATTGAGGGTGTATGCACATATTCACAACCAAAATACTTTTCGCAGATCCCAGCTACCTTGTGAGTCGATGTTATAAGCATGCGCATGCAACGTGAATGTGTTTAAAGTATTTATTGAGGGATTCATTATATAGTGGAGCCTAATATATGCACAAGTCGAAGCCTAGAGACGCGCTGAACAGACTCATCTGTTTTATATTAGCGGTTGTTTGCAGTTTCAAAATGATGCAACATCCACGTGGACATTAGCAACACCAAAAGCGGTAAGCTGATATAAAGCGCTCGTGTTCGCGCTGGCACTCACGAGGATGGTAGCCCTTAACACTGCTACGCAAATCTATTTCAGCGGATGGCGCTTAACTATAATGGAGGTGAACACGACATGACGGCTGGATCATAGGAGTGCATATATAATGTTTGTAAAATTATACAGCCGCTATGGCAACCAGAACTGACGTTTCATGAACATTAGAGTCTCTTTGCAAAGTGTTTTTTAGGTCTGGCGTGGCTGTATGATAGAATACTTGATCGCCACAAAGAATTCCAGGATTAGATTCCTGCTGTTTGCATTCGTTCGGTCAGTGCTGCCTATTTAAGCCTTTTTTCAACACTGAAGAGTTAAAATTGACTATGCGAGTACGGCATTGATACCATTAGCTAAAGGGCCAAGAGAGCTAAAAGTCAATAGATACATAGATAGATAGATAGATAGATGGATAGATAGATAGATAGATAGATAGATAGATAAATAGATAGATAGATAGATAGATAGATAGATAGATAGATAGATAGATAGATAGATAGATAGATAGATAGATAGATAGATAGATAGATAGATAGATAGATAGATAGATGCGCAGATAGACGCCAAAAAGGTTTGCAGTACACAAAGAAATGATTGGAATTTAAAATACCAGAGCGTTTTGTTTCGTCCCAATGATTGTGACAATACATACTTCGTAATGTACTGGAACAAATATTGAAAAAACAAATCTCCACAAATACACACACCAAAAAATGCAGTTGTTCTAGTACGCGAAAACATTCTTGTAAGAGATCACTAGTTTGTGAGTACTCTATTGCATTGCATTGTTTTATGGTTTGCGGCAAAGATGTTCATTTTCTAATATGTTGCATGACACATGATGTTCTCTTGAACTTTGAACGTTTGTATTACATCGTTATTTCAAATAATATCAAAGTTGCTTCAGTCTTAGTACACACAGGTACGCCAAGAAACAGGAAGGGGGGGCATAAGCACGGGTTCCTTCAAATGAATTGCATTTCAAGTTTCGCCCGGGTATGCCCATGAAATGATGGTTCAAATGAACAGAAGCTAACTTTAACGTATCCGGTGCTAGCTTTGTGAAGCATATCAAAAATAAATCCCTGAGAGTGGCCGTTTGAGAACATGGTCCATGATTCTCGTTCGTCCAATTACTGGTTCTGTTGTTTTCTGCACGTGTTATGAAAAAATTTGTCCCCGTCTGTGCTTATATTGTTTAGCAAAACTCGCCCTCTTTTGAGACCTATGTAGCGTATGCTTGTACTTGGAGTGACACATACTCGTGTTCAATATTTTTGTATGTAGGGCGTAGTTATCGAGAATTTCACACTCCGTGGTTCTATTGCACACAATAAAATGGTTACGTTCCTTTGAACGTTTGTATTACACCGTTATTTCAAATAACATCAATGTTGTTTCAGTCTTAGTATACACATGTGCGCCAAGAATCACGAAGGGGGGGGGGCATAAGCACAGGTTCCTTCAAATGAATTGCATTTCAAGTTTCGCCCGAGTATGCCCATGAAGTGACGGTTCAAATAAACAGAAGCTAACTTTAACGTATCTGGTGCTAGCTTTGTGAAGCATATCGAAAATAAATTCCTGAGAGTGGCCGTTTGAGAACATGGTCTATGATTCTCGTTCGTCCAATTACTGGTTCTGTTGTTTTCTGCACGTGTTATGAAAACATTTGTCCCCGTCTGTGCTTATATTGTTTAGCAAAACTCGCATTCTTTTGAGACCTATGTAGCGTATGCTTGTACTTAGAGTGACACATACTCGTGTACAATATTTTTGTATGTAGGGCCTAGTTATCGAGAATTTCACTCTTCTGGTTCTATTACACACAATCAAATGGTTACGTTCCTTTCGCGTAGCCTTGTTCCCTCCTCTGTGTGCTTCGTGTAAGCAACACTGACACCTAATTATGCACCGTCATTGTGCCACACCTATACTTGCCTCTTTCATGTGCCCACACTGTGCACGCACCCATCCTATTCCTGTGTTGAAAAATGACAAATATTGAGTGATGCTACTATTTGGTTGTTCACTCTGTCTGGGCTCAGAGGCTACGAGCCTTATGGACACGAAAAATTTCGACTAATGAAAGAAGTAACCGTTGCTGACAGCGCAGCACCAGCACGAGGGTGAGCCACAATTTACGAGACAAGGGCTTTAGTAATTATTACGCTGGCCTCGTAAGCTATGATGTAGCACTAACAGCTTCTTTGCAACGCACAATGTTTCACCTGAACAAAGGATAGGAAGGCATTCATACAACCAATTTATCTCGGCTAGAATTTCACAGTTTCATCGGCACTGACTCTGCGATGATATTTTAACAATGTACACGCCTCGTCAGCATGCGCGACGAGATGTATTGCTCACAGGTAGTTCACCCACAAGTATGAAATTATTTTGCCAGCCTGCTTTGCTTTTCATTCATGTTTTACGACGGAGGCTGAGGACCTGGAATACTCACGTCAGGGTCGCTTTATCATGAGGGAATGTGCGTGCGTTTGTAACTGCAAAGTTATTTAAATGACCTTCAATAGAAAATCTCAAAGGCGAGGTGATGAGTGTGATAGATTTGGTTAACACAACATCTACGAGATACCAATGGCAAACATAGCCGGGAAAATTTTAAGAATCAATAATAACGTACACGCCTCGCGACTAAACGAGATGTGGAGCTCTTCGCGACGATGACACCAACTCTGAATAATGTAAACAAACCTACTTCTCAAGTTTTTGTTGGCTGGTTGCTGGCACTTCAACTCGGCAAGAGTGTGGTACGAAAACCACGAAGCTTCATTCACGAGTTGACAGAAATTCCATTGGCAGCTTCGCGAAGCGTTCAGTAACCACAAACAGAAAGAGAGAGCAGAGCAGGCACCTTCTTCGTGGTTTCAAATGCCGAACGAGAGCGTCGTTGTGTTTGTAGAAGAGATGTCGCGACTGTTTCAACGGGCTGACCCCCACATTCCAGAAGACAAAAAGGTGCGCCTGCTAATGCGAGGCGTACAGGAGCAGCTTTTCGCGGGCCCTGTGCGCAACCCTCCTACGACTGGGTCGGAGTTCATACGTGAAGCCACAATTATGGAGCGCGTGCTTCAGCAGCGGCTGTCGCAGTGTGAACGTTAGACGGCCATGTCCAGTACATGCTCGCTTGTAACAGGAGGTGATAACAGGGAGGCCCTCACAGAACTCATACAGCAAGTTGTACGCGATTAACTTCGGAAATCTCATGCATCGTCCTCTCCGAGTATCGCTGCTCTTACGGACGTCGTTCGTAACAAAATCAGGCAGTTCGTTCATTCCTCACCACCATCTTAAGTCGAACCTCCCACGCTTTTCTACGCGGATGCCCTACGCGTCTCTTCGCCATCGACGGCACATTTCGTTCATCCACCTGCCCGGACCCTCAGACGCTTTCCAAGCCCAGCCCATCGCCTGCCTTCTTTACCGATATTTGTCCTGGCCCGCGGAAGTCCATCGTCTGGCTTGCACCCGACAATCGTCCTTTGTGCTACCATTGTGACGAAGTTGGACACATGTACCGCGACTGGTACTACCTACGAATAGGCCTACGCGAATTCCACCCAGATGCCCGTTGTTCCCGCTATGGTGAGCGCCTGCATGAAATTTCGGATTACTTGGAAGGTAGCCGTCGCGCTCCTATCCCGCCACGACGACGGTCACGGTCACCATCACTTTGTCCGTCCACATAAACGCACCGCCCCCGACCCGCCTTTGGGTCCCCTGGTGTCAGTGGTGCAAGCCCACGCCGGGGAAACTGTGAACGATGACGTCCGGAGGTGAGGCCGCTGTCACGCGAACCGACAAATACCCTCCGCCGCTGCCTTAAGACATGTCGTTAAAGCCTGTTTCTAAAACCATCAACAGAACGTCCGCTGCCATTACCATTTCCGTCGATTGGTATCTGGTGACTGCGCTTGTCGACACGGGAGCTGATTACTTAGTGATGAGTGCTTCATTGGCCACCCGTCTACACAAGGTGCTGACAGCGTGGTACGGCCCTCAACTAATCACTGCTGGAGGACACCTCGTATCCCCTATAGCAAGGTGCACCACCAGACTTGAGATTTGTGCGTCGGCTTTTGTAGCGTCATTCCATGTACTGCCCAATTGTTGTTGGCCGGTCATTTTGGGCATAGATTTTCTGCAAGAGTATGGAGCGATAATTATTCTGCGTGATTTGTTCGTCAGTTTTGCTGTGTTTCTGCAGATTTCAGCATCGAGAACGAACATCGTGACGTGGTCTTACGCGTAGTTGCTTTCGTCACGTTGTCACCTCGCAGTAGTAACCTCATGCTTGTTGAGTGTCCACGGGAGCAGTCAATTACGGAGATCGCCGAAGGTAACCTCACGTTATTGCTTGATCGGGAAGTCGCCATTGCTCGAAGTCTCGTTCAACTCCGAAATGGCCAGTCTACGCTTTTATTTAAGAACTTCAGTGGCAAATACAGGCATTTTGCGAAAGGCACAACCATAGTTTACTTGAAGGCATAAGATGATTTGGACGCCTTCCCTTTGATTACGATGATCTCGACAGAGAACAGCTCCGATACTGACGTGGCTAGTCGCCTCAATGTCAATAACCAGTTGGAATAACCTAAGAGGGCAAGGCTCCTCAGTCTCCTCTCATCCTTTAGTTAATGTTTTGCCACTACGTCGAAAGTCTGGCAGACCTCTCTAACGAAGCACAGAATTATCACTGAGCCCAATGTCAAACCCGTGCGCCAACGCGGTTACCACGTGTCGCAGAAGGAGCCGGATGTCATCCGTCATCAAGTGAAACAAATGCTCAAAGACGACGTAATTGAACGATCGACTAGTCCTGGAGCGTCGCCAGTTGTTCTGGTTAAAAAGAAAGATGGTTCACTATGATTCTGCGTCGACTACCGCAAACTGAACAAGATAACAAAAAAACACGTATATCCTCCTCCCCGCATTGATGACTTCTTGGATAACCTGCCGCACGTCCGTTATTTCTGTTCCATGGATGTCCGGAGAGGATATTTTCAGATTGAAGTAAATAAACGGTACCGAGAAAAAAACACTGTTTATTACACCTGACGGTCTCTATGAGTTAAGAGTTCTCCCTTTTGGCATGTACTCCGCTCCAGCCACATTCCAACGAATTATGAACACAGTTTTATGTGACCTGAAGTGGCACTCATGTTTAGTGTATTTAAACGACGTAGTCGTTTTTTCTACAACTTTTCAATCACATTGATCGGCTTGAGGCAATTCTTCTGGCTATTTGCACTGTCGGGGTCTCCCTGAAACCGGAAAATTGCTATTTTGGATATGAGAAACTCCATTTTTTCGGTCACATTGTCAGCAGCAGTGGTGTTCGCCCCGACTTTGAGAAGGCTACGGCAGTTGCTTTGTTACCGATACCGAGAACAAAGCATGATGTGCGCCGCTTTCTGGGCCTTTGTGCTCATCACCGCCAATTCGTGCAGAATTATTCAGAAATCGCCGAACATCCACAACAACTCGTCACGGACGACGTCGCCTTTGTCTGGGGTTCCAACAATATGACGCTTTCCGCGACTTTCAACAACGCCTACAAACGCCACCGATCCTTGGTCACTTCGACACCGAAGCAGACGTGGAAGTCCGTACTGACGCAAGTAACCTTGGCCTCGGAGCTATTCTCGTGCAATACCAAAATGGCATGGAACGCGTCATCGCCTACGCTAGCCGCACGTTGTCATCTGCGGAGAAGAACTACTCGACGACTGAAAAAGAATATCTTGCAGTTGTATGGGCCAGAACGAAATTCAGGCCATACTTGCACGCCCCTTCCGAATAGTCAGCGACCAATACTCTCTCTGCTGGCTAGCGAATCTAAAAGATCCTTCAAGCCGTCTCGCCTGATGGAGCCTTTCGTTACAGAAATTCAATATAACAATGGTTCACAAGTCTGGCTAGAAACACACCTACGTTGACTGTCTTTCCCGCGAACCCGTCGAGATCGCTGCAGAAGACAAGAATGAAGACTTTAGCTGCCTTGCTATTCTCGCATCAGTAAACCAAACTGAGCAGCAACGCGAAGACTTAGAACTACAGCCACCAGTCGAGTACTTTAAGAGACGTCACCGACAACCCTCAGATCAGTTTGTACGTATTTCCCATGTTTCTGTCTACGCCAAGACAACCTCTACAAGCGCAACTTTCACTCAACGAAAACTGTTTTCCTCCTCGTCGTTCCTGCAGGTTTCCGCGAAGATGTTTTACGTGCTTGTCACAACGAGCCATTGTCAGGGCATCTTCGCTTCCCACGTACTCTGGCGCGGATTAAGGACAGATACTACTGGCGAAACTTACAAAAACCGTCCGGCAGTACAAGACATGCACAACTTGCCTGTGCCGCGAAAATTCAACGACGAAACCAGCCGGTCTGCTTCAGCCTTTACGACCCCCTCACGCACCATTTGAAAAGGTCGGGATAGATTACTCGGCCCATTTTCAAAGTCTACGGCTGGTAACCGCTGGATTGTGGGCGCCACCGGCTACTTGACCAGATACTACGAAACACAAGCCGCCCAGCGAGCAGCTGCTTCCGACGTGGCTGACATTTTTTATCAAGAACACTGTTCTCCGCCACGTTGCTCCCACTGTCGTCATCACAGATCATGGTACTGCTTTTACGGTACAGTTGGTCCGAGAGATCCTGTTTCTGAGCGACACGATGCACCAAACAGCAACAGCGCACCACCCGCAAACTAAGGGCTTAACCAAACGCCTTAACAAAACGATTGCAGAATACTGTCGATGTATGTCGCCAAGGATCAGAAGAATTGGAAAGAAATCCTCTCGTATATCGCCCCGTATACAATACGGCCCTGCAGGAAACCACCGGCTTTGCTCCTTTTCGTCTTGTTTACGGCCGCGACCTCACCACAATGCCTGACACCATGCTGCAAACCACCTCTGCCGGACATAATTACCCCGGACGCAGATGCATTTGTTCAGCGATCCGAAGACGCCCGGCAGCTGGTGCGCTTTGGCATTTTAACGCGGCGAAATCCAGATTCTCACCGCTAAAACACTCACCACAGAGCAGTAATAAACGAACCCGGTGACCTAGTCTGAATTTTGACTCCTATACGTCAACGTGGACGTTGAGAAAAATTATTATGTCGGAACTTCGGACCATACCTAGTTCTTCATCGCATTGGGGAAGTAAACTACGAAGTTGTCCCAGCTGACACGTTGCACCGTTCTCCTCGGACCAAGCTCCTCGCATGTGGTTCACGTCTCCAGGTTGAAGCTTCACTATTCGCGATGACTGCAAGTCAAAAACTTTGTGATGTGACACTTGCTTTCAAGACAAGTGTACAAATTTTTCTCGCTTCTTTTTTTTCACCTCGCCCTTTTTTTCTCAATGCACACACACATTTGCGACTACCCTTTGTAGTTTTTCAGAGCAATGACATTCATTTGATGCCTCTTTTTTTTCTTTGGGCAGAGTGTAATGCGACGCTGTCTTGGTGGCAGAAGAAAAGAGCGAAGAAGTGAATGGCTGCTGTGGCTGAGTAAACAGTCGTCCACTTTGAGTTCCTGTCTATCGTTTCCTCTCACGACAATATGTATAACACCTATCATGAATATTTTGCCGTGTCGGTAAACTGGAATATGGCAGCAGCCAAGCTGTCGCTATGCTGCTTTTATTCTGCCAGCCTCGTTAGTTGTTTATTTCAATGCACCTATGTTGCAAAATATATTCCAATTCGGTGTCGTCAGGCTGAAAGGGCCATCCTGCTTTGTCCTGCTGCAGCATGGCCATTACAACTTGTGGAACCTGTACAAGGAGCTTCAGTAAATACGTCCAATATTATTAAAAGATTAGAGAAAGGAGCACCTACGAGCTACCTGCGGTGTTTCTTTTCCTTTGGCAGAATCAATCTTCAAATTTTTACAAATGCCAACTACTGCAGTAACTATGAGAATTCGCACAATTATCTCATTACCTCGCGGAAACTGCCAGTCGAGTCAAATAGGCGAATTCAAGCCCTTCCTAAGAATATTTCTAGCCACTTTGAAATTTCGGATATGATCCAACTGGTAATCACCGATGAGCGATGAACTCTCGCTCATCGATCTGGTGAAACCAAAACCGACGCACCGAGCTGCGCATGTACCATTCACAGGCACTGCGCCGTGCTCCCGACCGGGTTGCAGAAATTAGCTGCCTTTTCTCATCTTCTAACCACTACCACCACCACCATTCACTTCGAAAACACCCTTAATGACGACACTGTTTTCCTCGCCGTTATCTACCGTCAGTCTATACACTTCGCTTCGTGACAGCTGATTGACGCTCACATATTCTTCTTCCTCAATGCGAGGGCCTCAAGTAGCCCACATATGCCTCCTTTCCGTAATTTTTAAATAGTATTGGACGCATTTCATGAAGTGCCCTGTACGTGGGCCTATATACTACGGTGTAGGTAATCTTGCATAAGGCATGCGTGCCAGAAGAAACTGCAGACATTGCGTAGGAACGTTGAGTTCTGATTCACACTTGGCACATCAACGAGTACCATGCGCGCAAAGCTTCACTTGTCTTACCGGATACAAACACAGGTAGCCCTCTTTTCGTCACCAGCTACCCTCTCGAGTGTTAGCGGGTATTTATCTATCAAATAAGAAAACAAGATGTCGCAGCTGCAGAGTCAAACGTTGTGCATGATCTCTTTCAGCCCTTGCTAGCATAATATTTCCGTGGCCCTACCGATAGCCCCCTTTCCAATGCGAGTGAGGTCTGAGACTGAGGTCTATGAATGCCGTCTTCATTGCTGATTAGTGGTCTCTTACGGAAGCATTTGTTTCAAGTGATGGGCGCACCTTATTGAACGTGTGGAAATGCATGTGGTGAATAATCAAAGCGAATGTTCGCCCTGTTGGGGCAGCCGCAGCTTTCTACCCTTCCGCAACGTTACCGCAGAGTTGTCAACTTCGTAAAAACATCGGAAGGTCGCTTTTCAACTGACCGGCAAAGACAGTGCCTCTCAGCAGTGTTTGCGCGCCTCGAGAACCAGTCATTTTCTGAGCATTCAGCCTTGCGATGTCTGAGTGATCAAGTTTCTTGCCACAGAGGCGGTGAAAGTTTTTGCGAAGCATTCGCCTCGTTCAATACTATTAAACTCCTCTGCGCTTGTGTTTCTACTTACCTCCCTGCTCTCTAACTTTCATCTTGTTTACTTTTCTATCTACGCAAGCCTCGTCTCCAGTCATAACCATCATAATCAACAGCCTGATGACAACGCCCGCGGTTATCTTGCCCTCACACTACGCGCCCTGTCCATGACCAGTTCTTGATTTCGATTATGATGTTCTTAACACCCGTTTGTTCCCTGATACACACTGCTCTTCTCTTGTCACTCCGCAAGTGTGCAGGGTAGAAAATCAGATATTTATTTTTCAGCCAATATTCTCGTATTTCTGTCTTATATTTTATTTACTTTATTTATTTATTCAAGTACCCTAAAGGCCCACTAGGGGCATTACGTTGAGGGGGGGGGGACATAAACAGAATACAATTTTTTCAGAGCATGAATAATTGCATGGTAGTACAAGTATATATATATATATATATATATATATATATATATATATATATATGTATATATTCAAATAAAGCAAATATGAATGAAAGTAACAGGGCTGCAAATACGTTAGTAATGCTGAAATAAACAAAGAAAGCTCAGTTATTGTAGCAATCCTGGAAGGTAATTTATTCCATTCCTTTTCGATAAAAGTAAAGGCAAATTTTTGAATTTTTCTGTACCGGCGAAGATAGGGTTGACTTTGAAAGACTGATCGGTGCGACTAGAAGTATAGAGTGACGGTGAAATATGCGTTTAGGCAAATGAGGTGTTAGAGTGATACATGGTATGGGAAAAGGATAATCTGGAAAATTGCCTGCGCACAGCAAGGTAGGGCATATTCAGCTCTGCTTTCAAAGATGAAGCGCTTCGAAATCGTGACTGTGATGATAAGATAAACTGAGCTGCTTTATTCTGAGCGGCTTCTAGTAGATTAGTATGTGTGATCTGGTGGGTATGCCAAATGATTGATGCATATTCCAGTGAAGGGCGCACAAGGACATTATATGCTTGAAGCCTGGTGTCCCTCTCGGCTAGATATAAACGTCGTTTCAGAAATCCTAGTTTCTTCTGCGCTTTGCAAGTAATGTGTTCTATGTGGTCAGTCCATGTTAGTTTTGAATTCATAAGGACGCCGAGGTATTTTACCGTTGTAACTGAGTCTATTATTTTATCGTTTAGTACACAAGCATTACATTGTGCTTTCAAAGCAAAACTGAATGCCAAGTGTTCAGTCTTTCCTACATTAATTTGTATCTGCCATCTGCTGCACCATTGTGTTAGCTTACGAAGGTCAAATTGTAGAGCTAAAATGTCGTTAGGACCAGCTATTTTTCTGTATATAATTCAATCGTCTGCGAAAAGGCGAATTGTTGAATTATTATTTGATGTTATGTCATTATTATACAAGAAAAAAGCGGACCTATTTTTGTTCCTCGAGGGACACCAGACTTGACAAGTGTTGGACTGGATATATAATCATTTGTTTGAACTACCTGAGAAAAATTATTTATAAATTCTTCAAGCCATCGTCTTGATTTATCGTCAAGATCGAGGTTGCGTATTTTTAGTGTTAGTCGTTTATGATGAATGCGGTCGAAGGTATTTTAAAAGTCAATAAAATATTGTCAACAATAAGAGACGAGTGCAGTGAGGTGTGAATGTCTGTTACCAACTCGTAAATCTGTGTTTGGCATGAGAGTTTCGGACAGAAACCATGCTGATTGTTTATGAGCAGATTATTTCGGTTGAGATGCGCCATTAGGTTTCTGTAGATTACGTGTTCTAGCAGTTTGCAACTAATTGGGGTCAATGATATAGGACGGTAGTTGTTAAAAGCAGTGTTATAACCACTCTTAGGTATGGGCAGAACATGAGCTATTTTACAGTGTTGTGGTACGCATCCAGAGTCAAGTGACTGTCGGAATAATAAAAAAGTACAATTGCTGAGATGTGACTAGTTATTTCAAAAGTTTTGTGCTGATGCCATCCGGGCCTGGGCTGGTCATGAACGGTAAGCGGTCAATAGCTTGTTTTACACCGTAGGAGAACATAATAAATGATCGAAAGCTAAACGGAATGGCTGGTTGCAGAAGGGTCAAAGAACTATAATAGGATTTTCATCTGTGTAGATTCCAGCAAAGTACTTGGTAAATTGCTCGGCACACTCATCTAATGTTAGCACGTCGCCGTCGGCACCTAACATAGATGGCGCCAACTGATCTTGTTTGGAGTTAACAACATTCCAAAAGCCTTTTTGGATCTGCTTTTAACAAGTTTGGTAGAGTGCAGTTGAAATATTTACTTTTTTCTACAAGAAATACTTTTTCTGTTTGTTTCGAGATTTCTTTATAATTTTGCCAGTCGTCGGCCTTATCTGACTGACTTGTTCTTTGATATGCTCATTTCTTACAGTTAATGCATGTCTTTACATCGCGAGTGAACCATGGATCACTTACACGTGAGCTTATCGTGAGTCTGGGCACACATAAATTTTCTGTTCGTTTAGGTGATTGCGAAATAAGCACCAGTTCTCATCGGTTGTACGGTTTGCGTAGTTAGGCTGGAATTCAACTAAAAATGTTGTAACATGCGATTCATTTTTTCTGTCTGCCTGCGCATAGTTAAGTATTTCTTTTGTTATTTTTCTTTTGTCAAAGCCTTGTACAGTGATCGAGCAATGTACGGCTCTGTGATCACTAATTTCATCCAAGATAATGTTACGAGTAACTTGTTTAATGAGCTATTTACAGCGCAGAGAACCCGACGAGCAAGATGGCGTCAGACCAGCATCCAACGGAAAAACCCACTTCGTCCTCCTCTTTCTTGCAGCCGTGTTTAGCCGCATTTTCGTATCATAACCCCCGGCGGTAGAAGCACCGTCCCGGTGCTAAATTTATGCAGATGATGTCGAAGGGGGGAAATAGGGCTTCAGCCGAGCCACGTGAACGGTGTCGCTCGGAGCTGACGATGACATTATTGGATTGGTTGGAACAATCTCGTACGTGACGTCTGTCACTTGGCGAACGATACGGAATGGTCCAGTGTAGGGCGACAACAGCTTTTCCGACAGTCCCACATGCCGAGTGGGTGACCAGAGGAGCACGAGAGAACCCGGAGAAAAGTGCACGTCCCTATGGTGAGAATTGTAGAGCTGTTGTTGGCGCGCCTGTGAAGACTGTAGACGGTTACGGGCGACTTGGCGCGCGTGGTCGGCGCGGGCAATGGCTTCACCAGCATATTCAGTGGCCGCAGGTAGTAATGTGTCTAAAGGTAGAGTTGGGTCCCGGCCATATAGTAGAATATCCGGCAGTGTTGTGACGAGATGAGTTGTAGGCGAACGTCACATACGGCAAATGAATGTCCCAATCATGGTGGTCTGGCGCAACGTATTTGGCAAGCATATCGGTTAGGGTCCTGTTAAGGCGCTCCGTGAGGCCATTTGACTGTGGATGGTACGAAGTAGTAAATTTGTGTTTTGTATGACAAGACCTCAGGATTTCATGAACGACAGCTGATAAGAACGTGCGGCCACGGTCGGTGAGAAGTTGACGGGGAGCACCGTGCACTAATATTATGTCGTACAGCAGAAAGTCCGCAACGTCGGTAGCGCAGCTGGTCGGGAGTGCTCGTGTGATTGCGTACCGCGTCGCGTAGTCCGTGGCAACAGTAATCCATTTATTTCCGGCTGTGGAGAGTGGGAAAGGGCCCAACAGGTCGAGACCAACTCGAAAAAAAGGCTCGTTGGGAACGTCGATTGGCTGAAGGTAGCCGGCTGGGAGGGCAGACGGCGTTTTGCGACGCTGACAGGGCTCACAAGCGGCGACATAGCGTCGAACCGAGCGGGCAAGTCCAGGCCAAAAAAACCGACGTCGTACCCGATCGTATGTGCGAGAAACGCCCAAATGGCCCGTCATGGGAGCGTCATGAAGTTTATGCAGGACAGTGGAACGCAGGTGCGCTGGGATGACAGGAAGTAAGTCTGATCCAAAGGAATCAAGGTTGCGGCGATATAGGATCCCGTCTTTCACCAAAAACATTCGTAGGGACGGGTCGCGAGGCGTTGACTCCAATTTGTCAATGATGGCTCGTAAAGAAGCATCCCGACGTTGCTCTTCGCCAATGTTTAACAACTGCGACACGGAAAAAACGTCCGTGATAGCGTCAGTATCGGTTGCTTCGTCAACAGGGTAGCGGGATAAACAATCCGCATCCTGATGTAATCGCCCTGTTTTGTACATCACAGAGAACGTGTACTCTTGAAGGCGTAGAGCCCAACGAGCAAGACGTCCCGTGGGGTCCTTCAGGGAGGCTAGCCAGCAGAGCGCGTGATGATCCGTGACAACACGGAATGAGCGCCCGTACAGGTATGGGCGAAACTTGGCGACTGCCCATACAAGGGCGAGGCACTCACGCTCCGTGATGGAATAGTTGCGCTCGGCTGAAGATAGCAGTCGACTTGCGTAGGCTATAACACGGTCGTGTCCGCGTTGTTGCTGCAATAGCACAGCTCCTATGCCATGTCCACTGGCGTCCGTGTGAACCTCGGTTGGAGCTAATGGATCAAAGTGAGCCAAGATTGGTGGCGTTGTAAGCAATATCGTAAGTTGTGAAAACGATGACGCTTGGTCATGGCCCCATGTAAACGAGGTGTCTTTCTTCAAGAGCTCTGTGAGTGGGCGTGCAATGGTCGTAAAGTCCTTAACAAAGCGTCTGAAATATGAGCACAACCCCACAAAACTGCGGACATCCTTTGTGGTCTTCGGAACGGGAAAGTTCGTGACTGCGCGAATTTTCTCTGGGTCTGGACGCACGCCTTGGGCATCGACAAGGTGACCGATCACGGAAATTTGACGACGAGCGAAGCGGCACTTGGAGGCGTTAAGCTGGAGTCCGGCTCGACGAAAAACGTCCAGAATAGCTGACAAACGATCAAGATGCGAGTCGAATGTGGGCGAAAAGACAATAACATCGTCAAGGTAACACAAGCAGGTTGACCATTTCAGCCCTTGGAGCAATGAGTCCATCATTCTTTCAAATGTGGCTGGTGCATTCCAGAATCCAAAGGGCATCACCTTGAACTGATAAAGACCATCAGGAGTGGTAAATGCGGTCTTCTCGCGGTCCATCTCGTCGACGGCTATCTGCCAGTACCCTGATCGAAGGTCAATAGTTGAAAAATAAGTGGCACCGTACAGGCAGTCGAGGGCGTCGTCGATGCGAGGTAAAGGATAAACGTCTTTTTTTGTAATTTTGTTAAGGTGACGGTAATCGACACAAAAGCGCCATGTTCCATCTTTCTTTTTAACAAGGACGTCTGGAGAAGCCCAGGGGCTGCATGAAGGCTCGATAATGTTTTTCGCAAGCATTTTGTCGACTTCGTGTTGTAATATTGCACGCTCTGACACCGACACACGGTAGGGGCGTCGGCGAATGGGGGTTGCATGGCCAGTATTTATGCGATGGGTGACAATCGTCGTTTGGCCCAAAGAGTTACTGGCAAAGTCGAAAATGCTACAATAGCCCTCAAGAACGTGGCAAAGCGCTGCAGCTTGCTCAGACGTAAGGTCCGATGACACCATTCGCTCGATGTCGGCGCCCCAAGAACGTGATGGAGTGGAACCACTGACTGAGCTGCAGCAATCGTCAACTCTGAAGGGCTCGACATGGTCATCTTGGAGAGCAGTAATTTTTGCCAGGGAGATACCCTGTGGCAGAACTTGGGTGGTGAACGAAAAGTTGACCAGTGGAAGGAAGGTGCGGTTTCTCTTAATCGTCAGAATCATATGCGGCACAGCAACCTCATGTGTAAGCATCACTGCAGGAATCGGGGCCACCATGTAATCACCATCAGGTACTGGCGGCGTGGAGGATAAGTCGACATGTGTGACAGAGTTAGGAGGGAGGCGCGTGAAATCAATGCAGCAGAGGCTGGTTTGCGGAGGGCTGGTCGGGTGGGAAAAGAGGGGTAAATCGAGATGGAGAGAACCAGCTGAACAGTCTATGAGGGCAGAGTGCGTGGCTAGAAAATCCATACCGAGTATGAGTTCATGAGGGCAATGTTCGATGACGGCGAAAAGAACGACAGTGCTTCTCTCCCCAATAGACACTCGCGCAGAGCACATGCCAAGAATTGCAGCAGTTCCTCCATCGGCGACTCGTACAGCTCGGTTGAGGGCGGGCGTGACAACTTTCCTAAGTCGGCGGCGAAGGTTAGCACTCATAATGGACACATGCGCGCCAGTATCTATCAATGCACTGACACGAACATTGTCGACAGTAACGTCCAAAAGGTTCCGGTTCGTTGTTAATGTTAATCGAGGATTTCTTATGAAGGTCGTCAACGCAGCTCCACCTCCAGAAGCTGCACGGCCTAGTTTTCCGGTCGGAGATGCTGCGAATAGGTCGGGGAGGCAGCGCGGCGTTGTGGGGGCGACCGGGACTGACGACGAGCAGGGGACGGTGACCGGTCGTAGCGAGGTCTGCTCAGAGGTGCTGTAGGAGCGGAAAATGTGGTCGGCGTTGATGGAGAAAGCGGTGGGGACGCCTGGCGAGCAGAAGTGGTGTGATACTGAGGTGCATAATGGGACGGTGGAGCCCAGCGGCTGCGGAAGTGACGAGCGATATGGCCAACGCGTCGACAGTTAAAACATATTGGCCTGTCATCAAGAGTACGCCATTCGGACGGATTCCATTGTATGCGAGGTGCAGAAGGGGTACGATAAGAAGGCTCAGCAGAGTATACGGTAGGAACAGGATGTAGGCCGACATTCGATAGCTCTTGACGAACGACCGCTTGTATTAAAGAGATCGTGGTCGGGGAAGGCGCAGGCGTCGGTAATGTCGTGGCTACCGGTTGTGCTGCCTCGACCTCTCGACGGATGATGCGTGTAAGGTTGTCACATCGAGGGGCCTGGTGGAAGGCGTCGTCACACGAAGAAGTGGCCGCTGTGTCCGGAAGGCGCACGATGCTTTGGGCTACGCGGCGGGCTTTAGCTTGTTCGAGCCGTCGGCATTCTTTAAGGATTGTCTCGATGCTCGAGACGTTGTTAAAAACCAGCAAGTTGAAAGCATCGTCAGCAATGCCTTTCAAGACGTGGTTAACATTTTCGTCTTCCGACATGGACTGGTCGGCCTTGGTACAAAGGGCCAAGACGTCAAGAATGTAAGAGACGTACGATTCGGTAGAAGACTGGGCCCGTGTGGCAAGAGTCTTCTTCGCAGCGAGCTGACGACCAGATGAATCACCAAACAGGTCACGTATCTTTTCTTTGAAGAGATCCCAGCTCGTTATGTCTGCTTCGTGGCTTTCAAACCATGTTCGGGGAGTGCCGTCCAGGTAGAAAAGCACGTTGGCGAGCATGAGCGTAGGATCCCATCGGTGAGTAGCACTGACGCGCTCGTACCGCTTCGGCCAAGTGTCGACATCGATCGTACCATCACCGGAGAAAGTGCCGGGATCCCGGAGGTGCGGTATTGTGACGTAGGTGGTGGCTTGGACTGATGAGGGCGGCGTAGAGGAAGTACCAGCAGTCGAAGCAGTCGAAAGGTCGCCGATAGTGCGACCGCTGCGCGTCTCCATCGAGGTACGGGGGTCGTCCACCTCCACCAATAATGTTACGAGTAACTTGTTTAATGAGCTATTTACAGCGCAGAGAACCCGACGAGCAAGATGGCGTCAGACCAGCATCCAACGGAAAAACACACTTCGTCCTCCTCTTTCTTGCAGCCGTGTTTAGCCGCATTTTCGTATCAATATGAACACGTGCCTAGTCCAGATTGTTAGTCAAGATGAAGTCTAATGTGTGGTTACCGCGAGTGGGTTCATGTGGCGGCAGCATTTTCGACTGAGGCATAAACGCTGTAGGCCCGATTGCTCAGATTTGAGTGCGCGTTAAAGAACCCTAGGTGGTCGAAATTTCCGGAGCTCTCCACTACGGTGTCTCTCACAAACATACGTTGGTTTTAAAATGTTAAACCTCCCATAATAATAAAATCAACAGGTATTTCGGGCAATTCCGTGGTTTCAGCATTATTTTCGCAAGAATGCTTCTACTGTACAGTCAAATAATATACTAGTAATGTAGCAATTCATGAATCTTTATTGCAGAATTATATCGTGAACAACAAATGCACAATTTTTTGCTAACTTTGCTTAGAGTTCAGAAGTTCGTAAACTTGTGGCAAAGTGCTATAGCGGCCAACATGTATGCTTCTAAAGGTGTAGCGGAAGCTGCTCAGCACCACCGCATTTTTTCTATCCCGTCTGCAGCCGGCCGTCGACAGCGTGCCTACGCGCGGCCCCAGCGCCTCCTCCTCCGTGTTCGGGGAACAACGTGTTGTCGGGGCCGGCTCCGGGGATTAGCACCGGCGGCAGGCTACCTCCACTGATCTCCACTAGGTAGTGGAGATCAGTGGCTACGTCTGCTTGCTCGGGGGCCCCCTTTTCCTCTTTCTTGTAGAAGAACGCGGGGGTGCCTCCTTCTCTCCCTCGTCGAGGGGAGCTCTCGTCACTCGCACGGAGTGGAAATAAACAGTCTTGCCCTGCAACTCCAAACCAGCTTCACGTCTCCTTTTTCGCTGCCTCGGGCAGTCGACATTCCCGGCCGCTACAAAATTGGTGACCCGAACGCTTCAACGAACACGCCGCGATGAGCTCCGACGACAACGCTGCTGCCTCCACGCCTGCGGTCATCGCCACAGAACTGAAGCTACCAAATTTTTGGCCGAAAAATCCAAGAGTTTGGTTCAGCCAAGTGGAGGCCCGTTTTCAGCTCCGGCACATCACCTCGCAGTCGACAAAATACCTTCACGTCGTCACAGCCCTGCCACCCGAAATCGCCGACGCTATCGACGACATTTTGGTTTCACCCCCCGCGCAAGAAGAATATGACACCCTCCAAAAGACGGTGCTGGACCGCCTCGAGGCGCCTGAAGAAAGTAGACTGCAGCAGCTCTTGTGTCGCGAAGAGCTGGGCGACCAACGACCTTCCCAACTGCTGCACCGTATGCGGCAACTACTCGGTGTGCACGCGCGTCAGGACGGCCAGCTCCCACTTCTTCGTGAACTTTTCCTGCAACGGCTCCCCCAGTCGGTGAGCGTGGTTCTCGCGGGTTCAAATGAGACGTTCCTTGATCAACTAGCGCAACTTGCGGATCGCAACACGGAACAGCCGGTGAAACATAACGTGACTCACCACATCGTCACCTCCGGGCCGCCAGTCACCGCCCGGCCACGACGGCTGTCCAGCAAAAGGCTTCAAGCTGCACGCAGGGAGTTAGAGCACATGCTGCAGCTGGGAATTGTTCACCCTTCGTCTAGCAACCATTCATCGCCGCTACACATGGTGTCTAAGGACGACGATTGGCGCCCATGTGGTGATTACAGAGCCTTGAACGCATCGACAACGCCGGACCAGTATCCTCTGCCACACATTCACGATTTCAGCGCGCGGCTGGCAGGTACGAAAATATACAGCAAGATCGACCTTGTAGCGGCATACCACCAAATCCCCGTCGAACCGCAGGACATACCAAAAACAGCCATAACAACTCCGTTCGGCCTGTTTGAGTTTGTCTGCATGCCCTACGGCTTGAAAAATGCCGCACAGACCTTTCAAAGGTTCATGGATGAAGTCACCCGGGGTCTTCCTTTCATCTTTGTCTACCTGGATGACATTTTGGTGGCCAGCAGAACGCCTGCGGAGCACGAAGAGCACCTCCACAAGCTCTTTCAGCGTTTGGATGAGCACGGTCTGGTGTTGAAACCTCAAAAGTGCGTGTTTGGAGTAGAGGCGCTCAACTTCCTCGGCCACCACATCACTGCTGAAGGCATTATGCCATTTGAATCG
The DNA here is from genome assembly GCF_043290135.1 of Rhipicephalus microplus. Lineage (NCBI taxonomy): Eukaryota > Metazoa > Arthropoda > Arachnida > Ixodida > Ixodidae > Rhipicephalus > Rhipicephalus microplus. The sequence goes on along the minus strand of NW_027464614.1, from coordinate 1,613,506 downwards.
AGGGTGGAAGCCGTCAAGAAGTTTCCAGCTCCAACATCTTTTCGCAAGTTGAGGGAGTTCCTCGGGCTCTTAAACTTCCACCGGCGCTTCATTCCGTCTTGTGCTCGAGTACTCCAGCCATTGACCGACCTGCTGCGCCGAGACGACCAAAAGGCACCAGAATTTTGTTGGTTTGACGAACACCAGAACGCTTTTCAGAAAGCTAAGGACGAGCTAGCCGCGCCAACACTCCTCATTCATCTACGGCCTGAAGCTCCTACACGCCTCATGGTAAACGCTTCCTCCACATCGGTCGGAGCAGTGCTGCAGCAACAGGAGGGCGCCCAGTGGAAGCCACTGGGCTTCTTTTCGAAACGTCTGAAGCCTGCAGAAGCACGGTACAGCACTTTTGGAAGGGAGATGCTCGCAATCTAGTGTTCCAATAAGCATTTCCGCTACTTCCTCGAAGGCCGTGAGTTCTTCATCTTGACAGACCACAAGCCCCTCACCTACGTATTCAAAAACAACAGTTCCTCCTACTCAGAACGAGAGATTCGTCAGCTCTCATTGATCTCCGAGTTTTCTACAGACATCTGCCACGTTCCCGGGGTCGAAAACGAAGCAGCTGACGCCTTGTTTCGCGTCAACGCTTCCGGCACAGAAGTCCTGGATTTCGAAGCTATGGCCGCAGCTCAGCGGGACGACCCCGAGTTGACAAGACTGAAGGGAGGGGGATCTTCACTCGTGCTCTCGGAGGTTGCACTTCCCTACGTCCAGAGCACGATAACCTGCTATACCTCCCAGGCAGCACCACGACCTTTCGTCCCACTGAACTTTCACCGAGTGGTATTCAACACTTTCCACTCCATCAGCCACCCAGGTGTCCGCGCCACCCAGCGGCTGATAACGCAACGCTTCGTTTGGCCCGGAGTCAACGCGGACGTGCGACGATGGGCTCGGACATGTGAAACGTGTCAGCAAGTGAAAGTGGCTCGCCACAATCGGGCTGCACTACAGGAATTTCGGACTCCTGAGTCACGGTTTGACCACGTTCACCTCGACCTCGTGGAACCACTACCGCCCTGCCAAGGATTTAGGTACCTGCTCACATGCATCGACAGGTACAGCCGGTGGCCCGAAGCTATACCAATTGCGGACATATCAGCTGAGACCGTCGCGCAGGCCTTCATTCAAACATGGGTGTCCCGCTTTGGCTGCCCCACACGCATAACAACTGACCGGGGACGGCAATTCCAGAGCAACCTCTTTTCCGCACTTTCAACGCTCCTCGGCACGAAGCTGCAGCATACAACCGCCTACCACCCCGCCAGCAACGGAATGGTTGAGCGCTTCCACCGGCAACTCAAAGCCGCACTGGCGGCGAAACTCGACCGCCAGCACTGGGTGGAGAAGCTCCCGCTCGTTTTCTTGGCCTACAATGAACGGTGAAGGAAGACCTCGGCTTCAGCGCAGCGGAAATGGTCTACGGCTCAACAGTGCGCCTCCCGGGAGAATTCTTCTCCGACCAGACACCTTCCGCCCCAACAGACTCCGATTACATCGAGAAGCTGCGCGCATGGCTCGCGCAACTCAGGCCAACAGCACCTCGCATCGCCCGCAACAGGAAAGTTTTCACTTTTCCTGACATGGACTCTGCTACCCATGTGTTCGTGCGACACGACGCAACGAAGCCGCCCCTTACTCCGCGGTACGATGGCCCATTCAAAGTTTTGGGACGTACTAACAAAACCATCGCAATCGACGTGCGGGGGAAACGAGAAGTCGTGGCCGTTGACCGCGCCAAGCCTGCTCATATTGAGGTTTCCATTCAAGCAGCCTCTCACGTACGATTTCAGTGCTAACCATTGGACTGTGACCTTTCACTATTCAGCCCGTAACTGCTGTCCTTCTTTAAAAGCTCCGCAATCTAGGGGGGGGGGAGCCTTTGTAGTGGAAGCTGCTCAGCACCACCGCATTCTTTTCTATCCCGTCTGCAGCCGGGCGTCGACAGCGCACCTACGCGCGGCGCCAGCGCCTCCTCCTCCGTGTTCGGGGAACAACGTGTTGTCGGGGCCGGCTCCGGGGATTAGCACCGGCGGCAGGCTACGTCTGCTCGCTCGGGGGCCCCCTTTTCCTCTTTCTTGTATAAGAACGCGGGGGGTGCCTCCTTCTCTCCCTCGTCGAGGGGAGCTCTCGTCACTCGCACGGAGTGGAAATAAACAGTTTTGCCCTGCAACTCCAAACCAGCTTCACGTCTCCTTTTTCACTGCCTCCGGCAGCCGACATTCCCGGCCGCTACAAAGGTATACACCCTATTTTTTCAAGAATAACTTAAGAAACGTTCTTGTGAGTGAGAAATGCCTATCTAATGCAAATATAATGGAAACCGTGAATGGTGTTCAGGACCACCTGTTCGTTCTTACGGGGACACGTGCAGCGTATGATTTACTTAGAATTTCCTATTCGCAGATTGCAAATATAATAAGGCTGTTACAGCTGTCTTTGATGACGTGCGTAATGCGTTCATTATCGAAAACAGGTATAGAGTGAAAATAAAAACTGCGGATTGTGTGTGGCTACTGATATTTGAAACAACCAACACATCTTTGCAGGGAGTACTTGCTAAATGTGCAATATTTACATTTTATGCATTGTTAAAGGCTAGAAGCAGTTTTCACTGAACGCCCTGTATTGTATTATTATAGACAGCTTAAGCATCGCATTTCGTTCACCTGATTTACGTCTCCATAATTATCGATACCACCGAACTTGCTGCTACACTGCCTTTTCGCGTGGAAGTCATCGGGAACCTACGGTGCGGCAGAGTATAGCTGTATTCATCGTACTTGAAGCTGCTGCCCACTGTGCCTTTTTTTAATTGAAAAGGACCAGTCATGTGATTAAGCGCGGCGTCCACGTACACTCTGCGGAAACAAAAAAAAAACGAAATTGTGATATTTGTAGACGTCTTATTAGATCTTTCCCGAATGTGCAGATTCTTATCTATTGGAATCTGCCCGAGTACGTGCTTGCCTGTTAGGTCTGCTCTGGCTGGTTGGTAGCTAGGGAAGGTTATATAAAACTGTTGTATCTACATTCAAAACCAAAGGGGCAACAGCATCTGAGGCCCGAGGCGGGGTAGAAACCACACACAAAAAAACGTATCCAAAAGTGAACACTCTGGTGGCTTGGAAAGGTTCTAGGCGCTGCAAGTTTGAAGAGAGAAGACTGGGTCTTCAGGTTGATTGATTGATTGATTGATTGATTGATTGATTGATTGATTTGTGGGGTTTAACGTCCCAAAACCACTATTTGATTATGAGAGACGCCGTAGTGGAGGGCTCCGGAAATTTCGACCACCTGGGGTTCTTTAACGTGCACCCAAATCTGAGTACACGGGTGGGTCTTCAGGTTGAACAGTTCGTTGGGCTGAGCTTGTGGCCACGTAAAGTGAGCAAGACACTGGCTCTGAGATCGGTGAACGGAGCGTCGGCCGTCGATCAACTGACAAGCAGCCAAGCGCGTCGCGAATTATAGGGGTAATGTTGAATATATCAGCCTTATCAGTGATCACGGGTCTTTGCGCAAGCTTTGGAATAATCTCGAGTGTTCGCGTCTTGCTGGTGGAGAACCTTTGCTAACTTTGTAGTTTGCGCTGAGCATTCCAGAGCCAGGCTCTGTGGGCGAAAACCAAATCAAACAAAAAGTGGGAACAATAAAGGCGCGTGTGAATATTTCTCCGCGTTTAGCAGGAATAAATTAGTGCCCCCGATTCTATCACTTCATCCTTTTGATAAATTATATTGGTTCAGTGGCAGGTCAACAACGCTTGGGCATTCGACAAGATACATCAAATATTGGGTGGAGATAGGGAAAGAGGGTCGTCGCAGAGGGATGGAAGAATTGCACCAGTGAATCTCAGCAAGGCAGTGAATCCGGCCCGACAGCCAAGAAAACTATGGTAGTTGTATTTGTTAGCCTTTCGAGGTTTAAGTATGAATAGGATATATTTTCACTTATTTGAGGCAAATTACTCACAAGAAGTAGGGCAATGCAATAAGTATTTTGTTAATTTTCTTACGCATATAATAAGCCAGCTTGACTCAATAGCCAAGAAGTCGAGCAATTGTTACGTCTTCCTATTCCAGATGTTTGGTCTTCCGCTTCATGCGACGTTTTTGCGGACAATATCGTGGCACACAATCACACCGCATCCAGACTGACGGGTCTATCGTCGGCCGACTGTATACGAAAAAACCACTGGGCAAGCTGTGTTAAGGCACCTTTCTTGAACAGCAGAAGCGACTCGCTCGAACCCTTCTTCGGGATGCATCAGCCACACCAAAGTTACCGAAAGAGCACACCTACAAGGAGCTAGACATGACTGAAAACAGTATTGGGCATGACGACTCCGCCGTGGGCATGTTTATTATCACTTTCGTCTTTTTGATAAGGGTGAAAAAATCATTTGACAAGTGTCAGAAAAGTAACCAAATATTTCTTGTGTTTCTAGTTGCGCCAACGTGGTGAGGTAATGTGTGTGCACCTGTGCTTGCTGGAAGTGAAGTAATCTCTTTTGTAATCAGGAAGTCTTGACTGAAATCCACAAGTATACTGACGCAAATGCTTTAAAAGGGGTATCGAGAAAACTTCTCAACCTATCAACATGACATTGGATACTTTGGCAATCAATAAGAGCTCAATGACAGGCGTTGAAGATACGCTTGCGACTTTTGAAAGCAAAACTATTTATTTTGCACTCAAGGTTGACGATCTTTTATATTGCTACATACATGTTGACATTTTGTGGGACGATGCACGTGTGTGTCTGACGAAGAGCACAAAGGGTGGTCATCGCTCGTTCGCTGGTGAACCGGTCACACTATTACTGCTGGTTTTAAGTACATCTCATCCACAGCCTTGTCGATACGGCGTCGCGTCTTATCCGTAACATATTTGGTGGATGTGGAACGTTCGCCGTCCTCACCAAGAAGCCTCGCAGTTGCCGCATCGTTCAGTCTACAACCATGGCTACCAATGACAACAGCCCATCAGCGACTCCATCTGTAGCTCCAGCCACGACATACTTGACGATGCCCTACCCGCGTGATTCCGGTACACTCTCCGCACAACTTGGGCTTGACGTTGACTACTCCTTGGCTCCGTATGTACGAGCGTGTTAGCCAGACACACCGATGGGACCCTACCATGATGCTCGCCAACGTAATCTTTTATTTGGACGGCACCCCACGTGTTTGGTTCGATGCCCATGAGACCGAAATCACCAGTTGGGATATCATCAAGGAGCGACTTCGCGACATCATTGAGGACCAGTCTGGTCGCCAAATGGAAGCGCGAAAAAAACTCGGCACTCGCGTGCAGTCTCTGCAACTGAGTCGTATGTCTCGTACATACACGACATGCTCGCGTCGTGCCGGAACGTGGACGAGCAAATGACAGAGAGTGACAAGGTGAGTCACATATTCAAGGTCATTGTGGACGAGGCTTTCAACTTGCTCGTGTACACTAACGTCAGGACCGTCGATGTGATTATTAAAGAATGCCGCCACTTCGAAAAAACCAAAAGCCGCCATGCACTGCCTCAACTTACGCGGCTACCAAACATGGCTGTTACATCTACCTGCACCGATCTCAGTGCCGCATCCTCCATACAAGAGAACGTGACACGTATAGTTCGACGGGAACTTCAGTCGTCAAATCCGGCGCCATTTTCTTCACTTCCACTCGACCATGGCACCGAACAAACACCTCAGGCGGTCTCTGTTATTCAAGCCGTCGTGAGGCAAAAAGTTGCAAAAGCTCGGTTTTCATGTGACCTGCTCTGTTTCCCGACCCGCCTCCGGACCGATGACAATAAATGTACCGCGCCGTGACTCATATTTTCTTCCGCGATCCCACAATCTGACGAAATGGAGAACAGCAGACGACAAGCCAATCTGCTTCCGCTGTCTCCATTTCTCCCACTACTGTCGCAAACTTGCATGCCCCACCATTGGAGCCAATTTTCATCCTCTCCTTGATCATACGCGGACCCCCGTCAGTATCCGCCCAGCCGTGAGTATTCTGCTTCCGACGCACCTAACAGCCGCTCTACCTCTCATTCACCGTCACCGCAACGCCACTGTTCTCCGTCGCCCCAACCCCGCCGCTATCCATCGTCGACTAACTCTGGATCTTCCCGGACGGAAAACTAGATTATTCAGCTCCTGGAGGTAGTGCTGCATCAAGTGCGAGTGACCCAAATCCTTCGTTGACGCTCCCTACTAATAAGATTTTGCTGGAAGTGCGCGGGGACGGTCTTTCTTTGACGGCTTTATTTGACACTGGAGCTCAGGTGTCTATATTGAGTGCTCGTCTCTGTCACCGCCTCAAAAAAATTCCGCCATATCCACGAAGTGAATGATGATGAGTGGGCGAAGCTCCGGAGGGAAACCTGGTAAACCATAAATCCTCTGTACATTTTGCCCACTTGATTTTATTACATCGCTCCCCCTAGCGTACGTCGCCGCACTAAATCGAACGATTGCCTTCAACCAACGACACGCGCCATATGTGACATCATTCATATTTTATAAGATCTCGCGTCTTTCATCAACTACAAGTACCGCTTTCTAGTTTATAACATCTTGCATCTTTTCATCATCAGCTACAAGTACCACCATCTAGTAAACACTACAAGAACTAAACGAGAGGTGGCTACATACAGGAAACGGTACCGCCATCTAGTGAACACTGCAAGAACTAAACTAGAGGTGGCTAGATACAGGGGACGGTGCCGCCATCTAGTGAACACTGCAAGAACTAAACTAGAGGTGGCTACATACAGGCTACAGGGGACGCACAGCCCACGCCCTAAGGAGCTTCGCCCCTAAAAAGTACTCATTTTTGCCGCAACAAAAGCCGTTCATGTCGCCGATGATGGAAGTTTGGCCGTCATTGGAATGTGTACAACACGTATTAGCCTTGCCGGCCGCCATGTTCCTGTTTTATTTACCGTGCTCGACAATTGCCCTCATAACGTCGTCTTCGGGATAAACTTCTTATCGACACATTCGGCCCTGATCGACTGTTCCGCCGGCACTCTCTGTTTAGAAATACCTCTTCTTCCAGATTCTCGCCCCGAGCTGCCGAAAGTCTTTGTATCACAAACTTCAGTCGGATACTGCCAGAAGCCCTCAAATTCATGGAATTGGCAACAAGTTCACCTGTTGTTGAAGGTGATTATGTCGATACGCCTATTACTGATGTTCTCCTGGCGCGCGACATCACTGTGCCACACTCCGTCGTAACCATGGCCTCTAACCGAACATGTCTGCTAATTATAAATTTTGGTTTCACGCAGCAAGTACTACCACACAGAATTTCAGTCGCCACGCTTCGACCCTTAATAGACGCCCACGTCGCCGCATTTGCAGCTGACGCATGCTCCGATCTTCCATGTCGCCCGCAGGATGCCACATCCCTCGATGCGGCCTTGCGCCCCATGATCTATTTGAAACTCAAACCTGAGCAGTCCGACGCCCTATTCCGCCCTATGGCTTCATACCGCGAAATATTTGACATCGACCGCATTCCACTCGATCAGATTTTCCTCGTGAAGCACCGCATTATTACAGCTGATTCTCCTCCCATTTATTGGCCGACCATACCAGGTGTATGCCATGGAGCGTAAGGTAATTCAAGAAAAAGTCAACAAGATGCTAGCCAAAGGAATTATTGAACCCTCCTCGAGCCCTTGGGCACCTCCTGTTGTGCTCGTAAAAAGAAAGATGACACGTGGCGCTTCTGCGTTGATTACCACTATATTAATCGAATCACGAAAAAGGATGTTTACCATTTGCCCCGAATTGATGACGTCCTCGATTGGCTTCATGGCGCACGATACTTTTCTTCAATCGACCTACGTTCTAGCTATTGGCAGATTGCGGTGAACGAGAAAGAGCAAGAAAAGACTGTTTTTGTAACTCCCGGTGGCCTATACTAATTCACGGTGATGCCGGTGTGGCTATGCAACGACCCAGCCACAGTTGAGCGTATGATGGAATCGCTATTGCAAGGGTTTAAGTGGTCAACATGCCTGTGTTACCTGGAAGGATGTCATTGTATATTCGCCTACATTTGAGACACAGCTCCAGCATTTGTCAGCGGTTCTCGACATCTGCCGCACTGCTGGTCTTCAACCAAACTCATCGAAATGTCGTTTTGGCCGCCAGCAGATTACGGTGTTGGGCCACCTTGTCGACGCATCAGGTGTGCAGCCTGACTCACAGAAAATTCGTGCCAGCACGTTAAAGAACCCCAGGTGGAATAAATTTCCGGAGCCCTTCACTACGGCGTCTCTCGTAATCATATAGTGGTTTTGGGACGTTAAACCCCACATATCAATCAATCAAAATTCGTGCCATCACGAGCAGTATACCCCAGTCTGTCAAGGACGTCCGCAGATTTGTGGGACTTTGTTTCTATTTTAGAAGGTTCGTCAAAGATTTTGCAACGATCACTCGATTACTCACCGAACTCCTGAAGAAAAACGTGACTTTTACGGGTGGTTCCGCTCAAGCTGCCGCTTTTTCTCAACTCATCACCATCCTCACGACTTCACCTATATTGGCCCACTTTGAACCGTCCGCTCCAACAAAAGTTACAAACGATGCGAGTGGTCACGGGATTGGAGCCGTCCAAGCCCAACGCCAGCGGGGATACGACCGAGTCATCGCCTACGCTAGCCGCCTTCACACAGCTGCCGAGCACAGCTATTCAATAACAGAGCGTGAATGTCTTACTCTTGTTTGGGCAGTCACGAAGTTCCGCCCATATTTATATGGCACGAGTTTCTCGGTAATAACGGACCACCATGCGCTGTGTTGGCTTTCGTCACTGAAGGATCCTACTGACCGGCTCGCGCGCGGGGCTCTGCGACTGCAAGAGTATACCTACGCGGTGGCGTACTATTCCGGATGCCTACATCGAGACGGAGACTGCCTGTCCCGCTACCCGGTTGCTGAGTCGAGCTCTATGCCTGACACCGACACCGAGCCTGGCGTCTTTTCTCTTTCACAAACGACATGCATTTGTGACGAGCGTCCTTGATGCGTCCTTGCGTGCTATCATTGAGCGCCTCGAATCACCTTCTTCCAATCAGTCCCATCGCTCATTCGTGCTCTATGGTGGTGTATTATACCGCCAATGTTTTGAGCCGAATAGACCGGCCCTGCTGCTTGTCATTCCGAAACACCTTAGCTCGGAAGTTCTACTTGAATTTCATTACCTTCCGACTGCTGGTCACCTTGGTGTGTCATGCACTTACGACCAAATACGCCGACACTTAATTTGATCAGGGCTTGCACGCTCAGTCAGAAGATACGTTGCGGCTTGTGAGAAATGCCAGCGCCGCAAAACACCATCGACACTTCCCGCCGGATGCCTTCAACCACTTGACCACTCTTCCGTGTTGAACCATCAGAACCACTCTTCCGTGTTGGCTTGGACCTACTTGGCCCTTTTCTCTTGTCTTCCTCGGGTAACAAGTAGGTAGCCACGGCCACCGACTACTCCACGCGTTATGCCATCACACGAACTCTTGCAACAAGCTGCGCCACAGATGTCACCGACTTCCTCCTCAAGGAGGTGATTTTGCAACCGGTAGCCCCAGGGCAGCTGCTTACAGACCGTGGCTGCACCTTTTTGTCGAAGGTAATAGCCGCCATCTTGCAATCATGTCAAACGTGACACAAGCTGACTACGTCATACTAGCCGCAAACCAATGAACTCACGGAGCGTCTAAACGGAACTCTTACAAACACGCTCGCTAAGTAAGTTTCTGCCAACCAGACTGACAGGGACCTCACGTTGCCGTACGTCACATTTGCCTATAATTCTTCTCGCCATAACACTGCCGCTCACTCCCCATTTTTTCTGTTGTTCAGCCGAGAACCTACATTACCCCTAGATGCAGTCATTCCGTCTACAACAACACTGACCAGCAAATATGCCCTTGACGCTAGTACTCGGGCTGCCCTTCACGCGAAATCACCCGCACTCGCTTTCTGGCCTCTTAAGAAAACAAGCAGTGTTTGTACGATCAACGGCACCGCGACGTGCACTTTTTACCCGCATAATTGGTGCTGCTGTGGTCCCCGACCCGTCAAGTCGGCTTGTCGGAAAAACCTATTTCCCGCTACACGGACCCATAGTGAGTGTTTTGTGAAATTACTCCTCTGACATACCAAATTGCCCCTGCTGCCCCATCGCATTCAACTGCCTCACCGACCACCGATATCGTACATGTGGCACGCTTGGAACTATACCACTCTCCCGCTGACGTTGACATCTAGATTCGCCGAGACGGCGCTTCTGCCGCCGGGGATTATGCTACATGCATGTTGACATTTCGTGGGACGATGCGCGTGTGTGCCTGACGAAGAGGACGAAGGGTGGTCTCCGCTCGACCGCTGGTGAACCGGTCTCGCCATTACTGCTGGTTTTAATTACATCTCATCCACAGCCTCGTCGATACGGCGTCGCGTCTTATCCATAACAATATGAAAGCACGAGATGAAACCACTATATGTGGTATTATCTGAAGAGGAAAACAAGAAAGAGTTAATTTGCACTTAGTTTGTAGATTGCGCTCAAGGTAATGTCATAACACAAACACATATGACTCCCCCCCCCACCCATGACGAAAAGGTCTGACGCAAACCGCTTGTGATTTGTTCGTCTTTTCTTCTTGAGGCACTTTGTGGGTACACACTATTACTTCAACCTTACAATATCTTGATCATTGTCCTTTCATTTATCTGAGGGAGGAGGGGGTGCTCTTGAGGAAGCCTGCCATTTTACGTGCTTTTGTCGTATCGAACTTATTGCACAGGACAGCTCTGTTGCCTTTATATTTTGTTGCCTATTCACACACTCGCTAGACATCAGAGTGGTAGCAGTCTTGGAAGCATACAGAACGTTCCTGCCAATAATTACGAACAGAGCAATGTCGCGTCCACATTGTGCATCTCAGCCTACAAGACAACAGCAAATGACGTATATTTGCGAGGAAAACTCAGCTTCTATCAGCAGTTAACTGTATCATGCAAGCATATAGAAAAGGGAAAAATAAAGGATACTCCCCGCAAAGTGCACCCGAACGTGTCTAAAAAACGTTAGCACATAACGTTTCAGTCGCAGCTGTAAACAGTTAAACTGCAAGTGTGAAAGGAACTAAAAAACATGGCTGATGTGCTCGTACGACTGCGACTCATCGCCTAAAATTGTAAACAGTGGTTAAGAGGCCAAGTGCAAGCAAGGCAAACAAGCGAAAGCACCTCGAGTTTGCAAGGTCGCATCAAGAATAGACCGAGGACCACAGGGATAAAAGGTGGTTCTCACAGACAAATCATCGTTTACGACATGGTTACGACAAGGCAGCGAGTCAGGCGGCCACTAAACTGACGTTCCTACACCACAGCGCACAGAGCATATTGGGGCTAGACTGGCGGTGAAGGTGAACCTACCCGCTGTGTGTGTGTCGTGTTTTTTGAGGCCCTGTCGTGTTGCGCTTCGGCGTGTTACTTATGAATCCTTGCCAACTAACCCGCCAACGTGTCCTAAAGAACCTCAATTATATGCTGTTCCAGCACACACTGCTTTCATAGGTTTGTGCGATGTCATCACTTAAAAAAAGGCACCAACTACAACAAAAACAAGAAAGACGTTTGGCAGTGCGTAGAAGACGCGGTGAGTAAAGGCCGGCACTCATGACGCCAAACTTTTCAGCACATGAGAGTGGCTGAGGAAGTTACTTTTACGGGTCATTCGTGTCTCAGTGAGGTGAGAAGGGCCTTCATTTTTTTTTCGTGGAATTTGTACGTAAGGTCAAAAATAAACTACCTTATCAAGTACTGGCACTACCGCCCACTGGCTACATCTCTACTGCATGAAGTATAGAATTGCATGCACTAGGCTATATCCCTATAGTGGAGGTGCACTGTGTACACAATGACATCTACTGCGCTCTTAAGGCATGCAGCGTAAAACTGATTGATTGATTGATATATGGCGTTTAACGTCCCAAAACCATGATATGATTATGAGAGACGCCATAGTGGAGGGCTCCGGAAATTTTGACCACCTGGGGTTCTTTAACATTCACCCAAATCTGAGCACACGGGCCTACAACATTTCCACCTTCATCGGAAATGCAGCCGCCGCAGCCGGGATTTGATCCCGCGACCTGTGGGTCAGCAGCCGAGTACCTTAGCCACTAGACCACCGCGGTGGGCATGCAGCGTAAAACTGCGCGTTCTATTATCAAACAAATGAGAAGTTATACATCAGATAAGAAAATTCCGTGAGAACGGGTTTGAAACTCACCTATGAAAACTATTAGAACAATTATCCATTTTGCTAATACCAGAAGCAATCTCGCAGAAGTACAATTTATCTGCCTTTCTTCATTGCAGCGTCTGCATGCAGCACGAGTACAGTAAATCGACATAATTTTTTTTCTTTAAATAGGACCCTATCACTATGTTTGCTATGCTTCTGATCAGAGCCTTCGCGTACAATACGAGCTTCCTGACAATACATGTCTACAAAAGAAATATGAAAGCATTAAGCAAAAAAAAGCAGCAATGTGTAGGTGCGCACTAACCTGACGCCGGCTTTGTTACAGCGACGAACCATGTCACGGAATTGAGTCTCGTTTCCACTGCGAGTTTCAATTTTGTAACTGACAGGCTGGTACCTTTCGTATCACGGTCGTTTCTCCTTCTCTACGGAGGCCATACCGTGCTCATTTACTGGTGATGTCTTTTTAAAATAAACACAAGGGTATCAATCGTGGAAAACTGGATAATGAAAGAATAGAATGAATAAAATGGTGACAGTTGCTAAGGTTAATATTTTTTTGTATTTTCAACCCCGATAACATAGGAGGGGCAAATACGATAGATCGGCTGATCAAAATCCTTATTGTCAACTTTAGAGCGTGTGCTCGTGCGCAGCAAGCTGCTCACACGTCGGGACTAAAAGGCCTAATCTCTCCGGCACGACGAGGGCCCGCTGTACAGCTAAAAACTCTTTATTGAAGTTGGAGCTGCGTAGAGCCACCTGCAAGTTTTAGCTGTTACTTCCGTAGCCGACATGCCAGAAGATATGCCTTACGTTCGCCAAGCTTTTATTGCGATGGCAATTACATTGACGCTCTCGGCTGGATTTCGCCGCCGGCGTCAGCGTCGATGTCATGCACCGTATATATATATATATATATATATATATATATATATATATATACATGCAAGAAACGCAACGTGGCATCGAACGTGCAACCTGCGCGTCGTAAATGCGAGGCGTTAAACACTGAACCACCGTGGGGTACCTCCTAGGGCATACAAACGGCAAGCTATTTATATCTACCACTCACCGCTGTTTCCTGGTATCTCGGGGGGGGGGGGGCTGTTGTATTTTTAGCATTATCAGCAACATGGCGCAGTGAGCGTGCGGCGGCTCTTAGCGCTCACGCGTACTTTGGCCCACGTGGGGAAAAAGGGGTGTACGCTCGATCACGCGCCCTTATAGGGGAGACCCGCTCAAGTTTGCGCGGTGACGCCAGCGATTGCCTTTCCCCTGCCAGAAAAAGCGCACAACAGTAGCGTCTTCCGACCCTTCCGCTCCTTTTGGCTTCCACGCATTTGCGAAGCGTGCGCTGCACGTGAAACGTCCCTCGTACCGCGATGTCACCCCAACAGAAAAGGGGAAACTATTACGGCGTCGTCAACAGTCACAATACCATGCAAACACGAAGGGGTTGACTCCACCAGTAAAATTCTACCGATTTCCAAACCGATGGTACGAAACAAACAAACGACAGTAATGGATTAAAGCAGTGCGCCGAAAAAAGTAAGAAACATTTTCTTCATATACATTAGCAGGCCCACAGTGCATTAAAAATAACAGCTGTTAATTTCTGCGCCACCGTTCCTCTAATCTATCGAGTTACGGAGACATGCACGTCCCCATCTTGAAAGTATAAATTTTCAACGTCCGTCTTTAGAACGCTCTTAAAAATAGCGAACAAATATTTTATGCTGCTACTATTATTCGATATTGTTGGAGACGTAGTAGTTGAAGCTGTGTACACGTGTGGTATTGTTGATGTGTTGTTATATATTTTATATCTACGCAGCGCTGACGGAAGTGTGTGATTGCCAAAAGCTTGGACAATGATTTGTAGCAGACATTTTGTGAGAAACTGCAAAAATGACTCAAGTCTGCACCCGTCTTATGTGCCGACAGTGTTTCCAGCGGCTTACAAGAAACGGGCACATCACGTGGAAACGGCGCAGAGGTATGATAGGCAGTGAAGCGCATAACTATCTATGCATTTTAAAGCATTTTCTGAGGACTCTTGATTCCTCGTTTCAAGCTCAGCGAGAATTCGTTCCGCGTATGCGCAATTATCAAGTCAAGCGAAAATAGAAGGGTTTTGATCGAACAAGGCACTTTAGCACCGTTACTTGTTAAGGGTAAGATTGGAACGCGGTTAGTAACAAGCACATTACTTCTTTAATAGCTTTAGTACAAAGTAGAAACGACTGACGCAACAGACAATGCAAAATATTTAATCAATAAATTTTCATACGCAGCTGTCTCCGTGAAGTTCATGTATGAAGCGTTTCTGTGCACACAGATGTACACAATTGTAGTTTTTTTTTAATGGGGCGTTTTGCCATCGTACATGTTTTTATAGAGTTTGGTTTCGTATGCAGTACTTGTTTTATTTTGTGAATGTAAGGCGTTACTAACAGCATCACGGAAACCGCGTCTACTCAATTTCAGACTTCTTGTACAATTTATACTTGAAGATGATAAAAAAACTATTATTATCAGCCGCACTACAGATATGCTCAATGATGATCACCGTACAATATCTGCATAAAAAAAACTCCAACGTATGAACATTGTTGTGAACGGCACGATCTAATCTCTGTCACAACTTTATTTTGCTTAGGTGGAAGCGTCACTCTGTGAGGGCAGCCGGATCAGCACAAAATTCTGTGGAGCAGGCTGTGCCACAAGGTATTGCTCAAGACGACGCAGCAATGCAAGATGAAGAGAACTCTGTTTTCCTCGATGTATATGACTCGCTTTCAATCTATTTAGAATCGCTAGAGACGCCATCGATGTAATTACATTTGCCGCTGGAGATGCGACGCTCCCGCTTGAGTGTACAAGACCACGAGAACTATGAAAAAAAGAAAAAAAATGCATTAGCCGTTGTTGCACGTCCGTTGGCAGATACAGTGAACAAGTTGTTACTGAGTGTGCAGGGGCCGCCCGAACAACACGGTGCATTTTTGATACGTGACCAAGATAAAATGTCTTTATAGCAATGCGCTCTTCCCCTGCAGATTAGACACACACAAAAAAGTTTCTCTGAAAGCTGGGCGCTCATCATGATGGTACGCACGCTGTTCGTGAACTCAAAGTACCCGCGATGAGAACGGTGATAATGCAAGGAAAGACACGCGAGATAGATGTCAATTTTCCTTGTGGGTGAGAAAGAAGCCCCAGAACGACCATTTATTTTTGAAATGCTGTGTATACACCGCACGATAACTTGGGTCGGTGCTGGTAGATTAAGGTATCCCAACTAATAGCAGTCACAGCGCAAGAACCGCTTAACCTAAAGCACGAGGAGCGGCCTTACCCATGCATCCAGTAACAAACATAGTGCATAGTACACACAGTAAACCAAATAAAACAGGTATATAATTATGAACGTGCAGAAAGTTTTATTCACCTCCAACGTCGTAAACAGCGCCGTCTTTCACTTGCGAAACGCACTTCGCTCTGACGAGGACGGCGTCGTCTGCTACTACTTGCTTCGCTGCCCTTTCACCAAATTCCTCCCACCAAAAAAAATCCTCAATTGCGGCATCCTAATAAATGCGGACAGAGCGCATACATCATAACCGCGCGCGACGCGAGACTCTCAAAAACACGTGCAGAA